>NC_072484.1:85162324-85814467 GCF_027574615.1 Eptesicus fuscus
CTATACCATGGCCATCATTAAAGATTATATGTGTCTTTGGGCAGAGTCCAAACTCAATAGATGTTTGTTGAACTATAAAGAAAATCAAATAATGTTAACATTAAGAAATTATGTGAATTAAGAGGTCAAATAGTTGTATTAAAAGTTAGCTCTTAGAGTATTAAAATAGTGTATGAACATAATTTTGTTAAAATGTTTGCTAATCATTGCTGCTTTTCTATTTGATATTATCTTAATGTTTGGGGATACACAAAATTACCTTTGTAGTTTTTAAGAACTTTTCTCTGCTTAATTTAGCAATGTTTGATAAGTATTCTAAGCATGTATATTAAGTAATTATAGCTACCTATAATATATCAATATAAAGTGAAAACATCTTTTATGTTGCCAACATACAGAAAAAGATGGTATTATAATTATATTATTTTGAAAAATTAAAATTTTTTGTCTCTAAACTATATTCTTTTTCTATTTTGAGATTGTGTTTAAGAATATGATTTTTTTGTCAATGTTTAAAAAAAGCATTACAATTATAACAAGGATTTTTAGCTGTTAGGTCCTTTAGATGCCATCTAATTTAGTGGTTTCTAACTCTTATTTGAATGGATCCCAGTTTCCAACCAATTATTATATGGCATTAGTAGTTCTCATTTAGATACAGTGAGGGGGCCTTGTCAGTTTCCTTTACCCTCCCCCACCCTTTGATGAGCATTGCTGAGACTTTGAAACAGACTTAGCTAGCCCCTGTTTTAATCTGTATAGATTAAGATACTAATGGCCAAAAACATTCATAGCTTTGAATAAGACTGCAGAACTCTCTAATTGCAAAGCAAATATAAAGACTCCGAAGTTTTTACTTCTACACAGATAGCCACTGTGCAGGGCTCCTCAGTAACACTGGTCTACATGCCAGCAGAGGCCAGAGTTCTCAGGAGGGAAGCAGGGTGGATCGTGCAGTTTACACCCCACGTAAAGAGAACAGCTGTTAGGAAGTTTCAGGTGATGCTTTGTACGAGGAAAATAGAGTCTGGGATCCCGTGACTTATTTTTTTAAGCAGATGGAAAATTAGAACTTTAGAGGAATAATTATAATAATTTAATATCTTAATTTTATAATAGTAATAATAATAATAATTAAAAGCTACTATACTGGTGAACAAAACTCATTTACAAGTCAAATTCAGCTAGTCACTAATCACTATAAACACTGGTATGTTTAATGTTGTGATGCTGTGTTGTCAGGAACACTAAAAATTAAAACAGCCTTGTGATTAGATTCATGAGGTATACCCAACTATTACCCTTCTGAACACTCCTTAACAAGCCCTCATTAACTTAATAAATATCCATTTAGGATCTACTACACCCTATGAAAAGCTCATACTCCCAGACTTTCCAGGACTTCTATTCTAATGGAGGGAGCCAAATACACACAAGATATTTGCAAGAAGGTGAAAAGAGCTAATCTTGAGATGTACCTAGTTGTTGTGGAGCCACCAAAGAATAGCACTTGCATAGCTCTGCTCAGAAAAGACTTTCCTGGGAGAGTTGTGAAAAACATAGGAGTTTTCCTGGCTGGTATGGATCAGGAGTGGAGCATCGACCCTTGAACTCAGAGATTATGGTTCGATTCCCAGTCAGGGCACATGCCCAGGTTGTGAGCTCCATCCCCAGTAGGAGACATGCAAGAGGCAACGGATCAATGATTCCCTCTCGTCATTGATGTTTCTATCTCTCTCTCCCTCTCCCTTCCTCTCTGAAATCAATAAAAACATATTTAAAAAATAAAAAGGAGTTTGCCAGAGAGTCAAGAAAGAGGTCATTCAAGGCAAAAAGAACAGCACTCGTACAAGAAAGGGATGGAAAAAATCATATCTTGATTGAAGAACTGCAAATAATTTGGTGTGATTAGAGGACGTGGAGAATGGAGAGAAAAGGGAGATTAGGCTGGAAAAGTAGACAACAGCTAGTCCATGAAAGATTGTCAGATCTGTGCTGAGGAGTTTGGACTTCATTGTATAATTACTAGGGCAGTATTGAATGATAGTAACTAGGGAGAGGGCATCACCTTTTTATTTTAAAACTAGAGGCCCAGTGCACAAAATTCATGCATGGGTAGGGTCCCTAGCGGCTGCCGGCTGCCGGCTGGGGCCTTCCTTCGTTCCACACCACCCCCTGATGGTCAACGCATGTCATAGTGAGCTATCAAACTCCAGATCTGTTGAACTCCCAAGGGGACACTTTGCATATTAGGCTTTTATATACATAGATGATTGAGAGGACATATAGGAATGGGGAGAAATGAAGACAGGAGAAAGGGGCCAGAATTGAATTACCAGGTTATAGTTAATGAGGGCTGTAGGTTGGAAGAATGAAGAGGATGGGTTTGTGGCAGTGGAGTTCACAGGATCTGGCTGCTGACTGGCCAAGAGAGAGGAAAAGGAAAAACTGAGGAGACAGACACCCACGTTTCTGGCTGGATAGGGCGTAAGGAGCCTGAAGATACTGGCCTCAGCCCAGACCGGCTTCTGGAGAGTGACTGCCTGCTCCCGGGCTGGGAAGGCCCCCGCCCGCTGTGCATCTAGTCAGTGGCCTGAGGAATTCACCACTAAAATGAAGTGTTTTTCTAATTTTCTTTAGCACATTTTCCAATTATAAACCAAAATATTATGTTGAAAATCCAAACATCCTAAGTTAAAAAAAATACTAATCTTATTAGAAATAGCTCAGTCATTGGAAGATGTTTATGCAAAGAAGCTTAAAATTAGCTGATTTTTTATTTTAGCATAACACATTTCAGTGTTAAAAACAAACAATAGCAAAGCCAATAAATGCCTGCCAGACGTGACCAACAGGCTTTCTCAGCTGGTTTAATGAGCACTGAGCTAAAAGGTTGAGGCAGAAGCAAACAGGAGTCTTATTTTTTTTCTTCACAAACACAAACTTAACCTGTTTGGCATTTATATTTGCATTTGAATCTGGAATAATTGACTTTACTTAGAACAGGAGGGAAAAATTGAAAGATAGTAAACCACACTTTCGTGTTTATTGTTTTGAAATCTGATCTTTTCCTTCTCCACAGTGTTTTCTTAGTATTCATCTCAGAAGCTCATAGAGCCTAGCTGGTGTGGCTCAGTGGTTGAGCATCGACCTATGAACCTGGAGGTCATGGTTCTGTTCCTGATCAGGGCACATGCCTGGGTAGTGGGCTTGATCCCCAGTAGGGGATGTGCAGAAGATAGCCTATTGATCAATGATTCTCTCTCATCATTGATGTCTCTATCTCTCTCTCCCGCTCCCTTCCTATCTGAAATCAATTAAAAAATATTAAATATATATATATATATATATTTAAAAATCATCAAAACCCTTTAGCTGGACAGGTAGACTCAGTGGCAGAGTGACCTGAGAGACAGCAATTGACAACCTATATTTCCAAATTAGAATAAGTGTAAACCTTAATTATGGTTAAGAGCAAAGACAGTTATTTGGTCAGTAATCCAGCAATTATGAACACAGAGGATCACAGTATAACCCTAAAATAATGGGCCTCAGTGAGATCAGTGGGTATTTTATAAGCAGGCTACTTATTTCTTTTAATTTACAAAAACAAAGCTTTTTTTATTTTTATTTTTTGTAAACAATGAATGAGTTTAGTGAGGGTGAGACATACAAGGCAGGGGCAAATGCAAGATCTAGACAACAATTGTAATAGTGACATTATTGCAGAAAAAAGAAAGAGGAAAAGAGAGTCCCAGCTGGAGTGGCTCAGTTGGCTGAGCCTTGTCCTGTGCACTGAGAGGTTGTCAGTTCGATTCTGGGCACATACAGAAGGCAGCTGATCGATGTTTCTCTCTCACCCTGCCTATCTCTAATCATGTTCTCAGGTGAGAATTTAGAGAGAGAGAGAGAGAGAGAGAGAGAGAGAGAGAGAGGAGAAACAAAAAAGCAAGGTGATAACTTTTTTTGTTCAATCCCTAAATAATAGTTTCTTTCAAGGGAATTTATGGTTATTCTACTCAACATGAGAATAATAACAACTAATAATAATAACAATTGCCAGTGAATGCAGTGGTTACCGCAATCTCTGATTTAACTTGTAGGTTTTGGAATGGCAGGAGTATTACTGGTGACTCGATTTCCCAGGAAGGTTATCCATGAAGAATCCTGCAGCTGCACTTCTTTTCCTCCCTCTTCACAGCATCATTCTGCAGATACGAGTACTGAGAAAAACACTGTTACAAAATTCAAAAGACTGCATAATTCTTTATAAATTTATCCACTTTATATGTTCACATATACTGTGTGCTCTTCAAATGCAAATTTTAAATATTGTTTATCTGTTACTTCACTAGTTGTGCCTCTGTGTGTATTCTGACCTTAGGTAATAACATGTTCAGATGTTCAGTTTCTCTAGCACAAGAATGGATTTTGAATATGTGAGTGGGGACTAGTTCAATGATATGAAAGGACTGAAGAGATCAGACAAAGTGAAGCTTTGCTCGGGGAATTAAGATTCAGAGAAGCCCCTGAGATGGTTATCAGAACCCTGGTTTTCTAGTCGCTGGCCTCCAGTTTGGGAATCTAGCATTGCAGGTGTGCTGGGGAAGGTGGCAGCTAAGAGAAGGTAACGCTTGAGAATTCTACAATAGAAGGATGTAAACAAAGGCCATAGCCTGTAACCTCCTCAGCACTTTCTGTAACTTTAAAATCTCTTTTATCCCTGCATAATGGGCTCTATGTTCATTTTAACTTGGATTAAAAAGAAAACCATAAATGTTGTGGAGGTTTAAACCTGTTTATACTGCTTATCTACAACCTGCATGGTCCCTCAAGTCTACAATCAAGTGAACCTGTAACACCAATAGAGACTTTACCATCTTGCTTCTTTTTCTAACGTCAGTAACTCCATCAGCTACCTCCTCAGATCACATCAGATCCTTTATTGTCTTCGGCCTTATGTAATTTATTGGCCCGTCTACATAAATACATCTGAAATGTTGTTTTCTTATTTTGCAGGTAATTTAAAAAAAAAACACTTTCTGTAGGAATTCATAATCTGGCTATGACACTTTCATTCCATCTGTATGGCTGATTTGTATTCATGTGTCATTGATAATGTCATCTGGCATTCTCCTTGCCACTATTTTGGTATTGATGCTACTGTGGCAATTTGCTTATGAGTATCATGGAATCATTCTCCTGTTTACCTTTTGCTGCCATTCAGATGGCAAAGGGTGCTGGCGCTAACTCGCCAAGCCTGCTTAAGATTCCTTATCTCTTTAGCAGTTCATTTTGCAGAGAGTTGAACAGAAACTTCTCTCAAATTTTAAATTGTGGGGTTATATTAGATTCAGCATAATGCCCAGAGAGACATTTAAATTCAATTGATTGATTTTTGTGTTACAGTCTCAGGAGCACTATTTGCCAGTTTCCATTCTCAGTTCTGTCTGAGTAGTTCTGAGAGAGTTACGCTGTTCACAGTAATAACCTCAGAACAATTTTGAAGCAATTCTCTTCTCCATATTCTTAAAAGGACCTCAAAGACTTCAGTCCTCCTGTGCAAACAAAATATCTCTTACAGATGGAAGAGACACAAGGGACACCTTTACGTGCTTAGGGATTTCAAATAAGCAAAACAATTCCTCCATAATAAAGATCACCGCCCCCCCCCCCCCATCTTGGTCCATTATACCCTCATTCTTCTAACCCTGTGATACTGTTTTCAAACAACACCATCAGCAGATAAGCAGTGCTAAAAATAGTAAGGAAATCAAAGCGGTCTAAAGATGGCTTTTGCCTTCAAGAAATCTTCAGCATAGTTGAGAAGTCTGAGCATAAGATTTTAAAAAAAATATGTAACTATAAGGCAGCATGTGTTAAGTGCTGATGGTTTGGGACAGGAAATGGTTACTATACAAGTTAAGAGGCACAGGACTGCAGTGTGTGCTAAGTGGTTGGAGCAGACTTTGCAGAAGAAGGGCTACTGATTTGGACCCCGAATGATGGGCTAGCTCAATCTCGTGAGACTGGGGGATATGCCAGTTCAATCTTGGAAGTAGAATAATGTTGTTGTTTTTTGGTGGATGAAGAGCATACATTCATAGAGAGTAGAATGTTCATGATAGGAAATTGTGTTAGATGAGCTTATGGAGAGGTTTGTGTCCTGTGCACTATTTAATAATAGAGGTTTTAATGACTGGCTAAGAATTTTGAATTTTATCCAAGGGAAATGGAAATCATTGAAAATTTTTAAAGGCTTTGAAGAGAGAGATTTTCTAAGATTTATCTGCCCACAACTGATTGAATTGGGTAGATGGGTGGGTGGTGGTGGTGGAGGGAGGAAGAAGGGAAGACCACATTTCATTAGAGATCAGCATATTTCATTAGAGCTTTACAAATGAGGCCCAGTGTGTTCAGATCAGAACGGTGGCAGTACATTGGAGTGGACGTAATCCTTATACATAGTCTCTATGTAGAAGATGAGCTACGCAGGTCATTCTAAACGGTGTGAGCAACTCTTTGTGCATATCCATTCCTTTCACTCTAGTTTCCCCCAGTGATTTGCCAAATGTGATAAAATAAATTTGGAGGATAGTTTCATAGAAAGTAAAATAGAATGATTGTCCTAATCTCAGAGCACTTTGAAAAGTAGACAAAAGCTATGGAATCTCCCTTAGGAAAACAATATGCACTTATAGACAAGATTGTGCATACAGGTTCAGAATGCGCATGCCTGGATGCTCACTGAAGAGCCCTTACAGGAATGTTTCCTTAGTGATTTAGTACAGGTGAGGTCTATACACAGCCCAGGGAGAAGTGATAACTGCACAGCGTTTGTTCCTGGCTCACAGGGAAGGGAAATAGCAATGAAATGATGACATTTGGGTTGACAAACCATTAAAGGAAGAACAGTTGGGAGTGAGCTTTATTTTTCAATTACAGCCTTATTTGGGACTGTACTCTGATAAATCTAACATATTCGAATGAATAACTAGGAGGAATTTAGCTAAAAGGTTAATATTCAGCTGGGGAAAGAAACAAGTATGTGAGGCAGAACAATTTCAGTAACAAGCTTGTCTCAAACAAAGACTTAAATAGAATAGATCTGCCTTCAGTCCATGTAATTTTCCTAAGTGAGCTTTCAGGTGTTGGCCAGCAGCCATATTATTTCATCATTTTTATGGTGAGCCAGATAGGAAGTGACCACGATTTTATTAAACTTGCTTATATGGATGGCAGAAAGCATGAAAAGTTAGTCAATGAATAATTGCTCTTTTCATTAATAATTTAGTTGCATGGCCCCTTGTATTCATTCCATTTCAACTTATTCAGCAAATGCTTATTGAGCATCTACAATGTGCAGGGCATTGACCTATAGATGAGGGGACCATATATCTGATTTTCCAGGGACCTATAGATGAGGTGACCATATATCTGATTCGTCCAGCCATGTGCCTAATGACCCTGTATAATTATTCACAATGCCACTTTTATTCCCAGAAGTGTCCTGGTTTGAACCATAAATTAGACTATTTGGGGAAATGTCACCTCAGAGAAAATCTGCTAAGTCTGGCATTCCTAAGCTCTCTGGACTGCAGCACAATTGCCTTTAGTATTTTTAATAAAATGTAAACCTCAAATAGGCAGGTACCTTGTCTACTTTGTTCATCAGTATCTCCCCTGGCCCAAGTTACTGTTGGAACATAGTAGGTATTCTACAGGTATGTGTTATAAATGAGTGAATCATCTGACACAATTTCACCATTTGAGAAAATTGTGCCACTATAGTTACCTAGAGAATTACGAATAACCAAAACCCATTTAGGCAGAGAAGGTTTAATTTAAAAGAGGATCAACAAAAAATAAAAATAAATTATTTTAAGAATTCAAAGAAGTTATTTGGTTATCTAATTTTATTTTAGAAATATGATCTGAATATACTTACTTTGCTTTTAAAATCCAATCTTAAGTAAATAAAATATAAAGATATTCACATTGTTTTCTCGGTTACTAAAGCTTTGAGAGGCAGCAACTATTGTTGAAATAACCATGCAGACATTAGAATTCCACTGTGGAATGTTGTGAGGCAGGGATCAGGTATCTGTGACTGAGGGGACTAGTGAGCAGCTTCTTACAACAGCGCCAGATCTAGAGAATGTCTCTTCTCCCTTCCTCCTGCCCATTTCAGGATTTTTCTGTATATAGATATCATATTTGAAGAGGTGACCCAGGGTATATGAGCTGCAGTCTTATTTTATACCGGAGTCCGTCAAGCTTGGTTATCTTATTTCCCAGCCTCCAGAAGATTAGAAGCAGAAAGTTAGAAAGAAAGCTGTTACGGGCAAGCAGATTTATGGTAATGGGAAAGATTGAAAACCCACACAAAGGAGGCTGGGGATTCAAAGAGCATCATTTCCGAGGCCATTTGGGGAAGAGATAAAGAGCCTTGCACGCCCAGCAGCCCAGAAAGCATCACTGTGGTACAGCGCCTCCCTGTAGTTGTCAGTAATGAGGGCCCTGGGCCATCGGAAAAGGATTGAGTAGGTTTGTCGTGCTCTGTTCAATAAGAAGACATGGCTTGTAATCCATTTCAGCGAGACTGGCATTTTACTTGGGCTCTTTTGGTTATAAGTAATAGAGCCCCTGAACACATTCTAAGAGAAAGGTGTGTGCCTAAGGGTTAGAAACTGCAAGTAAAAGTGGTCAGAAACTGAGTCAGCCCATGGACTCACTACTGTACCTACCTCTTTTGTAGGTCCCTGCCTTCTTTTTTAATATGGTATCTCTGTTTCTGATTCTGATCCGTCATCATCTTGGTCTGCGATCACCCCTCTGGACTCCTCTCAAAGCCTCCTTTCAATTTGAACTTCTGCTTCTCCCTTATTCTCTTTTCTCCTTTTTCTTATAAAATTCCAGGACATTTGAATTTATCCCGTTCATCTTTTCCCACTGGCAATGTCCTGGTTTGCCAGCTCTGAATCCACTGCCTGCTCCTGCCCTAGTTTGTGGACACAGGGAGGAAGCGGGTTGGTTATCGGGCCTGATTCTCATGACTCAGGAAGCAGAAGCTGCAGATGAGCTGGTTCACAGGACTGGACTGAAGGGGTGGCAGGTGCCTAAACAAATCCAAACATAGATAGACGTTCCAAAGTTCTGGATGGAGCACAATGAGGTTTAGTTACCTGAGAAATTTTATTTAAGTTGAAACATATTCCACTGATGTTATATAAATAAAACCCTACTTATATGTACCTCAGGCAAATTCAGAGCTCTTATAAAATATCAATAAATTAATATGATCGTGCAATTTTTATTCCATTGTCAATCTTCCACCTTCTCTTCCTCCCCCCCCCCCCGCTCAATACACATGTCTCTCTCCAGTATTCTCTTTCATATTGCAAGGTGGGTGTATTGATTCATGGCCTTCACCATTGCTTCCTCTGCTCCTCATTCCCCACCCAGATTCAGCCTCAGGCAAATGCTTTCAGGCTTGAAGAGAAAGGTCTCTGTTTCAAGAATGGGCAGATGTGGGTGGGCTTCCAGGGTGGCCGTACAAGTTTTTGCAATAAGAATCTAGAAAGTTGTCAAAATCTAGATTCGTGTCACAGCACACACAGATACTTATACTAGTACTAGTGGAGCGGCACACTGAGGCACAGCTCCCTGTCACCTATTCACAGGGCACTGTTAGGGCACAACTCGTGCTCAGAAAGTTCTGGTTCAGAGCCCCAGTGAAACTGGGACAAGAAAATAAAAAGTTAACTTTTTAAATGTTTTTTATATGTTTCATTATTTCAAATGGTATCTCCAAAAGTCACTCTGTGGAGAGATCAGAATTTTGCCTTATGTATGGAATGGGTGGAGGAATAGAGGATACTGAGGTTTTATCAGTTCTTAGGGACTGGAAAACAGCTGACCTTTGAGTCTACTTACCCTGTGCCACTCACTGTCTCAACACCTCCAACATATTTGCTCATTTTAATCCTCATCACCTGTCCTGTGGAATCGGAACTTATAACCCCATTTTACAGTTGGTAGACCATTGGCAAGAGGTTAAGTAAGCTGCCCAGGATCACAGAGCTACTAAGTAGAGAAGTTGGCATTCCAACACAGCCATGCGTCACTGTTCCACTAAGCGTCCTCATTTTGGCATGGATCTTGTTGTCTATAAATTAAAGGCCACAGGCCGGGTCTGATTTTTTTTTAGAGTCCCTAAGTCCTTGTCAAGCTGCATCATTTTATACAAGCAGGAACTATTACTCATTGAGACAAAGATGTGAGCTTCAGGTCATGTAGCTGGTTAGTGACAGAGTTGGATTTGCTTTGGAATTGGCGAGAAAAAGAGAGAACTCAAAAAAGTAGTAGGTGTGGAATAAAGACCCAGTGGCTCTGAAGTCTTTGAATGATCAGGGAGGAAGAATAGATGATGTCAATAAAGGCAAGTAGCAAAGAGAGCTCAGTTGAAATGTGAGAGAAGGGATACTCTGAAACATATTGATGGAGATTCCTGTATCTGAAATACAATACAAAAAAATAAATGCAATTAAATCAGAATTATCTCTCAATCTGCATTAGTAATCTAAATTTTAAGAAATGAATCAAAGTGAGCATAAAAACCATGGCAGGACTTAACTTTTATAAAGGAATTTTAACTGCATAGATTTAATTCATAATATAGAGTTTAATGGTCAATGCTACAAGAAGAAAATAAGATTAATAAATTAGGATGAAGCACACTTGCAAACAATTGCACTAATGCAAAATGAATCATTTGATTGGAATTGCATGCTATGGTACTCTATTACCAGCAGCCTTGCCGTTACAATGGAAGTGCAAGCAATAAACTATGGAAATGCGTTTTCTCTTCATGGGTATTGGAAATATTATGGTCAGAGTTAGTGTCAAGGTCCTTAAAAAAGGATAGAAAATGAAATTAAAACATCACCTTCAAAGCTAAATGTTTGTTAATGCTTCCGTTGAAAGGCATGCTGAAGAATCAATAGCATAATCATAAAGGATCAAAGTAATTACCAATAAAGGCAAGTGATAACATTACAAATAAAAGTCTTTCAGACAAGGTGAGGGTCAAGCTTCCTATTTTATGTTACTACAGGAGGTTGATGAACTCTATAGTGACCATAGTCAGTAGAAGTGGAATTAACAATGTCATTATTTCTGTTAGTGAGCACAAAATAAAAATAACACATAGTGGGATTATGGAGAAAAAGTTGGCTCATTGCCAGAATAGTCTCTGATATTATCAAATTAATCTTAGGCACCTCATTCTGGATCATACTATTACATATACATTTTGCTTTACTTGGCAAAATTATCCTTGGATGATTTTGTGAGCGCTAAGAATACATATGCCTTCTTATTGACTGGATTTTATTACTTGCTTTCAGGGACTCCAATATATCAAACTATCTGGAAAATGATTTTTTTCATAAAGATTACGAAATTTGCTGATGTTGTTTTATAGCGTTTGCTCCGAAAACTGTACATGTGAAAAAGTCACAGCAAGAAAAAAAATTCATGGAGTTCTTCCCTAGTGTACTTTTTTTAAGCTTTAAAGTTGATAATCTAAGAAGTCCCTCTGTGGAGAGATCAGAGTTTTGCCTTAAATATGGCAGTCGGGGTAGGAATGGAGGGTACTAGGATTTTATCAATTCTTAGGGACTAGAAAACAGCTGACCTTCATTGAGTGACCTTCCTTATTTTCCTGTCTGAAACAGCTAGAAAGGAAGCTGACATATCCAGCATCCTTGGACCCCCAAATAAAGGAGGACTTCACATATTTGAGCATGGACGGTTAGTTCTTTTCCTATGCGTGATTCAGTGACAAGGGAATAAAGGATTTCTAGTGACCTGCTCTGTAGCCACTAATTCTCTCTCAAGATGTAAGTCACTTCATTTCTGTAAGCACCAGTGCTGCTCTAATTGACCTGCCCATGATCGGAGTTATGCCCTTGCAAGGTTGGGAATGCATTCAGGCTGAATTTGAAGTGATTGTTTGAAAAAAAAAGACAAATCAGTTTATCACAACAGTCACAAAGCAAGATGTTAGAGGAAAATATTCTTGAGTGTGAAGTTCAGTCAGTACTTAGCAACATTTAAAAAAATGTTTATTGATTTCAGAGAGGAAAGGAGAACGTGTGAGAGAGATAGAAGCATCAATGAAGAGAGAGAATCATTGATTGGCTGCCTCCTGCACACCTCACACTTGGGATTGAGCCTGCAACCCGGGCATATGCCCTGACCGGGAATCAAATCGTGACCTCCTGGTTCATAGGTCCATGCTCAACCACTGAACCGCCAAGGCTGGGCTAGCAGCATTTTAAATTCAGTTGCCTTACATTCTCAAAAGAATAGGTGGTTAAATGCATGAAATAAATATAGGTGGAGTCTATTTCTGTAACATTTAAGATTTTGTATAGTTTAAGAACTACTGGCCATTTTATTCAGTTGCGTTGGTCTGCAGAAATGCATGCTTAATTAGTAAAGATAGGCCATAATCATTTATCTTGTAATGAAAAGCTGTGTGGATAGCACTAATGAAGATCTGACTTTGCCTTTCCCACGGTGCCCATCGCGTGGTGCAGGGGACCTGCCTGATGCCTGAGGGACAGGGAGATGCCGTGTGCTACATCATTTATCATTGTCATTAAACATCCACCTATCAATTATGTCACACCAAGCTTTATTAATGGTGCACTTATCAACTATTCATTGTATGGCACTAACATTTAAAAAATGTGTTCTACTGAGCCTAATGGTTCTGCGCTTTAACTGTCTGGTTATTTAGTGAATTAATTCCAGGGGACAATTTGAAATACTGAAATCTGCGCTGACTCAATATGTCATGTTCTAGAAGAGCTTAGCTGATCTCTTATTTGGGGGTAGTTACACGTTTTGTTGATAAAAGGAAAGTGGCAGGTGTACTGTGACATGGAGAGGGAGCTTGTACCCATGCACACACACAGACCAGTGCACGCAGATTCATCGCACATACACGCATGCACGCATAGCGCTGGGCCCCCAATTGGGCCACCACTTGTTATTTATTTCATCATGCTGGTATGGGTTTCATATCTAGTCTTGCCATTAAAATTGCCTGAGAAGATTCAGATTAGTTAGCTTCAATCGGGATCTCTCTGGAAGTTGTACTGAGTTTCTAGAAGCTTGTCCTCCTGGGTCTTTTCTGTCTCAGAGTTAAAGGGAATTGCCACTCTGTTCCTTGTTCTCTGTTGAGAACAGATTTCCAGCTTATACTTATTTAAATACATTGTAGGTGTTCATTTTTGAAAATCATATTTATCTAAGGATAACCCTTCAAATACTCCTGGAGGATTTATCCTTAGGACTCAGGTGTCAGATTTAAGTGGGTGATCAGTTATATTCCAGTGGTAATGGAAACTAATGACAAATGAATTTCATAATAATATGTATTGTTATTATTATTAGTGTTTCCAGTTACAGATATACATGATACTGAATTTTCCCTCATTCATATCAATCTATATTTATTAATATGTACTAGGTATATATTCATGGATACTGCAGATTTTCTGTTGCCTTCATGTGAAATTGTTGAGAGCATTGCTGTCCAGAATAGTAATGGTGGACAATAGCCTCTTTCCCCAACACTCATTTGAGATATAGTAAAAATTATTCAAAATGCCAGATATTTTTATGATAACTTTGTTTAGTGTACCAACTTAACTACATATTAGCTGAAATGTTAACATAATATAGTTTTAAGTATGTCTAATGATATTCAGATTTAAAAAACAAATCAGACTTCCATATCTCATCTTTTACTAGACCCCAATATAGGACATAATTTTGAACTTTTCTGCTATTTGAAGAGATAACAATTTAAGCAACCTAGAGAATATTAAAAAGTTGCTTATAGCTGATGGTGGTATTGTGAAGAAGAAAATATATATGTACACCCCCCCATACACACACACACACACACACACACACACACACACACACACACAACCTATAGATAGATTTCATAGAATCTTAGACCTTAACTTGACTCAAGAAAGAGCTGGCATCACCCTTATTTCACACGTGACCAGCTTTAAGTTGCAAAGCTGGGGACAGAATCCTGTTTTCTAATACTAATTCTGAGGTCTTTTTGATGTTCAGCATTGTTTCCCAAGAATATTACTCCCAGAGAGAATTTATCTAGCATTTTTATTTTTCAGACTTTTTTTTAAGACAGGATTTTTGTTTCTGATTTGTATTGAAGTGAATAGAATTCCTATTATACTGCACTTCATGGAAATGCAACACATGGAGGCTTTTTGTACTCGCTTTTCATTTCTGCTTCTTTTTGTCACAAAAGGCTCTTCACTATTGTAGTTGAAATCATTTGTAATTATGAATTGTGCTTTTAAAAAAATCATCAATGAAAATCTTTGATTTAAAATGAGGTGCCAGAAGAAAAGGTGAAAGGAATGACTGGAATTTAATGCAATAGAATAGTTATACAGAAATCACAAAAGAGAGGCATCTCACCTAGAGTGTGTCTCAGCAGGCGGCAGGAAAATGAACATATCACATTTACTCCTATTTTGCAATTTTTTATCCAGTGTTACTTGATACAACAGTACACAACAAATATCTTTATGCCACATGTTAAATATTTGTGATATACTCAATATATTCACTGAACAAAATTTAGACATGGTGGACACAGGGAGCCACTTCCAGAGTAAAAGAAGATACAAATGTTTAAATACTCAAACTTCTTTGGTTATTTTTGTTATTTTAAATTCTGAGCTATTACACAAGAATTTTATGTTGTGTTTGTAAATGTACCATTATCTATTAATAGCACCCTCAGAGTTTATATCCCTAGATAATCAAATAAGAAGCACTGAATTAAAAATATGCCTAAGGTAAAGAGAGTGAAAAGAAAGTAAACAAGTGTTTCTAAATAAGGGTTTTGATACGTTCGCTCCTTTATTCAAAATATTTGGCTAATTAGGGATCACATGACTTGTTTCACTAACTCAAAGATAATATAATCACAGTCACTTAATATTATGCTATTAGTATGTATATGTGTGTGTGTGTGTGCATATATATTATGTATATTCAGTATATATGGATATATAAATGCAGAATATTATGTATTCAGTCTCCAGGAAACTGTCATTAGACATCCTAACTATCCTTTTAAAGATCTTGCCCATCACTATAATTTCAACTGTTTAAAAGAAAGGAGGGAGGGGGGAGGATGGAAGGGAGGGAGTGAAGGAAACAGAAGTTACTCAGGTCAAAGTGGTCTGTCTTGATGTAAAAGTTACCTTTGGAGAGATCCAGAGTCTGATCAGCTCAGTCTGCTACAGCCTTTGGATGATGCCACTCTGGGTCACTGATGGGGTCAAGTGCTATGTTATCACACAGATACCTACTCTTGATGCCTTTAGTGGTCCAGATCTTGGCCAAGCCATGGTGCTCTCCACAGCACACCCAAAGGTTTTATTCTGCTTGAAACCCCACAGCTGAGACCACCCTGCCCAATCATACCTTGGCACTGGCTGCTTCTGTGGCACCTTCATTGTCATCTGTGTCCTCATAGCACTTTCTCCCATGAGCCTACAGCTTTCATATTGAGCAAGGGTCACCAACAAGTATATGATTTTGGGAAGACTCATGAACCTTCCCTGATAATATATCTGAGGTACGGTGCCTCGTGCAATATTCTGTTATTAAATCTTAGACTGTAAAGCTTGGGTTTCCTTCTTCCCAGAATCCTTAGGATTCTTATCAAAACAGAACCTCATTATACCTTGTGACCAACTTGAATTACTAAAGGAACAGTAAATGTCTATGACAGTGATGGGCAACCTTTTGAGCTTGGTGTGTCAAACTTCGCCAAAAAACTGAGCATAACTCAGGTAATGTGTCACTTTGAGGAAAAAACATTATTTCGCGATATTTATAGTTTAAATAACATAAATGTATAATTGTTATATATAATTGTATTTAATTAACCAAAAACTAAATATTTAACTTACCTGCTTAGTGACTTCTTTGTTCATCCGTCAGTCGGTTTCTTTTGTTGGTCTTGATATTATTTAGCTTGTGTGGTGCCGTGAACTAAGATAAGTGAGGGGGAGGGGGAATTCTTTAACTAACCTGCCTATTAGTGACTTTTTTGTTGCTGAATTTCATGGGCTAAATCTTCAATTGAAGGTTGGTATTTTGTACACTTCAGGCCCAAGCAAGCGCTACTAACTTCATCTGTCAATCTGTTTCTTTTGTTGGTTTTGATATTATTTAACGCTGAGAATAAGGCCTCACAAAAGTATGTAGAGGGAAAAATTGTGAGTAAAGCCATTGCTATATTTTTCAGGGTGCTAAAAGTGTCTGGTAGTCAGTTCCAGGCACTCCAAATTTCCTGTTCCGGGTGGCACTTCTCTTGATTCTCCAAGCGGCACCTTTCCAGATTCTCAAGCTTTGACCTCAAGTCGACAAACACCTGAGCCCAGATACTGTCTTGAAATTCTGCAAGTTGCATCTTCAAATCATCAATTTGCATCCATTGGAAACCATTTAATTCCAAACTACTGTAGACTACTACATCAGGATACTTAATTATTTTCATGGTCTATTCTAGACTTCTAAATTGACTAAATCTATCACTAAACTGGTCAAGTAATGAGTCTAAAACATGCTGGTACTTCATATGCAAGAGTTCCATTTCATTTTGTACAGCTGCACTGGCCTTCTCAAAATACTTTGTTACTCGAGGAAAATACTTATAAGTTTTAGTTTCTACATCTCGCTTGAAAGTTTTAACTTTACTTTCAAAAGCTTTTATGTATCCAAACATAACGTCAATACTTTTGCCAAAACCTTGTAACTTTAAGTTCAGTTCATTAATATGAACAGAGAGATCTGTAAAAAACATCAGGGTGTTTACCCACTTATCATCATTAAGCTGAGGAAAGTTTCCCAGATCCTTATCGTCAAGAAATACCTTAATTTCTTCAAAGCACTCCACAAAGCACTCAAGAATTTTTCCTCGGCTCAGCCATCTTACATTATTGTACATCAGCAGTCCACTGTAGGTGGAATCAACCTCCAGTAAAAGTGCCAAAAATTCTCTCTTGTGAAGGGGGCGAGCAGCTATTAAGTCGTTTAAGTCGGTGAATCCTGCCTTGGCACATAAAGCCTCCTGATGGATAATACAATGAAAAGGCACAATCGGATGTCCAATAGCTTCTGTAAACAATTTGACAAATCTGACTTTTTTCCCCACCATATTTGGTGCCCCATCTGTCGTCACTGACACAACTTTAGAGATATCAATGCTTAGGTCATGAAATGTTTGTATAACAACCTTATTTTTTTTCGCTTCCTGATTTACTTGTTGACACTGATACTAACTTTATCAACTCTTCTCTCATTGTGAGACCATCAGAATATCGACCAATAATGGCCAACTGAGCATGTGATGTGACATCAGTAGTTTCATCAAGAGAGATCGAAAAATATTTACACTTCCTTATGTCTCTCTTTAATTGATGTTGTACGTTTGTGTTCAGTCTCATTATTTGGTCTTGTATGATATTTCTACTGAGTGGTAACTCAGATATTCTTTTAATAATTGCATCTTTATTCTGCATATCGTGAAATAGAACTGGTGCACATCTTAGGAGAGTTTCTTTAATAAATTCTCCCTCACTGGGCGCTTTTCCATGCGAGCTATAGAGTGAGCAATGCTCAAACTCGCAGATGTTAAATTTGTAGAGCCTTTCATAAATTTAAGGATGGAATTAGATTGGCTCTTATAGAGGTGTAGCTGCCTGGAAATGTATTCCTTCCTTTCATCCTCACTTTTTTCCAAGAGCTGGGAATGATTAGTTTCAAAATGTCTATTTATATTCCATGTTCTGCTTACTACCATTTCAGTACATAGAACGCAAAATGATCTGCCATTTTTTTCTATAAAGCCATACATCTTGGTCCATGTCTCTTGAAAGGGTCGGCCACTGCTACTACCACTTCCTTTACTTAACCTTAGTTTTTTATTTTTTGGGTTCTCCATCAGGGGGGCAGTGACAGAAGATAGAATTATAGATAGCTTGTTAGGCCTGCAGGCAATTAGGGGTTAACTAGCCTAACTAACCACAAAATGGTGCATATAACTGTCTTTTAGGAAAGAGCAGGGTTAATAAGCAGAAATAGGGGTTAATAAGGATGCACAACAGTAATAGTGGTGAAATGGAGTCTGCACTATGGAGCAAGATGGTGTTCCTTATGTGAATTAAAATGGCTGCCGCTATTTCTAATGGCGGGAAACGGCACCCATAGCACGCCACAAACCCTCGCCTCTCTCAGCCTCCTCCTCACTTATCTCAGTAATGATGGATTAGAAATCCATGATACCCCAGAACAGTAGATAATGGTTGCTGTGGTTAACTGTTATTTGGTTACTGGTAATGGCAGGGCCCCCAGAAATGCGGCCCCGCTGCATTCCACTGCTCCCTGCTCTGCCAGCGGAAGTGAGGGCAAAGATCCCAGCTTAACCTGGTGTCCCAGAACTAGACGCCCTGTGCCGGACTTCTGTTGTTTTGGCCTACAGACCTCCGGCACAGAGTGTCTAATAGGGGAATTTGAAACATTTGCGACTAGAGTCTTGGAGTTAGAGTCCAAGACTCTAGTCGCAAATGTTTCATCCTCAGGAGCAGCAAATGTTTCATCCTCGGTATGCGGCGTGTCATCAGAAATGGCTACGCGTGTCAGTGTTGACACTCGTGTCATAGGTTCGCCATCACTGGTCTATGAGATCGCTTATATACTTTTCTTCCCCTAATTCCTCTCCTATGTTCTTCTTGGCCCAAATTTACATAATTTAAGGATGCACCACTAGTGATTCATTTAAGCAAATATGCTTCAATAACATGTCTTAACTGTACTACTTGATATCAAAGGTGCTGACATAAAAATTTTAATTACCTCTTACTCAGTGTTTAATCTTTGCCATAATAGGCATCTTGTTATATACTTTTAATTTTTTTAAAATTCCCCATTAAAGAACTTAAGAATATCTTAGAGTTAGATTACCCTAGTATGCTATTTTAAAAACTCTCATTTTTTAATGGGATGAGGGAGTGTAAACACTAAAAACATTTAATTGTCTTTTTTACTATTGCTTTTTGGATGGAATAATTATATTGCTTGAGCCTTAAAAAATGAAAAAGGCAGTTAAGACCTAACAACTTCTGCTATGCTGAACCATGTGATTTGCACATCAATGACTGAGTTTTAACTCCCAACCCCCAAGCATCCCATAAATTAGTCATAATCTTGATGTATCCTGTGGTTACAGAAGGCTCATAGGATCAAAATCTCATATCAGCCTCTACCCAGAGAATTCTCTGATCACTCACATCAACTTACCCTTTCTACTAGGTCATTCTTATCAATACACAGCCTCGTGGCATTTTCCCAAGCTAATAATCAAAACCATCCTCTTTTGATCCCGCTTCCCTGTCTAGATATTGCCCTATTTCACTGCTTCCCTGTCCTTTGAAACATCTTGAAGATGTTTTGTTTTGTTTTATCTCTAATGCCTCTTATTATTATTTTAGTCAAACCTACCCTAGTCGGGTTTTGCCTCCTCATTCTTTGCATCAAAACTGCTGGTGCTAAAGTTCCCAGGGACTTTACCCAATGCTCAGTTCTCAATCGTCTTCTTAGCTAACCTCTCTTCAACATTTGACCCAGCTAACCTCTCCCTCCTTCTTTGTACCCTCTCTTCACTTGGCTTCCAGGATACCAAACTCTTCCAGCTGGCCTCCTTTCCAATCAGTTGTTTAATAGTTCATTGCTGTTATCTCTTCATCTTTCTGATCGCTCAAGGTTCAGTCTTGAATTTCTTCTCTAGCCATGTTTATTCTTTTGATGAGCTCATCAATGTCATGGCTTTAAGATGCATACGACATCCCTATTTTTATCTCCAGCTCAAACCACTTCTCTGAACTCTAGATTCAATTCATTAATTGCCCACTTGCACATCTAATAGACACATCAGTCTTAACCTGTCCAAAACGAAACACCTGCCCTCCTTCCTGCCTCAGTCTGCTCCTCCTGCATTCTTCTCTGAGTTAGTGAAAACTCTGTTCTTTCAGTTGCTCAGGCCAAAACTATGGTGTCATTCTTGACTTTTTTCCCCTGCAACTTGTGTCTAATCCATCAGTACATTCTATTGGCTATACCTTCAATTCATACACAGAATTTAACTACTTTTCACTACTTGTACCACCTTAGTCAGTGCCACCATCATCTCTTAGCAAATTATGGCAATAACGGGATAGCTTGTCTCTTGACTTCTATCTTTGGCCACTACAATATACTCAACAGACCAACCAGAGTTACCATGTTAACTTGTGAGTGAGGCCCCATCATTTCCCTGTTCGAAACCTTCCAATAGCTTCCAAGCTTGATCAGAGTAAACAAAACCCTTCCAATGTCCTCAAGCTTCTAACCAATCTGTGCCCTCATTTTATCTGTGAGCCCATATCCTGTCACTCTCACCCTAGCCCACCCTGCTCCTGACACACTGGCCTAATTCCACCCCTAGGCCTTTGTACTTGTTTTCCTTGCCTGTAATGCTCTTTCCCCTGATATTGCAACACAATGTGTTTCTCACCTGTTTTCAGTCTTGACTCAAATGTCACTTTCTCTGTGAGGTTATCCTCATCTACCTTCCTAAAATTATAATGCTCTCCTCTCATCTCTATTCCCTTTCCATGATTTTTCTTCATAAGACTTACCACCATCTAGCATACCAAATATTTTAATGTATTATTGTTATTATTTATTGTCTATTTCCTTCTACTAAGATGTAAGCTCCACTTGGACAGAGATTTATGTCTACTGTTCCTTGCTTTCTTCCTGGTGCCTGGAACAGTTGTTGGCACAGAGTAAGCACTCTGAAATTATTTATTGAATGGATTAATTAATTATAAAAATGTCCTCTCTATTTAAATTTTTCCTGGACAATTCTCCCAGTCCCTAATTTCAGCTCTGATGAAGGCCCAGGGATTCCTTTTCTTCTCCCAGACCTGGTGGTAGATCCGTTGATTCTTAGGAAGCTCAGGTGAGGCCCGTCTACTGCTCAGGCTGCCATGTCGTTTTCTGTTCTCTCACCTTACAGTAATCATAGTCACAAATGTACAACAGTGGCCATAGTTACTTAGTGCCAACTCTGCCCTACTTGCTTTAATCCTCACAGCGTAGGAACAAGGACAGTGGGGCTTGGTTTCCTGCTCATGTAATTTTTTTTCCTTCTATCCTCTTGGTTACCTTCAAGTCGAAGACACAGTGGCCGCTTCTGCTGACTTTCTCAACTGGGAGTGAGTGTTCAGGAACAAGATTAGAGATGAGGAGTCTAGCTAGAAGGATCAGATAGGTGGAAGGGTTGATGTTTTGTTTATGGACATAAACTGCCGGACGTTGGGCGACATTTAACTCCGGTGGGTATTGATCTGGCATCTAGAAGTTTTCTGGAATCTGGAGAAGGCTGTGTGCAGATTAAGTAAGAGTCCAAAGACGAAAGATAATTTTGAAAGGCATTGGGGGTCAGAGGAGCCTACCTAAAGGAGCTAAGTTCTCCTTGTCTCAGGACCCCTTGCTTTTTATTAGCACAAATTGTCCTAAGGCAAAGTGGAGATGTATATTTCAAAGGGTAGGGTACAGAAGCATTGTCAGATTGGGGAATAGCCTACGGCTGTTCAGGTGTTTGGCCAGTAGGAGGCAATAACATGTAGATTAAGATGCCCGGAGCTGTCTGGCAGCAAACAATCATCCTATTCAGGTTTGGGGAAAATGCCTTTAGCCATTCCAACAGGCAATAACGTATGTGACTCAGCCCTTGTTGAGTCCCCAAGTTCCATCAACCTTTTGATGAAACTCTTGCAATTATGACATGCTGAAACTGGCTTCCGGCAATAAACATTATTGTCTGCATACACTGAGTACTTACTATGTATTAGGGACTGTGCTAAGAGCTCGATGTCAGTATCTCTTTTAGATAGTAATACTGTCTCCATATGACCAGTGAGGGGAATGTGGCTTATAAGCAAATGGTCCATGGTCTCATAACTGACTGCTCAGTACTGATTCTAAGATTTTATCTTGGTAATTTGAACTCAGAGCCCTTGATCACAAGCACCAGTTGGATATACCTGCAGAAGGATGAACTGAATCAATATTCTTCAATTGCATACCCTGTGCCGGGCACTGTATTAAGTGCTGAGGACATAATCAGAGCAGTGGAAGTAGAGATTCTTTCTGTGTTATACCTTCAACCTAGACCAGGTGGAGAATATTATACAATATGAAGCAAAGACTGACGTCTTTATGTAGATATAAATAAGGATCATCTAATGCCTTTGGAAATGTGTGCCTTACCACCATTTAGTGCTTAGTCTTCATAGCTTCCCTTCAGAATAGGCCAGTCAGGTTTCTATAGTGGGTCCTCTTCTGTACTTACAACTTCAATTTCTATGAAATTACTAAAATTGTATTTGCAATTTGCCTTTTTGATGTGCATGCGCGCCTGCTTAACTATGCTATATTATCAGCTTATTGAATGTAAAGGCTTTCTCTTTATTTGATTGCCTACTCCCCTAAGATTCTTAGTTTTCTTACCTTCAAAAAGGATGTCTAAATATATGCACACTGAATTCCATCTAGGTAGGGAGACAATTTTTTATATACTTTCCTTTTGAATGGGAAGATGAAAGTACCAGTGGCTAATGTAATTTATCAAAAGCCATGGAGCTGGGCATGAAATCAGAACACCCAAACATCTGAGCTTAGGATCTAAAGTGTGTGCTTTAGTCCCCTGCAGCCTTAAGAAAGATACTCAGATGTCAGCAGTAGGTGGATTTTAATAGAAGAGGTGTAACTAAGCTCTCTGTGTGAAGAGCTGGGTTTTATAGAATTAAGCAAATGTTTTCATTAGGATCCACAGGTTAGTGAGCTGCCCCTAAGATCTGCACCAAACATGGACAATGGCACAAAGTGGTGATTTTTAATTTCCAACCATCTACTTGACACATTCAACAGGTGAAAATGTAGATTTCCCTGCATGGGCAGTTCTAAAACTGTAGCACAAAGCATCACTTTCAGCTTGAGTTTCAAAGAGTAGGCAGTGTGAAACCAGAGGGAGACTTTCTGCGGGCAGTTGCCACTGTCTGTTTGTTTTGCTGTTTTATTTCTCTCCATGGAGATTTCATTTCTGATACTTCAGTTTGTTGTGCAAAGTGGCTCTCTCCAGGAGCAACAGACATCCTGTCTGTGCCATGGCTGAGGTTCTTTGGAGGTAGTTATGATTGGAGGTGTGTGTTTTCGATGGCATCTTTCCTTTCTTAAACATTTCATGAGAATATAAACAAATCTTTAGAATTTTACAAGTGGTCATCTTTGGTCTGAGTATTAAGTTAACCACAGGAATTGTTGATTGGGACTAAGGTGCCCCACTTTGCCATTTTGCCTGGGAATTCCTGAACTAAAACTAAGGAAATGTGAGGCATTCCAGAACAAGCTGGTCATCCCATTTACATCCCTCTACTAAACTTTGGAATAACTTTAACCCACTAATTAGGAGGGACCCACAACTGCCCAGTAAGTACTGGAAATTGCTAAATATGGCTTTTTTTTAAGAACTATTCTGCCTTTGAGACAATATATTTTCTAGAAGTCAGTGGTGGGGCGGAGGTTCCTAAAGATTAGGGGAACTGGTAAAGGTAACTCCCAGCCAAGGACCCACATCTCTGCTGACTTTATCTTCCTGTTTCCCTTGGTCAATAAATGTCCCTTTCATGTAGCCAAGCCAAAGGGATTTGTTCACAGAAAGTGCCTCATGCTCTCTAAGGCTCTGTTTTCTTGAGTCTCACAGTCATTAGAGGCACAATGGCCACCTCCTGTCACTGACATGCCTGGAGTTTTGTGGTGATGCCCTCAGGGCCAAGGCATCACAATTGGTGTGGAAAGAGGCTTAGGCCCCTTATCCTGACAAAGGAGCTTCTGTTGAAGGCCTTTTCCCTGAAGTGGTTCCATTCAGGCCTAGGCCACTAGCTTAGTCCTTTTAAATTGCTGGCCCATTGTTCAAGGTATTTCTTGAAAAGAGGAATCCTGTGTCTGTCCTTTAACTTGACTTGTTCATTTAATGCTGAAAACATCTCCCCTAGAGTCTATCACCACAAGACCCACTACAGTCACAACAGTAACCCCCTGTCACCAACTTAAATTGATACAGCTCTTCCTGTCTCTCCTGTACTGGCACAAACAGTATTTCTTTTAATTCTTCCGTGGACACAAAGGAGATCGCTTCAATTATACTCATTTTATAAACAATAACATGTGTTTGTCTCTTCAAGCCCAGTGAGCTCGTTGTTGGTAACAATTAGTTCAATGCTGGTTGATAAATTACATTACCAGAAATAATTATTGAATTGTCTTTTTTCTTACTATTTGATATTCAGGGGGGGGGTTATCGTTGAACTCAATAAAAAGCCAGATGCATGGCTGGTTGCAAGTCTGTCTCTTGCCTCCAAGTCTTTTCTAGAGCAACACTGCTCTCTAGACCTTTTGTCTAGTCTAGTTCCATGCTTCTAGAACAGGAATACACAGCAGGATGCCGAGAAGATGCTGGCTAATATGTTTATGGTTGATCTAACATAAAAATAACAGGGTTTTCTAATAACTACATTATTTTTATGTTAAATCAACCATGGATACAATATGAAAACTCACATAAAATTGTAACATAACTCAAGAAACTTCTGAAAATATTTAGCCTTACGGAGGCCTCCGTCCACCCATTCCATCTTCTCAATTGATAGGGGAGTGGGCTATTTCAGGGGATATTTACT
The DNA here is from genome assembly GCF_027574615.1 of Eptesicus fuscus. Lineage (NCBI taxonomy): Eukaryota > Metazoa > Chordata > Mammalia > Chiroptera > Vespertilionidae > Eptesicus > Eptesicus fuscus. Next base: position 85,187,242 of record NC_072484.1, read on the forward strand.
GAGTGGGTGCTTCAAGGGAACAATTCTAGTCCCATTCTGCCTGTTGTTCATGGATGTCATAGTCTGTACCTCACAAAAGATGTGTTGACCTTGATTGAGCTTCTAATATTTATGTTGTCTGTAGTAGCAATATTGGCTTTATTACTGAAATAACAGAATTCAGTGATGACATTTCTTTTATCATAATTTAAGCTAAAGTGAGACTATATTTAGTCTTGTTTCAAATTAGAACACACTGTACAATGTGCCATCTGAGCTTCCATAATAAAAACAAATGTATCTAATATTTACTGAATCTTTACTCTATGCCAAACACTTAGCTAAGCACTTTACATGCACTTGTAACACACAAGTGCTATAAGTTGCCTTTATTAATAGCCTCATTTTGAAGGTGAGAAAACAGATGCTTGGAGATGATTATCAACTTGCCCAACAAGTAGTAATGGCAGAGCTGGGATTTCAAACCTGGACAACCTGAGGTTGAGCCCTTGTCCTAACTTACTCTTTATGTGGTTCCTCTTTCTGAGTGATTTAATAACAGTCCTATAAAGCAATTTCTGATGAGTTATGTTACTTTGATGATATTTTTATATACATAGATATCCATCATAGTCAGTGAAGTAATATAGTTATGCTCATTCATTCAACAAAGTTTTTGAATCCCAACTATATGCTAGGCTCTATGGATGTAGATATAAGTAAGGGAAGATCTCTTCCTTGGAGTAGCTCACAGTCATGTGGAGGAGACAGGCATATAAATACAATCTGAAACAATCAAATAATGACAAGATGAAACATTATGTACTATAAAAAAGGCAGACAGACCACAGATACCACCTGGACTTAGAACTCATATGGGGAATTGAGATGATGTAGTAATCATAAAAATTGTCCCTCCAAAGGGCTGAATATAGTGAAGGAGAGAAAGGCGCACAGACAAGGATGAAGGTGAAATAAATCTCAAGCGATCCTTTCAATTTCCTTGGATAATTTTTCTCGGCTATTTGGAAACATTTAATTGTTAATTATTATTAGTTTCTGAAATCAGTTTTATTGGTCAACTTTATTCCAGACCTTCAAGCAAAACTTCAAGTAAATGGTAGCATTTGGTTCTCATTAATCTCTTTGGTTTTCTTAATGGCCAACATTAATAATTAAGGGTTATTAATAATTAATATGTTTAGCAATGCAAACTTTTACATTAATAAAACTGACACAAAATTACTGCCTCAGCCAACCATGGTAAAGAGCCAAGAGACTTTAACTGTAGTAGAGTTGGAGTATGATAACCCCCAGAAGACAGCCTTCCAGTTGTCTTATTCTTGAAGATTACAATCTGTACAACTATAACAAAACTCATAGATATTGCTACATTAAACTTTTGTTAGTTTTTTGAATGACATAATTCTAAAAGCAAAGTGTTTACTTAAATGCTCTTCTTATTTCAGGACTAGACATGCTACCAGTATACATAATCTATTATTTTCTTATGCATGGTTTTAACAACCTACAGTTGTGTAAACTGACAACGATAAGATACCTAATATATGCTGAATTTACGCTTTTCTTCATCCTTATCAAAACATCCTAGAGCCATTTCCTAGAGGTGCTATTGGTAGACAACAATTTAGTTTAGACAACATAACAATTTTGCATATAAGAAGTGTTTAATTATTTAATATTGAGGTATATTTATTTTATAATAATGAGTGGAAAATGGGAGGCTGGTAATTACAATAATGGTAAGCAAAATGATCTCATAAACTTTGACTGATAACTGCAGATAAAATCGGATTTAACAAAATGGCTCTAATTGAATGCTCATCTGACTTAGGCCATTGTGTTAATCAGGTTATGCTAACTGCTATAACAAAATCTCAGTGGCTGAATGAGTGCAGTAAAGGTTATGTGACTCATGTTACAGTCACATATGAAGCAGTGTTATCTCTTTCTGGTCCATGTAGTGATTCAGAGACCCAGGCATCTTCTTCCTATGGCCATGCATAAGTAGGGCTTTCAGGACTTTCGTGTCCTCAATCAGATTCCATGCCTCCAGCTGATAGACCCTGGGTGAAAGAATAGATGGAGATCATGTAGAAAAATAATTGGGAGCAGGGAGACTAGACGTGGTACACATCATTTTTACTCACTTACTTTGGATAGATTTCAGTTACTGGCCCCAGGTAATTGCCGAGGTGCCGGGTTGTGTCCTCAAGAGGGAAAGCAAAGGGGATTTAATGATTCCGTGGCAGCTGGTCAAATGTGTGTTTGATCATGAAGAAACAGAAGATTTAGAATCACGTACAAAATGCTGGAAAGATGACCAAAATTGTCTACAAGAAGCAGGATATAATCAGGGATTTGGTGGTCTCTGGCACTTTAGGCATACAGCTGATACTCCCCTTCCCCACTGTCCCCTGCTCTGTTGCCTATATGTCTATTGTGGGGTTATGTAAATATGTCCAAAAGTAGGATAGGGCCAGTAGGACTACAGATAGCTTCTCCTTCTGCAGGAATTAAGTTCTAGACAATTTAAGGAGAGATATAAATTATAAACATTTTTCCTAGAAGACCCAGAATGCAACTGAAACACACACACACACACACACACACACACACACACACACACACCTTTCTTTGAAATATGTTAGATTTTTCTACCTGACCTTCAAATCTCTGGTCATATCAAGGAAGGTATGTAAATGTCTCACATCATCAGTGTGCCCTGGGATGGTCAGGGCAGTGTGTTGGAGGAATGCCTACTGAAAGGGGGGTGGGGGGTGGAATTGCAGTGTGATAGGAGAGAAAACATTGCCTCGGAGGGGTTTCCAGGGTCTCAGCAAATGGGAGACTTCCCAAGACTTTAGTCAGGAACCCCAGTGAGTCCCCACACAGGTGGCCCTTTGTGTCAGCACAGAACATAAACAATCCCCAACTGGAGACAAAATATGCTGTTTCCTTACAGCGTTACAACAACATACAGCTAGGAATCCTCTGATCCTTCTAGCACACTCAATGTCTCTGGAATTAGATGCTTATCTCCTATAGACCAGGGCCTCTAATCTTCAAATCTAATTTTGTGTCACAATCACAGTAGAAGTTAAAGAACCGCCCACTTGTAACTAATAGGCAGAATCTGCCACAGACTCTTAAAAAGAAGACTCTCCCCCGAATGCTGACCTCCAAGTGCTGAGGCAATCCTTTGTGTTTTGTGGGAGCAGCAGGTTACATGGGTTCTACTCTAATAACTGTTTTCACCCTGAAAATAGAAGGTCAAGTCCCTCCACTGGCGTTCTTCTTCTTGTGATGTGTTCGAGAGAACACACGTAGACCGTTTTCATCAGCGCGTGCCATTGCCAAGCATTATCATTCATGCTTGACCATTTTGATTAGACTAAACTGATCATCTGCGCACGATCACATTCTATCATCCTAGGTAAGACTAAGCAAAAGCAACAACAGAAACTATCCCTCTGAGAAAGCTCGCTTCAGCAGCCCTCAGCTCAGGGTTGTGATGAGAAGCCCGCAGTCCTGCACGGGGAAGAAGAAATTAGATGGAGCTTATTGGAAGTGAACCTGTGGCAACTATATATCAGGATAACGACCATGTTCTTCTCACATTACTTCTAAGCCGTGCAATCAGAGGAGCCCTACAGAGCCTTTTTAATCATGGAAAGGGCTAATGAAACATTGGCATTCTCGGTGGCGTTGGAATGCTCTGTGTGACCTTGCTGAACCTTGAATTTTCATTATTGTTTCTCTCTTACGAAAATGTTCGCAATTGTGTCTTACATGAAGGGCAGAAAACGGGGAGGAGGGGGCGGGAAGCCTGTCATGATGAAGTCAGTTTTCACTGCAGAAGAATGACCTCATTGCTTCCTGAGGGAGCAGGGAGGGAAGGCCAGGTCTTCTCCAGGCCCTGCGGAGGCTGTCCTATTGGACGGGGGCTATGAGGCCAGGTAGGGTTACACAAAGTATCCCAAAGTTTTTTATTATCTAGATTGCCATCCACACAATTTCCTTAATACAAACTGTACAGCCTAGAAGAAAATTTGTAAGGGATTTTTGAGCAAGGCGTGATAGACTTTTACAAGATAGCTTGTATAGGGATTCTTTTACATTATGGTGAAATAAGCCAGAGGTAGAATAGCATGCTTTTTACCCTCATGGATAAAACTGCCTGCTGTCCTAGTCTCTTTTCCTCACAGTCCCTAGTCCCTGGACCTCATTTTTCAAGGCTACACCAACTTCCTCCTCTGTTCAGGCCCAGCATCTGCATTCCCCTGATTTGTCCTCTAGGGGGCACCATTCCCACCATTCTTTAATCCCATCAAAATGATTCCTCTCAGCCCCTTTCAGAGATCTGCTTGATGGAAGGAAGTAAACTTCACGAACAAATATACAATGTTATTGCTGCAGTAGGCTCATCCCTTTCATTTTCCCCCTAACACTTATTACATACCTATTTTGTGCTAGTTTCTATGGAATGAGATTTCATTTGCCTCCAAAATGCACACAACCCTCTGGAACTTAATATGTTTTATTTCTCTGATATCATATTTGTATTTTAAAGGGCCATGTAGGGCCTTAAGCCAAAGGAGCAAATAGTATTTAGCAGTTCAGGCAGAGATAATAGAATGATCCTTCTGGTTGGGGTCTAGAGAAACAGAGGAGATTACAAAAGCACTTAGATCCAAAAATAGAGTTAGTCTGGCTGTGTATGTGACAGCCCACAGCCCCGGTTCCATGGGCTCAGGTTCTGGCTATTCAGTTACAATGTGGACAGTGGAGAAATCATGACTGAAAAATATGTTTTCTGTCTTTGCCTGCAGAAAGAGTCATCATGCAGCTTGTTAGTGGTCCTCTGGGACTGTCCCACACAGCCGTTGCCTTCCCTCACACCTGATATCTCTGGAGATTTGTGAAATTCAGTTTCTGTGTCGCTAACTCAGTGGATGTACTTTGGCAGATGAATTGAGAGGGGGGAGATTAGGAGCCTGACACTGAACTCTACTTTTGTCTTAGGATCTGCTCAACCTGCTGACAAATGAATGTCATTTTCCAAAGCGCAGTTTTTACTCTTTAAGGGAATGGAAGGTTCTCTGGGTAACTTGACACCAACTATCATGTTAATGGCCACAATTCTCTTGGCTCAGGTCAGGTTTGCAGCCCATCCTCACAGGATAGATCCCGCAAAGCTTTTGGTCAGGGACAGTATTTGACAAACCCCAGGTACACATAGAAAGGGGCTCCAGAGGTGGAGGCCCCGGTGCTAGAAACTGTTCGAAGAGAAGGAAAGCAACGGACCCTTCATAATTTGATGACTTTTCCTCCTCATTCCCAGGCCCTGTGTTCCAAAGTGAGGGGATGCCAGGCATTCCTGTCCACATTAGGAAAGCTTGCAAATCAAAACCCAAAGCTGTATTTCTGAAATCTCTCTTTTACAAGGCCCATTATTAAGGTGCAAACATGGCTTTCAAAAAAATCAAGTTGTTTCTAACATAAGGCGTCGTCTGAAATCCACAAGATGGTTCAGTTGCTTCTGGAAGCTGGTTTCTGCTTTGAGGCTAGGGGCCCATAGTTGGGTGGGAAGGACACGTAGGAGTCAGAACCTGTGGGCTCAGCCCCGGCTTCCAGGTATGTGGCTGCCCAAAGTCCCCAGACACGGATCCATGACTCTCAGGAAGCTCACCTTGTAGAGGAAGACCAGGGCTATGTGAGCTTCTGTGTTTCTTCCTTCGTTAAAACTCTACGATTTTAAACATTTGGCTGATGACACTGGTCTCTAAAGTCAATCTCAAATGATAGACTTGGCAAGTCATTTGGCATCTCCCGTAGGACATCACCTTCCTCTATGTTTCACTTAAGGTCACTCATCTTCCTCCAGGGCCCTTGTTTAGTCCTCAGCACAGTCATTCTGGCCAGGACTCAGTCTCTCTTCCAGTTACCCTTGAGATGGGGTGTGTGGAGATTCCACTGAAGTTCCTGCCACATTCTTTGGATGTCCTTCTCACGTTCAGCAATGACCCTGAACTCAGCCCACAAACCATATTTTTTGTTGGATTTTTTTTTTCTAAACAATTGATATAATGCTGCTAGAAACTTTGCTATAGCTGTGAGGTCTTTTAGGATTAATTATAGTGAAACTTCAGGAGCGCAACAGCCCAGCCTTAAGCTACACGGACAATTTGAGCAGGAGAAAATCACTCCAACTTAAATTCTAATAAGCTAATCAGAGAAAAAAAATAAAGTAGTTTATAAAACACTACCCTACTGGTTTCAAGGTGGGAGGGAAGTGGGAGGAGGAGGCTGGGGTTGGTGGTCCAGGGGTTAGGAGATGTATAAGACTCACTAAGAGAGGGAATCAAAGGGAAAATATCCAGAATTCCAAATTCATCAACTCCGCAAGCTTCTTCTCGGCCTTCTCCCAGTCTCACGTGCAGATTTTAAATCAGTCAGAGGCATTAGCTTACGGCTTCATGTTGGTGACAGTCATGGGTACTCATGGCAGGCTACCTGAGCCTTCCATTCGGGCTGCTCTCCTTCTGGTGCTGAAAGTGAAAACATCTGCCACCCCCGGGACTCACTGAAGCTGCCTCCACCTGCAACTATAGGAAGCCGTGGCCTCCATCCTAAATTGTCATGCATGTAGAGTTGCAGAATTTTCTAGGTAGAGAGAATGGAGGCCCAGAGAGGGTAAGTAAGTTCTCTGGGACTACACAGCTTGATGGACACAGACCCAGGAAAATAACTCAGATCTCCACTCCTCCATCTGGGTCTTCTCTCTGTAGCGCATGCTTTCTTGTCTCAGAGAGTGGGGGGGAGATGACTTTCTAACTTTTTTTTAGACAACACTGACATGGCACCCCAAAACTGGTTATCTTTATTCTGTTGGTTAGTTGGCTTCGCCATTTTGTCCTTAAAATTCTTCTCATTCCCTGAATTGGTGTCTGTCTAAAGGTTAGGAAACTAAGTTCTGCCTCTGATACTATTCATTAGACTTCCTTTGATTTAAGTTTGAAAAACATGGAGACGTTCTAAGGGAACTGGTGGTAATTTCAGTCATCCTGGTGTTGACTCCCTACCCTCACTTTGGCAGGTAAAGAGGCTGACGTATAATCCACATTCTGGGTGGAAACCTAGGAAACATTGTCTGTAGTTTATTTTATATCTATAGATAGTTAATACTTAAGCAACTTTATGGGAACGTTTTAAGGCCTTTCTACTGACATCCAGGCAGAAAATGCAATGTGTTCTAAAAACATTCAAATTCAGTGGGTACTGCCAGGGGAAAGCTAATATGGAAATAACTGCTTGTAAGGAAATGAACACGAGGCTCCAGTAGTGGCAGAAAATAATGTGTATGAGGTAGATAATAAATAACACCATTAAGCCCTTGTATCGTTCCCACTTCTGTCAAGGTAAAAAATGTGATATTTGTTGCTGGGCTCATAATTACTTTTATGCTTTAAAACAGGAAAAAATTGGGTTGTTGATACAGGAAGGTATGCGCTAAGTGTTTGTGTTGTTGTTTTCCTGTGAGTACGGGGGTAGAGGTAGCATGATGTATTTTTCTTAAAAGGGAAGGGAGTGATTAGCACTATCCTTTTTCCAACCAACCGCCCAAGAAAACAAGGGCTTTGCCATTCCAGCCATTCATGAGATTGTTTTGCCTTTCTGAGCTTTGTGTTTGTGGAGATTATAAAAGAGGGAAGAAGAAAACATGGGGTGATCAGGGTTAGGTAATGGTTCGTAGAACAAAGGATAAATATTAACTTAAGGTAATGATTCTGAGTTTCCAAAAACAAGATATTTTTGTCTAGCCAGATAGATTATGTGGAAACAGTACAACCCTTGAATCTTATTCAATCAGGGTTTCTAGCATACAGTCCCCATTGCCTCCTTCTCTATTATTACCTTCCACACTTTAAGGAACATCATTTGCAATAATTTCCTCAAGAATATTAGTTCTTCTCCAGCTGATGCCTGGATGCACTATTTGGGACAGGAACTTGGGCACCCTGTAGAAACGTCTGAACCCTAGAACAAGGAAAGCAAAGCTCTAGAGGTAGATGCAAGCTGGGGGTCCCACTGAGCCAGCTTCCTTCCCGCAGCATGAGCTCCAGGAGAACCAAAATCTGTCCTCTGCGAGTTTCAAGGCTGCAAATAGGGTACTTGGAGCTGCAGCCGCTGAGGGCTGAAATCGTCCTTGATATTCCACAACTGTAGCCACGTTGTCTCTTTTCCCTTTGTCCTCTTCCATTCCTGACAGAAACCATTTGAAATTTTATTTTAAATCACCTGGCTTGTTGGCATAAGGAACGTACAATTTAGATTTGTGATTGCTTAGGCTTAGTGTGTGTGTGTGTGTGTGTGTGTGTGTGTGTGTGTGTGTGTGTGTGTGTGAGAGAGAGAGACACACACACACACACAGAGAGAGAAGAGAGAGAGAGAGAGAGAGAGAGAGAGAGAGAGAGAGAGAGATCCTGTCAGTATTTAATTAAATCAATGTAAAATGCTATTTGAGCCGAAGGCAAAGACTTTTCCTTTACTCATTTAATGTCACACAGATTATGGCAAGCTTTTCATTTGTATAATTTGTCATGTACTGCCATTGCCTTTTAAGCAAGCATGCTGGCTTAGTCAAAATCATTCATTTAAATGGGAATAAAAGTTTAATTACTCCCTTTTACCTTTACACGTGTGTTACAAATCATGTAGTGGCTTGAAGAGACTGCATTGAAGGAGCAAAAAGATTTCCATCCTAGTCCCAGGACTGCTTCTCCTTAACTGTGTAACTTTGTATAAGTCACTTCCTGTGATAGTCAGTATGGGCTAATTGCTAACAACAACAAACAACAACTCACAATAGGGTTTTTTTTCTCACTTAAGTAAGAGTTACATTTAGGTTGTACTGGTAAGATGGGCCCTGTAGAACCTGCACCATAGCATGAGAATCGTGTAAAGCACCGCTTATGAATGCCTTGGGAAAAACAATAGGGAGGAAGCTGAAAGTGTGATATTATGAAGGTTTGCTCCTCTGTTTTAGTCACCTGTGACTAAAACCCTATTTCAACTAGTTTAGAAAATATGATAGACTTATGAGCCAGCAATACCCATGGCAGTCCAAGCAACACCAAGCCCTGGGAAGAACCAGCAGCATCTTGGACTCAGAAAAGAGGACCGGGCATTTGTGTGACTCTAGTTTCATTCTCTGACTCTGCAGTTTGGATTCCTTTTTTCTCCTGTGGACCAGCGTCTTCCCACGGTGTTGTATAGAGACATGGTGGTTGATGACTCTTGCTTTTATGTATTTTATTTGTTTGTTTGTTTTTAATCCTCACTTGAGGATATACTTCTTGATTTTTAGAGAGAGGACAAGGGAGAGAGAGACACACACATCAATGTGAGAGAGAGCAATTGGTTGCCTTCCATATATCCCTGACCGGGGATGGAACCTGTAACCTAGGCATGTGCCCTGACTGGGAATTGAACCCACAACTTTTCAGATTATGAGACAACACTCTAACCAACTAAGCTATACCAGCCAGGGCTGTTTTATATATGTTAAATATTCATATTTTGAAAAGGAACTGACTTGATTGTGAGAGTTTCTATTTCCAGAAACATGAGGAGTTTAATACTGATATGGGTGGGTGTGGTGTACCACAACCATCAGCTATACCTAAGGGACTGTCACCCTGTAGTAATATAAAGGATGGGGGGAGAAATAGCATCATTTTTTTCCACCTAAATGATTATCTCCTTGACTGAATGTCAAAGGTGCCCAGTATCTCATAATTGTGCCCTACAATTATGAATATTATCTTTCTCTCTTATATCACATTTATCTTTCCCTTTGTGTTAGATCCTAAGGTCCATATTTTCTACTAGGTTAATCTAATAACTTAACCGCTGCTTAAGGGTTTATGAGTAATTACTCACGGGTGCATTTTCACAGAAGTATCCCATAACATTAACTGTAAGAGGAATATTCAATGTTTACTGGCACTTATTGCATGCAAGGAAGGCATTGCGCTAGAAAATGTGGGTAATACCAAGTCAATGAAGCTGTATTTTGGCTGGTGTGGGAGCGAAGCTTGTTGACCTTGGTGTTAGATTGCTAAAAAGTTCAAGCTTTGCCACCTGGCAGTATTATCCTGGGGCAACTTGCTTGACTTCTGTGCCTCATCTCCCCCTTTGAAAATGGTAGGAATAATAGTAACTACCTCATAGACTTGTTTGTGAGATTTAAATGATACCTACAAACATGTACAATGCTTAGCCCAGCAATTGGCTCATTGTAAAGGTCCAATGATTCTTACCTTTCAAACGCTAAAGCATATATAGCTTATCATTGCTTAAGAAGATGGATTTAGTCTGCCCTCTCAAACTGTATTTCTATGATATACTTTTTCGTTACTGCCTTGTATTTAAAAAGTCACCATCAAAACCCCATTTCATCATTTTAGAGCATCTAAGCATTTTGTTCTTAGTCCCTTAGTCTTAACTTGGACTTTTCATCTATAGCCTGTAGTTTGTTCAGACATAATTCTGGGGATGTCTCTGGACAATGAAAGCTACTAGGACATCTGTAACATCTTTACTGTGTACCAATCTTCCTGCCATGTGCTATCTCCCTCTCTCTCTTATTCTGAGTGAGTTTTATTTCAACTGGTGCTCTCCTTCTCACACATTAATTCCAAATTATGGTTGTGAACTAATCCATTCAAGTGTAATTTGACCACAATTGCAGACAACTTTTCTGTTAAATTTGATTGTTCTGTATCAACATGACTAATATAAAAAAATCAAGAATGAAAATGAAGACCTACCATGCTAAAATAAAACTCTAAAGACTGCTTTTCTTTCTCTTTCTCTTGGGTTCTGAACTCTGCTTTAACCATACTAAAGGAAACAATTTTTGAGTATTTTTGTTCTCAGATCCGTGCTAGCAAACCATATACTTATAATAGACCCCACCAATCATAAACGATGCTAACATAAATGGGGCATTAACTCTGTGCTATACATTCTATATAGTTCTCTTTACAACACAGTCAAGTTGTTATTAACCTCAAGACTCAGAACAGAAATTTGCCCCAAGTCCCACAGCCAGTGAATATCAGAGCTGAGATTTGGGCCCAGGTTAGCCTAAACCTAAAAGACTTGCTCTTTCTGTTCTACCATCCTCATTATTCACGACTACATCAGCCTAATATTCAAGAGGAAAAAATGAAGACCACTAACCAATTTATTAAATAGAGATGAACGTGCAACTACTTTGGTTATGTATCTATTTAAATAATTCATTGGCTTAAAATGCGGATTCTTGTCATGTTCCTTGAAGTTACTAAGTGAGACAAGGAATACAGCTGTGAATGACCAACTCATGTCCCTTGATTATATGTATTCTTCGCTGAAGATCTTTTGAGGTCCACATTTTTACATTAACAAGCAAACCTACTGCTCAATAATGCACTGTTGGAGATTCCAGGTTCTAGAGCTATCAACAGATTGATAGTCCCAATTGACCTCTCCATGGCACTTTTTAATAAAATAGTGATGATATTAATAGTACCAATATCTTAGCTTATTGTGAGAAATGAATAAGTGGATATATTTTTGAGCAGTTAGAACAATGCCTTGTTCCTGATAAACACAAAGGATTAACTGTTCCAATGATTAGAAATACAAATAGGGTCTCAATGAGTGTCACTGCTGAATTTACCCTTTCGCAGCTATAAATCTAAAGTGTCTCTAGCTTTAAAAACTATAATAATTTAATTTCATTTGGATTTGTGCATTGCCAACCAAATTAACCAATTCACTGTGGTATTTAGGATTTAAAAAATGTCTTATATATGGGAGTGGGGTGGGGGGTGGCAATGGTAAAATATGTACACATATAATACCTTAATAAAAAAAATTGGGGAAAAAAAATGTCTTTTTTAAAATTCTCATTTCCAGACCCTAAAACCTCCTCTCCTGTATAGCTGTTTGGAGTTGACCAAATATTTAGGAAAATCTCTTTAAAATTACCAAGAGAGCAACTTATTCCTCTTTCAAAGATTTTATCACAATGTTTCATGTTAGAAGTTAATAAAAAAATCTATTACATTTAATGAGGATATCTTCATTTATTCACTTCATATAGACTGGAGATAATTTTCATAAATAAACTCAGGCACAACTAAAGAAAGCAAAGATATTTATTGAGGCTTAAATACTTTGCTTCATTTTCATGCAAATTAATTTTAATGCAATTTCTTCAAATTCTTAAACTTTCTTAGGCTTAAATAGGTTTAAGCCTATTCAATCTATGGGAATGAAGTGTTGACCCAAGAATGCAAATACTGTAGGGATGTGCACCAAGCTGACTTCTCAAAGCTGTTTTTCAAGAACTTCCCAAGGCCACCCTTATTTTGGGGTCCACACATTTGCCCACCTCCTGCCTGTCACAGGCAGTCCTAGCGGATGTGCTTTCCAACTTACACCATTTGCCACCTGGAGTGGCCAAGAGTGGGTCAAATGAAGTTTTTACTGGGGAAACCTTCACCGCCTCTGTCACTGCACTCCTGCCCACGTGCACCCCAAGATTCACACTGATTCTGAGGCTGAGTCAACACAAAAAAATGGCAGAGTAAGCAGCTTTTATCTTCTACCAAGTATTTCCAGTGGTTATGTTTTTAAACCAAAGTTCCATGTTTATTATGCAATTTTAAAAGCCTCCTAATTCTGCAATGTTTCTTAAATAGGATGCCCAGTTCCCCATGAATATTTTCTTTTGTAGGAAATTTTGAGATGAATGTAGGAACTCTAAAGGTGCCCACGTAGGTTCCAAATCTGACTCTCACACTATTGTGGGACCATGTCGCCTCATCGTCCTCATCAGCAAAATGGGATAATAATAATAGTACCTTCCCCACAAGATTGTGCTGAAGAATAAAGTACCTAAAATATTACTTGAAATGTGGTACCATACGAATTATATTATAAGAATTTAATTTTAGATTTCTTTAATTAAATTATTACAAAAATATTACTATTCCTCAGCATTAACTTTCAAATTATTTTCATGATCCTTTTGATGTTTACTATCATATCACTAATTAACATGGTTACATTGCTATTTATTTTTCAGTTTTAGGGACTTGGTTTTATGGAAGATGAGGATGTTCATTCTCACTTTTGCCCCACCATACTCACCCCCACGCACATACAACCACATTCATGCACACACTCATACTCATCCATTACCCTCCAATACAGTTAGATCATAATTTTGATGAGATCAACACTCATTATTTACCCTATTATGACCTTTTGTAAAACTTATTTACTTTTCCATTCTAAACTTTCATTTGCTTAATTTTCTACATAGTTGCCACTAATTCAGCCCCGACTATCTGCAATTGTCTGAACCTCTTTTTAAAGCATTTATTGACACCAGGAAGTTACGAATTATGTCATCTTTTTGAAGAAGCTTCTTCCAGAGCCAGTCTGTTCTGATTGCACAGTTATCATCCTGGTCTGTTTCCTGGGACTGCTAATTATTTGGATGTTGAACTTTCAGTGATGTGGTTTCAATTTCTTATGTATCTTCATGCATTTTCTATCCTTGATCTTTGTGCATTACTTTCTAGGAGAGCTTTCCATCTGCACATATTTCTGTTTAGTGATAATCAATGGACAGAGAGTCAGAATATATGGAAGTTGGCCAAATTCTGTTATCAGTAATGTTCGAGGTTGGAGGCAAGTGATTTAGCTCCTTTGGTCTTAATGTCCTCATCTGTAAGCTATAAGGAGTTGTACTAAACCAGAAATTTCTGAGCTTGGCTAGTTCTATAAAAGTGCCGGAAGCAGATCTCTACCAAGGGCAGAGAGAAATCAGACAACTCTCACCCCTTCACCCTCCAAACAGAGCATGGTATTTTTGCCTTTTTTTCATTTAAGTTTCTAAGATTCTTGTCATTTGATTGCTTTTTAGGGGGACATCATGTTTTCCTCCCCATTTTTTAAACTGGTTTTGGTGATGTCAAAGGTTCTTTTTGTCTCTGAAATCCTGTGACTTGATGTGATACCCCTTCTATTGTTCTGACCTTTGAGACTTGTAGCATGGAGACCCCACATGGTGACTAGTGATCTCATGCATGTAGGAGCACAGTAACAGTCCCTTTCATTACTATGACATGCGGTTTCTTCCATGGTTCCGGAACTAGACTGTAGGTGCTGAGAAGTCTTGGCAGTCAGCTTAAATTAATAAAGAAATATGGTAATAGACAGGAGGTCTCACACTGCAGGCTTAGGAAAGATTATAATAGCTCTGACAGTGTGGAAATGGTCCTTAATTTTTTAAGAAACATGGACTACCTCAGCAGGCGGATGCTTACGGATTACTAATCACTTACAGCTCTGTTGGAAATCAGTTATCCATCATCGCAATGTGGACAATGTTGCCGGAGAGAATTTTAGGAGGTTTGAATGCAGAATGCACTGAGAATGCAGCACAAAAAGAGTTATTTCTTCCAGGCGATGAATTGTATTTTGGTCTAGGAGATAAATTGTATCATTAGACATTTTTATGTACTGTCTGGCTGTGTACCGGCACCAATAGCTTCTACTCATCCAATGCTCATTACAAAGCACTAGAAGCAAGTGGCAACTCTTGCCGAGTATCAGGAGACATAGGGAATACTAAAAAATGAGCAGACTCTCTTCCTACTAAACATTTGTACCTAAAAAGAGTGTTTCAGCAGGCTCTTACTAATAGAGGAGAGTAGGTAATGCCAGAGAAATTAGGGAAACAATTATACAAGTATTATGAGTATTTCATTTGTGATATTTTATTGTAATGAAAATTAAAGAATAAATTAAAGTATAACAAATAACTAGAGATCAAAGAGCAGAAAATGTTGCTTAGATGGTGGAAAGAGAATGTAATTAAACATGCAAAGCAATCTTTCTCCAAACCAAAAGGGATAATTCAATAGTAAATATGACCTATGAAATTACAGTTGACCCTTGAACAATGCAGGGTGAGTCACACCAACCCCCTGCACAGTTGAAAATCAGTGTATAACTTTTGACTCCCCCAAACTTCACTACTAATAGCCTACTGGTGACTGGAAGCCTTACCTATAATATAAACAGTCGATTAACACATATTCTGTATATTTTATGTATTATGTAATATATTCTTAGAATAGTAAGATAAGTAAAATATTATTTAAAAATTCTAAGAAAGATAAAAGACATTTACAGTATTTATTGAAAAAAATCTATATATGAATGGACCTGCACAGTTCAAACTTGTGGCTTTTCAAGGGTCAACTGTAATAAAAAATAGGATTATAATTTTTACTTAAAATATTTTATTTTACAATCAATATACTTTTAGGGTACAAAATGGAAGCATGCAGAAAAATAAGAATATAAAAACACTAGTACTACTTTTTCATTCTTTCCAAGCTGCTAATTTTTTACAACTTATTTTACAAGGCTGTAGATATGGTTAAGATGGGTGGTTCTCAAACTTTAGTATCAGATCCACCTGGCAGCTTGTTAAAGCACAAATGGGGGACACCCCAAAGTTCTGACCCATTAGGCCTTCTTGGGGTTCCACTTCTAACAAGGTCTATTGGATGCCAATACAACTTGTCTGCTGATTGACTATTTGAAGCAAGAATAGAGTTCAAGGTTACAGATTCCTAAAGATAGTCAGCCAGACCTCATGTCCTCATTATTTCTTCCCAATGATTCTACAAAATAGAAAGTGATAGATTTATACCAACAAATCAAATGAACTTATATTATCTACTAAGACAGATGGTGTGATACCAAAGAAACAAACAATCACTGAAGTAATTTGTTTTTCTTTTAATCACCAAAGTAGGAAAATCTAGTTAGTCATGGGAACCAGGAAAAATCCTTTCAGGCCTAGAAAATCACTCACTGGCTCATTGTCTTTCATCACCATGTTTTACTCATCTGAAAGATAAAGTGTGAACTACAAATCTGTGAGTCTTATATCTGTTAATTATTGACTAGAAGAAAACTTTATGGCAAATGGTGGGTTTCAGCTTTGATAAATAATGGGTTTGATTCTGCCCAATGACAGATGTGTGTAATGCTCATTAAAGTCAGTGGCAGTTGCACAAAAACATCAAAGCAAAACAGTGTCTTTTACAGAATGTTCTCATTTGGTAAATTATTCACTATCTCCCCAACAGTAGAAACATATGCTATTGTTCTCTGTGGGGAATAAGAAAAACTCTCTTAGGCAGGATGTAGTTTCAAATTTTTGACTTGGAATGTGCAACTAAGATATGGCATAAAAAGTTTCCACTCCAAAACCCTTAAATAGATAGGAATTAATAACTGTATTGAACGCTGCCATACTTGCGCTATGGAGCAGGAGGGTTAGTGGATACCTGGATGGATACCTGCTTATCTCTGGATTTTCCAAATATCAAGCCAGTCCAATGGTCTTTGACAAAGTGTGGCAACTACCAAAAGCATTACAGTCAGTGACTGAGACATCTAAAGGGAATGTGATCATTGAAAAACGTAGGTGCAGCTGATAAGGTTAGTAGGTTTAAGTATTAAGCAGCACGTTAGGAGACTGAACTGATTTCTTGTCCTCATTTTATCATTGAGAGTCTCTGTACCTAGAAGTGCTTCGGTTAACACGTCTATAAAATGGAGAAAATACTGGCTGTCTATTCTGTCCCTCTGGAAGCTGTGGTCAGCAATAATGGAAAACATGTTGAAATCATCAAAAGCACTAAATTAATTAGGAAAATAAGCAAATTCTCACTGTCAGGGCTCTTACGTAAATACATAAACCTTTCCCTCTGATTGCCAGGCTAGGTTTGTGGGGAGATGAGTCTCCTTTAACACAGTCCTCAGAACCTGAGGTCTTCTGTGATGACACATATTTAATCATTAAATGGGATGGCCAAGGTCTGGGTGTCTGTGTATATGACCAACTGTCCCTAACCCAACCAAATGTTTCTCTAATTCTTCATCAGCAGTGTATTTTCATAAACTTGACGAAGCTAAGAAAGAAAAAAAACTCTAAAAATAAGTAAAAGATTGTTTTATGTTTATTCTTTGTGTGTTTTTTTTTTGTTCCACCACCATTCTCACAATTAGACCTCACTTTTGAGACTCTTTGTTTAACTGCATTTTTCCAGATACTCCAATGTTCTATAATTATTTGTGGTTCACAGCATAACTTTTAATTATAAATGGCTGTTTATAAACCATTTAAATGGTTTCTAAATAAAACTCAAACTTTCATAAAGCAGCAGCACTTGAGAAGAAGGTGGAAACAA
The DNA here is from genome assembly GCF_027574615.1 of Eptesicus fuscus. Classification (NCBI taxonomy): domain Eukaryota; kingdom Metazoa; phylum Chordata; class Mammalia; order Chiroptera; family Vespertilionidae; genus Eptesicus; species Eptesicus fuscus. Next base: position 85,204,581 of record NC_072484.1, read on the forward strand.
AGTCAATGCAAGTAGTATTTTCTTCCTCCAATATGAAGGTGCTACTGTCAGTGATTGGAATCCTATCTGATGTAGAATAGCATGATGGGGGAATAAGTAGGAGTACATTCAGTGTGTTCAACACCGGCATCGCTATAGGACAACTGGAGAGAGGAACATGCATAAATGAACTAGACTTGACTGCTGCTGCTTCAGTTCTCTTGAAGTCTTCAGGCGAAATGGCATTGAACTGTCATTGACTGCTGTTTGATCTGTGGGCTCTGCCCGAGTTTATTTTGAAATGCTGTGCAAGTCTTATTCTATAGACCCTGGGATGTGATTATTTAAATGCAAAGTTGCAAGCAACAGTGAAACCACCTGCTCTGTATTGCTGTTTCTAGGTGGGAGGCATCTGTAAGACTGGGGTCAAAGAGGCTCATTCCACATTCTGCATGCCCCAGTGTGGAAAGGATATCCGCTGTCAAAGTGGTATTAGAGATCTGGCACAATTTGGAGCATATTTGGGAAAGAGGAGTTTCGGGACACAACTTCAGAAAGACATTGTTTCCTTCCTCCTCCTCCTAGTCCTATCCTCGTCCACCTTCTCCCCCTCCCACCCTTCTCCTCTTCCCCCCTCTCCTGTTTTCCTCCTCTTCCCCCTCATCTCTTTCCCCCGACTCTTCTATTTCTTCTTTATCTGTTTTTAGAGCCATGGACCTTGTGGTATCATGACTAATGTTCCCTGAGAGATGCACGAACCCCCCATCTTTGCTCCCCCTCTATTACAGTGTTTCTCAAACATCACTGTGCCCAGGAATCCCCTGGGGAAAATGCTGATTCTGATTCAGGAGGTTTGAGATAGGGAGACATTTTGCATTCAAACAGCTCCCAGATGCTGCTGATGCTCTGTGATTCTGAGAAAAGTATAGAGTTTAGATTTATACTAACATTTGGGTTTAATACGGGTAGCTCAAAAATATTTTAAATATATTTTTATTGATTTCAGAGAGGAAGAGAGAGGGAGAGATAGAAACACCAATCATGAGAAAGAATCATTGATCAGCTGTCTCCTGCATCCCCCCCTCCCCCCCAACATTGGGGATTGAGTCCACAACCCGGGCATGTGCCCTGACTTGCAATTGAACCGTGACCTCCTGGTTCATAGGTCGACACTCAACCACTGAGCAACCCTGGTTGGACTCAAAAAGATTTCAAGTGAAAGACTCATATCATAATCTATATCATTTTTCTGTAATTATTCTTACATATTAAATATAATAGTCCTTTTCTGCAAAATACAGTAAGGTTTTGATAGTAAACCTGGAGGACAGAGAGACTGCTGGAGGCACAGTAAAACTGAATGCATGAAGGAAGAGAGAGAGAAATCTTACGTGGTGAGACCTCAAAATTACGAGAAGTAAATCTTTCTGTCAAATTAGATGGATTGATTCTCAACAGCCTATGTCTTGGAGGCGGGAAGCAGTAATTCCTGGCCTTGATTCTACTGACTTCTGGCAGGAGACCTTTGCTTTTTAGCTATTTTATTCACAATGGACATTTCTGTTACTCGGCCCCCGCTTCGATTCAGATGTGAAGGATTGCTGCTCTCCACCTCCACCCTGCTCCAGGTGAAGAGCAGCTTCAGTGGTCAGGCTACCAGACAGGACTCCCTGAGAGGGAAGCTGCACCCTTTCATCTGAGCTTCCCGAGTTGACGAGTCTAACACCCCACGCTGCGCATCACCCAGTGTGACCTTGTCTGAGCCCACTCTCTCTCTTTACATGTTGCTTCTACAGTGAATGTGGAGCACCAATGCTTCTCTTTTTACACACATTCATTGTGTGCATGGTACATATTTTGACAGAGTCTTCTTCTTTTATAAGTTTACTATAAACACAATTAGAGCAGATTTAAATCAAAGCGATGGCAGTCCTTCAGACTGGTTTTTGAAGTTCCCAGGAGTGCTGTTGGGCTCTTTAATTGCTTACTAATGGAAAAATATCATTGTTAGCAAAGCATAAATCATGGCAATTTTGGCCCACTGGAGGCTAAAAGCAGCACAAGATGCGATAATTAAGATATACTAATAGATCTGGCAATTTCTATAATAGGAGCTTTTAACAAGTAGGAAAAATGGCATCTCTCTTTGCTACAGTGAGGCAACAAATAAAAAATGACATTTTCTTCATGCAAAAGAGATTACCTACTCAAAAAAAACACACAACAGTCTATTTTTCCCTTTCTCATTCTTTTTGTTTTCCTGGCCATATGGCAGCTTATGAACACAGCCTCAGGTTGAGAATAGCTTCAGACCTTGTAAGGACTAGACAGATCTTTAGTTGGGAACCTATTCTTTTTTTAATGACCAGAAAACTGCCACTAAGGGACAAGGTGCCTGGCCTTGTGGGGAGCAGAGCTGGGACTAGAAACCTGATTTGAAGTGAAGGGCTCTTTCCATTCGGGTAGCCTCATCCTTCATTTAAGATGCTCATGTCTTCAAACTATGCACATACCTTTTTTTTTTTTTTTTTAAACCCACCTCCCTTTTCAGTGATGTCTGGCATACATATTTTAAGCCATATTGGTGCTTATCAGTGACAACATTTGGTTTGCATAGTACAAAATTATTTGGCTTTAAATACTAAGAACGAAAGACCCCACACCTCCTCTTGAAGGAAAGGAACAGGATTTTCTCCCCAGACCAACACTGATGATTCCCCGGGGTCTCTAAAGTGAAAAGAGGGGTCTGTGTTAAACTGAGGAGTGTTATGCCTTTTAGACCTGATGTTCAGGAGCTGTATGCAAAACAACAAAAAGTACTCTAGCTTCCCCTTGATGCATATGTAAATTCAATTAGCCTTCATTAGAATTATGTACGCACAGGAGGGGGCATACTACATAGGCAAGCATCTTCAGTTCTGCTTAACACATGTCCAATTTTTCATCAAAGGCTCCAGAATGGTTCAGACCATGATTTTTTTCTTCTGTTTCACTAACTTATTTTCCTCTTTTTGTTTTATGCTCTCTATTTACTCATTTATCCCTTAGCCAGAGCACCTGCTATGTAGTATATGTTGTATGTCAGTGCTCTGTGCCAGGTAATAGCAATAGAAGATCATCATAACCCACATTTAATCCTCCCAATGGAATTCATAGTCTGGTGGAGGAGAAATACAGAAGTCAAAAACATGCAAACAGATACATATAAAATTTCAAATTGTGGTGCGATCCATGAAAGGAAATCCAGGTGCAGAGAGCGAACATGCTTAGATATTTTATAGAGTGAGCTGGGAGTAATAGGTGAGCTAGGGAAAGAAAACTTCAGATAAAGAGAAAGGGGGCAAGGCCAGCCTTTAGGGGAATGAAAGGAGGTAGATCATGAAGCTGGAACATAGAAAGTGAGGGACCCAGAAGCACAAGAAAAGGTGAAGAACTGGACAGGGAGCAGACCTAGGCCAAAGCAAAAAGTTTGAATATTTATTTAACTATAATGGAAAGTTGTTCAAGGATTCTAAGCGAAGGATTGTTATCAGTTTAACTTTAAATGGATTCCTCCCCTGTAGTAGTGGTCATGTGAATGGATGTGTGATCAGATGGCATAGAACTGTACACTCTCATTGTGTCGTTGTTAATTTTCTGGTATTGATATTTATTGTAGCTATGGGAGAAAAAACTATTGAGGAAACTGAGTGAGGGATACATGGGAACCTCTCTGTATTATTTTTGCAGCTTCCTATAAATCTGCAATTATCTCTAAATAAAAAAAGTTAAAAAATATTGTCTAGATGCTTGCAGAGAGTGGAATATAGCGGCATGAGCTCAAGTGGAGACCAGCGAGGAGGCCGTTTCAATAGTGCTGATAAGAGGTGGTCAGGACTGTGGTGGTGGCAATAGAGACAGAGAAATGGATGGGCAGGGCATATAGATATTAGGATATATATGACATATATATATATATATATATATATGATATATATATATATCATATGTGTGTGTGTGTGTGTGTGTGTGTGTGTGTGTGTGTGTGTGACTTACTGAAATATTAGATGTAGGAAATAGGGGAAAAGGAAACTTAAGCATACTCAGGATTTTCACCTCAGCAATGGTTTACAATGTGGAGTTGTTTATTAATGTGAAGATGTCTGGGGAAGAATAGGTGAGTGGAGGTTGGGGTGTTTGGAATATGTCTGAGATATTTAAGTGACCATACTTACCTGGAACTCAGAGGAGCAATCTTGGTGGTGATGTAACCTGATAGTAGACAAGTTATATTGAGAGAGTGAAGAACTGTGCCTAAAACCATGCCCCAAGGGAACCCCAGTGATTAGAAAAAACAAGGAGGCACAACAGCTGGTGGCATAGGATGAAACCCAGAGGAGAACAGTAATATTTAAACCAAAGAAAGAAGGAAATTCTTGCACAAATGAAGGCATAGAAGATTGTACAGATATCTCTGAAAGTTTGAATAGGAAATGGATGTTGACTAGATTTGGCAATACAACATGTTGATGACCTCAATAGAGAAACTTGAAGTGTAGTGAACATTTGGGAGAAGATACGGAGTAGAGAAACGTAGTGATAGCTAGAGATAGATATAAAATCAAAATATAGACAGTCCCTGACTTGTGCCTTACTATTTTATGACTTTTGAATTTTGATCTTTTCTGGGTTAGCAATATAAGGTACAATAGTCTCTTGTGATGCTGGAAATTGGCAGCGAGATGCTTTTGCCCAACCTCAGGCTAATGTAAGTGTTCTGAGCACATTTAAGGTAGGCGAGGCTAAGCTATCGTGTTTGGTAGGTTAGATGTATTAAATGCATTTTGGTTGTTATCTATTTACTTATTATTATTTTTCTATTGGTCTCAGTGATTTCAATATTTCCCTTTGTCTTTTTTAATGCTTTTGTACAATTAATCATTTTATAGCTATTCAATATTTTACTCTAATAACTTATTAGTTATATATTTATTTACTATTTTGTTTAGTGGATACCCTAGAGATATAAATGTGTGCCTTTGATTTATGATAATTCATATTATTGCTATCAATAATGGTGGAACCTTTGAATAGTTTAACTGCATTGGCCCCTCCATTTCCTCTGTTTATTGTCATGCATTTTAATTCTAACTACACTTTGAAGTCCTTAAAATATTAATCCTCATTGTAATATAGTTACCCACATATTTACCCTTTCTATTTCTACCTGATACTGCCTTCCTTCTTTCCACTTAAAATTCTCTTGTTGCAGGTTTGCTAGTGACAAATACTCAGATTTTGTTTTATTGTTATTCTGAAAATGTGTTTATTTTATCTTTACTTACATATTAAGTAAGTGTATGTTTGAGTGGTGTAGAATTCTAGGTTAGCAGTTTTTTTATTGTTGTTGTTGTTTTGTTTTTTCTTTTATCATTTCTGTTGACAAACCAGTAGTAAATTTATTGTTTTTTTTTTCTTTTAGAGAAATGTCTATTTTCTCTGTTTTTAATGTGTTTTTCTGGGTTTTGGCTTTGGCAATTTAATTAAGTGTGTGTGTGTGTGTGTGTGTGTGTGTGTGTGTGTGTGTGTGTGTTGGTGTTGTCTTGCTTGGAGTTCACTGAGATTATTTAGCAATATTATTACTCATCTTGATTACAACCCAGCCATTAAGTTAATGTTCTTTCAATTTGGAAAATTCTTAGCCATTATGTCTTCAGCTACTGCTTTTGCCTCTTTTTCCCTCTTTCAGTAGTATTCCAGTTACCGGCACACTATGTATTTGATTGAGTGCCACCACCTTTTACTCTCTTTTCTGTATTTTCCAGTTTCAAAAAATGCTGAGCTTTTCCATCGACTTTCTCCGTTTTATTAGGCTTGTTTTATGCAGTGTCTAATTGGCTGATAAACTCATTTATTGGGTTCTTAATATTAGTTGTTATGTTTTATAGTTCCAGCATTTTCATTGGACTCTCTTTACACATTTCAATTCTCTAGTGAAAATAGTCATTCTTTGCATCTGTTATATCCAACTTGTTCTTTATTTTTTTCAACTTTGAATTAAATGACCTGGTTTGCTGTGGGCCTATTTCTGTTAACTTTTTAAAAAATTAGTTATATTGTCCTGCATCTTGTCATGTCTGGTACTTTTTAATTAAATGCTAAATAGTGTGTGTGTGTGTGTGTCTGTGTGTGTGTGTGTGTGTGTGTCTGTGTGTGTATCTACACTAATAAAAGAGAAATATGCAAATTGACCATACCTCCACAACACCCACCAGCCAATCAGGAGTGACTATGCAAATTAACCCAACAAAAAATGGCGGGTTAATTTGCATATGCAGGTGCAGAGTGAAGACTGAAGGCTGAAGATGACTGAAGACTGAAGACTGAAGAGGCTTGGCTTCTCCACTGTGGCTGGAGTGAAGGCCTGGGTCCTGGGTGCCAGAGGAAAACTGGTGCTGGCAGCCAGGAGAAGGAAGACCTATTGCACGAATCTTTGTGCAACGGGCCTCTAGTATATATATATATATATGTTTATTTATGTTCTGTTATCTTTCCTGCCCAGAGGTTTTACTCATTTCTCTGCAAGAAACATAGAGTAGATGCTGAATCATGACTGAATTGTATTTTCCCTTACTTGCTTTTATTCCTAGGAGGCAGTCCTTCAGGGCTTTCAACAAAGAGCCTGGTGTGATCGCTTAGACCCCTCCCCTGATGGGTCTCACACTCTAATCCGTCTCTTCATCAGCCAAGGGCTATCAGGACACTTTAGTCTGCTTCTTAGCAGCTTTGTTACTAGCTTTTTATCCTCCCATAAAGCTTTGTCTTGAGAAAACTGACATTGTCTCAGCCTTCCGTCCCTCTTCTCAGTAGGACTCTAACTGTTCCAGTCTTCATTTCTGTCTCTGTAAGACCCCAAAAAAGTCCTCGTGGTTTCTCTGACCCCACCTATAGCCCTCTGTTCCAGCAAAGCCTGACTTCTTAGGTTCCTGCCCTGCACCAAGAATTGCAGATGCCCCATGAGAAGGCTTCTATAGAACATTGGCTCACTGTTATAAAGTTCTCCTCTTTCTGAAATCTTGACCCCTTTCGTTCTCATTGCTTCAGCAAAAATCTGATACCTTTAAGCAAGTTTTTTGTTTGTTTGTATTTTTCCCAACTTTCCCAGTTTGTCTCGGCAGGACCTATGGTTGGCTATAGGATATTCCGTATACCTAGAGAAGCAAACATTCCAAAACAATGACATTTTACAAAATAAATAATCTGAAGGGGTTTTGCACATCAATTGAAGAGTGGGTTTGGAAAGTTTTAAAGGCTTTGCAGGCTGACTACATTGCTTAGCAATCTGGAAGTTTGTGAAGCATTGTTCTGGACACATTGTCAGCTGGTGTCAGGGAATTCCAACCCTGGCTGAGGTGCTTACTATCTGTGCATCTGTGACCAAAGTACTAGATCTCTCTCCACCTCACTTTCCCCATTTGTTAAATGGGGAGAGATAAACCTGCTTCCTATGTTTGTAAGGATTGTGAAGGAAGAATATATTTATTGATTGCTTACTTTTATTATAATAAACTAGGAGCCCAGCGCGCGATTCGAAATCACGTGGCACCACCCACCCTCGAGTCGCCGGTCCGGCCCTGCCTCCCTCTCCGGCCCTTGAAGCAGCTGTGGCCACTGCTGATCAGGCCCTCCCCCAGTGCAGGCATGCAGAGGCCCCTGCCACCCCGCCCCCGACACTGCGCAGGCAACCTCCTCCTGTCAGGTCGACCCCGTTACGGCGTCCTGGTTAGTTAGCATATTTTTCTATTTAAAAATAAATAAATAAATAATATATATATATATATATATATATATATATATATATATATATTATCTCACTTTAATATGCTACATACCCTACTACATACTAAGGATTAAGCAAGGAGTAGCGATATTATTACTCATCTTGATTACAACCCAATCTCTGTTTTGAATTCAGGTAAAATCACTAAGCACCCCATGGTTCTATTCCTCATACATTACTCTTTTAAGTACAGGATATGAATAAAGCAAATACAAGTCAAATAAAATTGTTTAACGATGACACAGAGAGTTGGTGCTGCCATTAGCAATAAAAAAAGTGTATAAATAAACAAAAATCACAAAAAGTAAAGCTCATTGTTCATACTTGGATACTCAGGATAATGTCGAACTATGCAGTATGTTTTTCCATATCTACTTTTTCAAAATAGCATAGCTAGTTTTACAGGGGGGCTGAAGAGGCACTATATGCTAAGATGTCAGAAAGGTATTAGCACTAAATCCTTAAAATGCCAGGTTTTACTTTGTGGTTGACATGACATGTTGGGCCTCTGCCTGGTGAATTTTCACCCAACCACGTGCACCTGTGTGGTTCACAAGTTGGGGTGCCAGTAGCATGGGTGTCAGCAGCTCCTGAGGTGGTGGTATTTGCACTCCATTTTGCCTGCCCTGTATATCTGATCGGATGACATCTGCTAAGGAGACAGTGGTGGGAGGACATGAATATAAAATCACGGTGAATACAGCCCGCATTTCAATGAGCTGAGGCTGCTGTTACCTTACCATTTATTTTGTGGCCTTTGGGGCTTTGACAGGCGATGTCCAATATGTTTCTCATCAGTTTAAATCTCAATATTCACTTTTAGATGTTTTACCCTAAAAGCTTTTGTTAAAAAGAGAATTGTGCTTGTTCACACCATAAAGAATTGCCCTTTTTTGCATCTTCAAAAAAAGATATTTGGGTATAACATATAAAGGAAACAAGCCATTTTACATATAATGAAACATAATTATCAAAGGAACAATATCAATAGAAAAAAAATGAATCATTACCTTAATGTAAGTTACTAACTTTCAGTTTTTAAAAAACATATATTTTTTATTGATTTCAGAGAGGAAAGGAGAGGGAGAGAGAGATAGAAACATCAATGATGAGAGAGAATCACTGGTTGGCTGCCTCCTGCAGGCACCCCCTTGCCCCCCCCACACCCACCCCCCACACCCCCGCCACTGGGGATCAAGCCTGCAACCTGGGCATGAGCCCTGATTGGGAATCAAACCATGACCTCCCGAGATAATTCTGTTAGTAATTGGTGCTGATTATCCAACCAACCAGATAATTACAGATGTTCCTCTAAATGAAGAGCAGAATCTTTGATAAAATGGTCTGAACCTTCCTAGTCATGTGGTGGCCCAGGTACAGTAACAGCACCACCACCAGGAGCTCGTGGGAAGTGCAGCCCCTCCAGCCCCATCCCAGAGAGTGCAATGAGAATCCTCTCTGCAACCAGAGCCCCAGGAGATACATATGCAAAGTAAAGTGTAAGAGGAACCCTAGACCCAGGATTGACATTTTTCTCTAACGGGCCAGAGAGTAAATACATATTTTGGTTTCTTTGGGGCCACACAGTTTGTAGCAATTCCTCAGCTCTCCTGTTAGAGCTTTAAAGGAGCCCTGGACAGCACATAGAGAATGCGTGTGGCCGTGCTCCATTACAGATTTACTTATGGACGCTGACGTTCTAATTTTATCTAATTTTCACATGTCACAAAATGTTACTCTTCTTTTGCTTTTTCCCCAACCATTTAACCTTGTAAACCATTCTTAGCTCACGGGCCTTGCAAGAATAGGTGGCAGATTGGACCTAGTATGCCGGCCCCTGACCTAGGTTACACCATGGCTTTCCTCCCTTAGGATGTATCGGGCCTCAGTACCTCTCTTAGCTTATCAGGCTAACATATCAAGACACTGTGCATGAAACCTGTGCATGAGGACTTAAACAACAGAAGTTTACTTTCTCACAGTTCTGGGGGCTGGAAGTTCCAGGTGGAGGTTCCACAGAGCTGGTTTCTGGTGAGAGCGCCCTCCCTGCTTGTAGCCAGAGCAACATTCTCTGTGTCTTCACAGGGTGGAGAGCAGGAAAGAGGACAGGGACAGGGGAATGGGGAGCTGAGGGAGAGGGAGAGGGCGAGCTCTGGTGTCCTGTTTTTTTAAAAAATCTATTGGGGTGACCCTTGTCAATAAAACCATACAGGTTTCAAGTGTTCAACTCAACAACACATCATCTGCATACTGCATGGTGCACTCACCACCCAAATTCAAGTCTCTTCCCACCACCATTTAACCACCCCCTTTTCCCTCTTCTACCCCTCCCCCACTATGGTGTCTATTCTTATAAGAACATTAATCCTATTAGATCAGGGTCTTACCCTGATGACTTCATTTAGCCTTAATTACTCCCATAAAGGCCTTGTGTCTAAATACAGCCACATCAGGGAATACTGCTTTAAGATGTGGATTTGGGGGGACGCTATTTAGTCCATGGAAGTGCCCAACATAGTTTTCTCTAACATTTTTTCTAATCGTACCACCCACAATGATCTCCACCCTCCGTGATGTCCCCTTGTTCTTGTTAACTGAGACTCTTTTGGTACTTAAATTAAGGCTCATAAATTTATTATAACATGCAGGGGCCTGATGCGGCGGGGGCCAAACATGGCAGGGATCTCCCTTTTCCGTGTCCCGCGCGGAAAGAGAGATGAATGAACCGGTTCTAAGTGGAGGTGGCCAGGGATTGAGAAATAATAGAAATAAAGAAAACAAGACGCAAAAATAGATTCAGGAAGCTGGGGCTGGGTGGGACGCCATCTTTCCTCTCTGATGGAGAGGCAGCATGATGATGACCCTGAGCCACCCAGCAGGTTTATTTTATATCCCCAAAATCCAGGAAGTAACACCAAAACTTAGGATCAAAGGAGCTTATTTGCATTCTTAACTAGGCCCCAGCATTACTGGATTTACATATCTAGACCCGCCCCTGCTGACACCTGGGCTGCTATGAAGTCAGAACTGATTAACATGTCCAGCCTCATTGGGGAAGCATGTTCCCAGGGCGTGACTTGGCTAAGCCCTGAGTTCGGCTGACGATAATTAAGGAAATGCCCAGGGGCCTCCCAGGCGGCCCTCTCCAATAACATATCCCGTTCCTTCAACTAAAGTGTAAGCTTCTTGAAGCAGACAGTACTGATCAAGGATTAGGAGCTCAAACAAGTTCCAATTACTGGGTTGAGCTGACTAGTTAAAGATTACCAACTAGAAATGGCACAGCCTGAACTTTCCTGCTTGGGGAGGTCATGAAGTGATTTCAGGTTCTGAGCATTCTTTCAGTCTATTTCCTCACCTCCACCTTGGGGAAGAGGTGAAGGTCCATCTGTCTTCCTTGTGGAGGGATTAGCTACTCATCATTAGAGGCTCATTTTGAAGAGCCAGTGCTTTGTAGTGTCTGGCACATGGAGGGGACTTGGCTCTAGTGAAGGCCTAAAGTGCTTAACCTTCACCGTTTCACCTGCTTTTCTGATGCAATAAGAAGACCAGCTACTCCGTTCCCTGGTCTTCGGATGGAGTGTTCTTTCTCCTTTTCTGCACCCCTCTCCTCATCAGGGGCCTATTTGGCAGCCATCATTAACACAAGGTCCTTGCTTAACAAAGACCTTCCTGTGCATTTTATTTACTATTAATGTTGCAACATTGTGAGCTATCAATCTTAAATATTAGGTCACAGTGAGTTGATTCTCTAGGGCACCATTCTGTATTGTTCCCTGCCGGAGATTTCCTAGTGTTTTGCCCCATCTCTTTATAATGACTCCCAAGACAGAGCTTCTCTCACTTGCTTTGGAAATGTTTGCATTAGTGGATCATGGTGCCAGCAGATGGGGACTCGTGTAGAGTCCCCATAAATCATTCTCAAGGGTTATCTATGCCACAGTTACGACTGAAAGCCTGAGGGAAGAGTGAATGACTTAGGCATAAACCCTATATATCTCATCTGCTTTTCTGGCTTTTAGATGAAATTGACGTGAATTAACACTCTTCCCTGCCAATACCCTTTTATTTCCTCAGTAAGTTCAACTGGCGTTCGGGTCCCTGATTCCATTCGATTTTAGGCATGCGGTGCTCTTCTGGAAACAATTGTCACTAGGTTTTCCGCTCATACCAAGGAGAAATGCAGGTGACAGGGCACAAGTGTTCTGGGCGTGTGACAAACATTCACCACAAAGTGGCTGCACCCTGCATTTCCTCCCAGAGGTGAGTTCTTGAAAAATGCCTACAAACAGTGCAGCTTCCAGCCAGGGGTGGAAGGACACATGCAAAGATTTCATGAATGGCAAGTGAAGACGCAGAACAACAGTGCTCTGAGGAGAAGCCATGTATTAGCAACCAGAAGGAAGGGCCTCCTAGGGAGGAATTCACCTCTTTGATATTTCATTCGTCCCAGATTTATCGTGTGGGGAAGCAGGCAGTCCTGTAGGATCTAATTTAGAAGAAATAAAAAAGGAAATAATTAGAAGCATTATAATACTTGTTGCAGGCAATGCCAAACAAGCTTCCACTTTTGTGAAATTATTTTTGTGCTAATAAGTATGCCTCTTTAGCCTCCAGTTCAGTTTCTTGGATATATCCTTCCTGCCTTGTCTTTTCCATGCCAAAAAACAACAACACTGTAGATGAAAATAATTTTCTATCAAAAATTAACTTGTGTCATTTAAAATTATGATACATGAACTTGAATATCATTTCTTTAATACTAGAGCGCTAGTGAAATGATTGCAAACTTATTTTTGTTTAATCCAGCAGTAAGGAGAAAAGGTTGGAATTCTTCTGTGTGATCTTGTACAAGTGCCTTAGCCCTTTGGAGCCTCAATTTTCTCACCTGCAAGATGGGGATAAACTATGGGTTTTCCTAAGGAATTGAAAGCATTAAGCAATGTCTCCAAAGTACTTAAAGTAAATGACACATGCACATAGTAGATGGTCAATGATTTGTGATGGTTATCATTATTTCAAATAGTTAAAGTGGAGCTTTACAAATAGGCTAACGGCCACTGATTCTAATATGTCACAGATGCGACCAAATAACTGTGTCACATTGAAAGGAAGGAGAAAAAAGAAGTCATCTCTTAGAGCATCTTTATTGGAAATCTTTGCACATTGCTAATTTTGTATTAGAGATTTTATTCCTCGCTTCCTGTTCAGCCAAGTGCATGGTTTGGTCGTTATTGCTGGAATGATAAGCAGCAGCATGCTTATTCCTAAAGACTCGCAGGACCCTTGTATTAAAGATGGAGCAGGTATCCGGCGAAGAATCGGAGTATAGTAAATTGTGAAACAAATGATATGCCAGAATCAATTTACTGCACTCCCCGAAATACAGTCGCTTTCTCTTTATCCGTTTCAAGCCTGGACTCCTAAGCACACCTCATTTGCATGCACCACACAGAACTGAATGCCTTGTTGTTGTCTCTCTTAAGGAGAAGCTTATGCCACAGAAGGTAATGTGAAAAAAGAGAATAGCTATCCAGTCGCATTTCAGTCCTCTGAACTGTCATCGGGGAAAGGGAGAGCAGACGGAATCATCAAGTATCGGTGTGAGGAGGATTCTTGAGCATTGCAGCTGCCTTTTTACTGCTGGGAAACTGAGTCCCAGAAAGTGGAAGTCGTATGGGTGCCTCCTGAGGAAGGAGGAGTCACATTGACACCCATGCCCATCATGTTTGAGGCCCCTTTTCTTTTCTCTGTAATTTGTTGCTATCAAAATGTCTGGGTGGATATCTCTCCTAATTAGTTGTTGCTTAAGGTAATGTTATAGTTTCTTTAATCTAGAGCAGATGATGCAAAACAGACTAATCAGCATTCATCTAGTGATTTATGCACGGTTCTTCTTTGTCTTAGGACGGCCTAGGTTACCTTGATTATCTGGGTGAAGTAATTAAAATCAAAGAGGTGAATAGTGTCTTCCCAAGGCCTTAAACGTTACCTGAGCATCTACTGATGCTTGGAATAAAGTGAATGGCTGAACAAAAGTTCTTAGTGGGGGAAGCCCTGAGATCCTGACTCTCGGCTCCACATTCGCACATATGTTTAGAAGATGCAGCACCTCAGGAACTTGATTTTCATGCTCCATGTTGAGCAATGGTTTGCTTTATAGACATTTCAGTGGATAACTTGGTTCTAAGACTTTCTGTTTTAGCAACTTAGAGTTAAAGAAATTGTTATCTAGAAGAGGAATATCAGAGAAAACAAAGGAGAAACTTTTTCATTCACCTCTGTAGGAACAAGAATATTGAATACCTTTCAAAGACCATGAGATATACATAAGAACATCCTAACTAATTTTATTTCCGTGCTGTGGGTGTCCATCTCTGCCAACCCCTCCCATGGAGCTATGTATCCTGAAATTTCCTTGATTACAAACACTATTTTAAGAATTTGTAATTTTGTGAGTATGTAGGCTTCAAGGAGTGGAGGTGGGAGATATCCTTGTCTGAGAGGAGGGTTTTTATGGTAAAATACACTGGGCCACTGCACTTCCAGAATTGGTCCCTCCATCCATTATCCAGGAGTAACGGATGTTTGCATCATGCCTGTAGAAATAGCAGTGTTGCAAATGGGCAATTCATTGTTGGTTCCAATTTGGAAGCTGACAAATACTTGCTTTATTGCCCTGTCACATGCAAAGTCTATGTTTCTGCCTACACAGCACAAGTCAGGAGCCTACATAATTCTTCCGGGATATTCTAAAAGCCCCAAGGAGGGAGTTTATGCTGTATATATTTGACATTCAGAATCGGAAGGGGAAGTGAATTCAGTGACACTCTGGGAGAATTTCCAAATATTCCTAAACAATGTTTTTGAAGTTCCTCCTATTTGCATTCTTTAGTTTGTGCTGTACTCCTAAATGTTTGCCTTTGTCATACATTTGTCATGTACTTGCCATTTGGGATTTTGATTCAGGAAAATAAACTAATGTATTTAGCTGCTTTGCTTCTTAAAGGGGTCAATTTCACCTGAAGGGGCTGAAGAGCCAAATCAAACGGGGGAGAAATATATTTTATTATCTTATTTTACCTTTTATTAAAAAATACACATAGCCCTATCCAGCTTGGCTCAGTGGATAGAGCGTCAGCCTGCGGACTGAAGGGTCCCAGGCTCGATTCCGGCCAAGGGTACATGCCTGGGTTGCGGGCTCGATCCCTAGTGGGGGGCATGCAGGAGGCAACGGATCAATGATTCTCTCATCATTGATGTTTCTATCTCTCTCTCCTTCTCCCTTCCTCTCTGAAATCAATAAAGAAACATATTTCTAAAAAATACACATAAAAATCTGTACCAGCATATTAGTGCCTATTTTATACCAAAGTGAAATATTCCATTTGTAAGGCAATGAAAATAATAGAAATTAGAAGTTGAATGACTGTATAATTTATCATTTAAACTAGAACACTTTTGAGAGTAAGTTCATCGCATTGCACATGTTTTAGGCAAGTTGGAACTGAGTCACCCTTCTTAGAGGTGTGTTATGTTGCTGATCTAAAAATGTATGCCCACCCTGGCTGGTGTGACTCAGTTGGTTGGGCATCTTCCCATGCACCGAAGGTCACTGATTCCCAGTCAGGGCACATACCCAGGTTGCAGGTTAGATTCCTGGTTGGGGCATGTTAGGGAGGCAGACAATAATTGTTTTGTTTTGTTTTTTCATATTGATATTTCTTTCTCTCTTTCCCTCTCCCTTCCTCTCTCTCTAAAAATTAATAAAAAAAAATTAGAAAAAAATAATAAAAATGCATGCCCTAATATTGTAAAAATATCCATATTGCCCTGAGCTATCTACAGATTCAATGAAATCACTATCAAAATTCCAGTGGCATTTTATTATGGAAATAGAACAAACAATCCTAAAATTTCTATGACCTGAATAGCAAGGCAATCTTGAGAAAGAAGAATAAAGTTGGAGGCATTACACTTCTTGATTTCAAACTATACTACAAAGCTAAAGTAATGAAAATAGCGTGGTATTGGCAAAAAAAACAGACAACCATATAGCTCAATGGAGCAGAATAGAGAGCCCAGAAATAAACCCAGGCATCTATGGTCCATCTCTTCTTGGTTTTTATCCCTCCTTCATGTTGACATCTGCAGCCCGCTTCAGTCTCCGAGATCTAATTTTCCTGTTTCCTTCTCTTAATTCTTTTCTCTTTCCTCCCCTTCCCACCTCAAGTTCAGAAGATCTTTGCCAAGTATGTACAAGGGCAGAAGAAGGGAGATGATTGCTGGACATCCTGGATCATTTATTCTTCTGATATTCTACTTAGATGTGGACCAAGCTCCTTCCCTCCATCAATAAAAGCCAAGAATTTGACAACTTTATTCTTTGGTTCTAAAGGGAGACCTTGCATCTAGCAGTATATGTGGGAAAAGGTCAGAGCCAAGTAAGATGAGATGAAGCGAGTACAGTAAGATAAAAGTAAGAGAACTAAGATAAGGCTGAGATGGCAGGGGACACGCTGGTAACCGGAAACTGGCTAGAATTTCATTGTAGTGTTCCACCCCCACCCTGAATTCCTAGAGAGCAGGAAGCAAGTCCATTCACCTTTTATCACTCCTCAGTAAACAGTTAAGTTAAACCAGGAGCAAAGAACAAAGCCTTTGGGGTCTTTCCTCAGAGTCATGCCTGATTGCTTGGGACCTCTGGCCTTGGCAGCTCCTGGCTTGGGCTGACTCAGTGTTCCTGGGACAAAATGTATTGGGAGATGTGGAGCAAAGGAAACTAAGCAAGAGCCAGGTGTGGGATCTCTCAAAACCATAAAGAGTTCACATGAAGAGGTTATTACCATCCTCCCTCTTCCACTATTGTTGGCTCCACCCCACTCCCCACCTTCCCTCAAAGTGGCCCCAGTGTAGGCCTGCTGGAGAAGGCAGCCTGCTTCCCCTGCTCTCTACCTAAATCCCATGCATGTCTGCAGCAACCTGACAATTCCAGTTTCAAGAAATCAGCAACAGCTATCTTGACACCTTATATAATAGTGAACATTTGCCTTACTTTTATTTCCAAAAAAAAATTGAAATAATCTTAGAAATACTCAATATAAAGCACTCCTATTTTTATCTGATTTGGGAGAGAGAGAAAGAGGGAGAGAAAGGGAGAGAGAGAGAGAGAAACGTTGATTTGTTGTTTCTTATTTATGCATTCATTGGTTTCTTCTTGTATATGCCCTGGCAGGAGATTGAACCCACAACCTTGGTGTGTTGGGACAAAGCTCAAACAAACTGAACAACCTAGCCAGGGCCACTTCTATTTTTTAAAAGAAAATGCAGGAATTTTTACAAAGAGTCTGTCTATTTGCAGGGGGGAAAGAAGGGAGAGGAAAGACAAGAGAGTATATCAACTTGTCATAAGAGGCGAACTGAGCATATTACATTTCCTGAAATATTCTATAACTAGCTGGTTTCTGTATGTCTCTATCTGGTTTTCAACAGTGTTCTAGCCAATCTTCATCTTAAAATATCTTCATTTAGTGTTTTTCATGTAATACTCATGTCTAATTTGATTTTTAGAAAACACCATGGGTTGAGGAAGGTAATTCATCTCCACAATTTTACTGATATGTAAACTGAGACAGGGAGAAATATAATGGAGTTACCCATTTCACGTGACTGTAGGATTAGAGAGAATTCCAACACGGATCTTGTCCTATATGCTTTTATTCTTCTTCAAAACATTTATTTTTAGAAGAAACTATGTATTTAAAGAAAAGAGTAAATCTTCACCAATGTACATGAAGGAAGTTTTATGCATAGAATGTCAGGAAAAATTTAGATTATTTAATCACTTTCTAATTTCTGGAGGATTAAAAAGAATAGCTGGTTTTATGACTGAAAAGAAAATACAAACGCTGGTAGAGTTTGCCTTTTCCTCTGTCCTAATCCATCATCGAATTGAATCCAACCTGAAAAACGAAGATGTAGGAAGACACCTATTTTGTCTATCTTACAGACATATTAGTTGTCATGGGAGGGATTTACTTTTAAAAATTCAAATCTTACAAATAATAAAATGGAAATTGGAATGATGACCACTCGTCTTGGCACATCTGATGCTGCCAAAATGTCATTGTTTTTGTCCCAAAGAAATCCTGAAACAGTTTTGACATTTTTGAAATACTTGTTAATGCATACCAGTTGTACTAAAAAGGTAGTTTATAAAAACCTGTCAATTTTATTGAAATATTTCTTTTGGTGGTGAAGAAACACATTTACATTACCATGTCAACAGAGCAGGCTGCCAGGGTTTTTAGAAAGTGAAAAATAATTAATTATTAAAAAATTAATCACTATTAATGTGATTACAGCACTATCATTCCTTATTGCCCATGCAATACCAAATTCCCATAGGAAGGTATTAGTATAATACTTGTTTTCCCCATAGTATTGTGATTTTCTATATAATTTGGTGGATGAATTATTTTACGTAATTCTAGACTAGGCAACACATTTTTAGGACTAATTAACAAAGCTAAAATTTGGAAATATCCTGCTATAATGGAATACCCTTTTAATGTCCATGATTCAATATAAAAGCCTTTATTTAATGCATAAGATTTATAATCTTTTAGATTTTTTTAAAACTGAGGTTGACCTCTGGAAGATACAAAGTCATATGAACATGATTCATGTTATAATAGAGTTTAACTGTGTGGAATATAGTAATAAATATAAGGTATGCATACAACCCTTAAAATGCATACCCATACCAAATGGTCAGTTTGTAATGTGATCATTACCTTTGTAGTAGATTCTGGCTGTATGTTCTCAGGACAAATGAATCAATATCTCGTGTATGATATTAAAAATTATTAAGCCAAAGGTGTTTGTCTATAATACTTCAGTATCAGTCAGTATGATTAATGTTATGTGATTTTTTTTAAAAAAATTTAAGTCTATAAATTCCTACCCTTCCCCACCCCTGAAAGAACCAGGGTGTTTCAGACCAAGGTATAGATCACTCAGCATTGCTATTAATGAAACTCTGATTACTGGATATTGTATTGCCACTTTATTATATCTATTGTCAGTGCTGGACATACATATCATTATTCATTTTAGGACACTTTTGAAAAATTATTATGAATAATAAAGTTTATGGAGAATTTAAAGTGACAGTGGTTATAGGTATATCATTGATATTTTGAATAATTGCATTTGAAGTTCAAATTGGTGATGGATTGTATTAATTAACGAGAAAGAAGTGGCTAAATAAAGAATTCCAAAAGAGAGCTTTGGAATCAATTCAAAAATAATATATTGCAAGATGCAAAATAGACACCAAACAGTTAAAAAAAACTAATACACCACGGCTGTTTGTTAACGTGAGATAAGATGCTAATCCTTCCCAGCCCAATAGGAATCACATGCCTTTCCTAGGAGACTTACTCCATTGGGCTTTCTTTAGCTCCCTTTAATTATTATTATCACAGTGAGCCAATCAGGTTGAACTAATTAATTTTTGTCAAATGCATCAGTTTGGTGAATAGCACTGATATGTTATTTTTCTAATCATTTCGAATTTCTCAGAGTCAAATATATGAATGCGATGCTTGTAAGTATATTAGTATAGGAATGCTTGCCCTGAAGGTTGGTGTAAAAGGCTTTTGGCCATGAACGTATTAAGCATTTGCATTCTTAATGTGTGAATCATAGCTAAGAGATTGAATAGGATAGTGGCCCAAACAAAATGAGAGGTAGTCAGTCCTTCCTGTGAAAAAACAAAACAAAACAACACCTTGCAGTGAGACGGTGGTTTCTCTTGCTGAATTCAGTACTTAATCCATCAATTGCCAAACCATAAACTAAGCGAGTGGCAGTGGGAAGTATTGTCTGTCCTGTGTTCCCAGCCCAGGGCACAGCAGTGCACCTGGCCCAGCAAGTTTGCCTTTTGTCCAGCAAGGTGTCCCTAGATAGACCCTTACTCTCTCGAGTGGATTAAAATCTGCTCCGAGCATCTTTTGGTATGAAAGCATTGCTTTTGGTCTGCCTTTGCTATTCAAAAATTAAATACTTATTTCATTCTAACCTATGGGGGTAGTATTTTTTAAGTGCCCCTCTTAATTTAGAGAAGGAGGGTAACTGATTTTTTGTTACATGTTTGTGGGTGGTTTTTTTTTCCCCCCTTAGGACAATGCCTCACCTACCAGCAGTGTGTTAAATTGTTTTAGTGTAGTGCACATGTTTTGGGCAAAATAAGGAATCACCTTTATAAACATCCTCGTTAATACTAATATATCCAATTCTCCTTTAAAGCTTCTTGCTCTCTGAGAACATTCACAATTGGCCTATTTGAAGAAAACTAAATCCTTTCTTTAGATATTGACAATTTTAGATTATAAAGCACACCTTTATATTGAGGAAATGTTGGGCCACATTTAGAATATTATTTTCAGGTTTGATCACTGACACAAATAAAATATACGAAAAAAGCTGGAGAAGGTTCAGAGAGTAGTAACTCAGTTGATTGGGGGTATTATGTGATTTCAGAAGGAAATTGACTTTAAAAGCTTGGAGGATTTATATTCAGGAAATGTTAACATTCAGAAGTGATATAATCAAAAACTTTGAAAGTATTCATAAAGAGGGGGAAATTGCCTAATCATAGAATACTAGTGTACAAAATTTCTTCCGGAAGTTTGAAATGAGAGATTTTAGAACAAATAAGATGTTATTCTACAGAGTGAATTGTGTTATTTAAGCAAAGACATAGTCTAAATCCTCACTGTCTCATATAGTAGCCACTGGCCCAATGTGGCTATTAAACACTCGAAATGTGACTAGTGACTAAGAAACTAATCTTTAATTTCATGTTTTATAATTAATTTTAATTTAAAAGCTGATATGGGAGACCATTGGTGGATCCTGTGGTGCTTGGTTCCCTGTTAACTCCTCACTTCTACAAATGTCTAATGAAAGTTCCTTGAGGTTTATTTTATTTTGTTGAGCAGAGAGCTGCTAAAGCAAGAGGACAGAATGGCAAAGAAGTAACCTATAGGACGTGATTTTATCACATCATATGTTTTCACAGTATTTTGCCTTTATAATCTACTAGAGATCTGGTGCACGGAATTTGTGCACTGGTAGCGTCCCTAGGCCTGGTCAGTGATCAGGGCCGGTCTGTGGGGTGACCGGCAGGTTGATTGGGACCCCTGCTTGCACCTGCCTTGGCTGGCCTGGCACCGCCCACTTGTCAAACCTGCCCCCCTGCCACTGCTGCCGGTGGAGGCCTGCAGACTGGGGGGCAGCTCCTGTGTTAAGTATCTGCCCCCTGGTGGTCAGTGCGCATCATAGCAACTGGTTGTTCTGCTGTTTGGTTGATTTGCATATTAGGGTTTTATATAGATAGACTAGAGGCCCAGTGCATGATTGAATCATGCATGTGTAGGGTCCCCTACACGCTTTCCCTTTCGATCACGGGGAGCTGGGTGCCTGTCCACTGGTGCACCAGGCGCCAGAGGCTTCTGAAAGGCCTGGTGCCTGAGTGGACAGGCACCCAGCTCCCACGCTTTCCTTTCGATCGCTGGTGCACCAGGCCTTTCAGAAGCCTCCGGCGTGGCAGAGGCTTCTGAAAGGCCTGCTGCCTGAGCGGACAGGCACCCAGCTCCCACACTTTTGCTTTCGATTTCGGGGGAGCTGAGTGCCTGTCCACTCAGGCACTCAGCTCCCCCGCTTTTGATGGTCTGCGCGGCGGGACGTCAGCTCGCTGCCCCGGAGGCCCCTTCAGTGCCACAGCACAGCCATGGCGCAGACGCTAAGCTCGGGCTGCTGCTGGAGATGCAGCTCAGCATCCCGCCGGCCCAATCAGCTACCCTGGCCACCCCGAGTCCCACCCCCCCGCGCCTCCTGGCCAATCATGGGCATAGCGAAGGTATGGTCAATTTGCATATTTGTCTATTATTAGGTAGGATAGGTATCACTTGTTCTTACTGCTTTATTTATTTTTGGATTTCTCAGATTAACTGCTTACTTCCACAAGATAGTTCACAGGTCAAAAATATGGTTAATACTTTGAAGAAAATTTTCATCAGAGTTTTATCACATCAATACAGGGTATCCATTTATTATTAATAATAATATATATATGTGTGTGTGTGTGTGTGTTTCCATATATACACATATACATATAAGTGTATATGAATAGTTCATTAGTTCCAAAATATGACTTTATATCTCTCTCTCCATATGAAGTCATCTTAGAATTTGTTAAGGATTCAGTATTACTGAAGCCAGGTTTTATAACCTCACCATTATTGATATTTAGGGCCTGATAATGCTTTCTTGCCCCAGTTGACAACAACTGAGTTTGGGACTTGGAAATGTGATTTGCTTTATTTATATGCATGAGACTGTTGATTTGTTTCCTTAAAATTTGAATCTGTACCTTTTTTTTCTGCCTGGCCCTTCCTGCCATGGCCCCCAGTCCCCTGTCTGCTGGCAGCCCTGCTCCCACTGCCACTGCTCCCACGCTCTGACAGTGTGGAGTGGTTGGGGCCAGTGCCAGCAGTGGGTGCGAGTGGGGCCGGCACCGGCAGTGGGTGTGAGAGGCAGCTGCTGGCCCTGATCACCCCTCAGGAGCAGGGGGAGGTGGAGAAGCCCCGAGGGGCAAAGAATTTTCAGTAACCACCAGAGGCTCGCCCTATGACAGCGACTGGCACCCCTGTTCACCTGCTCTACCATCCCACCACGGCCAACTCCCACCATGTTCTGCACTCTGCTACCTGCTGCTGACGCCCGTCATGTTCCACGCGCCCCCCTGGTGGTCAGCGCATGTCATAGCAGCTGTTTGTTCATTTGTTCCCCTGTTCGGTCTATTTGCATATTAGGGTTTTATATAGAGAGATGGACCTTCCTTTATTTGATGGCTGTTAGGAATAGTGCTGCTGTGAACATTCTTGTATTCTCCATTTGTTCTCATTCCAGATTGTCGTGTTGCTTTTGCTCAAAATCTGACACTAATTGCCTTAATAAGTTATTGACTCTTCAAATTGAAAAAAAGATAAAAGTAATGTCCTAGAAATAGAAAGCAATCTGCACAACAATACAAATAAGGACTGATAAGCCACAGGGTCTGAGTCCAGAGGCTAGCAGTGGAGGAGTCTGAGAGAACACTGAACATAGTATATACCTTTGAGTCTGTGATTTCACCCATCAAAGCATCGCCAGGAGCTGCGAGTGGTTGAGGACAGGCTTCCCAGGTGAAAGGGGGAACTCAGAGTTGGTGGAGCTTTGAGAGATTTCATATGAGGGAGGATAGAGAAGTGTGAAAGGCATGGCATGGAAAAACCAATTCATGGAAAAACCAATTTTGGGAGTTAAAGAGATTTGTGGAGAAAAACAATCCCTTTGCTGTTAGATTCTGTAGTTGAGGGGTGAGTCGACATAAGAATCATACTACAATCCTGCTACCTTACTGTATCTTAAAAACCAAAACAGAACTGTGCAATGTTTAACTGGAGGCAGGTGATCTATAGTAAATAGTTATTCATATTGATATTTTAGTCCTCACTCTCCTGTATGCATCCGCATGTGGCAGAGTGCACAGTGCGGGCAATTATAAAAGCATTCTTTACCCATAAACTGAGTGTGTCTGACAACAGAGCCAAAGGAGAGAGAAACTACGGGACCCCTCCAGTGTGTTTTTGTTTTAGCTGCTTTTAAGAAAATATCTACATGCCCTGCCTGTGAGCTTGCAGACCCTCTTGCCTTCCCCTTCTCTCCGGCAGATTAACCACCTGTGTAAGCATTTGAGGCTCTGATTACTTTGTGACCCTGAACGAAGGCCAGGAATTCAGCTCCTGCCCCCTGAGTTGGAACAGTTCAGTAGGTGGCTGAAAACCCATCTTGCTAATTATATTTTTTGGTAACAGATGAAAATACGTGGAAAGGTTTCCTCCCTGGGTGATTAAATCTTTCTGAGTGACAACTTTTCCATTTATTCGCTCCGCATGACGGCCCAGGTCTCTGCTTCCTATACCTGGGGTTTCCTTTCTGCTTCCTATACCTGGGGTTCACTTTCTGCTTCCTATACCTGGGGTTCACTTTCTGCTTCCTATACCTGGGGTTCACTTACAAAGTGAGGTCTTGCGTGCCCCCAGGAGCAGACCCCTTTGCGAAATGTGAACTGCAGCACAGTGAGGATATTTTTATTCACATTAATTTTTTAAAAGAAGCCGATGGGAGGTGTAAGAGATCCAAGGAGTGGCTAATGATGCACAGATTGTGCTGAGAGAGAATAAAAGATACTGTATTTTAGAAAACACATGCAAGGAGTTGAATCATCTCCACTAGCTTTCCTACTGAGGATGCCTGAGTGAGTTTAATGAGAATTGGGGGCAGGTGACAGGGAAGGGCAAGTAGGGCAGGAACAGATAAAGCAAACTTTGAAGAAGAGGATAGAAAGAGGGAGGAATTGGTTATGTTGGCGTCTTGGTGGTGATCTTTTGGCTCAATTTCAGGTTTAAAAGGTAAAGCCCTAACGGGCTCCACCTCCCACCTCAGCTGTGATCACTAAATAAAGTAGAACCGAGGAGGGAGGGAGCAAGAGGGCTGACATCTGGCTAATTGCTATTCCAATTGGGAGTTGCCGACAGTTGAGTGGAAATTGCTCGGAGATGAATCTTCAGACCCTTCAGTGAGCCGTGATGGGCAGAGGTGTCTGAGCGAAGAGGGAGGACGCGAGCCGGGCCAGAGGACAGGGAGGAAACCGCCTGCCGTAAGTACGTAAGTACGGAGGCTCGTCTCTCCCTTCAGCTGGATCTCAATAGTAAAGTTACTCACTTCACATCCAGTGGTTTGCAAAAAAAACTCAGGATAACCCTAGAGGCAGAGAGGCAGCCCCAGCCTGGAGCTGCATTCATTGGTCTTCACGTTGACAGCGCCCCAAGCCTACCTAGGCGCCAGAGGTCCCTTCCAAGCCAGGGCCCCCACGCTGGGCTGGACCCAGACCCTCCAAAGCACCATCCCCCGTGCTGCCCCCCACAGCCAGGCACGGTGGTCCCTCCCCAAGCACGGAGGCTGACGGTGACTTCTGAATCTCTGAGCGGTTTCCTGTGCAGGTCACTTGGGGGCACCGGCTTCCTGTGGCCGCAGCACGTGTGGCTGGGCCCGTGGTCACTAAATCGATGTTCATTTCCCCAAAGGTTTCCTCCTTGACTGTTGCCCATCCTCCCAACAGAACTTCTCGGGGGATGTGTATATTGTTTAAAAAAAACTGAATCTTTATTGTAGAAAGTATTACATAGGTGCTTCTTTTTCCCCCATTAACCTTTTCCAGCCCGCCCCACCCCCCTCCACCCCAGGCCCTCACCACCCCATTGTCTGTGTGGATGGCTTATGCATATATGCATACAAGTTCATTGGTTGATCTCTTCCCACCCACCCTCCGCTGCCCTCTGTGGCGGTGGGGAAACCAAGGCAGATGACTCAATGGAGTGATAAGAAAGCTCGGTTCTGTGGAATTTTGGAGTTGGTGGATAATGCTCCCAGAGAAGAAATTTGTGGGTACGCCATGCTTATGACACTTTTCCCATCTCCCCTGGTTTAGCGTTTGGTGGGCCGGAAGCCTTCTTGCTGATCTAGTTCTTTTCATTTGTGGCTTTGCTCCTATAATAATTGTGGTCTGCAGGTTGGGTTCAAATTTTTGTCCTATTACTATGCATTTTTTAACGTGCACTTTTTTAAATCTAGAATTTTCTTGTAATTTTTAGGATCAGGGAATCAAAATATTCTTTTCCTTTTATAACTCACCTGTTAAAAGTGACTTACAACAGTGGTTTGTGTTTTGCTGCTTTAGTTGGTATTGTTTCCATGCGTAAGAATTCATGCCGGTGGTTGAAATCTGTGAACAAACTATTTGGGCCTTACGAGCAGGTTAGAAAATGGCTATAGACTTTTCTAACAAGTGGATTTCAGGTTCTATTTAAGTTTGCAAACCGAAAGGGACTGAAATATTGCATTTTCTTCTGTTTGAACCGCTGGTGTGTTTCAGGCCAGAACTTACATTGAGGGAGTTCGTTTGTGCAGAAGACAATCTCCTTATTTTTTCCTTACCTTGTAGGTACACATTCAGACTGAGATGCTCTGGTTGGGAAAATAAACAGAAAGCACACAGGCATACCTTGTTCACTGCGCTGCGCCTGCTGCGTCTCACAGGTGGTGTGTGTTTTTTGCAAGTGGAGGACAAGATCCTCCACCAGCAGCGAGATTACAGCTCGCTTTGTATTGGTACTTGCTGTGTTACAGTGCACTGAAACCTACCCCCGCCCCCCCCCCCCCCCATCTCCATGTGTGCTTGTACTTGATTGATAAGGATTTTTCTTTGAGATTTAACTATTTTGTGGTAACTGGAAATTAATAAAATAAACTGTGTTAGATTGGGGAAGGAATACCAGATTTGGGTTACATTATTTTAAGAAAGTTATCATGCTTTTAAAACTAAACGGAAAAAAGGTGAATGGTTTGCCCAGGGATTGTTTATTAATAAACCACAGTTTTCTCTTCTACGCTGATGAGAGGGGACAGAAAACTTCACGTTGGTTAGAAGATGAGTGCCCATCGCTCATCCTCATAGCGCCTCTCCAGGCAGAGAGAGTTGCTAACTTACGGTGGTACTCAATAAATGTTTGTTGGAGGAATTAATGAATAAGTGAATAATTTAGGCAAAATCTATCCATATGAAAACAAACAACAAAAACAAACAAGCAATAAAACAAACCCTCAGTCCTGAATCTTAATCAGGAAGTCTTCTCTACAAGCTTATTTGGCAAAGTGCAGGCAAATAAAATGTCCCCAGTTTTAAAAAACGGATGGTTTAGTTGGGAAATGAAGACAGATGTAATGAAATCATTGAACAGTCATAAGGCAGTATCCAGGATCAAGGCGTGGTGTTCAGCTGCTTAGGAATAATTACGGGTCAATGGATGCTCACTCGCAGACTAACCAATAGGAGGACCAACGTTTACACCGCCCTCCAGTCTCCGCAGCATCATTTTTATCCTTCTCACCAGTTTTCCCAGGGATTTGGTCTAGTCCAGCTGTTACGGCGGAGCTGGACGCTCCCACCATTAAACAAAACGGCCACGTCCGGAGATGTCACCTCTGCTCTCCAGTGTCCCAGGTGCAGTGTCCTTCCACTGCCCAGGGCTCGTGGAATCCCCTAATGAGGCCGCACCCACGTCTGGCCACTCTCTCCACAAAAGCCTCTCTTTCTTTCGCCGGGCTGGGGTTGCCACGCAATTACATTTGAATTTTGAGCAAACAATAAATTGACTTTTAGTATAAGGGGATATTTATAATCTGCCAATATCTGGGATGCACGGACGATAAAAAAAATAATTTGTAATTTATCTGAAATTTGAATTTAACTGGGCATCTCAAGTTTTTACTTGCTAAGTCTGGAAATCTTACTCCAAGTCCATCCCAACTGACACTTTATTATTGTACATATTTCCATCCACCTCTCAGAAGACAGGACTCTAATTGGGGGAAAAAATCACACTCGGGTATATACATCTGTTAGCTAGATTAATGTATAGTAATTAAATTAAGTATATCCTTATAGTTCAAAGAGGACTTTGTTTATTCAGAGGATCAGTCTTTTGGAAGTACATTCTGATCAGGGATCATTTATAATGTTTTACCTCAAAGCATTAATACCTCCTTATCCTGTTTCGGTAGCCAAGATGAGGTTACTAGTAGGTGTGGTATTTCTAGTTGATTCTCATCTGGAAAAGTGATAATCCTACACCAATGCAAGTTATATAACCTTTTTTGAAAAATGTATATTTATTGTTCAAAGTATTACAGATGTCCCACTTTTTATCCACATTAACCCTCTCCACCCTGCCCCCACCCCTCAGGCCTTCACCACACCATGGTCTCTGCCCATGGGTTTTGCATATATGCATATAAATGCTTTGGTTAATCTCTTCCTGCCCTATTTGACCTTTTTGTGCCTCCAGGTTTCTCATTTGTAAATTGGACATTAAAATAGTACATACCTCAGAGGACTGATGTGAGGATTAAATCAGTTAATATATTTCGGTACTAAAAATAGGATATGGCCAATGGGAAGCATGTGTTAGCCATGGCTACCGACCATTCCAGTGACATCTGTACAGATTATTTGCTCTCATGTGCAACACATTTATCTCGAGTATATACTTTCTTTTCCCTGAAATGTGGGAGAACACTGGATTAGGAGTAAGGAAATAATGGATTTTGCTTCCAGGTCTGCCACTGGTTTTTAGGTGACCTTGCGTGAACTGGGCCTCAGTTTCCCCATGGTTGAATTATACATCAGAAGCATCTGAGGTGCTTGGGGGAAAGTGCAGATTTCCAGGCCTCTCATTAGACTTCTTGATTCTGGAAGCCTGGGAGTGGGTCGGGATGAAGAGCAGCTTTAATAAGCTCACAGGTGACTCAGATGCAGGTGGTTCATGGACCACACGTTGGGAAACATTGAACCACATGACCTCTTAATGTCTTCCCATTAAGTAGTTAAATGTAGACATCTGTGATGCAAAGCAGTAAAATTGTTTACCTAGAGGTTTAACTATGTCCTATAAATGTCCTACAAAACTCACGAAAGCTCATTTCAAAAGCTGTATTAACTCTACATTATAAATGCCTCTGGTTACTCATTATTGGGAAACTTAATTTAGAAAGGTTCTTTCATGAATTTTCATCAATTTTTTAACAAAGCTCTGTCGCAAATGGTGAATTATGCATTAACATATGTTCATGCTAATTTATACACTGGTGACAGATTTTTGGCATGGGATCAATAATTTATAATTATATTTTTAAAGTTTGTTTATTAGGAACATCAAGGAATTTTGATTATCATTTAGATAGTGTGTCATTTGAACCCGATTAAAAAAAGAGCAAAATTTTCAGGTTTCTGATGTCTGCATACTTGTCCAAGGAACAGCCACAGAACCTGAAACTAACAAGATAAATGTCTCCTGCTCTTCTCAATTAGTAGTTTTGACAGCCCTGTTGGATTGTCTTACGTCACTGTCTTGTCAGCAGATGGAAATGAAGAGTATTATAACACCAACTTCCTCTAATAACCAAGTAATTATAGGCTAACCTATTTGACTCATGAAAGAAGACAAACATGAACATCTTGACATGCCTCTTTTGAAAATTTAATACAATTTATACTATGTCTGCAGTCTTAAAAGTTAAGACAAAAGAAGTTCCTATGAAGAAGTGAAAAAAGCTTCTTCAGTATTTTTCTGTTTTTCCAGTGCATTTTGATTTAAACACACTGGGTTTTAAGTAAACTGTATTTTGAGAAGCATTGATGTAGCAAAAAAAAAAAGTCTAAATAAAAAGAGTAAATTAGAGGGTGATTATGAATAATACTGAAATGGTTTCTGCTTTAAAAAATATTGTAGCACCCTGACTGGTTTGGCTCAGTGGATAAGAGCGTCAGCCTGCGGACTGAAGGGTCCCAGGTTCGAAACCGGTTAAGGGCATGTACCTTGGCTTCGGGCACATCCCCAGTGGGGGTTGTGCAGGAGGCAGCTGATCAATGTTTCTCCCTCATCGATGTTTCTAACTCTCTATTCCCTCTCCCTTCCTCTCTGTAAAAAATCAATAAAATGTATTTTTTAAAATAATTAAATAAATAAATAAAAAATACTGTAGATCCCTGAAGACGCCCCTGCCCTATTATAGGTAAATGTGATTTGTCTCAATTTTATGCCCAACTTCTTGGAAATACATTGTCCCACATGTGGAGGCCCAGATTTTCTAGACACAGGCATTGTTTTCTCACTCAGAGAGATAACAGCTACCACAGCTGACAATTGTATTCCAAATATGCTCAAGAAAGTAGTTACTAAGGCTGACTCAGTTATATGCCCACTTCATCCCTCTGGTGACAGCCAGTGGAACCAAAGAGAGTTCATAGCTTTGATCATGCCTGCTGTCCTTCCATATTAATATCTTTGTCGGGGACAGGAGGAGGAGAAGCAAGCACATTTTAAAGTTAGGTTTTTAGTACCAGATAGCACATTCTGGTGGAAGGCTGAGGCAAATTATTTCTATGGTTATAATAGGGGTTTTTAGGTTCTTTGACTCACAGCAGGAATATAGTTTTAGATAGATTTTAAATCTTGGTTCTCTCAGTTTTTAGCTGTGTAAAGTTATATAACTTTTCTGAGCCTTTGTGTCTCACCTTTAAAATAAAAATTATAGCCCAGCTGGCATGGCTCAGTGGTTGAACATCGACCTATGAACCAGGGGTTCACGGTTTGATTCCCAGTCAGGGCACATGCCTAGGGTGCAGGCTAGATCCTCAATGGGGAGTGTGCAGGAGGTAGCCGATCCAAGGTTCTCTCTCATTGATGTTTCTCTCTCTCTCTCCTCCCTCTCCCTTCCTCTCTGAAATCAATAAAAACATATATTTAAATAATTATAATGCTCTATTTACTAGCTTGTTATAAGCATAAAGCAAAATTATCTTTATAAATGCCTGAAACAGTGTCCGGCATTTAGGAGGCAATCAGACGACATATAAAAATGTGCATTTCTCCCCATTCAAGATATCCCTGCCATACAGATTTAAGACAAAGCTTTCTGTGTCCCTTAGCTTACTTGAATGTTTACTCTCTAAGATATTATTCTGCATTTGTTGCTAGGGTTGCTTTGCACTTTTTGGTAAATGTATATGATCATCCAAATGGGCCTGGTAAAAACTATTGACGTTTTCAAACTCATCTTCCAGCCTTTGCACCGTCCATCCCTACCCATCTAGAGCAGTTTGTCATAGAGATCGGCAAACTATGGCCTGTGGGCCAAGTCTAGCTACCCATCAGATTTCATACGTCAAGTTTTATTGAGCTATAACCACTCACATTCATTTACATAGTGTCTATGGCTGCCTTTGTGCTTTAAGGGTGGATTTGAGTATTGTAATAGAGACTTTATGGCCCACAAAGCCGAAATGATTTACAATTTGATCACTTGCGGAAAAAGCTTGTGAACTCTTGATCTATTGCCTGACACAGGATAACTGGACTTTTTTTTTTTAAATTTCTTTATTGATTAAGGTGTTACATAGGTGTCCTTATTCCCCCATCACCCCCGCTCCCCCCGCCCCACTCATGCCCTCACCCTCTGTTGTCTGTGTCCATTGTTTAGGCTTATATGCATGCATACAAGTCCTTTGGTTGATCTCTCCCCTTTACCCCCACCTCCCCTACCTTCCCTCTGAGGTTTGATGGTCTAAAATGTAGCTGATTAGGAAATAAATACTTACAAATAAATGCTGAATGAATGGTGAATAGTTGGTAGTTGTTATCATAGACAGATTTCTTAACTTTCCTAAGCATGGTGACAATGAGGACAGAGAAATAATATAATTGAGGAGAAACAGAAAAAGATGATAATGTGGAAGTAAGAATATAGTAAAATGTTTTCCATGTGCTAGTATCATGGCTATGTTCCACTCATTAACTTCTGAATATCGCCATGAATCTTCAGAATACTACCTTCAGGTGGCGATATTTAAAGACCCAAGCTCACACATCAATACCTTTTTACCCAGGGAGCAAAAGAAAGCTCTAGGGTGAAATCATTGCTCAATATTGCTGAACATGGGCAACATCATTCTGATAGATGTGTGATGAGGGCTTTCCCTGGGTTCCATCTACTTGGATTAACAGTTATATTACAGATACTTCTACTCTCTCTGCGATGAACAAAACAATCACTGAGAGGTAACATTATAACTTAAGAATAGAATACTAGGTTTAGAGCAATTTGTTCTTTCTCTTTTCAACTCTACAGTAAATGGTGCTCACATAACGTATTCAGACTGCTGGGAAATATGATGAGAAAAACAAACAAATAATCTTTAAGCAAAGCGATTTTATGTAGAATACATGAAACAGTGGTTCTTTTGTTATAATGCATAGCTAGTAATTCCACCGATGGGCAATTGGTTGGAAATGTTTTATTGGTCATGATTAATGGATGACAAGTTTGAATAATTATTAAAGCTTAATTGCACTTAAATGATGGATTTCCCCCCAAATGTTTATCTTCAGGGCAAAGATGAAAGCAAACGTGTTAGAAAAATGCAGAGTTCAGTGGTTGCTAAATGAGCTTATTGATGTTTACACATGTAACAATTTAGCCCATTAATATGTACATGCCGAAGATGCTGACCATCTCCTCTCAGTCAGCAGAAAATCCCAGATGAACAACCATCCTTATTTTACTTTTGGATAAACACTCAGCTGTTCAATTTCAATCACAAGTTCAGGTTTTACGGAGGTTAATTTTGGTCGGTCTGTGCCTGGGAAAAGTATTTTCAAGAAAATGAAATGACTACACCTATTTGGCATGCATTAGGGCGTTAGGTCAAGAGCATCCAGGCTCTGCCAGTTCTGGGAGGGGAAGGCAACTAGTCTGATCCCCAAGAGATTTGTCTTATTTCCCCAGAATGAGTTTCTAGGCAGCCCGTTTTACCTTTGATAGGAAGGGTCAGCAAAGCAAGTTTCCCTGCTTTTGCAAAGCAGAAATAAAACCACTGGATTTATAGCTCTAAAATCTTGTTGCTCCTTATGAGAGCCAAAGATGATGTAGAATCTTGTTACAAACTTTATGATAGATGCCAGAAGTGATTTAAAATTCTCAAATCAATATACTGGTGTAATGGACTGATCATGGGTTAGACTAGCCTCCTGCATGGGCTAAAATTTCCTCGCATTTTTCCTTTATCTCATTAGTTCTCTAATAAATACATATTGCACAATTCATGGCATTCTTCTTCAAATATAAAGCACATATGTATGCTTCAAGACATATTTCAAATACAGTGCATTAGATTTTCTTTTTTTCATTGCTGAGAACCAAGATTTACCCAGCTGGTCTAAGAAATGGGATTTTTATTTTTATTTTTAATAAAGTATATTGACCATGTTTCTGGGTTTTAGACAAGAACCTAGAAAAATCAGTACCACCAAGTTTCAAATAACAAGTTCAGTGGTACTGACTGTATTTTAGTCCATTTGAGTGGCTATAAAAATTACCAGAGATTGGGTGACTTATACACAGAAGTTTATTTCGCACAGTTCTGGAGGCTGGAAGGTTAAGATCATGGTGCCATCAAAGTCTGGTTCCGATGACAGTTCCCTCTGTGTTGTCAACAGCAGACTGCTCATTGTTTCCTCACCTGGTGGGAAGAAGGGAAAGAACTCTCTAATGTCTCTTTCTTATATAGAAGGGCACTGATCCCATTCATGAGGGTTCCACCCTTGTGACCAAATTACTTCCTGAAGGCCACACTTCCTGATACCATCACATCACATTTGCTGTTAAGATTTCAACATATGAATTGGGTGGAGAAGGGACAAAGACATCCAGCCCATAACAGCAGTTTCAAAGAGACAGGAACCTGACTGACTCCACAACTGGACACAGAGCCTTTCAAGATCTATCAGCCCCAGTGACCTGCTCATACTACACTGGTTTTTGTGTGTTTTTGTTTAATCTTTGGGTTTGCCCTACTTGTGTTTTCTGTTTACTGGTAGTTTTCAGCCTCTCATAGATTTTACTTCCTACATTAATTTTATGGACTGCTCAACTTAAGATTGATATAGTCACCAAAATCCTATTCAGGACAAGCTTTCACCAGTTAGGCCACTGGTCAGCCTGCGTCTATGCTAAGTTGGGGTCACATACCTAATGTTTATCAGTCAGCTGTGCCCAAGTTGATATGAATAAAAAACTATGCACACCTGGTGCCATGTCGTAAACAGGAGGCTGTGGGCATTCTGAGGCTTAGCCTCTCACTGCAATGGGTTTTCTCAGTTGACCATGATAATCAGCAGTGGACCAATATTCCAGAGATCATCTTTGTGCCTGGTTTTCAAATCAAAAAAACAAAAAACAAACTTTTCTAAATTGTGTTATTAGTAGTAGAAAAATTAAATAGTCACAAAAATTAATTAACATTTAGAATTGGTACTTTTTCCTTAAAGTAAGAGGAAAAGCAGTCATATTCTTATTACTGTTGGCATGTACAGTACAGGAGTGCCACGTGGCTTTTTCCTTGAGTTTTTCCAGATTTCTTCTAAGTCCATTGGTATCAGCTCTTCCTCTGGGTCTCAAACTCTCATCTGATATAATCACTCAGCCAAGGACTTCAGATATTAGGTCTTCCTTATCATATATGTTATCCCTAGAAAGAGGGGCATTCACCTCTAGCTTCTTATCTACCAAAGTCACCTTGTGCATGCAAAGATAGTATCTGCTCCAGGCAGACTTCTTGTGCTCTGATTCAGAGAAAGGAACAAATGTACCTCTTAACCTGTTTACTTTTCTGGGAAACTAACATGGTTAATCCTCCTCTCCAATCAAATGGAAATTTTTTGCAATTTTATATTTTAAAAAAAGTATAATAGAAAGGTATAGTTGGCCCTGGCCAGAGTGGCTCAGTTGGTTGAACATCATCCCATGCACCTAAAGGTTGCTGGTTCTGTTCCCAGTCAGGGCACATACCCAGGTTGCAGGTTCAATGCCCGGTCGGGGTGCATCTGAGAGGCAACTTATCCATGTTTTTCTCTCTCTTCCTTTCTCTCTAAAATCAATACAAACATGTTTTTTTTTTAAAAAAGAAAACTATAGTTGAATCAAACTTTCAATGCAGCTAAAACCTACTAATATAGTTCAGAGAAATAAAAATATGCTGTATATAATACAGTGTATATTACATAGTGAAAAGTAAAATAACATACTATTAACATGCTGTATTTTCTTTATTGATTAAGGTATTACATATGTGTTCTTATCCCCCATTGTCCCCCCAGCTCCCCCTCATGCCCTCATCCCCCTATTTTCTGTGTCCATTGGTTAGGCTGATATGCATGCATACAAGTCTTTTGGTTGATCTCTCCCCTGTCCCTCCCCTCCCCTACCTCCTGATAGATCCTCCCTTCCCCCAACTGATGGACGGAGTATGATGTAAACTCCACCTGTAGCCAGACATTCCTGAACACCTTATATGGACTGTACATTGAACCACCAATCAGCACCTGCCATATACCCTAAGCCCCCAATTCCTAAATCCCTAGGCCCCTAACCATGTACCTTACATGAAACCACCAATCAGCGTGTGCTGAGTGCCCTAAGCCCCGTCCCCTCTTTTCCTCCTCTTAAAAGGCACTCTCACCCTGGCAAGCTCTCGCTCGCACTCGCTCGCTCACTGGCTCTCTCTCTCTCTTTCTCTCTCTCTCTCTCTCTCTCTCTCTCCCTCCCTCCCTCCCTCTCCCTCTCTCCCCCTTTTCCCCTCTGGAAGGCAGCTGCAGGGTGATCGCCAATAAAGTCTGTGTCCTGGTATCCCATGGTCTCCGGCCCTCTGTTTCATCTTTCACCTCCCCGCTGAGGTTTGACAGTCTGATTGATGCTTCTCTGTCTCTGGATCTGTTTTTGTTCATCAGTTTATGTTGTTCATTGTATTCCACAAATGAATGAGATCATGTGATATTTATCTTTCTCTCACTGGCTTATTTCACTTAGCATAATGCTCTCTAGTTCCATCCATACTGTTGCAAGTGGTAAGCGTAGTATTCCATTGTGTAGATATACCACAGTTTTTAATCCACTCATCTGCTGATGGCACTTAGGCTGTTTCCAAATCTTAGCTATTGTAAATTGTGATGCTATAAACATAGAGGTGCATATATCCTTTCTGATTGGTGTTTCTAGTTTCTTGGGATATATTCCTATAAGTGGGATCACTGGGTCAAATGGGAGTTCCATTTTTAGTTTTTTAAGGAAACTCCATACTGTTTTCCATAATGGCTGCACCAGTCTGCATTCCCACCAGCAGTGCACGAGGGTTCCTTTTTCTCCAAATCCTTGCCAGCACTTGTCATTTGTTGATTTGTTGATGATAGCCATTCTGACAGGTGTGAGATGGTACCTCATTGTCCTTTTGATTTGCATCTCTTGGATGATTAGTGTCTTTGAGCATGTTTTCATATGTCTCTTGGACTTCCTTAT
This sequence comes from Eptesicus fuscus, assembly GCF_027574615.1. Classification (NCBI taxonomy): domain Eukaryota; kingdom Metazoa; phylum Chordata; class Mammalia; order Chiroptera; family Vespertilionidae; genus Eptesicus; species Eptesicus fuscus. The sequence continues at coordinate 85,240,459 of NC_072484.1, forward strand.
GTCCTCTTTCAAGAAGTATCTATTTAGGTCTTTGCCCATTTTTTTACTGGGTTGTTTATCTTTCTTTTGTTAAGTTGTATGAGTTTTCTGTAAATCTTGGAGATTAAGCCCTTATTGGAGATAACATTGGCAAATATGTTCTCTCATGCAGTGGACTTTCTTGTTGTTTTGTTGATGGTTTCTTTTGCTGTGCAGAAGGTTTTCATTTTGATGTAGCCCCATTTGTTTATTTTCTCTTTGGCTTCCACTGCCCTAGGAGCTATATCGGTAAAGATATTGCTTCGGCATATGTCTGAGATTTTGCTGCCTGTGGATTCCTCTAATATTTTTATGGTTTCCCATCTTATGTTTAAGTCCTTTATCCATTTTGAGTTTATTTTTGTGTATGATGTAAGTTGATTGTCTAGTTTCATTTTTTTTTTGCATGTATCTGTCCAATTTCCCCAACACCATTTATTGAAGAGACTGTCTTGACTCCATTGTATGTTCTTGCCTCCTTTGTCAAATATTAATTGAGCATAGTGGTTTGGGTCGATTTCTGGGTTCTCTATTCTGTTCCATTGGTCTATATGTCTGTTCTTGTGCCAGTACCAGGCAGTTTTGAGGACAGAGGCTTTGTAATACATGCTATATTTTAGAGCAGTGTGTTATCTGCGAATATTTGCATCATCATGCTGTTCACAACTATTTTCACATGTTAGTAGAAGGGACAAGCATCATCTCCCCTTGAGGGGTGATGCACCTGATAAACACACACAGGGACACTCTATGGATGAGGAGCTGCAGAAGGACAAGGGGCACTTAAATGATTTGTCCAAGTTCATCAGCAAGAAAGGCAGTAGGGGGAGTGAAGCAGTGTCACTTTCTAGTTGTGTGACTTCAGGGTAGTTACTAAACATTTCTCAGTAAGTCTCATCTTTATCAGATGCAAAAGGAGGAAGATTTGTTGCAGGGTTGTTATGAAAACAGAGACACAATGCACTAAACTGTACTTGAAAAATAAATAAAAATAAAAATTGAGAAAATCCTGTACAACTAACTCATATCTGTATCTCAGGATATCTCCCAAGTAAACAGTGCTTCAGAAATAATAAATAAATAGATAACTAGATAAATAACTAGATAGATAAATAATAAGTGGCACCAAGGAAGGGCTCAGCAGGTAGTACTGGAACTTTCGTCTTTATGTTCAATAGTCTTCCTATTCTACCACACTTTAAGAATCAAAAATATTTTCTCAGAGAAAATGAATGCAATAACCTAAACCTAAAAGGGGTACATCTTGACTGTCTTTGCCCCACACATTTACCGTGTCTGTCTAGGAATGCTCAGGGCTAGGTAACGACGGTGATCCCTGACTGCGCAGTAGATGCAAAGGCCTGAAGGAGAGCAAGCACATTATAGCTTCCATGGACATCAGTCTAATTAATTTTCATTGACTTTAATGACCCCCAAAGTAGGCAGGCAAAGCTTCCAGAAAGAAGACCTAGAGAGGTGGTTCCAGGATTAAAAAATGTTGAAATTTGTCCTGGCCAGTGTGCCCCAGTGGTTGAGTGCTGACCCATGAACCAGGAGGTCATGGTTCGATTTCTGGTCAGAGCACATGCCTAGGTTGTGGGCTCAATCCCCAGTGGGGGGCATGCAGGAGGCAGCCAATGATTCTCTCTCATTGTTGATGTTTCTCTCTCTTCCGTTCCCTTCCTCTCTCTGAAATCAATTAAAAAATTAAATATATCTTAAAACAAGAAACACTGAGATTTCACAGAGAGAGAATGTAAACAAAGATGGACAACTTGGCCTTCTAAACATCTTCTGCTATTTAATGCAGTTTCTGTTAACCTGACTAGCCTTGGGGTGACCTGCTTGTGTTCAAACATCTACTCCGAAGTAGCCATTGCTTACAACCAACCTCCTGTGTTCAGGGCTGCTTTGTAGGAAATTCCTTTTCTCCAGGGCTGCCTTTAAAGTGATGAGTCAAGCAGTCACCAGGTATTATATCAATCCTGCAAACGTATTCTGAAATGTGTAACCCCTATAAACAACAAAAAAACAGGGCTACTGTCTATAAGAATGCAGTCCTTTCCTGGCTGTCTCCAGAAGAAACGGGGGTTTCTAGAAATCCTTGAAAAGCAATTGAAAACGCTGAAGTTCTCTTATGTATTTGCTCCCTCCACCCCCAAATCCTTCAACACCAGCTTTAATTTAAAAAAATTATGATAGTCAAAAGATATACCAGTATCAATGTATTTTAAAGTGAGGCAATATATTCATTACAACATGGTTAGGATTTGGCATTTAAAAATATCACAATTATTTCCCTAGAGAGGTGTTTAATATTTCATAGCGTCTCCCATCCTGAAAGTAGACAGTTGAAATATGTTTTTCTCTCTCCCTGATCTATAGCCTGTTTGGACCCAATAGTTTAATGAGTTTTCTGGTGTGTGTTGCTTGAACTCTTCGTGGCTTGTGAAAATTACTCAATAATATGCTATCTTAGAATATTTCAACCACCTCCCTTGGCACCCACACTCCTACCTCCCTTTTATAGTTTCTTCTGCTTGTTGTTACCTATTGTTATCACTTTTGGAGGCTTAGTGTCTGCACTCATACCTCCTAAAGCATTTTGACATAATCTGGCATGACCCATGTTTTATTCTTGCTCTTAAATTAATGAAAGAAATTAAATCCCCCAAATCAACCCACCAGCTTATGCAACTCTGACTTTTGTGAGCCTGTGTCATTTTCATACCCACCTCCACTCTTTCACCTTACTCAATGCAAAAGGTAGAGATTCCGCTGCCGTCTTTCTGACTGGGACGTAGTTACCCTCACAGCCGTCATCAAATGAAGGGTGTCTGCTGATGGCCTCTGTGCCTATGCATGCATTTGGGGACATGTGTGCAGAATTGCTCTACATTCATAAGGGATGTCCATCCTCAAATTTCTTCTATTCTAGGAAGAAAATACACATGCTAGCACTTATGAAATCAGGTCCCAAAGCACACTGGGATATGCATTGTGTGTCATGATTGGTAGGAGGATTTTATACCAAAAGAGTTAAGATCTATTAATTCTCTTGAGCATTCATTAAGCCTTTTTGTTTGTTTGTTTATCTAAATTATAGAAACCGGATATATTACATTTTAAATTTCATCAAGATTAGTTCTAGAAATTGACCCATTGTTGCAAATTCTGTACAGCGGAAAGCAATATTAGCACTAGATTGGACTTCAGTGCTTTTTCTGCACAAGGCAAGTGGCATTTTCAAGGCATGTGCTGGGAGCTGAAATTTCTGTTCAGGTGCTGCGCATTGGGGAGATGAGAAATGTGCATTGCCATTGATTGAAGGGTATGTGTGTAGGAAGCCATTCTTTCAAATGAGTAATTCAATGAAGGTGAAGGGAAGAAGTTTCTTGCCCAAGGGATGGTGGGAGTGAGAACAGAGTTATTTATAAATTCTGTCCTATTGTCTTTTTTTTTTTTTTTTTTTTTGAGGGCCACCTTTCAGAACCTGGAGACAAACTGTCAAGGATGATTGGGATATAATTCATGTAACATAAAATTCATTTCTGAAATGTGTACTCGTCAGTGGCTTTTAGCATAGTCACAAAGCTGTGCAACCATCATCACTATGTAATTGCAGAACATTTTCATCACCCTAAAGAGGAACACCATACACATTAGCAATCACCTCTTTTCCACCATCTCTCCAGCCCCCATTCCACTAGTCTGTACTTTGTCTTTAAGGATATGCCTTTCTGGATACTTCATAAAAATAGGATCATACAATATGTGGCCCTTAAAATTTGATAGGTATTTTGAGATAATTATAGATTCACATGACATTATAAGAAATAGTACACAAATGTCCTACCCGTCCTTAACCCAGTCCCCTCCAATGGCGAGCTCTTGCATCACTGTAGAATATCAATACCAGAATACTGATGTGGATGCCACCCACCCACCTTATTCAGAAGTCCTCAGTTTTACTTGTGTGTGTGTGTGTGTGTGTGTGCAAGTGCATGGCTATGTATTTAATTCTAAGCAATTTTTTAAAAATATATTTTTATTGATTTCAGAGAGGAAGGGAGAAGGGAGAGAGAGATATAAACATCAATAATGAGAACCATTGATGGACCGCATCCTGCACGCCCCCTACTGGGGATTGAGCCTGCAACTGGGGCATGTGTCCTTGACCAGAATCAAACCCATGACCCTTCAGTCTGCAGGCCGATGCTCTATCCACTGAGCCAAACTGGCTAGGGCAATTCTAAGCAATTTTGACACATGTTGATGTGTGTATCCACTACTCAATCAAGATGCGGAAGAATTCCAACACCAAAGGGATCCTTGTGTACTGCGTTACTCTTTGATAACCCCTTATCATCCCTAATCATTGTGACCACTAATTTATTCTCCATTTCCAAAATGTTGTCACTTCAAAATACTGGAATCAAACAGTATTAACCTTTGAGATGGACTTTTTCTACTTGGCATAATTCCTTGGAGATGATTTAAGTTGCTGCATGTATCCATAATTCATCCCTTTTTATTGCTAAGCCATATTCCATGTAAGTACCACAGTTTGTTTAACCATTTACCCACTGAAATGACAGGTGTGCTATTATAAGTTTTTGGCTCTTAGAAATAAAGCTGCTATGAACATTCTTTTTTTATTTATTGTTTAAAGTATTACATATACTATTACATATGTCTCCTTTTTCCCCCAATGACTTCTCCCCGGCCACCCCCAACCCCCAGCATATGCCCTCACCCCCTTAGTATCTGTGTCCATTGGTTATGCTTACATGCATGCATACAAGTCTTTTGGTTGATCTCTTACCCTTCCCCCACCCTCCCCTGCCTTCCTCTGAAGTTTGCTATGAAATTCTTGCACAGATATTTTTGGATGAATATAAGTTTTCATTTCTCTGGGATAAATGCCATGAATGTAATTTGGGGTTGTATAGTGATTGCATGTAAGTTTTATAAGAAATTGCTAAACCATTTTCCAGAGTGGCTGTATCATGTTAAATTCTCATCAGCAATGTGTGCGCAATACAGTTCCTCTGCATCTTCTCTAGCATTTGGTGCTGTCTCTGTTTATTGTTTTATTTTATTTTAGCCATTTTGATAGATATATAGTGATTATGTGGCACTTGTGACTGGCTTATTTCACTTAGCATATTTTATGGTCCATCTATATTGTAGCATGTATTGCATTTTATTCCTTTTTATTGTCGAATAATGTTCTATTCTATGGATAGACCCACATTTTGTTTATCCATTCATGAACTAATGGAAGGCTATGTTTAATAGTGAGAAAAATGCTTTCTAATGTATTCATATTAAAATACTATTTAAAATTTAGCTCCTGTTTTTAAAAGTAGCAAGCCCTGAGTTAGTGCTTTATATGTAGTCTTTCACATACGTTTCATAACAACCATGTCATCCAAGTCATGCTGGGCAAACTGGAAGCTCACATATTAAATCAAGTTTGTGGAAAAAAATAACAAATCTATCAGGAAGACTTATTGAACTTGCCTACGTCTATTTTTAAAATAAAATGTGAGTACTTGCGCTTCTCTACAGACCCCACTATATGCTTCCTCATACTCCATTAGATTAATTCACACACTTGGCCTATGAGAAATTCGAATTTGCAAACTTGACTTCCTTTCTAAGCCATCTTATAGTAGAGAGATCAAGACTCATTCATTCACTGCACAAATATTTGTTGAGAGGCAATATGCATTAGGCATGCAGTAGATGCTGTGATTCAAAAAGGCTAATCAACCTAGCCAGGGTCACAAATTTAGTAAAAGCAATGATTAAGTGCTACATTGCAAATTGAAAGCAAAAATTCATCTTTGATACTTATTTTCTTTGGATCCTAACTAACGCAAACTTAAGGTACTTCATTAGTGATCATTAAATTTTTTTACGCAAGTGAAATATTTATTTGGAAACATAATTTCTACTGAGCTTGTCAATTGCATTTAACTTTGTTGGCAATGAATCCAGTAGGCAGACTACCTGACATGTTGGCTCTCCATTGTGAGTTTCATCCAATCCCATCATGTATAGCTGGAACACAGATATTGAACACAATATATCATTCAGTCACTAATAAACTAGAATCATTCCTTTTCCAGTTTTCTCCATTCCCCCACTGTCGATGAGTAATTTATCTCAAGCGGCAATATGCATACGTTGCCTTTGAAAATGAGAGACATGGCATTATTAGTCACTGCATGGATGCATTATAGCCAGTTCCATCATGGGAGAGAGCATATGATTACAATCAATAATCAATCAAAGAACTAGTGACAGTAATCATACATCATCTCCTACTGTGGAAGTTTCATTCAAAGCCTGATACTGCAAGATCCAATTTCTGGATGCATTGGGCACTCTGCCATTAACCTGAGGCTGCTCTTGGAGCGGGGAGCCTGGAATGTGGACTGTCCACTTGGGCTCCCCCTTTTGGAACCTTCAGAAACAGAGCAGAATTGAATGAGAGAAGAAAACAGTGGCTCCTGTTGTTGCTGACTCCTCCTCCTCACTGCACCCCATCTCTTGTACAACTAAAGGCTGTATCCGGTGTACACTTGCAATACAGCTCTTTAATCAAGTGATGCATTTGGGGAAACTTGTTGGCAGAGCTTTTATAACTACATGTTGAAAGCATGTCCAATAAAATATTCTGTCCAATAAAAGGCACGGTCTCTAAAAAACCAGAATTAATTTGGGAAAATTGTCTGGGAGGTTTCTTGGAAAGTGGATGCTTTTGAAAAATACTAAAACCGTTCAAGTGGACACAACATGAAAAATACCAAAGCCTTGCCCGGCCTGAGCAGTGGTTGAGCATCGACCTAAGAACCAGGAGGTCAGGGTCAGGGTCTGATTCCCAGTCAGGGCACATGCCCGGGTTGCTGGCTCACTCCCCAGTGGGGGGCATGCAGGAGGCAGCCAATCAATGATTCTCTCTCATCATTGATGTCTCTATCCCTCTCTTCCTCTCTGAAATCAATAAAATTATGTATTTAAAAAAGAATACAAAAGCCTTTCTATTTGAAATGACAGGAGTATACCCTGTGAAAATTGGCACATGGGATTTTCCTAGCTCAGTCATTCCACAAGCATTTGCTGAGCCTCTACTATGCACAAGGACAATATGGCCCCCCCTCCTTCAGGCCCAAAGTACCTGGTGTAGGAAAAGCATTAATGGCTCACGGTACACTGCAAAGTGCATGGTGTTGTATGAGCTTGTGAACGCTTTGGGAGCACAGAGGAGGTTCTGTAAGGCCCTGGGGAGTCTGGGCTCCTCCGTGGAAAGGTGGCTTTTAAGCTGGGAATTGAAAGAAGTGGGGGAAGTCAAGCACGGGGGTAGAGGGGAACAAAAGAGCCAGGCATTGCTAGCAGCATGTGAAGGTCTGTGTGGCTGGCCCGCAGTGGAAGGGACAGGGGGCCTTGGTGGGAGGAAGGATGGCACGTGGGAAAGAGGAGGGAGTGAGCCACACAGGTGTGCTTAGAACTTGGAGAAGCGCTCTGACCGTAGAAGTGGAAGGAAGACAATGGAAGCTGGGTCAGATGGACAAGGGAGTGGGCTGCTCTTCCTGATGCAGGTCTCCCCACTGGAGCTTAACTTCCGCTGTGGGCTTCCCCGGATGGTCTTCTCTTCCCCAGCTAAGGGGATTCTGTTTTATCAGTACAAGGATTTCAATAAAGCTCAGGCTGTCATATTAAAGCTTGAACATTCCTTGGGAGGAGATGGCTTCCATTCCAGACCTCTGACAAAGCCCCCAACCTTGTGTGTGTGTGTGTTTTGTTTTTTTGCGGTGGCGGGGGCGGGGGGGGGGATTTTTATGAAGTTGATTTGGGCCCAAACTGACAATTGCCAGGAAACAAGGTCTAAACTGCTCCCAGAGCTCCCAATCTTATAGAACGTCTACTCTAGAGGAATGTTGCTGTTTGATTTAACCACACACCTGAATCCTCTTCAAAAATGACTTTGGAAGTACCCCAAATTCTATGCAGCCCCTAGGGTGTGTCACCTTGTTACAGAAGACCAAAGAAATACCAAGCAGCTTCCTAGAGAAAGGGAGGGACCCCGTTTATTAACACTGGTGGACTCTGGGAATAATTTCCAAATCAGAGTGAAGAAACAAGCAGAGGGCTTCACTTTTTATAACCTTCTGGGGTCTTTGTCTTGCAGATATGGTTCCGCCCCCTTTTGTGGGCTCACAGGAAGGCCCCAGGTGTTGGGCGCCCCCAGGCCATATCTGATCTGTCCTGGGGCCAGCGATAACGACCCCCCCCAGGGCAGTGCATTGTTCAGTTTTTATGGCCTGACACACCTTGCAAGACCAATTTCCTCCTCAGCCTTTCTTTCTAGTTAAAATGCCTTTTTTATTTTATTATGGACTTTGCTTTTATCTGAAGGATCATTTTAATGTTTTGTAAAAAAATAAAAATCCTTAATCCCCGAGAAGACTAACTTTTTTACAGGAGAAGTTTGCAGCTTTTGAAACAATCTCTTCTTTCAAGTTCTGTGTTGCGGACAGTCAGGCTCTCTTGGAGAACCGGGTCTGATTATTTCCTTCGTGAATGATGTAGACTTAGTGCAGTGCCTCTCTGATTTGAATCGTCCTTAAAGTGAGAGAAGCTTTTTCTAAGAGGGGGCAGGTGCTGGTGCCATTGCAGTGAGGGGTTATTTGATTCATTTTATACGGGAGAGTGTAATGCGGAACTCTGACTTTTCTTCATCTGAGTTTCTCCCCCAGGTCCCTATTTTATCATAGGGAAACGACCTTCAGTCTAGAGGACAAACACCAACTGGAAGCTATAAGTTCCTGTGATTTTGCTTCAGGAAAAAGTGCAGTAATAAGTAAACACATAGATCAAGCCGTATTTAAAATCTTCCTTATGATATATTTAGACTTGGGTTGCAAAACATAAACAAGAAACGGTTGGGTAGAATTTTGAAATTATTAGCTTTCAAAGGCTCTAAAATTAGGCTGTTGTGGGATGGGTTTTGGGAAATTAGCTTTTGCAAAATGATGTTTTCCATTCAATGTTGGGAAGTAAACACAGCTACTGTTGAGGCTGCTGCCTGGAGGCAAATCCACAGTTATCTGGAATCTTCTTCCTGGGTATAAATATCTCCCGGGGTTTCTAACTTGGAGACTTAAAATGACAGTCTAGAGGAGGCAGCTGCTGTCCCCAGCGTGGATACAATTTTGGACCTCCTATAGCCATTTTGTCTCCCCAAATAATACTTGTCTGGAAAAAAAAAATAAAGAAATGACAAGGAGAACAAAGATGTAGATTCATAGAGACAATTCCCCCGTGGGAAACTGTAATGATGCCATATGCTAGTTCCTCAAAGCCAGTCAGGGGTCTCCCCATGTTTGTACCCCTCTTCCTGCCTTACAATCCCATGTTGCATCTCTGAAGAAGTATAGCTCTTACCCATGAGTACTAGAATTGCCTGTCTCCTGCCCATCATTGCAAGATTACCCCTTTCTTTTCTTCTAAAAATCTAAATCTTAACATTTGTGCAGGCTGTAGCTATGGCCACCTGAGCACGCTTCCTGGCCTGGATTCAGTCTGTCTATGAACCGTCACCAGCAGGACCTTCCTACAACAGAACTAAGCATTTCTTCCAGCATTCAAACAGCAGTTGGGTTTGCCTGGGATTCCTCCATCCCCAGCATACAGCAAACCTCCACACCTGTATCCCAGCCTGCCTGTTCCGTCTACTCAGTAGCCTCTGCTGCTTTCCTCCAGCTCCCATCCCACTTCCCGGGGCCCTGAAATCTGGTCACTTCCTTCCTTCCTGGTGCCTTTATGCCTTGTTCATATTACTGAGCCACCTGAACTATTTCTTCATTTGTTATACTTTTCAAATCTCATGGATTGTGATATCCTCTTCTCTCCCACAACACTGCCCTTTTTAATTTTACTTTTCTAAATCTCATCACAGATTACTTTTACAATATAAAATACACATGCATATATATACACTTTCACCAACACCTATGAAGTCTTTCCTAAATTAAGCTGTTTATTTCTTCCTTTTCTCTTCCAGCTATATTTTCTCCTACTTATTTTTTTAAAATATATTTTTATTGATTTCAAAGAGGAAGGGAGAGGGAGAGAGAGATAGAAACATCAATGATGAGAGAGAATCTTTGATCGTCTGCCTCCTGCATGTCCCCTACTAGGGATCATGCCCACAACCCAGGCATGTGCCCTTGACCAGAATCGAACCTGGGACTCTTCAGTCCGCAGACTGACACTCTATCCACTGAGCCAGACCGGCTAGGGCTCCTGCTTATTTTTTACTCCATAACAAACTCTGCCTTGTATGTTGGTTTGTCTGTCACCTTTCATCTCTTGGTACCTTAGACTGGAAGGAGTTTCAGGATGCCACCTGCATCTTCCTCACCTTTGTATCTCCAGTGGCCCTTTCAGAAGGCCCAGCTCATAGGGCGAGCTTTGTGAGATTAACTCCCTGCAGGGCCTGACTTGTCTTAATATCATTTCTCTCTATAGTTTCTTATAAACTTTTAAGCTTGATTGTAAACTCCTTCATGGCAGTGGCCATCTGTTCTCCTTTTGTGTTTTCCCCCAGAGCCTTAAGCAGTATCAAATGCATTGTAGCTTTTGAATAAAGTGTATTGAGTGAATGAATGAATGATTGAATGAATGATGTATGGTGGATGGTGTGGCCTCAATACTAAGGCTGATGGCTGGCCTGGGTTTGACAGACATATGTGTAAAAAATTAGCTTCTTGTTCTTTTCAGATGGAAAGGAGTCTGATTTCAGCAATTATATGTTAATTAGTAATTGAGGTTTTGATGCTAGAATGTAAACTGGTGTTGGGATTTCTCCAAGTCATGTTTCTGATTTTATATATATATATAGTTCTTTCTTTAATCCCAGATTTTGTGGGTGTTGAATGAATCCCGGATACAAGTCCTCAGAATTCCTAAATGAAATATTCTCTTCAAAGGCCCAAGAGGAAGTTCAAAGTGAATCCATGAAAATAATCTTGGCTGAAAGTTCAGTGGGCAAGGCCAGTGGGAAATCCTGGTAATTCCAGTGGAATTGAGATGCCAGAGAGGGTATTCGCTTCTTTCTTGTGCCATATGATGTTTCGTGGCATTGTTGACGCAGTGGAAATATTCCTGTATCACAATGCCCATTTTTTCTTTATTTTCCTAAAATGTACACAGTAGGCAGTTAATGACTCTCTGGATTTTAAAACCATATAATTCCTTTCCATTTGATATTACCTTGTCTTGTTTTTTAAAGGCCCTTCAATGTTGGAGGCACCAAGCCATACGGTCTTAAGTATGGTTACTGTTCTTTTTCTGAAGAAAAGAGTCATTCACAATAATATAGGTATTTAACTTTGTTCTCTTAGTAGAGAGAGCGAGGTATACTGTGGCCTGAAACATACAATTATATGGCAATGAGTTGCTGATAGATTTACAGAATATTGCAAGAAGATACTTTATCTTAAGAAGAAATTTTAGGAGTTAATTATTTGAGAAAGGCTATCTTCCTTACTGTAATGTTATCTGTATCAAGGCAGGAATGTTATCATATTTCATTTGTCTTTTTTTAATGCCAAACACAGGGACTTGTTCAATTGAATTGAATGTGTAATAATAGCAGCATTTATTCTAAAAAGCAAAATAACTCATAACACAAATGCACATAATAAAAACTGGGGGAATATAAAAAAAAGTAAGAACTGTGATTCCCTACTATCTTACTTTTTAGGAGGTAACCATACATGTAGCAATTCTGGAGTAATACCAGGCAGTGTACAGTGAAATGCTTGGGGGAAACTGTCAACCATATTAGTCATGGAGATTTTTACGGTTGAGAAAGAACATGCATTAAGACTTGAAGGAAGTGTAGAATTTGAATTAGTAGAATGGAAGAGGAAATAATTCCAGAAAGGAGAAAGGTGCAAGTAAAGCTATGAAGAAAAGAGGTATCATGGCTATATAGGATGTTCAGAGAGAAGGCCATCTTGATTGGGAATAATGGGATAGAGTAAAAAAAAAAAAGCAGTAAAAGGTAAAGTTCTTTGGAAAGTATACCTACATTTAAGTGGAGAGCTTGATTGCTTACAGTGGATAGGCATTACTTGATATGGGTAATGATTCATCTTTCTTGGCCTCTAATCTTTAATGTGTGGGATTGGAGGTAAATTTCTCATGCTGTGCTTCAGCAATTATCTGGAATATATTAGAGTCGTCTTTATTCACAGACACTATGATAACAGTTTTTGTAAATGAGAAAGCAACCAGGATTGAACTACTCAAGAGTGTGTGTGTGAGAGAGAAGGAGGGCAGGGGGTGGAGCAGGCATTTGAAGAGAGAGGCTCTGAGTATTTGAGGAAGGGATTGCTCAGCAAAATCCCAGTGCTTTTGATTTGGGGCATGAAGTAAACAGGAGGAGAAAATAAAGCTGGGGGAAAGCAGGAAGAAGAGTCCTGAAGTTTGGATCACTTTTCAGGTATACTAAGGAGAAGGGTTGGGGTATCAGTGTAGCAGGCATAGAGCTTGGGAAGCAGAGTCAGGTGGGGGTGTCGGGAAGGCTGTAAGACAAGGTATTGCCACCTTCTCCTTGATGTAAGTCAATGCCACACATCCTCTTTCTCTGTTTTCTCATGCACACAATGAGTTTTTGAGCTAGTCCTTCTAGACCACTACCAGCCCTATAAATTCTACAAATTGAATTGCTTTATTAGATTAAACATGTTGTTCTGATTTCATTCTTTTTTATGAGATGTGTTAGTCTCATTTCCACAATGGAGTTATCATGGGATTCAGAAAACAGTGGTTGAATTTAATTGGTTTCTATGCCAATGTCTCCTGTGCTTTTTATTAAGAACACTATTGTTATGCTAAAGATGAATGGTGGTGGGAAAAGAGGAGCCTGCTTTCTCATGTCAAAGAATAAGGGAAGGGCAGGCAAACTTCAAGTTGAGTTTTGGGGCTTCCCAAAAACTTAAATTAGAACCCAGGAATGAGTTGTGGTAGATGGGAATGTTCATGTGGCCTTCATGCTCTTGACTTGAGAATCTACTTTGGCTGTTAGAGATCCTTAGAACCATCCTGCATATAAAACTGTCATCTATTATATCAGCAAAATTATTCTTGACTAGTAGCCCATTTGCAGGAAGAATCCTGCAAGCAGCTGATGTGGCCGCATGCGCTGCCATTGCGGCCGCCGCTGCTGCCCGCCCTGCTCCGCCCCGCCCGCCCTGCTCCGCGCTGCCTGCCCCGCTCTGCGCTGCCTGCCCCGCTCTGCCTGCCCCGCTCTGCGCTGCCTGCTCCGCCCCGCCCGGGCTTTCCCTCTGGCAACCACCTTGCTTTCCGCTTTTCCTCCCTCTTCCTTCTAAGTTGTCTTCAGTCTTCACTCCTCCCTCCCTCTGCATATGCAAATTAACCGCCATCTTTTTTTGGGTAATTTGCATACTCACCCTGATTGGCTGGTGGGCATGGCTTTGGCTGGTGGGCGTGGCTTGGGCATAGCAAAGGTGCGGTCAATTTGCATATTACTATTTTATTAGGTAGGATTATATTGCATTTTAACCTATCACATTTTTTTCCTTTTCTCAGTGTGTGTGTGTGTGTGTGTGTTGGCGGGGGTGGGGGAGTGTAGTGCTGATGGGCACAAAATAAAGAAAAACATTGCTTAAAGTATGAACAAGAGCCAACTTAAATCCTAAGCTTGTTTATATCTAAAAACATCCCTTCACTACTATAGCTTAGTCATTCACATGCGAACTCTGCTCTGTAATTTATTATTCATCATTTGATTGGATTTTATTAATGTTCCACTAGCACTTCTTTAAGGAAAACTAAACTGGTGTCTCCATGGAGATCCTCATCAGATTTTTTTTTTTTTTTTTTGTTATAAGGTAAACTTTGGTGCTAGAAAGAGTGTTTTTACTTTTAAATATTGATTATCTGTCATGATTTGGCACCAACTTGAGTTTTCATGTGCCCTGAAAAATCATCTTTCTTTTTCAGGCTTCTGTTTTGTAAACTGCTGGCTGACCTGTCTTTAGGGCTAAGACCTACAAGGAGAGGTGAAGTCTACTTTCCTAGGAAAGGGCATTTATTAAGGGACAATGTCTCTGGTAAAAATTGAGTAGAAATCCTAGAAAGTCAGCAAAAAAAAAAAAAAAAAATGGAGCTAGGAGCATTTTCTTCTAGAAAGTTATTGGGCAGCAGAAATTTGGAAGCAACAACCCACTCTTGAGCAGACATTTATTGTCCTAAATGCCTTTCCAAAGGCATTACCTCATTTGGTCCATGTGGTCACCCAATGAGCCAAGTAGAGCAGATGACACTGTCTCTACTTTATGGATGAGACTGTGGCAGCTCTGTGTCTTGATGAGACTTAACCTGATAACATGGCACACAAGGGGTGGAGCCAAAGGTGGAGCTAGATCTTAATTATTCCAGTGCACTGTTCTCCCTGCCACTCTTGGCCACCTCACTCATAATTTATTCCTGTCCAATATCCATATGGTCTTCTCCTTCTGCTCTATCAAGCAAGAACAAGTGAGCTCAGAACTGTGAAGACAATTTTAATTATATCTTCACATTACCCTCAACCCTGCTGATGATTCTCTCTAATGCCAAAAAAAAATAAAAAAAAAAAATCTTGGATGGATTAAAAACATTAACCCTCATTTTCTACAAGCGATGTAGATAGCTTTCATAAACCTGAGAAAAAGATTGAATTCTGTTCTCATATCCTCTATGTTCTAACTATTACCTTTGGAAAGTCATTTTATTTTTGTGTTATTCTTAGAACTGGAGAATGAAGGGCATGAACAGATTAACACTAGAATCTTTTTTTTAAAAATATTTTTATTGATTTCAGAGAGGAAGGGAGAGGGAGAGAGAGATAGAAACATCAGTGATGAGAGGGAATCATTGATTGACTGCCTCCTGCACACTCCACACTGGGGATCGAGCAGTAACCTGGGCATGTGCCCTTGACCGGGAATCAAAACTGGGACCTTTCAGTTCACAGGCTGATGCTCTATCCACTGAGCCAAACCAGCTAGGGCGACATTATAATCTTTTCAACTTTGGTATTTAATAAGGTTTGGACCTGAGTTTTGCTCTGTTTGTGGGGCAGAAGGGAGGCTATCCTTTGATCTTAACCCTACCAGACCGCTGTACCGATTTTTCGGTAATTTCCGAATCTCTGGTGACTCCTAATTTTCGGTACTTTGCCTAGACCTATTTTCTACAATGTCTCCAAGTTCATCTTATTCTAACCACTTGTTTGCATGTAACTAACATTTTTCTATATCATGTTGTTTTTTTTCTCTTTAATGCTCAGGAGCCCAGGTATAGGGGACAGTTAGGTTCAGGGCCTCAGGTCTGGTAGGTTTAAGGCTTGCTAAGTAGCCAGGATATGGCCTTTCATTATTGATATTCTTGTTAAATATCGTCAGTAGCTCTCAAATCCATGCAACCTAGTCATTCTTTATTTGTGTTCTTTATAAATGAGCCTATGGCTCTGGTACCCAGATTCTCTGGGAAGCTCTGAGTGTGTAACTTAGAGATGAGGGACTGGTTTAAAGTATTTTGCTTCTAAAAGGATATTTTTATCATTATAAAGCTGAATTTTTATGTTTATTATAATACTAGAGGTCCGGTGCATGAAAATTCATGCACTGGAGGGGGGATCCCTCAGCCAGGCCTGCCCCCTCTCACAGTCCGGGAGCCCTCAGGGGCAGGAGGTGACCGAGTGATCAAGGGAAGGAGATGCCCCATCACACCTCTGCTGCTGCCACTGCCGGCAGCACCAGCTTTGGCCAGCCCTGGTTACCTGAGCCTCGGGCAGGCCCTGGGTGGCTGGGGGGCGAAAGGGGATTGGGGGACTCTGGAGACAGGTGCGCAGAGTGGCCAGGCCCGCCTGGGGGCTGGTCCAGCCTTGCCGTGCACCTGCTGCCCTGGTGGGGCTGAGGGGACTGGGCACTGCCATCTTGTGGCTGTGGGTGCCGCCATCTTTGAGAGCGGGACAGTCAACTAGCATATTCCCTCCTTATTGGCTGTGGATGCTGCCATCTTTGTGATGGAGTGAGGGTCAATTAGCATATCCCCTCTTTATTAGATAGGATTACCCTTATATTTCAAATATGGATATCAGGACCTTTATTGCTATGATCAAGTAGCTTCTGAAAAAATGTAATAATATGAATAGTTTTTATTATAGAATAATCCAGCTCTCATCTTAGATACTACCTCTGAATTTGAAAAACTAAAAATGTTTAATTCAATAGCATTTTTTTCAAAAGTATTGAAAGAATAGTTTTAAGCATTTAACAAGGGCATGTTTATAGTACATGATATATGTTCATTTGAAGCTTTGAGTAAATTTAAAAATTGAATTAAATTTTAATCAAAATAATTTAAATTAAACCACATAACCAAAGCATATAACTATAACTATAGAAAATCACTTATGTTGTGGTACCACAGATATTGCAAAATTTATGTTTAAGAAATACTATCAAACATTCTAATGGATTGAGGGGGCAAGAGGTTATATTTCAAACTCTAGTTCAAAAGACCAAAAAAAATTGAAGAGCATTCTGGAAGGAGATTTCAGACACAACCGGCGAGGGAGTTGAAGGTGTTGTGAATGTTTATCCTGCAGAAATAATAGGAGATATGTCTGCAGTTGTGCAAGAGAGAGTTGGGCTCTACCTCCCTCTAGTTCCATGAGTTCAACCTAGCATTGAAGACAATGAAAAGAGACAGATTGCATCTGAACATAAAAAGTGGTTGTTTATTGATCAGGTCTTTCAAATGAACAGAGAAGGGGGAGAGCGATCAAGTGGAGGATGGATAGAATATTTCGAAGCAGCCCCGTCCAACAGAAATACAATGTGAGCCCAGCAACATATATAGTTTTTAAAGTTCTAGTGGCCATATTTTAAAACACAAAAATCACTGGTAACGTTTAATATATTACTATTCTATTTGACCAAGTATCTTTAAAATATTATAATTTTAACATAAAATCAGTATGAAATCACTAATAATAAATTGTACAATTTTCCCCCTTCCAATTCTTTAAAATCCAGGGTGCATTTTAGACTTACAGCTTATCTGAATTTGAACCGGTGACATTTCAAGTCCTCAGCAGTCACCTGTGGCCCGTCCCACTGTCTTGGACACTGCTGTTTAGAGGAGTCAAGCCTAAGAACAAACTGTGAATTGCTACAACTCACTAAAATATTCTTCCTTTGAACAGCAAGGGGGCAGAATGGACACCTTTTTCCAAGCAAAGGCATTTTGGGGTCATGGCACAGGTTTAGGCTGACAGGATAGGTACTTAGCCTTGGGGACCGTGGAGGAAGAGAGGAAGAGTAACGATCATTGTTAGCCCACACGGCAGTCATGTGAACTATGAAACGAAGGCCCCTCTGAGCAAGGAAAATACAAAAAGGATCCCCTCAGCCGTGGCTCCACCAGGGCAAAGCTTGAGGAGAGAGCAGAGCTGGACTTCATCCACTCTTGCCCCTTGGGCTGCGGACCCTCCTGGGCACTCCCTGGCCCCTGTGGCCGGCCTAGGAGCCAGTTTCTACAGTGACTGCTAAGTCCAGCTTCAGCTGCGATTCAGAAACTTGTATAGATCCTAGGCCCCTCCCAAAATTCGATGAACACCACGAACCTTTTGCCAAGGCAAAATTGTCAAAAGATTCGCAGAGTGTCGATGGCCCATGGACTATCCTTTAAAGTATGGACACTTTTGAGTCTGTGAACCTGTGATTAAGAAACCTGGCCACAGTAACAGTTGCCTCTATTTCTCCTGAAGACTCTCTTGTGTCAGGGGGCCGAGAAAACAGGGACACAGGTGATGATAGACATCCTTATCTCTCTCCTATCCCAAATAGGCTGCATGGATGTGAACTGAAAGGCACCAGCTTACCTTGTTCAGCTTGCCAAGTCATTGTTTTCTCTGGAGTGGGTGAGGATTTTTCTCCTGCTGTCACTGGCTCTCCCTGCAGTCCTCACCTTGCCATGCTGGGGGAAGAGAACCTGGTGGTAACTAAACTGAAGCACTGAATGTTCTGACACCAGCCAAGGAGCAAGCAGGTCATTGGGTCTATTTTTAATGTCATCTCCGTTGGCATGTCCTTCCTTTTCTTGTGGCATCACAAGACGCTCCTTCCCTGCTGCCTGCTTCCTGTCATGATAAATGCTCACGACCACACAGGTCTCCTCTGCTATCAAGAACAACTGGCTCAGCAGGCAGGGTCTTCAGTTCACTCCCTTAGGTCTCACTCTCTTCTGCCCTTCTATGCATGTCACGTTTTCAGAACGGTGAACAGAAAGAAAACTTGTGGGGTTTTAGTCTCCTGCAAAATAAGTCTCCATATCACCGGGAATTCATATACACATACACAGGCACACACATACTCATGCAAATACACATACACCTATATATTTTCACTCTTTAAAAAAACATATACATATATACATATTTTTATTGATTTCAGAGAGGAAGGGAGAAGGAGAGGGAGAGATAAACACCAGTGATGAGAGAGAATCATTGATCAGATGCCTCCTGCACTCCCCACACTGAGATGGAGCCTGCAACCCAGGCATGTGCCCTGGCTGGGAATGGGACCATGACCTCCTGGTTCATAAGGCACGCTCAACCACTGAGCTACACCAGCCGAGCCATTTTCACTCTTTTATAGAATATCTTTCCCCTCGGATTGACTGAATGTTTTCTGGAAAACGTAAAAGGTTGGCAATAGGTAACAAGTTTCTTTTTCAGCCTGTGTTATAACCGTTACAATCACCGTTTAAACCTAATGAAGGTTAGGTTATTGAGAGCGACACTATGCTGTGTTATTCCTTTGCAATTGCACTTGCAGCTCAAGTTGGAGACAGAACAATTAAGAACAGTTTTAAGAACGCTTAGCAGTTCAGAGGTGTGTGATCAGTGAAGGAGGAAAGAGAAAACATTCTGAGAAGCAGACAGCCCATCCAATATGCAGGGAAGATGATACACTCGGTTAGATGGTGGAGGGAAGGAGCTCTTATACCCGGAGGAGAAGGAACTTTGTGGGATTTTGTTATCGGGTTTGTGAGATAATGAGTCCATCTTGGAAGCTGCTGCCTGGGGAATTAGAGACCTGGAGGGCAATGACTGAAATTGCTTTTGAAAATGTAGGGATGCCTACCTGAGCCAGGAGAGAGGAGTTGCTAAAGGGAAAAGGGCTTTTTACTGCCCTGACCCTCCCCTGCAGTGCTCCCCAGAGGCTGGTCAGTGGTCATGTTTGCTTGGTCACTTTATGTCTATGAGGCAATGGCAGTATGATTTTTTTTTTAAATTGAGGCATAGTTGACATATTACACCAGTTTCAAGTATACAACATACTTTTATGTGCGTATATTGTGAAACAATTATCACAGTAAGACTTAGTTGACCTCCATTACCATACATAGTTACAGATTTCTTTTCCCTGAGATAAGAACGTTTAAGATATATTGTATATTTGAACATTGCTAAGAGAGAATAATATTATTCCCTATATTCACCATGCTGGACATCACAACTCCATGACTGACTCATTTTGTAACTGGAAATTTGTATCTCTTGACCACTTTTACCCATTTTATCCACCCCCTAACTCTCTGGCTCTGGCAACCACCAAACTTTCTTCTGTCTCTATGAGCTTGTGTTTTGTGTTTTTTTTTCATTGCAGATTTCATATACAAGTACAATGCAGTATTTATCTTTTTCTGTCTCACTTATTTCACTTAGCATAGTTCCCCCAAGGTCCATCCCTGTCACCCAAATGGCAGTATTTCCTTATTTTCTGTATGTG
Source organism: Eptesicus fuscus (assembly GCF_027574615.1). Lineage (NCBI taxonomy): Eukaryota > Metazoa > Chordata > Mammalia > Chiroptera > Vespertilionidae > Eptesicus > Eptesicus fuscus. The sequence goes on from NC_072484.1 coordinate 85,260,366, forward strand.
TATGAGTATATATGTACATCTACATGTGTGTGTACATGCATGTATGTACATGGGTGTAGACACACATAGACATGCACACACGCACACACACATGCACACACGCCACATTTTCTTTATCCATTCACCCATCCATGGACACCTTCATTTTTGCATGTGTTGGCTGTTATTGCTGCAGAGAACATGGGGCAGATACATTTTCATTGATGGGGAGCAACAGGGACTGGGTTGGCCAGAGCTGATGGAGTAGATCTCGCTGCTGTTCTCAGACAACACCCACAGTGCCCTGGCAGCCCCTGGTGCGGAACCCTCTCAGAATGGTGCCCACCTCCCAGCGCGGTAATGCGATGATGAAGTGTTCGCACTGGACAGAGGGTGGGAGTCATCTGGGCCTAGTCTCTGATTTTGAAAATAGAGGAATGGAGGCACAGAGCAGGAAAGGGACTTGCTCAGAACCAGCCAACCTTGTAAATTAGGGGGCAGGGCCCAGATATCTTGTGACATTCCGGAGCTCTCTCTACCATTGTTATTCTAAGTTTCAGAGGACACTTGGGCTATTACTTGGCCAATTCTCAGGCCCTGCAAACCTATAAAGCAGATGGAAGTACATGTAGCCGGGGAAAGAAAGCCAAAGGAAATTTGTTTCTACCAAATGGCTCACAACGGATCCAATTTAGAAGCCTGCCAGAATCTGGGCAGCTAATAGAGAGATACTTACGGCTCAGTTCACCCTTCCAGGTCAGAATTGAAAAGACTACTGTGTCTGGGATCAGATGATTAGGTTTGAGATACTAACTAGGATACCTTGTGTGAGTCATTTTGTTATTCTAAAGTTGCTCATCAGTAAAATAATTAGGTAAATTTAGAATTCCTGTGAAATAATAATAATAATAAAATGTTATTGCATTTATGCAGAAGTGGCTGTATTTTTGAGTTCTTACCCAAGACATCTAACTGCAGGCACAAACTGATTTTCTCAGTCCTCTCTTGGCCAAATTGCAGGGCTACCTTAGGAGCCGCATTGATGCTTACACATGTAGCAGATGTTTTATTGAGGCTTTTTAATACTTGATCTTGTAACTGACGATGAGCCTGCCCTGCCTTGTCTTGCAAACTGGGAAGGGCAGGAAAAGAAGATGCTTGGAGATTGCTGCTGGACATACTTTAGTTTTGAGCCAAATGACTCAGTTTCCTTATTTATGCATGCCTGCATTCAACAACTATTTAGTGAGTACCTATCGATATAGCACTTTCGAGATACAAATACATAATTAAATTCTGCCCTCAAGATATTAATAGTTAAGGTGAACAAAGCCAGTTACCTAAAGAACTGTATATCATGAGGTAACTATTCAGATATTTGGAGGGCAAGTGAAGACATTCTTCTAATTGGAAGTTTAGTAGCATTCACAAGGAAAAGGGGAGTTTGCAAGCTCCACTGAGCATGGTTCAATGTAAATCTGTGAAAATGAAAGGAAAGGCATTTTAAGGTGAAGAAACAGCATGAGCAAAAATAGAATGGCAGAGATGTTGAGGGTTCCATGGGAAACTGGAAATTAGTTTTACCAGGACAATAGTTGGCAAACATTTGGTAAGTGTAATGGCATTTTACAACTATCCTGTCTCTGACACAACGACTGAGCGATGGCACGTCTTGCAATAGCAGCCGCAGACAGCCCATAAGTGACTCTGAGTGCCTATGTTCTGGCAAGACTTGACTTATGGAAACCAGCAGTAGGCTGGATTTCCTTCATTCTGTAGTTTTCTGCTCTCTGAATGCATGTATGGAGAGATGGCACAGAAGGAGTAGGCTGAAAGGGAGACTGGGTCACAATATCTAAGGCCTTCTACTACCTGTCCCAATTTTATTATCTTATTTGTTTATATAGCTTTTCTTTTGTAGAGTGTTTGACTCATATTTTGTTTCATTCCTACTAAAGTATAATAGAATACTAGAGTTGTAAGTAAAAAACTATTGTCTAGGGCATTCTGTGTTACACTAATTTCACCTTTGGTTAATAGCATTTTCTATTTTACCAAGTATTATTCACTAAGAGTTGTACCTCTTACCATGCATGACATTATCTGGTATGTAAAATATAAACTGTGGTTTTTATGCCTGATGTTTATTTTATACTCTGTTCCAGGTGCTTAGGGCTTTCCATAGGTTATCTCATTGAATCTTCATAACAACCCCACACATATAATCACCATTTTATGGATGAAAAACTGAGATACAGGGAGCTTAAATAACCTACCCAAGGTCATATACCAACCAAAAGGCAGAGCCATAGTTTGAACTCAGGCAGTTTAGCCCATGCTTCTAACTCTATACTATGTGGCCTCCTAATTTAAATGTAATTACTCTGGGCCCTGGTCCTTTAAAATTCTCCTAGCCGTATAGTAATTGGTATGAGCATTAGTTCTAATGATACCATCTGAAGAAGAAATTAAAATATGAGATTTTAAATATGAAATTCCTCTTGAATTTCAAGGGAAAGAATTGTCTTAGGTGAGTAAGGAATCCTAATGTGAGTTTTTAAATGTGAATGGTCATCCAGTAGTCCACACTGATATAAATCAATGATTGAATAAATAAGTGGGGGATAAGAGACAAATATCCCTTGCAGAAGAACTTTAAATAATTTACATAGATAGTCCCCTCTCTTTCAAATTAAGAAACAATCCTGCATAGCACATCATAAAACAGGTCAAAGAAAAGAGTTTTATGAAATTATCCGACAAGAAGAAAATGTGGTCAGTGGCAAAAGTACTAAAACTGTGCCAATGATGGAGGTCAGGACAGAGCGGGCAGAACAGGGACTTGGCAGGAGTGTTCTCTTAATTGAAATGTCAGCTCTGTAGGGTACAATCTATGTAGCAGAGCTCAGAACAGAAAGAGAGGCGGCAAGGTGGCATCATACTTCTGAAATATTAATAGTGGCAATGAACTTCAACTTGTCAATGAAATGGATAGCAGTGCATTTAGGAGAGGATACAGAAAATTCAGAAGGAAAAACAATCCTTAGTGAAGCTCTATCCCACATTGTGATATTGATATGATTATGTTTGACAAAATACTTAAACTTTGGCTCATACAGTTGTGCTATTAAACAATGTAAGATTTAACAGATTTTTTAATCTGTTTTTCCTTTGACAAGACAATGCTCTTATCTAAGAGGGGGGATAGATGGATGCTCTAAGTTTTGAGGACTACAGCTATCAATATTTACAAGCAGGCCTTGCATAATGAATGAGCTACTCAAACTCACAAAGTGATGTTAGAACAACTTGTGAAAGGTCATACAGTCTCCTTTCCATTTCCAACCCCTGTTCTCCCTATAAACATTGCAGCATGAATTAATAGTCCTAATAGAAGAGCTGTAGAAAGAGCCATGGCAGTCTGCTTTGATGACCTGCCATGGAACTCAACGACCCCAATAGATATGTTCCCTGGGTGTCAGATTCCGTTCCCAATGCTAAAGCTGCAGAGAAGTTGATATCTTCCTCTTATTATAGTAGGATATATACCTTGCAGCAGAGGGACTTTTGTTTTAATGTGAGAGATATTGGTGTATGTCACAGAAACCGAAGATGAAAGTGACCTTTCTGAGATTTTACATACCATATCCCAGAGGCTTACAGAAATAAATCATTGAAACAAAGAATGAAGTGAGAAACCAGCTCATCAAGTAGTAGGGTACACGCAGATATAGAGGTTACAAAGAGTGGTGGTTTGATAGGTAGGCACATGAAAATAGGTAGATATATGTGTTAAAAGTCAAACAAAGGAACAATTGACTTTCAATGTTAGAAGAATGGAGACCCATAGGAATGAGGAAGCTAAAGCGAAGTGGCTGAAGTATCATTCAAGGCCACTTGAAGGACCTTACATCCAAGAAAAGGAGTGGCTATAACAGAAACTTCTTCTATGATTCCTGCTACCATTCTTGAGATACAGGCATCCCAGGGCCTGAGGTGAGAATAGATATTAAAGGAAACTTAGATAAATGGGGATTTTAGTAGATGTCAAGCTTGATGTTGGTCAACTATAATAGTTAGTGATTTCAATTACATAAATAAAGATGAATCAGACTCAGAATGATAGAGGGGATGGCCTCAGGCTTCTGTGTTTTGGCCAGAACACATCTCCACTGCCAAACTCAAAGAGAAACATATAGACAAATTGAACCAAATTCACAGGATTGTTGTCACAATGGTGAAGGGATGTAATCTTCCAATTTCTGGAATGTAGTTAAGATCTGACAAGGAGGAGAATAAGGGGACATAGTTTCTATCCTTAAACATAGGAAGAGTGGTCATGAAGAAAAGGACTTACATTGACTTGGGTAGAATCTGAGCATAGACCTATGATGAGTGACTGACAGGTAAATGTCATAATGGAGGCTTGCCATAGTCAAATGAGTTCACGAGGTGGAAGGTGGGAGGTAGTGAGTTAGCTTCCAAACATGGTCGGTCCAGTTGTACCAAGTGAAGACTTTATAGAAGAAACTATTTTCAAGAAAGAGTTGAGCTACATGGCCATTAAAGTTTCTTCCAAATCTGAAAACTTCTGTGTGATAATTAATATGATTTTATAAAGAAAAAAATGGCAAGCCATTAAGAGCGAAGTCACCATTTTGAATGTGGACTGCAAGTCCAAGAAGGTTTAGACTAATATAAACTGAAGGAGGACTAACTAGGTTTCAAATGAACATCCACAGTAAAAAGCCTTTCCAGGATTGTGTGGGGCAGGAAACTACAAGCAAAGGTGGAGGTCAATTCAATTTTCCATTTATTAATGACCTGGAGGAATTAATAGCATGTACACTGAAGTCAATAGATTGTTCCTCATTCAGTGAATACAGACATATCAGCAGAAAGCAAAGTGTTTTTGTTTTTTTCTTGTGCAATGCCAATAGAGCCTTATATGCTGAAAGAAGAATGAACTAGGTGATCTATTTACTTCTCATTTGCTCAGACTATACTATATAGCAACCAAAAGAATGCAGTGGGTGCTGGGAACTTGATTTTTGTTCCTATTAGTGCTGCACATATAAAGCACACATATTCAGGGTTACTTTCTGGTAGGAGAGATTCTGGTTTGGTAATTTGGCTCTAAGAAGACTGATATAAAAAAATCATTATCATTTAATTATATCAAATAAAACGGAAGCATCTGGTTTTGAATTATTTAACGTTAATGGGAAAGAACAAGTCATTACTTAAAGAGAGTCTCATAGCCTGTGTTATTTCTAGTATTTTTAGAAATAATTTATTCCTCTTCAAGTTTATGTGCTATAATTATTCATTAATAATTCTTCTTGATGACTCTGGAGTCATTCCATTACCCATAGTCATTATGCGTCATTTGTGAATGTTTGTGATGATACTGAGATATCTATAGCTCATTGAGTCATTACATCCTTTGGTGTTTATCCTTATAGTGAAGAATATTCCATTTATTCTGAATCAAATTTCATTGAAATATTTTGCAGGAATTTAATCAACCACCTCTAGAGATTGAATACAGATTCATATAGCAATTTTGACCTTGGCTGGTCAAAAATTCCATTCTTGTTGCTGGGCTGGTGTCCCAGAAGATACTATCAATTCCCAAATTGTAACAGAAAGAAACTCCATAGAATCATTCTTCCCAAATTGTAACAGAAAGACACTCCATAGAATCATTGTCATAACTATTTTATCCACTCACTGGTAACTTGTACTAAATCAGTTCCATTATGGATGGGCTCAATAGCCTTGAGTGAGAAAAAACTAGAAACTTGAGCGATACTGGCACTGTGTCATAGGGTGAAATATTTAACATGGTAAGGATAATATTTTTTTTAGTTGGCATCAGTTAAAACTTTAAAATCCATTGCTATTTTTGTTGATTATCCTTTTTTCCCAGAGGTTAAGTCAAACCAGTAAAAAAAAAACAAAACAAAACAAAACAAAACAAAACAAAACCACTTTATATTTATAAATCATTTCTCCTATTTCTTAGAAAAAGCCAAGTATAAACTTCCTCAAGTCCAACGTATGACGGCAGTTTATAAAACAGATACTTTAGTGTTTGATTATTCACATCACAAAAGGTTCTTTAGTTGCGGGAGCTTAGGGTTCCTTTAAATGCAAAGCCTCATTATGCATTTAAAATGCCATTTAGATTATCTAAACCTTCAAGATAAATCTGTCTTGTAAAGTAACATATACTTATATTACGTTAGTTATGATCTTGGGTGAAATGAGTTATTCATGAGGTGATTGACACAAGTCTGGAAGGAAGCCAGGGATGTGAAAAGCAGGAATTTCTGATTTTTAAAAGCTGTTGTACAGTATTCCATTGGTCTCCATGAAAATACTTATAATTATTTTGTAAAAATAATAATAATATTGATAGTATACTTTAAAAATAGAAAGTATGAAACTTATTTTCACCAGTTAAATAGAAACTCTGGAAATATTTTTAAAGAATTCATTAATACATCAACAAATATCTGTTAAGTGCACACTATTTGCTTGGCAATGTTAAAGCAACAACAATTAAAATGTAATCATTATGAAGTGTTATTACTGTTTTAAATTCTGCACTGTTGTTAGGTTTTTAAAAAGAATGATTATATTACTTTTAAGCAGAAGAAAAGAACAAGAACAAAAACTATTTTTGAAAAATACCCCTAATGCCTCTATCTAGAAACAGTCATTTTTAAAATTCTGGTGAATAAAATTTCAAGTATTTGTATGTATTGGGTTTATGCTTTATAGATAAAAGTATGAGCATATTATATATACATATGTTTTACTGCTGTCTTTTAGGTTGTTTACTGAGCTTTTTACACAATGTTTTTATAAAAGTATTTACTATTATCATTTTTAATGATAACACAGAAACTCAGCTAATCTAATCTCCAGTTTGATAGATGAGGAAATAGAGAATGAGAGAGGTGTGGTTAGCTCAAGGCCAAGTAATGAGTAAACGCAAAATTAGGAGCAAAGTTCTAGCTTCCTGATCACTAGCCTTTCAGCTGCCTCAAACAAGCTTTTTCTTTTTTTCTCTTTAATTCATTTGTTAATACACTTCATTATAGAGATACATGAAAATATGTTATTCTGTCTTCAATTTATTGGAGATAGGATTTCTATAAAATATATTTCCTTCTCATTTCTCATGCAAAAAGAATTTAGACAGCCATAAAGTCTAGCTCATACTGCTGACAAAATACACAAGATAATCAAAATCAAATTAAGTGATCTAAAGTGAAAACCAAGCTGCTGCAATAAGGAATAATGTAAATCATACAGAGCAAACATACATATACTAGAAATTCCTGTTTGAGCCTGATTCTCCAACTCACTACTTATTTAGGTCACAAATAACTTTGTCTTAGAAAAAAAGGAGAGCCTCAAATTTGATTTATTTTCCCATCCTAGTAAATTTTAGAAGACTGCCAAAGCTTTCCACATAAATCTCAAGTATCTTTCCATATTGCAGAGGAGAAAGAGAAAGAGAGAGAGGGAGCTTATTATTTATGAAGCTAATTGGATGAGTATAGGAGGAGTTAGCTTTTAACTTTTTCAGTTATGATTTTTTAGGAGTTAACATTTTACAGAAAGTCAAACTTTAAACAATATCTTTGGCAGATTAGGAAGAAATATATTGAGTATGTTTTACATTTTAAATTTTTAGTTCATGATTACATGTATACTTATCCTCTTCCTCTATTTTTTTTTTAAGTCCCATTTCCTCCACAGCCTTCCCTTTGGCAACTATAACTAGAGTCTGTATCTGTTTTGTTTGTTCATTTATTTTGTGTGGTTTTTAGATTCCACATATAAGTGATATCATATGGCATTTGCCTTTGTCTCTGACATTTCACTTAGCATAATATTTTCTAAGTCCATCCATGTTGTTGGGAATAGCAAAATTTCATTCTTTTTTATTGCTGAATACTATCCCATTACATATATGTAATCCATTATAAACATACCAGAGGCTCTGTGCACCAATTCGTGCATGGGTGGGGTCCAGCCGGCCTGCCCCAATTGGGGCTGATTGGGCCAAGCTGGACAGGGGGAGGGGCCACAGGTGGTTGGCCAGTCAGCCCCATCCCCTGGTTGAACTCTCAGTCAAACACTTGGTCTAGGGGACAATTTGCATATTAGCCTTTTATTACATAGGATATTTCACATCTTTTTTACCCACTTATTTGTTTATAGGCATATAGGTTGCTCCATAGCTTGGCTAATACTAGTAATACTGCAATGAACATAGGGGTGCACATATATTTTCAAATTAGTGTTTTTGTTTACTTTGGATAAGTACCCAGAAGAGGAATTGCTGGATCATATGCAGCTCTGTTTTCAATTTTTTGAGGAATATCCTACTGTTTTCCATGTGGCTGCACTAATTTACAATCCCACCAACAGTGCACTGGGGTAACCTTTTTTCTACATCTGTACCAACCCTTTTTATTTGTTGATTTATTGATGATAACCATCCTGACAGGTGAGAGGTGATATTGTATTGTGGTTTTAATTATCACTTCACTGATGATTACTGACTTTGAGCATCTTTCCAAATGTCTATTGGCCATCTGTATGACCGCTTGGGAGAAATATCTATTGAGGCCCTCTGCCCATTTTTTAATTGGATTTTTTTGGGTGTCAAGTTGTTTGAGTTCTTTATAATTGTTGGACAGTAACCTTTTTTTCAAATCTATTCTTTGAGCAGTCTGTCTTTTTATTTTGTTCACTAGAGGCCCAGTGCATGAAATTCGTGCACGGGGGTGGGGGGGGGGCGCTCAGCCTGGCCTGCACCCTCTCACAGTCCAGGAGTGCTCAGGGGATGTCTGATTGACAGCTTAGGCTGTGGTACATTTACACAATGGAATACTACTCTGCCATAACAAGGAAGAATGTTTTATCCTTTGCAACAACATGGATGCACCTGGAGAACATTATGCTAAGTAAAATAAGCCTGTTAGAGCAATACCAGTAACATGAGATTTCACTGATATGTGAAGTTAATTAACAAACTGAACTACCAAGCAAAATAGAGACAGACTCATAAAGAGCAAACAGACAGACAGCTCTGTCATGTGTGTGTGTGTGTGTGTGTGTGTGTGTGTGTGTGTGCGCGCGGCGGGGGGGGGTGGTGATGGTGGTGCTGCAGATATTGAGCAAAAAGAAAAAAAAGAGAACTCATGGACACAGACAACAGTGTGGTGATTATGGGGGGAGGGGGAGGTAAAAGAGGGCATGGAGGGGATAAATAGGGATGGAAAAATAATTTAAAAAAAGAATATCATCCTCAGAGCTGTGATGGAATTCTATGTTAATGTTCACTTGGTGGTGGGTTTACATTAAGTGAGAAAATGTGTGTGCTTAGTGCTTTGTAAATTGGAAATTGCTATATAAACATTAGGGGTTATCTGTTTAATTTCACTTAAGCTAACCAATACATTTTTCTCCATCTTATTGCAGAAGCTATTTCTAATTCAGGGGATACGTGTTTTTTCTCTGGTTTCTCTCAGTAGGCTATGGATACATTCTGTTTGTTTTATTTTGTAATTGTTAATCAAGAATAATTTATTAAGTGATTGTTATCCCTATTTCTCCATCAAAGCAAATAATATTTCATAAGAAGGATACTGAATATGGCAAAATCAGATTCATGGACCAGTTAGGATTTCACCCTGGACTAAAGAGAGGATGGGGGTTTAGAAAGTGTCATTGAATAGAAATTTTTAAAAAATTAATAATTTTTCACATTCTCCTGAAGGATTCTCTTGTAGAAGCAACATACATGAATTTTAAGTGAGATAAATGTGTATCGCTATCTGAGTCTAAGCCAGCTTTATTGACAGCGGACAGTAGGAAAATCATCACCGGGGTCCAGGTCCCTTACTTCATATGGAAAAGGATTGGATTACTTATATTGAAATCACCATGGTTTATTTAGTCACACAGCCTTTTATTTAAATGAGTTGGAAACAGAAAATAAAAAGTGATTGTGTTAAGTTTTTAAGGAATAAAGACTGACCAGGCAACGATTTTGTTAATTTTGGTGCCTTTTCCCCCCTTTCTGCCAGCAGTATTTAATTTTGTATCTCTAAACACAGAGGGTCACATGGTGTGATTTATCCTATATAATAAAGAGCTAATATGCAAATGGTCGTCACGCCATAAGGGCTCAGACACTCAACACTGGGGAGAGAGAAATGGGGACCAGCCAGGCTGTGGCCCAGGAGAGGGACTAGCCACCTGCCCTGTGGTCCCAGGCACCAGTGGCTGGGGCTGGGGCCCGGGAGAGGGACAAGCTGCCCGCCATGTGGTCCTGGGTGCCAGTGGCTACACCTGCACCTGCGGCCTGGGAGAGGGACAAGCCGCCTGCCCCGTGCTCTAGGGTGCCTGCAGCTGCGACCCCGGAAAAGCCACCTGCCCAAGGTCCCCTGCGGCTGCTGCTGACCCAAGCAAAGCTGGCCCAGGTCCTGGGTGCCTGCAGTCGGCCAGAGGGAGGGAAGCCCAGGTCCCAGGTGTGGGGTGAGGCAGGCGTGGTTAGGGACCATCAGGCCAGCAGAGTAGCAGTTAGGGGTAATCAGGCAGGCAGGCAGAGGTGGTTAGGGGTGATCAGTCAGGCAGAGGTGGTTAGGGGTGATCAGTCAGGCAGAGGTGGTTAGGGGCAATCAGGCAATCAGGCAGTCAGGCAGGCAAGCAGTTAGGAGCCGGTTGTCCGGGATTGCGAGAGGCAGTTGGACATCCATCCGAGGGGTCCCGGATTGGAGAAGGTGCAGGCCGGGCTAAGGGATCTCCCCCACCCCCATGTTAGAATTTTGCACACCAGGCAACTAGTATATTAATGTGATCAGGAGAAAAGCAAAGAGATAGATGTTGTCAAGTGTGAGCAAAAAAACAGTACAAGGTTTGATTCTATCAAGATATATTAAAGAACAAGAAAAGGAGAGTGTTGATCGTTTTCTTGAAACAAAAGCAGGAAAATGGAGTTCTGAAGTCAGCATCTGCCTTATGAATCCATCAGAGACTCACATTAAACTTTAGGATAGAATCCTGACATCTGTTGACCGGCTCGAACGTCGGTTTATGAAAAAGAAACTCATCGCCCTTCATTTAAGAAGTGGCAATCTTCATCACACCCTCAGTAATTGAAAAGCATCTGTGCATGATTGGAAAAGAAAAAAGGGGCAAAGCACAAATTAAGTCAAGTATAGTTATCTAAAACTGAGTGTATTTGCATAATCAAAACCACATGTAAATACAGGTTTTTAACACCAACTTCTACTTTACAATAAATATTAAGTTCCCTTTAATTACAGACATCAGGGCTGTCAGCTCATTCAATTATTCCTCCTCACATGAATGTAGGTTGAGAAGTCAAATCTTCATCTCCATGTTGTCAGAATCCATGAGTACGAGAATATGTGCCCTGTCTTTTAAAAAAATTAATTGCCACTGGAGACAGTTTGCCAAGTTCCTGCTCAAGCATTTTATTCAACCCAGAAGGAGGGGTGGTTTTGAATATTAGTGTAATCCCTGTGGTATCTTATATCACCAGGAGTATGTTTAAGCCATTCCTTCTTAAGCAGGCATATGCATATGAGGATGGGAAAGCTGACCTTCGGACATCAATTTTGGAGTCTTTAGGAACACCAAGTTTAATGTCAGTTATTCCCTGGTGAATATGCCTTGGATATGGTAACTATACATCTTTATATGTGGGTACAAAATAAGGGCTACATCATTAAGTAGGGCATGGATTTTTTTTAAATTACTTTATTGATTAAGGTATCACATATTTGTCCTCATCCCCCCCATTCCCATCCCAAACCCCTCCCCACACATGTCCCTACCCCCCTGTTGTACGTGACCACTTTTTAGGCTCATATGCGTGCACACAAGTCCTTTAGTTGATCTCTCGGATTGTTTTTATTGAGTTAGGTTTTTCCTCTGTACCTAGACTCCATCCTATCTTTAAAATAATCTTTGCCAAAGATTGCCGTGTGCTTTCCTGCTTCCCAATGTTGCCTTTGTAGGTTCCACTTAGCACATCTTCTAGTAATTGGGATCTGCTCTCTGTCATTTAGCCACAGCCTGAGTGTCCCTCAGTAGGGTTCTGTGCCAAAATCCCAGAGAGCACCCACCTTGCCTTGATCATTGGACTTGCATCAGCAAAGCTCTGGGCAGTCACAGAGGAGAGTAGATCAATGGTCTGATGCAGCATAGTCCTAATAGTTTCAAAAATGCAGAGTCATGGTACTGATCATTGTGTTTCACGTCAGTTTTCATCCGTTTGAAATTGTTCCACTCTTCGGTTTCTTGTGACCTGGTTGAAATTAAAGCTGCTTAGCAATAGTATAGATTTTGTAACCATTCTAGTTTTCTCCTTTTGTTCTTTCCCTCAAATGACGTAGGGTTCCAAATGTACTAGGAAAAAAATCACAAGAAACGCAGAAGAGTGGATTGGAGAATAGGTACTTCATGGATATACACATCCATGGTGCTGTTTGCTTTATACTCATTGTTCTAGGCACTTGCCATGGAGAGGAAATGATTTTGAAATACATTTTCGAGCTAAGAATCCCTTCCTCTTAAAGTTCTTTAAATGTGTGGTCTTCTTGTTGAGATTCAAACTCCCCAAGTATCCATTAATTGTTATCATCTTTTTCTTCTTTAATGGCGGCAGTCAGAAGTAATCTCATTATTTTGTCCTCCAGATTTTGAAGCACATTTTTAAAAATTACATGTGAGCTTTTTTTTTATTTCAAACAGAAATTCTAAGAATCAGTAATTTCTATTACAAAGGGAAAAAATCTTCCAGATTGAGATGATTGTTTCATTGATTCGTATGCTTAGAGTATGGGGTATCTTATTTTAATATTTTTGAGGTGAAGGATTTCGTTCAGTATTTCCTAACAGTTAGACACACAGTCAAGGAAATGTATGTGCATATAGATATGTGAAGTGGGAGGGACTGTGCAGAACCCATTAAGGCTATCCAGGACCCAGAGATGGTCTTTGTAGTCCAGAGAGTATGAGCATCTCCCGGTACCAGAGCACAGATTGCTTAGGGGACTGTGTATCAAGGTGGGTCACTGAGGATATGACTTCAGTGCGATGTTGAGTTCAGTAGAAGCTAAGCAGCTGAATTCTCACATTAAAGAAGGGAAGACTATCGGAATGAAAAGATAGATATAAATTTCATTAAGAGCAAGGAGTTTTTACCTGATTAAGTTGGACTGTTGCACAAGTTACCCAGCTAGTTAGAGAGACTGTAGTATAACAGCCTCTAAACTGGGCCTGGCTAAATTCTATGTCCTTTTAGCCATTTCCCAGAATTACATGTATCTGTTCTCAAAACAGAAAAAAAAAACCTGTTGTAAAACAGTCTCTGTTCTATTCAGGGGTGGTCAGGAATGCAATTGCAGCTATAGCAGCTCATGGTGAGGCCTGGACGGGGAAATCACATCTGTGAGCCCCAGGAAGGTCAAGCAGACAGGTCCGGAGTCCTGGGAAGTAGCAGCGAAGAGAATTTATAGCTGTGACCTCCCTGTGCAGGGCAGATATATTGGGATACAACCTGGCTTAGATCTATTTGTCAGTGATACCACCTGCCATAAAAAGAGATGAAGTTGTAAATGAACAGTACAATAAAACCGCTGGAAAGCCTAAATCCGTGTAATAGCATCACAGGGAAGTGCATGGGCTTTCCACGCCTTTGAATTTAGGAGTTGCCTTTTGTAATGATGTTAGCTTAAGAATATCATTAACTTCTATAAAACTCCCAGGACAGTAATACCTAAGTACGGATTGCTATGATAATTAGATTGGACCCTCTACAATGGTGATATTCCACTGTGTTTTTACTTAAAATTGTAATCTCATAAGGTTCCACTTAATATTACTTAAAAGGGCAGAGAGAGTTTTAATCACCCTTTTAAAATTTAAAAGTGTCTATCTACAAGTATTTTAAAGAACGAATTTAATCTAGTCACTCAAATATTTATTAAGTGAATACATATAATTTTATCTATGAATAAAACACTCTGCCAGGCCACACTTTGTAGCGGTTATTGGAAGTGCTGTGCGGTCTTGGGTGAAGATGATGCGACGGGAGGAGCCGCAGAGCATGGTGGGAAGGGACGGCCAGGACTCCCATCCCGCCTCCATCGCTGAGCCGCTGCCTGGATTCAGGCTCAGACCTTCCTGGGCATCTCTGTGCCTCAGATTGCACATGTTTAAAATAGAGGTGAGGCAGTGGGTCCCTCTGCCGGGATGGGACAGGTCTGGGTTTTGACTGTGTTGGTGGTGCCACACTATACTTGTGATCAAGTGTCACAGACTTACATGCACACATGTACCAAGAGCAAACAAAAAGGGGCACAGGCAAAAACGGGAAATCTGAGTAAGGGCTGTAGTTGATCATATTGTGCAAATGTCAGTTTATTGATTGGAGTAACTTTGTGTTTTGATAATAATTCTGTCAGCTGTTAGCACAAGGCGGGAGACACAAAACCTCTCCGTACTGTTTTTGCAATTTCCCACGAGTCTGTATTTCAAAATTAAAAGTTAAAAAAATGCACGTAATGTATGAGCCGGCAATCCAACTCTTGGGTATTTTCCTTGGAGGAATGAAATAGCATGCTCACATGAAATTTGTATACGGTTGTGTATAGCTGCTCTAATTATAATCACCCCAAATGAGGAATAATCGAGATGCCCTTCAACAAATCGGTGGCTAAAAAAAAATCTATGGCACATCCATACAGTCTAATATTCCTTAACAATTAGAAGGAAGAAATTATTAATAGAAGCAACAATGACCACACCACAAAAAGTAGAGGTGAAAAAATGGAGTTGTTACAATGATTAAATGAGATTATATACACATATAACGTTCTTAGAAAAAGAGCTGATTCATAGTACTTTGTAAGTGTTCAATATTATTATTCCCCAAATACTCAATAATCTGGACTTTTAATACATTTCACATTTTCTCCTAATTTGGACAATTTATAATTCCATGTTTCATGTGTGTACTATATATTAGGTGTGTATGAGCGTAGTTCTCATCAAGATATATTCATATATACAAAGTATGGGTGAAGTGCTAGAATTCAGCAGTGACCATGCAAAATATGATCTCTCCATCTACTGAGCTTTAGTTCTAGAATGATATTTTTGAGGAGAGGGTGAGGGGAGGGTGGGGGGCGGAGTAAGAGATCAACCAAAGGACTTGTATGCATGCATATAAGCATAACCAATGGACACAGACACTAGGGGGAGTGGGAGTGGCCAGGGAGAGGTAAATGGGGGGAAAAGGAGACATATGTAATACTTTAATCAATAAAGTATAAAAAATAGAATGACATTTTTAAAATAAAATTTAAGTTTAAAATTTTCAAATGAAGGTTTAAAATTCAAATTTAATTAAGGTGGAAAGAAATACTTATCGTGGAATTGTCTTATGCATGGGAACTAGTATTATATCTACCTGATGTGGAGCTACAGGATTAACATTTACCATATGTGCTGATTGTGCGAAGTCAGGCTTTTATGATGGAGCTGTTATATTTTGAAGAACATGCTTTGAATCATTTATAAGTCTGTGTAATAACAAGCTGTATCATAGCAGGATTTACTGGACTTTTATTGCCACCCACACAGCCAACCAGTACTTATGTGTGTGAGGTGCTGAGATGGATAAAAGAGGAATAGGAGCTATTTGAGGCAAGGATTTTGGAGTAAGAGACACTTGCGTTCAAATCCTAGCACTGTGACTTGCCAGGTCTGTGGATTTATACAATTTCCTTAATTTCTTCACTTACGAGATGAGTACAGTACAAATTATCAACCTCATAGAGTTACAGTGAGGTAAAAGATTTACCACAGGACCAGGCATAAATGTTAGCTATCATTGTTATTATGTATAATTATTTGGGAAAGCATGACTTAGAGATTTAATGAGAAAAAATACAAGGTGGTATAAAAAACAGTCTATATTTCTATACAGAAACTGTTTAAGGGGAGTATCAAATATATACTAGGATATTTGCATTAAACTTCACTGGCAATGTTGAGCTTCCTCTCCATCAAATACATGCAGGTTTCTGATTGACACACTGTGGGAGGAAATGGATGTGTCTTAGTAGTGACTAAGATCCTGGCACGCTTAAGGGAGACAGAATGAGCAAAATGTAATCAAGAGAAGAAGATGGCGTGGGGGGATTTGGAAGAACGGGACACTGAGATTGACATTAACTATTTGTGTTATAGTTGACTAGTTCATGAAAGAATTGCTGGCTATGAAAAAGAAGCAACAACTATTACCTGTCAGCACTATCTCAATACTCAGAATTAAATGCAATTTCAATCACATATGAAATGCAATTTATATATATCATATATTATTTATATTTTTAGGTAATATATATTACTAGTGGCCCGGTGCACAAAATTCGTGCACGGGGGTGGGGGGTTGGGTTCCCTCAGCCCAGCCTGCACCTTCTCCAATCGGGGACCCCTTGGGGGATGTATGACTGCCAGATTAGGCCTGATCCCTAAACCTGCGGTCGGACATCCCTCTCACAAGGCCTTTGCCCTCTCACAGTGCAGGATCCCTCAGGGGATGTTCTTATGCTACTGCCGCCACCACTACTGCTGTGCTCACCAGCTGTGAGCCTGGCTTCTGGTTAAGCGGTGCTCCCCCTGGAAGTGCACTGACCACCAGGGGGCAGCTCCTGAGTTGAGCATCTGCCCCCTGGTGGTCAGTGCACATAATAGCAACTGGTTGTTCTGCTGGTCGATTTGCATATTAGCCTTTTATTATATAGGATTTGGAATGTTCCCCAATGTGCAGCATAGGTGTTCCATGTAAACTTTTCCAATACAAGATAGTAGAAAGGTGTTGCCATTGCTTCACATACAGTTTCTGTTCAATCTGCCTTTCCTAAAGCATAGACCTTAATAGGTTTCCTGGCAGCAGACACTAAACACTGTTAAGAGGCATTTAATGTGAAGCATTTGTTTACCTGTGGATTCATTATTAATGAAAAGCCGAGCGATGCACAGTTCCAATCAGGCAGACATTAAGTGGATCTGTCACCTGCATTATTAAAATGTACTCTGGGGGACAGGGATTATTCTGCACATGCAATTATTCCTAATGGAGGGGGTTCCCCCCACCTATATCACTTCCCATAAGAAAGCTTGCTCTTCCCGTTGACCTGTCTAAATGTACACACGAGCCGTGATCTGCCCGGGCTCCAGGCCCCAAGGGAGAGTTGGCACAGAGCACTGCTGAGCAGGCCTGGACCCCCCTCCGCCTTAGCCTGTCTTTAAAGCAAAGCCCCATGGGTAATAGCACAGCTCAAAGCCCTTGACTGCAGGTCCCTTGACTACAGCAGGTCTAGAAGCTCCGACACAGTGAGCCCCTAGAGTCTGTATCTACATCGCCAGGAGCTGAATTCTGTCAGGGAACACGCTTTGACTGTCAACAGCTCAGACCTCAGAAATCAGGTAAAGACAGCCCGAGCCGCCTTGAAATCTCGATTAGGCAGAGTGGGAAAAGCAGAGCGGTGAAAAATGACACAGGGCAATGAAAAACATCAGTTCTTCCTTTCCCTCTCCTCTGATTTCATAACCACCAGTTTCCACAGTGTGTCTCCCCACGTAGCTGATATTTATAGTTGGCTGCCCACTTGTGCTTTGGTTGATTGTCACTGTTTATTGCCAGTCAGCCCTGATGTCTAGGTGGATTGTAAAAGCCTAGAAAGCCCAAATTTTTTCTATGGATTTTCCTCCACAGGACACACAGAACCTGATGTCCATCAATTTATTTTCATGCTGCTAAAAATGTTAAAGCCTTCCAAAATAATGCTTTATTATCTTTAAGCATTGTACTTTCTGTGTAATATATATGTTCTACGTGGATTTTGACCTTGTCATTGGATTGCCCACTCAAGGGAACCAGTAAATACATGTCACTGAATCATTGAGACACCTCAATCTTACAGGCTGTGCATGCTGCCAGGTAGGTTGTAACTGTAGACAAATGGATGGAGTCATTAATGCTTCCAGTGACAGAGGGTTCCAAAGTGATCCAGCCCGCGAGGGCTTCCCAGCATGGACCGCTTTCCCAGGCTTGAAGCAGAGACCCTGGTATGGATCCACCTCAACTCACATACCTCATCACCCTCCACTACCCCATCTCCCTCTACCCGTTTTGTGTCTATGGCCACAAAGAAAGGGTCGTGATGGGTACAGGACCTCTGATAGGAAAGAGCGGCTCATAAAGTCTGGGCATGCTCACTGGGGAGTAGTTCAAAGCCTACTGAAGGCTAAAATGCTGCAATGAAAATCCAGTGTGTAGTTAGCGTTCATTCTCATGAACCAGATTGAGTGAGGGGTTCCGAGGCTCTGGATTGATTTTCTTAGGCAGGTCTGGAAATAACACCAGGAAATGAGGAGATCAGGGACACTTTGTCTTCCTGTATGAGCAGGTAACCATTAACAACATGAGTACTGAGCCAGGCATGCCCTTTTCTCTGGAAATTATCTGCAATCTATAAGGTGATTCCTCTGATATATCACCTGCTCTCTGACACCTTCAACTCTCCGCACTCCTTCTCTTCTTTCTCTATCAGATTCTTCCTCCTGAACATTTTGAATGTTCAAGTGACACTCTGCACATTGCCGTTTGCGGAGCTGAGTCATGCTCCTTTCAGAGGGTTATGTTCTTCAGATCGCCCGGTGTCCTTGAAAGAAGTCTATTTTTTATTCAAAAGAGAGAAACTTTTTTTTTCTGAACCTTGCAACTAATCATAACATAAAAATAAAACTAAGAGTCAACAGAAGTACAGAGAACCTGAATTACAAGTTACGTTTCTATAGTTCTCCTTATCCTATAGATCAACTCTCAGTATAGCACAGTCCACTGAAAAAATATTTAATTAGCCTAATTCCCTAGTAACATTTTAATACAACAATGGCCCCCAAACACTTAAATGCTTACTTTGCCAAAATGCATAGTAAAGAAAGAGGAATGGTAATCGGCAAGATGATGACTTAAAAACAAAAACAAACAAACACAAGCTCATATCTAAAAAATCTTTAAGAAACAGCAATTTTGCCCTAGCTGGTTTGGTTCAGTGGATAGAGAGACGGCCTGCCTTCTGATCAAAAGCACGTACTTCAGTTGCAGGCTCGATTCCTGGCCCTGGTTGGGGCCCGAAAGGGAGGCAACCAATCAATGTTTCTCTCCTCTCTCTCTCACCCCCTTCATTCCACTCACTCTCTCAAAAAAAAAAAAAAAAAGCAATTTTGTGTCACATATTAAATCAGACTATAGGGCCCTATCTCTTTGAGTTAAGTACTGTGAGAATAAACAGTTGCTTGTGCTCAGATTTCTAAACACATTCCTAACATCGTAATGAGATCAAAATGGCTTATACAAATGTGAAAATCATGTTAACCAGGTTGTTTTAACTTCTACCATGCCTTAAAATTTATTGTTATTGCAGCATCATCACTAATAAGCCCAGGAACCATTTTATTAAACTGAATCAATGCATTTAAAATAGATCCCCCCAGAAACACCAAGAGATACTCTATCTAGAGCTTAACATTAAAGTTTTATGCAAAACCAACCAACTACAGAAACATTTCACAGCAAACTGACATTTTAAACTACTGTTGGAGGAGGTCTTGAAAAACACCTGATCATCAGCTGGCACAGAGCTGGATGGTGCATTTAAGGTTCCTACCCGACCTCCCCACCGACCTCCCATTCCTTGGAATGTGTGCTCTCTTCTCTCTTGCCATTCCGTGCCTCCTAGAAGCTGCTCCAAGGATTTAGCCTTGAGATAGATGTGTGGTGTTGAGACTGTCTGAACTTGGTACATGACATCACAGTTAAGGCTTCTTGTGCACATGACTGACATTAAGGTGGCTTCATACCAGGTGTACGGGTTACTAATGCGGATTTTGTAATCAAAGAAAACATGATAATTTCAAGAGAAACATCAAAAATGCTTTATTCAAAGTAATGTCCATCTCTAGCTACACATTTCCCCCATCTTTTGGGGAATTTGTGGATACTGTCCCAATAGAACTTTTTTTGTTTTGAGGCAAACCATTCAGAGACCCAATTTTCCACTTCTTCATATGTTTTGAAGTGCTGCTCAGAAAGTGCGTGTGCCATCGATCGGAACAAGTGGTAATCTGAAGGAGCAAGGTCTGGTGAATATGGCCCATGGGTTAATACTTCCCAGGCAAGATCTTTTAACGTGTCTTTAACTGGTTTTGAAGTTTGTGATGGTGAGTCACCATGAAGCAAAATTACTTTGCCGTGTCTTCTGGCACATTCTGGTCATTTTACAATCAAAGCATGGTTCAAATTGATTATTTGTTGTCAATAGTGATCAGTATTAACGGTTTCACCTGGTTTTAGAAGCTCATAATACACCACACCTTCCTGATCCCATTAAATGCAGAGCGTTGTCTTTCTGAAGCGATTTGGCCTTGTAGTCGAAGTTGATGGTTGACCTGGATCAACCCATGATTTTGTGCATTTGGGATTCTCAAAATAAATCCACTTTTCATCGCCAGTCACAATTCGATGCAAAAAAAGACTTTCTTTTGTGACATTGAAGCAACATTTTACTGATGACTTTTTGGTTTTCCATTTGTCTTTCGTTCAGTTGATGTGGCACCCATTTTCCTTCCTTTAAAATCTTTCCCATTGCTTGTAAATGATTGGAAATTGTTTGCTGAGCAATGTTTAATCTTTCTGCAAGTTGTTTTTGAGTTTGACATGCATGTTCATCCAATGCTTGTAATTGTTGGTCTTTAAACTTTTTCAGTTGACCTGGACGTTCTTTGTCTTTCACATTGAAATCATCACTTTTAAAGCATTTAAACTAGCGTTCACAAGTATCTTGAGATGGAGCATGTTCACCATAAGCTTCCCGAAGTATTCAGCAGCACTTTTCTTCAAAATAAATGAGTTAAAACTTCCCGCAAATGCTCTTTTTTGGGGCATGAAATTAGACATTTTTAAGCGTAAAAATATCTGTGATGTTAACACCTTCAGAAAATGTTTAGGTAGGTAGGTTGGTAGGTAGATAGATGATAGCATCCTTCCCAGTTTTCCATCCTCTGTGAAATGTTGGACCTTTCTTTACCCATAACTGTTTTGGATAACCATTTATAAGAAGGAATGTGTGAAAGTAGAGCCCCGTGTTTGTGATTATGGGTGCATATAAAATAAAAGTGCCTACTTTGGCACTGGTGACACAACAGTATTTGAGATGAGAGAATTCATAACATCTGTGGGAATTCTATAGCACCATCAATATTAGCAATATTTCTTTCCAGCTACGTGCTTTTTCCTTAAGGCCACTGCAGCATGATATTATAAACTTCTTCATAAAGCTGTTAGATACAGCTATGGGATAGTTCTTTAGAACCAAAGGGAGAAGAGTCCAGAATGGGGAATGTGAATTATAAGCCTGGACTGATTTAAGTGTAGGAAGAAATTACACTCAAATAAATTCAACCTTCTCAGTCAATGCAATCATAGGTTTGATGCAGTTGGAAAATGTTTATAGGGCCAAGCCTTGAAAGTAAATGAATTCCCCTAAATAAATCTGTTGCCTTTTTTGGGGTGCTAGTGGTCATGGTTCACTGTCTTGAAGTCATTCATTTTGTCCCTTTCTGTCAACATTGTATATTGATGTTTTTGTTCAGCACATCAGCTAATAACGAAGAGACTAAGCCGAGTGGGAGGGCAACATCCAATAACTTTCCAGATGTTAATAGACTTCTATAAAAATAAAGCACATTTTATGTGCTTAGAAATACTCCTCGATCTTCTGAATTCAGGTGGGCTATACTACACTTACTATACATGTAAGTTTGAGGAAGTCATTTAAAGTCCCCCAGGCTCCGATTTCTGGGCTCTACAATGGGGATGAGAATAGCATCTCCCTCGTGGGGTTGTTATAAGCATTAAGGGTCATAACTTTCTAAGACACCTGGGATTTAGCAGCCCGTTCATGTGAGGCATTAGTAGTTTCTGCCGTTGCTAATGTTGTAAAAGTGGAAGGCTGAGAGCTTTACTGAGTTCTATCTTCCTGGACCAATTCTATTTTATTGCACTTACCAGAACCAGCTTCTAGCTATCTCCATTTTTTTTAGAGAAACATACAACTTACTAGACAAATCTGGGTGTTTTGAAAGACTAAATTACTAAAACACATTTACTTGAATTGTGCATGTATTGAAGAGGCTAACCCAGGTGACAGAGAAGGTGCTAATGGCTAGAGATGCATTATGTTGCATTCAAGAAGAAAAGATAGTACAAGGGTGCGGACCATTCACTTTCCCTGAGGCATCCACTTGGTCACAAAAGTTCTGGGAATAAAATGTTATGTTTTGTACCCAATTTGTACTGTGTTTGCGTATCCACTGCAGTTTTCTTACTGTTTCCTGAGATCAATTACAGATTTGGAAACCATTATATATGATTTCTAACTGTTCTTTGACTATTTGAATTCATTTCTCAGTTGCTTTCCCCTCCCCCCCCCCTACTCTTGTAGAAAAATTACACTTGTCGTGTGATTTTTTTAGGAGGATAGTGATAATAGTAAGTACCTATAAAATAAAAATAAGAAAAGCAAAGTAATTTATGGTTTCATAGTAATTCACATGCATTACACTAAGTGGTCCTCACAAATATGTTATAAAATGGAATTTTGGTTGTGGTTTATCTCTTTAGGTATATTTAGGAATATAAGAACAGAGTTATATATACCCTATTTCCCTGGTTCTGTGTATTCTTTGCCCCTGGTAAGTTGCTCATTGAAGAAATGTGCTATGGTAGTAGTAACACCTGGCAAAGAGAATACTTCTAGCAAAAACATATGTTAAAAGTCAGTAATTAAAGGAGGCATCCATGATTTTCATCGAGGTGGGTAAGCTAAGTAAGATTTCCTCCTGAACTTCCTCATTATGGAGGCAGGATTATTATAGTGTCCACTGTTTACAGGCTTAACAACCTGGCCTGTTGTGGTTGTCCAAAAATTGTGTGACCTAAGGTTCAAACATATTAGTCGGTTATCTTCATGGTAGGCAAATTCTGTTGAGGGGGAATACAATTGGGAGGGAATCATTTTTCACTTACTAGAAGTCATTATTGACCATTCCTGCAGAGAATAAACAGCCAATACAGAGAAGAAATGGCAGATCTCCACAATCCAAAACTACACTGAAATTAGAAATGACTCTGGACAAGAGGCAGCTGAGTTCTGGTCTGGAAGTTTCCTCAGCCCTTTGCCACTAACCAGGGTGCTGAAGTACAAACGGTGCTGCATGACTTCTCTGTTGTGCGCTACAAGGATAACATAAAGAGCACACCTATGCAAATGCCATCCAGGTCAGGAACGGAGGGCTGCCAGCTCCCCAGAACCACGTGTGTTCCCTCCCACCATGTGCTTGCTACCTCTGGTTCATCTCTCAAAGAAAAAAAAAAAGGTATATCTTTGTCTGTTTTTATAACCATGCTTTCTTTATGTGTCCCTTGCACTTCTTTCACTTAGCATTACATTTGTGAGTTCTATCCATATTTTGTGTGCTTGTATTTAATTTTGCTTGCTGTATAATACTCCATTTTCTGAATATACTATATGCAAGCTTTGGGTTTTCCCAGGTTAGCACTACCACGGACAAGGCTGCTCTGAGCTTTTTCTGATAAGAATCAAGATGCACTCAGGTGGGCCTTCTTGAGATTATATACTTAGGAGGCTCATTGCTAGAGTGTAGAGTATGTACATCTTCAATTTTTTTCTATTTATATTTCCACTGGCCCTGAATGACAGTTCCAGTTGGGGCTCATGCTAGCAGACACTTGCGTTGTCAGACATTTTAATTTTTGCCAATTTGGCAGATGGGTAATATCTCAAGGTGACTTTTAATTTGCATCTTACTAACCACAAATGAGCTTGAACACCTTTTCATGTGCTTATTAAGAGCTAGAATTTCTGCTTTTTATGACGCCTTCCAAATATTATTGCTATATTTTCCCATTGGATAAACAACATTGTTTTTAAAGAAAGAAAATATTGCTTGAGAGTTTCTCTTCTAACACTTGTAACAGGGAGTTCAAGCAGAAACCCAAAGTTGAATCCTTAAGTTGATGGTTCAATAGTTATTTTTAACTGTCACATAACTGAAAACCTTTGTTCCTTCAAATTTCATTTTTCTTTTCCAGATAACATCTTGACAGGTTTTTTTTCTTATCTTCTTATTCATTACTTCCCCCAAACTCCCTCAAAAGAAGCAATGTTAGATTTGTAATTCAGAGCCTAGACTCTAGGCCCTAGAGCATTCTCAAAGAATGGAAGGAAAGGGGGAGGATTGTCCTTTGTCCTAAGCTCTAGGGAATCTCCCACTTTGCATTGGAAATGGGCATATTCTTGGCAGAGATTACTCTTGTGGGGCCATCTGCCTGGAGTTTAGGAAAGGGAACCTTCTGGAGATGCCAGGCATAATATTAAAATTGTAGTTGGGCATTGACTGAGCAGGTGTAAAGAAGATAATGACAGGTAAGGGGAAAAGAGGTGATTTCACCTACCAGTGCTAAAAATGTCATTGGTATGATTTATATGCCATCAACTCGTTATACCCCTGACTCTCTCCAAGGATCACCAAGGCAACGAGGATGATTCTTCACACACATCCCTCAGGCTTGATCTCCATCTTCTGAAGCAATTTTTCCATTCCTTCCAAACTGATGATTTACACATGGATGGCCGTGTTTACGTGGGACAAAGTGTAATGATGCTAGTGCCTCCCCACCTGTCCAGAGTCTACCTTACGAGTCATACAACTCTGGTGAAAGCAACAGCAACTCCTCTGGTTGTGTTTATTGGGCACCATCATGGCAGACTGTGGCAAAGAGTATATTCCTCAGGCTCCGTAAAGTTGGATCCAGAAATAAGATCAATTAAGGAGCTGATGATGGATAAGGAACATTATTAATTTAGATATTTTTAGTTTTGTTTTTTTTAATTTGTTCCTGTTGTATGTGTATGAAATTCTCATCATTCATAGCTTTTATTATCTACAATGCCTATCACTACTTTTGTTTTATTTTATTTTTAGTGTCCTTTGTTCTTCCTCTTTCTTCCTGTCAAGTTGCTGTTGTTAAGAGGTCTGTGGCACTTGCATTATGAAACTGCCCTCTTAAAGTATACTGTAAGACAGACTTACTGTAAAAGTGTATCGCAAAACAAAATAAGTTTAGTCAGGTGCTTAAACAACTGAACTTTAGGTAATTTGGGTAGTTGTGTATATATGTGCAGAGTATCTTGTAGTGGTAACAAAATCAGTTTATATATTTGAAGTGAAATTAATTTCAGTCTTCACTCATTTCCTTAAAAAGGGGGGTCAATGGATTTATTTTGTGTGTGGAGCCACTGTAATCATTATTTTATAAGTGAAAATGAGATGGTCCCATTTGTTTCCATGAGTATTTCAGCCCCCATAGCCTGTTTGAAAGTGTTTCTGTCATGAACTTTACCTTGCTTATCTAGTTTGTAGGCTTAGGTCTCTCTGAAAGGAAGGTAGGTCAATATTCATCTCCCTACCACCCACTCCCCTTTTCTGTCTGCTTGCCTGTGTCTTCCTATCTGTCCCCAGACAGTGCTTTACAGAGGACATGCCCATCTGAATGCAGTCCCCAGCTAGTCAGGGCAAGATCCTGGCTGGGGGTGGGGTGGGGAGTGGGTTATGATGATGACTTCCCATTATTTTTGTAATTTTTTTTACTAGGAGGATTTCAGTTATTATAATAAAAATATATAAAGTATTATCAAGAAGGCTCTTTTGGAATATGCAACTAGAGAGTCATTGAGTATCATAGCTGGAATGGCCTTAAAGATTACTTTCTAATTCTCCTTTCAAATATGACCTACCCTAAATAGTGTAAGTTACAGAACAAAGAATGGAACAGTATTTTTTCTTTCTTCTTCCTCCTAGAATAGTAATAATAGTGATTTAACTTTTATTTTGTTGTGTATAAGTATGTGTATGTGTGCACTTTTGTGTGTTTATAATCTTTGCAACCATGTTGAAGTAGGCTGAACAAATAATAGGTATATTTTATAATCAAAGAAACGAAGACTTGAGATTAAGAGCATAGTTTAAACTCAAATCTTCAAATAAAAATGCATTCACACACTTCCTTTCCATATTCACCTGCTTCTAAGGAATTTGTGGATGGACATGTCTTGGAATTGTTGTGCATCAAAAATGTAAATTAAGTATGGTGATTACCAGAAGGAAAGAGGGAGAGGAGTACAGTATACAAATGATGTATTATAGAATTGTGCACCAGACCCCTATATTATTTAATTAACCAATGTCACCCCAATAAATGTAATAAAAGAAAAAATGTGTAAATTAAAACTGGAAGCAATTAAATTAAAAAGGCACAACTGACTTGAGAAGAGACAAATACAGGAGAATATAAATATTTCTTCTGAGGAGAAATTATATCAAAACTAGAGGCCTGGTTGTATGACCTTAGGCAAGATATGTGAGCTCTATCATCAGAAATATGGTGAAAATAATACCCTGTTCACAATATTGCTGTGGAGATTAGGTAAGCTGAGACAGAGCTTTACAGCCTGCAAAGTTCTCTATAATATAAAAGACAATGATTATTTTTTTACCCATCACACCACTAATGCTCTGGATGTAGTTGGAGCTCAATAAATATAGCATTTGAGGAAATGAATTCAGTGTAGGAATGAGTGACAGCCTAAATAATATTTAGTTAAAAAAATGAGATATAGATGACACCCCACCTCTCCATACATGATTACTTTTCTTCCCTTTTCCACCTTTGTTGCCATTCTTCACCTTTCCTATTGCATTTAATATTCATTTTTTCTTCCCTCCTAAGTTTCTCAGCAACCTCATTGGATATGTTGGAGGTATAGCAGTGATTTTTCTAGATTAACAGGCTGTTGATACTGAGTTAGAGTTGCAAATTATTTCTTACCAGTCCCAAGGTTCATGAACTATTGTTGGAAGATACCCTAATGCAGTGGTCGGCAAACTGCGGCTCATGAGCCACATGCCTCAATCAGATTGAGGACGTTTTAGCAAAGGCCAGCTTAAGAGTACCCTAATTAAGTTAATAACAATGTACCTACCTATATAGTTTAAGTTTAAAAAAATTTGGCTTTCAAAAGAAATTTCAGTCGTTGTACTATTGATATTTGGCTCTGTTGACTATTGAGTTTGCCGACCACTGCCCTAACGCTTTCTGATCTGCAGGTTAGGTGCCCTTGCCCAGAGAATGTACTCCTGTGGCCAGAAACTACCCACCAGACAGAAGATGGTGAATTAACTGCTGGTGGCCATTAATGTGCTTAATATACACCAGAGAACAATATACAGACCAAGGCACCTCATCCCATTACCTCCTGCCCGTGAAGATTTTTATGCCTTTTTATAGTCCATCAGGATAATGTGCTGTAAATAATCTGCTAGACAAGGCAACATCTAAACGCTCTATTAATTCTCCAGAAACACACACATGTGATGGGGTACAGCATCGTTATCATTTCTGAACTCTAGCTCCTTTAAGCTTAATTGTAATTCTTCAGGCCAATTTCCACCACGTCCAAGTCCGCGGTTTCCCAAAGGTAGCTGGTTAATGAAGGATGTTTCTCATATCGGCCCAACCTCACCATCCACGTGTTATTAGGCAATGGCCCTTCTGGGGTTTCCCCCTTTACCGGGGAGCTGATTTTCAGTGGGGCACGCATCGTTTTCTCAGGCTAATGCGGAAAGTAGATGGATCGTGAGGCTTAATGGCATTTAGAACCTTTAAACTCCCCACTCTCTGTTATGCAGGTTATTTAGCCAGGGGAGTTCTTGTTGAAATAGGCAGCAACTTGATTTTTGGCTGCAAACCAATAAGCTGATGTACCTGCGTTTGCAGCGCCCCTGCCATGGCGGTGCTGGGCGTCAGCTCTAAAGCTTCCCATCAGAGAGAGGGGCCTGTCCTTGGAAGAGTGTTGGCTTCCTTGGCATTTTCACCATCTAATTCTCCACCGCTCTGTGGCTTCTTAAAAGGCAGGACAGGGCAGGACAGGACAGGACAGGGACATCACTTTCCTGATGGCTTCCCTAAATCAGAACAGGGCAGGCTTTTGTGTCAAGTTCCCCAAGTGGGACTCTTTTTCTTGCTAAACACCAGCAGGGACATTGGCACTGGAGAGGAAGGCAGTGAGGAGGACATCTCAGAGTTAAATGACTGTTAATTTGCTGGGACTCGTAGGAACCTCTTTGCAATAGGCAGGATAGGGGTGAGAAGTTGTTCCTTGTTGGCAGAGAGAGAGACAGAAAGAGGGAGAGATTTAGCAAAGTTCACCAAAGGTTTTTAAAGATGAGCTTAGGGCTCAGGGAAGCCTGGTTCTCCCCCTAACTAGTAAGGACAACTACTATCCTTCCTTCTGTATGACACACCTTTGGGGTCTTTGTTGGACCCAGTCCAACTGGTTGATGTTGGCAGGCTCCATTGCTTGTAGACATACACTAGCAGGTGTTAAAAAATAAACTGAGCCATATTAAAAATGCTAAGAGATGGAGCAAAAATCTATTTGAATTGGGTAGCATCCAAACTAGCAAATAGAAAGGAGCTCTAAGGAATTGTACAAAATTGAAGACTCTTTAGGCCGAAGGGAACAGGATCAAGGATGTTATACTAGGCAAAAAAGTGGGTTGGTTGTTACTGCAAAGTTCTTTTCTTTATGAAATGTTGGGCATCTTTTAGGCAGGCTACCTGACTAATGCTGATTGGGCAATTCTTGATTCACTGGTTTAAGATTCAGTTTCTGGGAGAGCCAGACTGTAGTTGTCTGAGTTCGTGGTGTGGGCTTTGCCATAAGCGACTTTATTTTGGCTCTGTTTTCCTGATGTTAGGGGTGGTATGAACCTAATAGTTTGCTTGACACCTTATCATCAGTCTTGCATAAGTAGTTTGCTGTTTGAGCAGTATGCTGACCTCAAGGCCTAACTGCCTTGAGCTCACTCCATTTCACCCTGTGCCTCCGTTCTTTGCAGCCTGTGGGTATTTCTAGGGGGAAAAGGAAGGTGACTGAAAACTGCCCATGGCCCCTCCTTGTAGATTAAGGACTGTTACCTGCCTTCTCCCTCCCTAGCGCTCCACACAGTCGTACTGGAGGACTTCACAGTTAATGCAGCTTTGCAACTCCCAAAGCTCTCAAGGCTTTAGGGAAATTCATGTAAAACATGATGAAACTGCTCCTTAGTTCATCCATCTTAAGACAAGCATGTCCTTTGCAGATTTAAGTTGTTCACTCATGATTGGATCTTCTGAAAATAGAGAGCAAGAGTTATCTTGACTCTTTGCTGAACCATACTCAGACCGAAGGTTTCAATGACTGTGCAGCGCCTGTTAGAAATAGCCTGTCGATCTGCTTTGTGTTGATAGAGTTAACTTATTGTCATCAAAAAACAAGAATCTTCTGCTCTTCTAATATCCTGCATAGAGGCCTCAGTCCGCTAATTCATGCTAAAGACTGAAAGAAAAACATGTGGACTTGCTTCTTCTCCCCTCTCTAGCATATCACAGCTCTGAAACTCCAATATTACCTCCGGTGTGTTCACCAAAGCAATCTCCCCCCTAATCAAAGCATACACCTATTGTTACTTTTTTCTTTTGGGATTGAGTTATTTGTATTAATAAATTAATAAGTCCATTAATAAACATTATTAGTTAAGATGTTTACTATTAAGGAAAGCTATTAAATACCTCAGGAACAAGAAAATTACAACAGAATAAAAGGTTCTGATAATTTCTCACACTATTGAAGACAAATTATTGATGAAGACATGAGTCTTCATGTATATATAGCAGTTAAAGTTAGGGTGTTTTTTTTTCAGGGTAAATTCTTTTTTTCTCTTCTCATTTATTTTTTTATTTCTTTATTGATTAAGGTATTACATATGTGTCCTTATCTCCCCATTGTCCCCCATCCCCCCCACTCATGCCCTCACCACCCTGTTGTCTGTGTCCATTGGTTAGGCTTATATGCATGCATACAAGTCCTTTGGTTGATCTCTCCCCCTTACCCTCACCCTCCCCTACCTTCCCACTGAGGTTTGATGGTCTGATTGATGCTTCTCTGTCTCTGTTTTTGTTCATCAGTTTATGTTGTTCATTATATTCCATAAATGAGTGAGATCATGTGAAATTTATCTTTCTCTGACTGCTTATTTCACTTAGCATAATGCTCTCCAGTTCCATCCATGCTGTTGCAAATGGTAAGTGTAATATTTCAATGTATAGATGTACCATGGTTTTTTAATCCACTCATCTGCTGATAGGCACTTAGGCTGTTTCCAAATTTTAGCTATGGTGAATTGTGCTGCTATGAACATAGGGGTGCATATATCCTTTCTGATTGGTGTTTCTAGTTTCTTGGGATATATTCCTAGAAGTGGGATCACTGGGTCAAATAGGAGTTCCATTTTTAGTTTTTTTGAGGAAACTCCATACTGTTCTCTACAGTGGCTGCACCAGTTTGCATTCCCACCAGCAGTGCACGAGGCTTCCTTTTTCTCTGCATCCTCGCCAGCACTTGTCCGTTTGTTGATTTGTTGATGATAGCCATTCTGACAGGTGTGAGATGGTACCGCATTGTCGTTTTGATTTGCATCTCTCGGATAATTAGTGACTTTGAACATGTTTTCATATGTCTCTTGGCCTTCCTTCTATCTTCTTTCTAAAAGCATCTATTTAGGTCTGTTGCCCATTTTTTGATTGGGTTGTTTATCTTCCTTTTGTCAAGTTGTTTGAGTTCCCTGTAAATTTTGGAGATTAAACCTTTATCAGGGATAACATTGACAAATATGTTCTCCCATGCAGTGGGCTTTCTTGTTGTTTTGTTGATGGTTTCTTTTGCTGTGCAAAAGCTTTTTATTTTTTAACAGATAATTTAAAATTGCCTATATATGAAATTTTTATCTATGGACAATCTTTCTTTTAGTATTTAGATACATCTGTACACATATAGTCACATACAAGTAAAAGTCACACCAAGTTGAAGTTGAGTTCTCTATGCTAGAGTTTCAGTGCAAATAGTGATGTGACATCAAAGAAAAAACAAATGTCTGATAGGAAAAAATCCAACAGTAGGAATGGGAATGTCCCTATAAATTCAACAAAAACTTAATTTAAAAAATAAATGTAATTGATTGTTAATGTATATCAAAAATGAAATTAATTCCATAGGCACTTATTCTTTTAATATATTTTTATTTATTTCAGAGAGGGAAAGATAGAAACATCAATGATGGGAGAGAATCATTAATCAGTTGCCTCCTGTATGCCCCACACTGGGGATCGAGCCAGCAACTTGGGCATGTGCCCTTGACTGGGATCAAACCCGGGACCCTTCAGTCCACAGGCCAATACTCTATCCACTGAGCCAAACCTGCTAGGGCCATAGGCACTTTTATAAAGTCGCAGTGAGGCTGGTAAGCTCACTTAGTTCTAGGACATATCGCTGTAAGTGCCTGTATCACCACACATTTTCCCAATAACAGTAGGTATGTCCGATGCATTACAGCAAAAGAATAGCAAACCATCCATAGTCTGAAGGTTACCTAATAGTCTGTGTCCTTTAGAATGTCAGGAGAATGAGTAACGTTTGGTCACTGGAGCCTACATCTTGCATATAATATATTTTTAATATCTGTTGGTGATTTATAGAGTCCTTGTTATATGCTAAGCTTTTTTTGCTAAATACTTTGCAAATTTTCTGTTGCTTGAAATAGGCATTATTATATACCCCATTTTGCGCAGGCAAATACTGAGCTACAAAGGTTAATGACTCAAGCAATGTTACATCGCTGATAGATGCTGAGTGGAAATCCAAATTGAGGTTAACCTCATTCAAAAGTGCCCAGCGAAGCCACTCTTCTAGGCAGGAGTCTGACTCATGTCATCACCTGAGACTGTGCCTCACTGGTGCTAGGGCATGAACCCAGGCTTGTGGCTCTAGTCACATTCCCCTAGGAATGTTCTCAGTCGCACTCAGCATCAGCATGCAATGCATACTAAACCCTCCGAATTGCATTTGAGAATAAGTAGGTCCCTTTTCCAGAGACTGTCTTGAATCGCTAAGTGTCACTCAGATGGAATAGTTTACAAAGCACACACTCACTGGAAAGGTGTTCACTTCATTCTCTGATGCTTAAAGAAGGCACTGAAACTCAGCTTTAAAAACATACCTCCACCCAGGCCTTCTTGGAAACCAGCACCACACACAGACCTGCCAGATGAAGCGTGTTTGCTTTGAGTAGACAGTTGCATACAGAATCAGGAATGTGCAGGTGTTAAAGCTCTCATTCATATATGTAGCCATGCCCTAGAGTATTTTTACATGGCTATGCAGAAAGGGTAAGAGTAAATCTATCCCCTCACTTTCAGATAGAAATTTGCAACTGTAACATTTTTTTTTTTATTTTTTAGAAAAAGCTAACTCACGTAGATAAGATGGGTGTAGGACAGAGCTGAAATAACCGAAGGAGATTTCTGTCTAAGTAGTACATAGAGTTAACACACTTTATACACATTAGGGTTTTTTATTTTTCCATTGGAGTGACCAGTTATTTCTTAGTTGAAAGGAGATCTTCAAATAAGTGTCAGTAGGAAGCACTCACTAAGATATCCTCTGACATGACATGCTAGGCAAGTGAGTGAGTACTTTGGTACACTTTGATGGACAGATAGGTCTAAGTTGAAGGCAGTTACTCCCATCACCCTCACCCAATAATTAAAATTGATAGTAGAAATGAAAACAAAGCCTAATAAGTTTCCTAAGTATTCTACTCTCTACAACTTGAACCAGCTTTAAGGTGGCCAAATTAGAATGCCAACATAGTCACACCTACCAGCGTCCAACACATGGTAGAGCAATACATTCTTATTCAATTGAATCTGAATAATTCAATATCAGCAGTAATGAAGAATGATGAACAGATTTAGTCTTTTCTTTCTGTTTTCATTTATATTCTCAATTGTAATACTATCCTTCTATGGTATTTGAACTAAAAATATCCTAGTTGTTGTTGTTGTTTTACTCTATTTTTATTGTTGACACTATTACAGACGTCCCCATTTCCCCTCACCTTTTGTCCACCTCGACCCAGGCCCGGCCCTCCCTTCTGTCTGGCCATCACGACACTGTTGTCTGTGTCTGTGGGCTATACACACATGTTCTTTGGCAAATCCCTTTACCTTCTTTCAGCCAGTCATCCCTCCCCTGTCCAGTCTGACAGCTGTCAGTCTATTCCATGTATCCTAGCCTCTGTTTCTATTTAGATAGTTTATTTTGTTCATTAGATTCCACATATAAGTGAGGTCATGTGGTATTTGTCTTTCTCTGACTGGCTTATTCCACTTAGCATAATAATCTCCTAGTTTATTAAGATTTATATTTCTATTCTTAGTAGAGAATGGCAGTAAGCCTAAATCTCGTATATATAATGTTTGCCTTCCATATCTTATAGCAGGAATTCAACTGTAATGAATATGTTTAAATAGATCTCTTATTCAAGGCATGGTAGGGCCACTCTGGCCTTTATGATATCTCAGTTAACAGTTGTTGATCAACATGGTGGTGATATGTGCGAAACTAATGAATGATCCCTGCTGTTGTAAAGCTGGGGCACTAGACATCCTTTCTGCTTCAGAACTCACACAAGAGGCTTTTGATGATACCATTCTTGCACTTTAAAAAATGTTAATGTGTTTTTATTGATTTCAGAGAGGAAGGGTGAGGAAGAGAGAGACAGAAACATCAATGATAGAGAATCATTGATCAGATGCCCCCTACAGGCCCCTTACTGGGGATCGAGCCCACAACCCGGGCATGTGTCCTGACTGGGAATTGAATCATGACCTCCTGGTTCATAGGTTGACACTCTACCACTGAGCCACACCAACCAGGCCATTCTTGCATTTTTTAAAAGGAAACTCCTAAAGATCTAACGTTATCCAAGAGGAATTATTTTTCTTGGGTTAAAATGTCTGTGGAAGACTGAGAGAACACTGGGCTGAGAGGACCTTTTTCTGCTGTGCTGAGAACAAGTTCTATGGGTTGCACTCCACCTTGGTCTAGTCTCTCTCATTCACAACTATTCCACAGCTCTTTGTCATCATCATCTATTCCAGCTTTCCTTGATAGTTTTCATCTTAAGATGAAGTCATTTGTTAGAAAATATGTCTTGTTTTGTTGTGCTTACACAATGCTGAGAGTTTTCTACACTATGTTCCTAATACAGCTTTGACAAAAGCTAAGGGAATGTTCACTTACTGTCTCCTGTCATTCTCCATGTTCTCTAATGACAGAAAGGTGTTTTTACAACTTCATGTGCACCACCGGGTCACTCGGAGTGAATTTCTTCAGCTTTTCCCAGGGGCCTGATGGGTCTATTGATGGGTCTATAGCCTTTGGGAAGGCTATAGGTTTTATTTCCTCTTGACCTGAACTCACTAAGTAAGGGTGCCTGTAAGAGGCCAAAAAGTTAATGAAAGATACTTTTATTCAATAATTCAGTAATTCAATGAATTTTATTGAGTGAGTAGAGAAATGGTAGCTATGCTGGATACTGGGTGTACACTAGTGAACAAAAATAAAAATGCTGTCTACTCTTATTTTTTTTTTATAGTCTAGTGGGGAAAACAGGTATAAACAAATAATTACACTAGTGAGTACTAGTTATAAACAATGCTACTTCCCCGAAGGAAAGCTATATCATTGATGTCTCTCTCTCTCTCTCTCTCTCTCTCTCTCTCTCTCTCTCTCTCTCTCTCTCTTCCTTTCTGAAATCAATATATATATGTTTTAAAATAAGTACCTCTTAATGTTTGGGGACTTAGGGACAAATTTCTTCTGGGAGTGTTGTTTAAACTGAGACCACAATAGCATTCCTTGGGGGTGGGGGTGGGGAGGCCCAAACTAAAGGACCAGATAGGAAGAACTTGTATAATAAAGACCCAATAAGAGCAGACAGAGGTTAAGGAAAATGAGGACACAAAGCTTTAGCGTTCGTTCTCTCTCTCTCTCTCTCTCTCTCTCTCTCTCTCTCTCTCTCTCTCTCTCTGTGTGTGTGTGTGTGTGTGTGTGTGTGTGTGTCCCTCCCAAAACTTTCATAAAGATACTCTCATCCATGAGGGATTATGAAAATCAGTGTTCTTTGTGGGGAAGATGGTAGACAATTCTTATTCTGTGCCATGTTGATGATGTCACTCTAGCCTTTTAGAAATCCTGTCTTTATCATCAAAGCAGTGAGAAACTATTAAAGGGTTTCATATCAAAGATACAGGATCTCCTTCACCACTTTTACTTAGTAAAGACCCACATTTCTAAATTAACTTATTAATTAGGTAATCCCAGGTGATATAATTCTCGGCTCATCCCTATATTAATTTAAATCAACAGAACAGCAATTTGGGCACTGGGTTGACTTTGAAAATTGGATATTTGTGCAAGGACGATCGCAGTATTTGCGACTGGTGAACCATATCTGTTCCAAACTTCATATACTTTCTAGCAACTTACAGAAGGACATAGGACTTGGGAGTCAGTGAGACATATAGACAAAATAAAATATTGTACAAATATATGTAGACTGACACTCCAGAGAAAATATGGGCTACAAACACTTCTCATTAGATATTGAGCAATAACTTTATTCCAGAAATAAAATGGGTGCAGAAACTCATTTTTATGATCACACAATGAATGTGGTGTTCTATGACACACATAACAGATCTTCCCAAGAATGAAATCCCTCTAAGCTCTTGGGGTT
The DNA here is from genome assembly GCF_027574615.1 of Eptesicus fuscus. Classification (NCBI taxonomy): domain Eukaryota; kingdom Metazoa; phylum Chordata; class Mammalia; order Chiroptera; family Vespertilionidae; genus Eptesicus; species Eptesicus fuscus. The sequence continues at coordinate 85,296,300 of NC_072484.1, forward strand.
ATGTGTCTCATTTCCCTGAAGCCTTTGGCTGTTTTCTGGCAAGACTGTCCATGTGCCGTGTTTAGATATGTTCTCAAGCTGCATATTCACAGTCCTCATTTATTTCTTGTCAGTCTGCAACACAGGATGGAATGAGCTGACCCAGTGTTTCGTAATGCCTCTTTAGAGGGTTTGGTACAATCTTCTCCATTCTGCCTGATAACATGCTGATAACATTTTACTTAGTTTTGGAAGCTCAGAAATAAAAGGACTGTATAAGCCTTCCTCTGTTTATAGTGCCAATCAATTGGAGCCTGTAAGTAATTACTGACTAATTAATAGCTCTTAGGGAAAACACAGAACTTCTTAGGGACTTATATGTGGAATTAAAGCAAGTTGCCTTAGTATAATTCTACTTGGTAGAGCCAACATAGATAAGATACTGCTCAATTTTTAAAAATTACTTGGGAGTAGTTTATAAGAGGAAAATACATATTCCTTCCTTAATTATTTGTTGATGACCTATTAATTTGATCCCCTGACTTATAGTCATGCTTTTGGTAAAAATACAAAGCCTTTTTTAAATATACATTTTCTAGAATAAAATAGAATAGTGCTCTGAAATCAATTTAAAGATTATGCTTTTATTAAAGAAAAATGAAAAGTAATATTATGTTCCAGGATCTGTTTGTACAAAATTACTTCCTTCTATGTGTTGGCTTAAATATTATATAAGTTTTATTTTGTATAAACACTACTTTTGGTTCTGTTTTTTAAATTTAAGCTGTATTTAATGTTATCACAAATAAGGATAGCTCAGGACCTCAAAAGCATTAGGCTAAACAATGCTCACTGCAGCACTACTAGTATTTACAATAGCCAAGATACGGAAGCAACCTAAGTGTCCACCAATACATAAGTATATAAAAAAATCTGTGAAGTGCGCGTGCACACACACACACACACACACACACACACACACACACACACTGAAATAATAGCCAGCCATAAAAAAAAAATGAATCTTGCGATTTATAACAACATAGATGAACCTAAAGGATATTATGCTGATTAAAAGTCAGACAAAGAGAAATACTCTATACGATTTTACTTATATGTGGAATCTAAAAAAAATAATACAACAACCAGAAAACTCATAGATATAGGAAACAACAAACTGGTGGTTACCAGAGGGGTTAGGGATGGGGGCAGTGGAAGATATAGATGAAAGGGATTAAGAGGTACAAACCCCCAGTTATAAACAAGTCATGGAGATGTGATGTACAGCATGGTGAATACAGTCAGTAATATTGCAATACATTCTTACGGTGACAATTGGTAATAGATTTTAGTGTGATCATTTCACAATGTATATAAATATCAAATCACTATGAGCTGTACCTGAAATTAATGTTATATTATATGCCAATTTAACTTCAATAAAAAAGGTAGTTTGACTGGCTTATTTTACTTAGCATAATGATCTCCAGGTCCATCCATGCTGTTGCAAAGGGTTAGATTTCCTTCGTTTTTATGGCCGAGTAGTATTCTGTTGTGTAAGTGTGCCCCAGCTTTTTACTCACTCATCTGCTGATGGGCACTTAAGCTGCTTCCAAATCTTGGCTATTGTAAATAATGCTGCACATAGGGGTGTATTTCACTTTTATGTGGAATCTAGTGAATAAAATAAACTAACAAACAAAATAGACTCATAGAGAGCAGACTGACAGCTGTCCGAGGGGAGAAGGTTTGCAGGACTGGGTGAAAAGGTAAAGGATTAAACAAAACAAACACAAAACAAGTCATAGACACAGAGGATAGCATGGTGATTATCAGAGGGAAAGGGGGGTGGGGGAGGTGGAAAATGGTATAGGGGGAATAAATGGTGATGGAAGGAGACTTGACCTGGGGTGGTGAACACCCAATACCATATACAGATGGTATATTATAGAACTGTACAATTGAAACCTGTATAATTTTATTGACCAATGTCACGCCAATAAATTCAATTAAAAAAGGAAATTTGTAAAGTTACATAGTTTTCTAAATTTTGTTTTATTTTATATTAAAAGCATGGAAGGCTATACACAAAAATGTTTGTTGTATATATGCATGGTATTTAATTTGGTCATTTTATTATTTTTAATTAAATACATCTAATTTTTCCTATAATGAAAATATCTTGTAAGAAAAATTATAAATGTTGCAAAAACGGAAATAAATTTTATGACCTTATGATGTCATAGAAGCTTAGTAATAACTATGTTCAGTTTCTTGAGAGAATCAATGCTTTTTATTTAATACAGCTAATTTGAAGCAATGGTAGACATTTTCCATGATTGAAAAGGTAAAATTTTCTTTTGGCTGTTTGGCTAAAACTTTTAATGTTTTGATGATATAATTACAGAATATTTTTAATGCTAGCTAAATTGGATTCACTATTGATTTTTAAAGAAACAGCCTGTTTGGAGACATTTATCTACTTGTAATCGACAGCATATAATCCATTACCCTAATGGCTTAATGATGTTTTAACCAGGGGGAAAAAGCAACTCTTAGGTTATAAACTCCTCTTTGGTCACCGAGAAATGGCCAAGACTCTGTGTATCTTGCTCGGTAGAGCTTAATTAAGCACAAGTATTTTTCAAGTATTCGCCCTGTCCTTAGCACAGAGGTCAGGGCTACTTCCTGGGACACGAGAATCAAGGCACTGGCAGGGCCCCGTGGATTGTTGATGGCCACGTCCATTCTGATGGCCCATGATGCATCACTGTTTAAATATTTCAAGAATCACAATTGCAACACTTGATCTCTACAAACTCAGCACTTTTACCACTTACAGAGAAAACATGAGGATTCGGACAAGCATATATGTTCAGTGCCAGGGAAGCTCCACAGATGCAAATTATATTCAGCTTGTTAAAGAGACATTCCCTCACATAGACTGTCAATGTCTTGAGGCCAGGAAATTTGTTTATATACCTTCTTCACCCCTTATAGTGTCTAGTTTATGGCTGAGCATATGTGCTGTATCCACTTCTAAACATGCCCACTCTCTCCACTCTCTTCTGGAGTAACCCCTGTACATGGGAGTTAGCCTCCCCTAAATATAAGTTCTCACTTTATCCTACCATGATGGTTTCTAATAGTGTTTCCATTTTAACTACCTACAATCACATTTTATTGATCCTATCCCAGTTGAGATGAGATTGTTTTTCAATCCACATACTTGTGAAGGCACAGATTTCTGAGGTGGATCTCAGAAAACACTGGATTTTACATACATAGAAATCTGTTAGCAAGAGCAAGGAGTATATAGGACCCATAGCTTCTGAGTTGTAAGGCTCAACCATAAGAAATCTCAGTGAAGAAATGTTTTCCCCTTAAATTCTTAATTTGAATTGTCTTTAAGACAGTAGGTTTAATACCAGCATTTTGATCTATAGTAGGCAATTTAAAAGGGTTATAATCTGTACAGACTAGATGGAGCTTTTATATAATGGTACTAGTGACCCAGTGCATGAAATTTGTGCACATTAAAAGGGAATTAATTAGAGGAAATGTTTTAATATTGCTATTTGACCTTTCTCTATAATAGAAGTGTCAAAGATGAAAGAAAATTAGTAAAATGTATATGAAAATATTCCTCCTGTCAGAGTCTGGGGCGCACCATGGGAACTAAAGTCAAGTCCCCACCTACCCACATGCACCTCGAAATTGCGCGAGACCCAGACCTGGCCAGCCCCACCCCCATTGGGCTAGATCCAGATCTGGCCAGCCCCACCCCCATCAAGCACTGCTGGGTGGGGGGCATGGCCTGAGGTCCCCCAGCCTGGCACCGGGGTGGGGGGCATGGCTTTAGGTCCCCTGTCAAGCCCCACCAGGTGGAGGGCACAACCTCAGGTCCCTGCTGATTGCTTCTTAAGGCTCGTTACGGGAACTCGGCCTCTGCTGTGGGCACAGCCATTTTGTTATGGTGTGATGGTCAATTTGCATATTCCCTCTTTATTAGATAGGATATGTTTTATAACTGTTGGTTCTAATTTGGGTTACTCAGCAATTACCTTCTTTTTGGAATAGATATAGAAGGTACCAGTCTCTTGTTCACTACATTTATTTTTAGTGTTCACCTAATAATGAGCTTCTTCCCAGGGCAGCCTTCTACCCATAAGAATTTCCAAGTAATGGGAGTTACATTCTGCTATGGACTTACAGACACACTCACTCAGGGAGCATATTTCCAATAGAATGTGTTGCAGTAAACCAATCTGTCTGTTGCCATTTCAGATGTTGATCTAAATTACATCAACTCACCAGCGAGTCCAATGGTGTTCTTAGAGCACATTGAACCTGTAGAGAGTGTGGGACTCATACTCGGTAGTAAGTGTGGTCCCAAGGCCCACAGCGCTGGCATCAGGAGGAGCTGGCTAGAAAGGCAAACTTTTGGGCCCTGCTACTAAGTCGGGAACTTTGGAGGTGGGACCATGCAGGCTGTGTTTTAACTAGTCCTCCACATGAGTCAAATACAGATTTGGAATCGATGCTCGAATTTACTCTTTTTATGGTTGAGAAACTGAAGCTGAGAGCAATAAAATGACTCATGAAAAGACATAGCATCCAGTTAGTGATGATATCGGAATGGGAACAAATCCTAAACTGGTCTACTGCCAAGGAGGTTGCTCTCTCTATATTTGCAGGAGTGAAAGCCTTTATTTTTCAACAACTAATTGCCGAATTCCTCCTATGTGGCCGCTTTGTGGGTTGATGTTATTACTCTTCCCCTGCTCACTACTGAACGCCGTGAGCCTGTTCCATGTTGTTTCTTCTCTCTTTGTGCTTCACTTTCCCAGCTTGGATACTTAATTGAGCATCTAGTCAAGGACACTCAGCCGCTTTTTAAAAGCCCTAGCCCTTTGCATAGGAGCTTTGGGGTGGTGGCTGTTGCTGTTTTTGTTTTGTTTTTCCAAGTGCTCCCCTTTTAAATCCAAGGTTTACAGACACCAGGAAAGACTTGGTGAAATTCTTTCTGTTTTTGCCAGAAAAGTCCTAGCTAAATGCAGTCCCATCTCCTAGAGTCAATTTGCAGGAGGCGTCTTTGCAAGAGCCTATGAAATTGTGAGCAAATGAAGTTTCATCTTGCCGGTAACGAGGTTGCCTTGCCAAACCTGTCAGCGCTGGGGCTGACCCTCTCGTGCTATGCTGTCTGCTCAGCTGGCGCTATTGGCTGTTAATCAGAAGTGCTTTTCCTTTTTCAGTCTCACTTCATTTCCACCAGCCTGCTCCACTTGGTATTCAGAGCTGGTTCGTTACAGAGAATATTGTTGCAGCCCTGTCTTGACATCTCCCTGCCAACTGGCAGTGATGGGTCAATATTGCTCCTAACTACTCTTCACAGAGCAGAAAATATGCGATCACACCAATTAGGTGGTTTAAGCATTTTTGTTTTCTATTCAGCCTTCTTTTAGCTGCCTAAACTGGTCTACAACTGGAGGGGGAGAAAGGGAATTGTTAGAGACAGCACCCTTGGCTTAGGTGCCGAGGTTAGCTGGTGAGATACCCCAGTCTTTAGGGGGGTGACGATCAAAGTCAGGCACCACGGGAACCTGTGACCCCTGCTCTCATCTGCACATTGGCAACAGATGGAATAACTGATTCTTTGGACACTGTTTGTAGGAACTCAAAACACATTATCATTGGTGGGTTGCAAGTGGTACGCTGAGAAAGATGCGCCGCGTCTTCTCAATATTCTGTTTCATGCTTGTGAGCTTATTTTTAGGGTTGAGGGACCATGAAGATATTCCAGAATATATAAACTTGTTTGATTTCTAATAGTGCTGAGTCAATGGGATGTTCTGTTCACCAGTCTAATTTCTCCTTATTCTTTTTAAAAAAAATCTTTGTTTCCTGGTTTTTGACATTTGCACCTATGCGGTCTGACCAACTGCATGTTAGGCAGCATGGCATTGGAGAATGCACATATGTTGGTGTCAGTGAAAATTTTGAATTCAGTGAAACTGGGCCTAAATGTCAGCTTCGTTACTTTCATTAGCTTGTGTGGCCCTTAAATAAGACATTAAAGTTCTCTAGGTCTGTTTATAGCTGTAAATTTGTGATAAGACAACAGGAAAATTAATAACATTTAGTTATGATGTATTTTTTTTTCTATTTACTATGGTGCCAAGAACTGTGGTTAATGTTGAAGCTAAGTATCAATAAGAGGCAGAAAGAGGTTTCAGGAAGGAGAGAAAAGGGCCACATATTTCCACCTAAGCACCACAATATAGCTTTTTGATGGAAATAAGATATCCGCTGAGTCTTGAAAAAGGATTGAGTTAGATAGGTAAATATGTTGGGGAAGGCATTCCCAGAAAAATATAGAGTCTAAGAATTGAGCAGAGGCCTGGAGATGCATGAAGAAAAAGTTGTGAATGCAGAGCTCTAAACAGCTGACATATGAAGCATAGAATGGGTGGTGGGCAGTGAGTGCTGGACAGAAACAAGCCTGGGGGGTCCACGCAGGACCTCCTGTGCATGTCAGAGAGCTCAGACTCTATCTCCTGTGATGTGTAGCCCACGTAGCAATTTAAATATGGTTTGCTATGAAATTGGGGTTTGGATGGATCACTTGAGTAGTAGTGTGTGGTGCATTAGAAGAGAGAGACTAGAGCAAGCGCATTAGGAATGGTAGTCACTATAGGGATGTTGTGAGTAGTTTACGTATCAGTACAGGTCTTTCAGAACCATGGGTCAGCAAACATTCTGTGCAGGGCCAGAGAGGAAATCTTTTCAGCTTTGTGGGCCATATGGTCTCTATCACAGCTACTCAACTCTGCAACGGTAGTGTGAATGCAATCACAGATAATACAAAAGTAAGTGTGGCTATTTTCCAATAATCCAAATTTGAATTGCACATATATTTATGTTCAAGAAATATTCTTCTTCTTAGGATTTTTTCCAAGTATGTACAAATACAAGCAGCATTCTTAGCTCGCAGGCCATCCTATCTAATAAAGAGGGAATATGCTAGTTGACTGTCATGCCCTCACAAAGATGGAGGCACCCACAGCCAATAAGGAGGGACTATGCTAATTGACTGCCATGCCCTTAAAGATGGCGGTGCCCAGTTCCCTCAGCCCCACGTGCCTGCCTCCAGAGTCCCTTAGTCTCCTCAACCCCGCAGCCACCACAGGCTGGCCCAAGGCACAGACAAGCCTCAGATGGTGGCTGCCCAGCTGCCCAGGGCCGCCCGAGGCTCAGGTAACCAGGGCCAGCCGCGGCTTGCGCTGCTGGCAGTGGCAGCAGCAGAGGTATGATGGGGGCGTCGCCTTCCCCTGATTGCCGGGTTTCCTCCCACCCCTGAGGGCTCCCAGACTGTGAGAGGGGGCAGGCCAGGCTGAGGGATTTCCCCTCCAGTGCATGAATTTTCATGCACTGGGCCTCGAGTATGAAAATAAGCAATGACTGCATTTGTGTTGTGCATTGCTGCCCCTGCCCTAAATAATTGTTCTGTTTTGCCCAATTTTCTCTAGTAACCAGGCCATTCTCTTTTCAGGCACTTAAAGCCCAGCCTTTAGACAATTTAATGGAGCTTTATTTTTCAACCTTCTTTAAAAAAATTTTTTTTTTTGCTTCTTTGTTTATGAAACCTTTTTCTTTCTGACAGTTATTAAACTGTTTTCCTATAGTTTACTTCTTTCCTTGAAAATTCAAAGTTTTGTTCTTCACAGTTAGGCTTTCAGTGGACCTGGAATGGGGTTTTGAATACAAGGTGAAATTTGAATCTGATTTGCTGTTTGTTTGTTTTTCCCTCCTACATTGAGAACTGATTTTCCTGGCTCTATTTATTGAGACGGCCATCTTTTCCCCACTGTTCCACAATTATACTTCTGTCCTACATCAAATTTGCATATACATGTGAACCTAGTTCTGGATGTTTTTCTCTCTTGCATTGGTCATTTGCATACTCTTTCACTAGTACCATGATTTCTACATTATTATAGCTTAATTAGAAATCTCAATATTTGGGAGAGTAAATATTCCAAACTGTCTTTTTAATAGAATTGTTTTGAATTTGGTCACTTTGAAGACCGTCAACATCTTTATGAGGTTGATTCTTCTTGTAGATGACCATTAAATGTGTTACTTTGTATCTTAGGTCTTTATCACTTTCAATAAAACTTCATAATTTTCTTCATAAAGATTTTTTGCACATTGTTGGTTTTTTAACTGGGGAATTTGCTTCTTAGTTTTTATTTTAAATGACATTTTGAAAATTATGAAATATAGCCCTCTGTTTTCACATTAGGCTTTTGTCACTTAAATGGAAATAACATTCATAGCTTGTAAAACATTCTTTGAATTTCAATATGTTAAAAATTCTTGCCCCCAGTGGATAAATTTGATTTTTGAATATAACCCCAAATTATGCAATATCAATATTATGAAATGAGATCCCATTTTCATTAAAATGGAGGTGGTTCAATAAAACTTCAGAAAGAGAAATTTTACATGTGAGTCACGAATTGCTTCTGAGTAATATTTCAAAAAGGAAGTCCAGAGTGTCCTGATAATTGATGAAGTTATTCTGATTATCTTAGCAATTTTTAAGAAAACTGCTACTCAATATACATTATCGACTACTTATTTGCATACCTACGCAAATCTCTTATCATACATGCTTATCACTTCATTTGTCATCATATCATAGATTTACATTTTTGACATTTATCTAAAATTATAATCGAACTTTGTAGTTCACAGCATGCTTATTCCTGTGGAGAAGTGTTTATAGATTTCTTTGCTGACCTGCCATTGCAAATACCCAATCTCTTGTTAGTTCGCTTCCTTGGGCTGTCAATAATCCATGTTTATTTAGTTTTTCTCTGTGTATCCTGACTTCTAGTTTGGAAGCCTCTAATGACAAATTAAAGGAGTTTGTCATTTCATCTTTTCCCTTACTCTCAGTGCCACATATGTGCAAACTTTTCTTCTCTAAATGATTTGTGACTTCCTTAGATTTTCAGCTAATATTAGAGCTTGCCAAACTTCCACAGCATGCCAGAAACTGACAGAACCCCCTGCCCTATATATTCTTAATTGCCATTTTAAAACTTGTAGTATTATTGTGGCATAAAGACTTGTATTCTTAGATCTTCCTGCATTTCCATATTATCATAATTGTATTTATTGTTCTGGTCCCTATTTTGCTTACATCTTACCAAAATTAACTCTAGAACTTCTATATTCCATAGTCAGATAAACATTTAAGTCCTGAAATTCTCAGTGAATAATTTCTCTGTAACTTCCACACTCTTTCTAGCTTCTCTCATAACAAATTATGATGTTATCACTTCTCCCATGCACTAAACACTTGCTCTTCGGTGAATGTCCTTTACTTTGGATCAGTACTCATCCTTGTAATTTTGCAAAGAAATGAAAGGTGAGAGAGTTTCACATTTTATATGCAATAACTGTGCACATGTGAGTCTACCCAACCTATATTTTATTCTGAAGATGAAAGTATCCTCATATTTATGGCCCTAAGGGGAGATCTAATTCCTGGTGGACACAATGTGTTAACTTGAATATTTGATAATTTGCTGACAGTCTCATTGGTTCTAGAAAGCTTTTTTAGGTACCATGGATGAAATAGACAGCCATGTTTTACTCAGGCACTTTGTAAATGGATATTTCTATGCAACTTATATTGTCAGTCACACAGGGCCTTCTACCTTATCTCTTAACTATTGTTAATTTTTCTCAAGTGTCTGTGTCTGTTTCCCCATAAGAGCAACTTATAATTTGTAAAAATAGAAATAGGTTTTAATTTTCAAAGTATTTTTTAAGGGCTCATTTTCCCCTTCAACATTATGCTGACAATTTGAGTCATTGTCCCATAGTAATCAGTGACACCTGGGAAGAATACACATTCTACCTGCCAATAGTAATTCATAAATAAATTGTATACCTAAGAGAACCAGTTAAACTCTTTAAGTATATGTCTCTGATAAAATTACGCACATTAAAGAATGAGTTGCCTTTTTTTCATATTAATACTAAGGAAATTCGCTGCAAATACAGAGATTTAACATTTTTTAAGGAGGCTTTAACAAATAAGATTTAATGTGTTACTTACCTTTTGTCCACTATTTGCCATAATTTACTTTGACTGTCAGCACTTGACAAAGGAGTACCTCCCTCCCATATACCTTACACCTGTTTGTTCAGATCTGCTTTGCATAATCAAGAGGGTGGCTTGTCAAAGTGAACCTGAAATGTCACCTAAAGTTGGAAAGGGTGCTGCCTGACATTATACATATTATAGAGCATAGATGGGTCTTTTTCTTACCTATTGATTAGTAGATACTAAAGGTAATACATTTTTGCTCTTTTTAAAATATGTTTTATTGATTTTAGAGAGAGAGGAAGGGAAAGGGAAAGAGAGATAGAAACACTGATGAGAGAGAAACATCGATTGGCCGCCTCCTGCCTGCTCCCTGTTGGGGATCAAGCCTGCAGCCCAGGGATGGATCCTGACCAGGAATTGAACCCATAACTTCTTGGTCCATGGGTCAACGTTCAACCACCATGCCACACTGGCTGGGCCATACATTTTTGTTGACAAGAAAAGATCATCTAAAGAATGTTTTTAGATGAGTCAAAGCTCGCTTCAAGTCACCTTAAAAGCACATTTAAAGTATAATTTTGTGACTAATTGCAGACCTGCTTGCTCAGAATCTCTAGGGTTGGAGACTAGAGCAACCATATTTAAAACTAGAGGCCCGGTACATGAAATTCATGCACAGGAAGGGTCCCTAGGCCTGGCCGGCAATCAGGGTGACTAGCAGGGCGATCAGGGGCCCCCGCTCACACACACCTTGGCTGGCCTGGCGCCACCTGCTCGCAGGCCCCGCCTCACCACCACCACCACCACCACCACCACCTTTTGGGGCCTGCGGGCTGGGGCAGCTTCTGCATTGAATGTCTGCCCCCTGGTGGTCAGTGCGTGTCACAGCGATCAGTCATTCCACAGTTCAGTCGATTTGCATATTAAGGTTTTATATAGATAGATAAGATTACTGGGGGTAAACCAACACATGCTAAAATGTGAGACAACTGTCTAAGTGGAAAGAACTTTTATGATTAGTGGTTTTGCTAGCCCCACTCCAGCTGACTAGAATTGGGACCTTGGGCCACTCATTTATCTAGCTTTGGGCCTCTGCTTTCTCATCCATTAGATCAAGAAGCAATAGTATGTAATCTCTAAATCGCCTCCAGCTCTAAAATTCTATAGACACAGCATTTTGAAAGACAATAAAAAAGAGGGAGGGTAAGAAAACGATCAAGATGGGAAAACTAGATAGATATAACATAGATTTAATAAAAGCCATCAAGGAAAAAATAAAATAAAATAGTTTTAAATAAAAAGTTGTTTTCTATGTTAGTTTATAAATCATAAAAACCTTTGCAAAACCCTGAAAAGATAGTGAAGTTAACACATACACAGAATTTATTCTCCTAACTTAAATCATAAATTGATAAAGCATTGCATATATCACAATAACACCTGCAAAAAGAAATCTAAAGTTAAATAAAAAGAAAAGAAAAACAAAGGAAACAATACTACAAATATTAGACCTTAATATTTTTAAATCAATAAAGAGCAAAACCTAACAAAGATAGAAGCTAAGCTAGAGTGTTTTGCATAAAAGAACTAAGTTTTTATTTAATTTATGCAGATTGCCCTATTCTTCATTTTTACCTTTCATTTTTTGTATGTTTAATTAAAACATTATAACTGTGATTTCTTCTGAATTTTTAACTTCATCCATAATTTATATCAGGTCTGATCTTTCATTGTCAATAATTACTAGGCTTACAGTAGTGTTTGGAAATGTGTAAAAGTAAAAAAAAAAATAAGTAGAGAAGTTCTTAATTAATTACGGTAGCTTAGCAATCTTCATTCCCCACTGCTAGATGATTTTTCTCAAAATGTGTTTTCTTCTTATAATTCTGCAGTTCAAGATCTAAAAGCCTCATCTTGGCATTTGAGGATATCAGTAATCTTGGTTCATTTCATCAACCCAACCAAATGTCTCATTCTTCATCAATTTCATTATCCCAACCCAGTCAGTCCCATCTCCAATGATCGGCTAGTCAGGAAGCTTCTTAGGGAACAGGGATGGGGTGAGTATCTGATTGTTGGTATGCGTGTCAGTTACTGTATGAAACAGCAAGGACTCGATCAATGACTGGTGGTTTTTTCCCACCAGTAAGAAGTTTGGAAGAATGGAGAGAATGGGATTATTTAAGCAATGTCTTTCAGCTCATGTTTCAAAGAGTGGCACTTGCATTTTCTCATTATTTCTGAGTTCAAAGTAGAAAGATCAGGAATGGATGAGGATTGTATCATCTGTGCCTGTCCTTTCCTATTGGTAAGAAAAAGGCTTTGTCAAAAATACCCCTCCCAGATTTCCACTTACATCTTATAGGGCTTTTCCCATATGACATATATTACACGTCACCTGTATCATCACACATACCACACATCATCACACATTATCGAATTACACAATCCATGACCACTTCTAGATGCGGTGGAAGCTTGATAGTGAAGCATTGCCCATTTTATGGCCACTGTTCTTACTTTGCTGTGTTACCTTTTATGCGGTGCTGTTATACTGGTAATGTGCTCCACATGATTAGGGTGTCTCCTCAATGATGTTACATACTTCCTCAAAGGGATTATCCCAAAGTGGACACTTAATAAATAGTTCTTGGCATGTATTTAATACACACTGGTATCTGCTTTTAGGCAATATGGTTTGCTGTGGGGAGCTGAGGTTCTAGAATTTTAAAAACTGGAATTTGAGTCATTAATCTTCTCTTTAATAGTTATATCATGGTTACTGCCTTGTCCTGTAACATCTCTGAGACTCATTTCCTTACCTGCAAAAAATGGTGGAAAATAATAAAACTTCTTTTATTAGGTTTGTTTGAGACATAAACATGAAAATTCATGAGAAAGCATATTACAAACAAACCCTGGGTTGCAAAAAAAAAAAAAAATCACTGTTCTTAATAGAATATTTCTAATATTCTGGAGTAAAAATAGGCTAAGTGACAAGTTTATAAGAGGCAGTGGAAGTGATTCTCCCACTATTATATGACATTTCTTTTATAGTGGCACAGCTAAAGCAGAAAAGAGACAGCAATTACAACTAATAAGCTATTGCATTCGATTTGTTAGGCTTTCACGACTGCTTCTCCAGTCTCCAAGATTAGCTTGCCATTTGTTATGATATTATTGCAGCAGCAAGCAGCAGAAAAAGATGTCGCACTTTAAAAGAAATGTAGAACTCCAGAAAATATAGTCTAATCAGAAGTCCTGCTCAATGTGGAATAAAAAAAGCCCAGAGTGTGACAAATTTACATTTCTTTGTAGACAGTAGCGTTCAGCAATATACAGCAGTCCCCACTTATCCACAGTTTGGCCTTCCACAGTCAATTTGGGTCCAAGAATATTAAATAAAAAAGTCAAGAAATAAACAATTCATGTGTTTTAAGTTGTGCACTGTTCTGAGTAGCATGATGACATCCTGTACCAGCCAGCTCCATCCTGCTTAGGATGTGAATTATCCCATTGTCCAGCATATCCACACTTTATACACTGGTTGCCATTAGTCACTTAGTAGCCCTCCTGATGATCAGATTGGTTGTTGTGGTATTGCAATGTTTGTGTTCAGGTAACCCTTATTTTACTTAATAATGGCCCCAAACATGAAAGTAGTTTAAATTTTATTATAGGTACATATGTATAGGGAAAATACATATATTATATGTAAAATACAAATTATATATTCATATATCAATTTTTTTGCGAGAAAGGATAACTAACATGATACGGGTATATATGGTTTGGTACTACCCTCAGTTTCATTCATCCACTGAGGGATTTACAACATATCCCCCTCACACAGGGGGAGTACTGCATCGGTGTTCTAATTAGATACTAAATAGAGAATGGAGCCCACCTTGTCTAATTGCAGCGGATGGTATTGCTATTCTTACCATAGTTCTTCTTCGGTGCTACGCTTAATCGCTGGATTAGACTGGGCATGTCAGAGAGTGAAGTTACCTGAGTTAGGACATATGTTACTGGTTAAGGATAAAGAAAGCAGTTACATTTAATTTAGCACTCAGTCCACTGTTGCTTCCTTCTGAAGTCCGATCAATACTGATCCCACCTGACCTGGATGCTTTGTGGTCGAGGCTAGATGCATAGCAGTTGTATCAGTTAAAGAAACTGAACAAAATGTTACTGCTTATATTATTCTGATCTCTTGTATTTTCATAATACAAAGAATGTAATTTTCACCTAAACTAAAGGATTCCAGAAAATATTTCAATATTGCTTATCATGGATATTTTCCACAATTTTTTTCTGTCACTTGGTTTTTCAAGAACAATATTAAAGCGCCCTAAGTAATCACATTATCACATTAATATAACATTCTCATTAACTTCTTTGGTAGTCTAAAAGTTCTATCCTAGAATATGTCATTAGAAATTATATATTCATATATATATTTTTTTGCGAGAAAGGATAACTATCAATTGTCTCCTAGAAAATAAGCTGAGTCCTGAGTTTCTGGCCCTTCAGCTGCTGATTTGTATGTTTTGACATCTGTATCAATGGCTTAATACAACAAAATTTATTACTTACTCATGGGATGTCTGCTTTGTGCCCATGCACCTCTCCGTGGCATCTGTTCCTCAAGGCGGCTGGGATGACCAGTCTGCTTTGATCTTATGGCATCCCATCTCAACATGGGCTTCGATGATCATTATGGCAAGGGAGAGGGGGCTTGAGCATTGAGCATGGGCAGTTGAATGCGTGAACCCAGATTTGACCCATGGCCAAACCAATTTCATAAGAGTAGGGAGGCACCATCATCCGAAGAGAACCGGTTTGTGAAATGTAGTCATGATCATAGTAGAAACATAGACTTCTATTCTTAGTGATTTAAATACTTGGCATTATTGGATAGATTCCTAATTCACTGATGGCAATTTTTAAAAACATGTTATCTTTCTCTTGGGATTTGTTTGTTATGATGCAATCACATCGGATATTAACCTTTTGCACTCGGATGTCGAGTGTGACTCGACACGGTTAGTATTTTATAGAGATTAAAATTTCTCTTTGAATGTATCAATAATTTGAAATATAAAAAAATCCAAATAAGTTTGTATGAAAAGAAACTCCAGTTTTTTATTCTACTGCCGCACTTTGTAAAATCTGGGGTATTTAAAAAATTAAATCCTGAGTAGAATAAAGGAATCGAGAAAAAAGCAAGGGACTGCAAAGGGTTAAACATGGATAAAAAACATGCTACTTCTTCTTACGCTATCACTTGAAATCTGTTATTTCCAAGTAATGCATGTATTATCTGACATTAAGAAATGAATAAAAGTGGAGTCTCTTTTCTGAGGACTGATATTAAAAGGTAAAACTAAAAAGTAGTTGATAAGTGAAAGTATATTTTTACCATGTGAAGTTGGTTTTATTTGGAGGGGGATAGGAAAATAGTTTATGGAAAGTGGAATCTATGAAATTTGCTGAAGTATTTAAATCTGTAGATAGCTTGTTTCTAAGATGTTAAAACCCTTCTTTTATCAGTAAATCAGTGACTTTAATAATGCAGCATTCAAAACATTTGGATGTGTATAGAAAAGGCATTTTAAGGCTGCCCAGGGCCTTTTGGTCAGAACGTCATTTGACTCCTACCTGTAAAGATGAGGATATCTGTTTTTCTGCCCTAAATCCCATAAGAGAGCCATATAAATTGAACACTTGAAGCCCCTACAACATCTGGGTACCACTAAAAAGACTGGATCTACAAGACCTAATTGGGCAAGTCAGGGAGGTAATGAGCAGTCTTAAGTACGTATACAGCTTTACTTTTTAGCAATAAAATCTTCACTACCTACTCACCCAGTGGTTTGTAGCTCAAATCTAAACCGGACAATTCCTTGGAACGAGGAGATGTCTCCCTCAGAATCTTCTCTGACGAAAGTTGCTCACATCTCATCTTTACTTTGGGTTTTATTTCTTGGATTTTAATAAAATCACTTACATGTACCCTTCCTAGCATCGTGGAAAATACAAATGGAGGTTAAAAGAGCTATCTCTTCCCTTAAGTTTATGATATTATAGCTGAGGGAGAATTTATAATATACAATAACTGGATATCAATTCAATGTGAAATATACAAAATTATGCAAAAAGCATTGGAAACAAACAAAAAGATTAGATTTCTAAGTATCAGAGAAGTGGAGGCAGGTTTTCAGGAGGAGTCATAACTAGGTGAGGCCTTGAAATGGCATGAGCAGTGGGAAAGAGTGATGTTTTAGAATTAGGCAAGCGGGTGTATTGTGCATAAATACAGGGATGATAGTGACATGCTCCACGGAGGAGCCTATTTGGAGCCACCATGTCCTATTTTCAAGGATTTAAAAATATATATTTTGTGGAGAATCACTTTATAGGAAAGTGACTGTCCCGCTACTCTGTCTCAAGACCATCTCCTTCCTTTTCCTGCAGTCCCACCCCCTCACCTCCCACATGCCCAGCTCTAAACTTTTGGATCTGTATCAATCTGCCTCCCATTCTCTTTACTAAATCAGGAGTCAGGACTTCCAATAGCCTGTTACGAGTAGCGGGAGCTCCATCTCACAAGTATTGATGAGCATCTTGTATGTGCAAAGCAAGGAGACTTGGAAATAAAGACAACAGACCTTGTTTGGAGCACCTGTAGGAGGTTGGAACCTATGCTTAGCAACAAGAGATGCTAGTAGAGAGACCAAGGCAGAGAGGTCGGTGGGTTTGGTATATGAGATCATTAAGGACTTGGCCTTCCCAAGGAGAGCAGAGAGACCTCTTGGAGAAGACAATTCCTGAAGGAATCCTAAAGAAAGAGGAAGCCCGGCCAGCGTGGCTCAGTGGTTGAGCATCGACCTAAGAACCAGGAGGTCACAATTCGATTCCCGGTCAGGTCAATGCCCAGGTTGTGAGCTCGATTCCCAGTGTGAGGCATGAAGGAGGCAGCCAATCAATAATTCTCTCTCATCATTAATGTTTCTATTTCTCTCTCCCTTCCTCTCTGAAATCAATAAAAATATATTTAAAAAAAAGAAAGAGGAAGACTTAGCCACTTGAAGAATAGAAACTTTTAGCCAGAGGGAACTGTGTGAGTAAATGCATAGAGGTGTGAAAGATTGCACTGGAAGTTAACCCATCAGCTATTTGATATCACTAGTGGGTTATTAAGAATCAGGGAGGAGAAGTAAGTAGTTAGGAACCTGACATTGGAAAGTATCAAGTGTAAGTTAAGGAGCCTGCATGTGATGGGAACAAAGATGTACTTTTCTGGCATTTCTAGAAAGTAGCTACTTTTATCCTTAAACTGCACTCATGATCCATCATAGGTAAGAATAAATCATTGAATTTGCCTGAGTAGGAGGCAATTTCTAAAACTTGCAGAGTCAAATATATAAAATTCCAACTCTGCTTTGTGTCACCATCTGCCCTGAAATGCACCTACAACTCACAGAACTTCATGACTGTTGCCAGGCGATGGTGCGTGTTTCCTCTGACTGTGAATTCCTGGGAGTCTAGCAAGGCCCAGGGATTCCAGCAAGTGTTTGAAGCAAACCTCTCAGACTGAGAGGCAGTGCAACATATTCCAATAAAATATGAATCCAGGCACGCACAGATTGAGACATATTACTTGCAAATGTAAATAAATATAAAGGTGCGTGTTTCTGTTTTCTTGACAGGAAGGAATATTTGATTCATATGTTTAATATGCTCTGCCTTTTTTGCAAAGGTACAAACTCAGGGAATACAATCCATCACACAAGAGAATTTCAGAAACAAGTTAGAAACAGAACTACTAGTACAGATCAGAGGGTGAAAGGCAAGAGAGCGGAATAGGAGGTACCCAAGGGGAACATCAGCTGTGCTGATAATTCTACATGTGGGTTTGGAGGAGTGTCAGACGTGGTGCTGAGGAGGAGCGTTCTTGATCTTATTTCATGGTAGCATCTAATTGGCTGGGTGGCTAAAGCAAACCACTCGCTCTGCTTGTAATTAACATTTATTAAGCATCTCTGGTTTGGCTGTGATATTGAATTGGGTCTAGGCCAGGTAGTTCCATTGGATGAAGTCTGGTGTGAACAGGGCCAAAATTCTTTGCTTGGCACCTGCAAGGACCAGCTTTCACCCAAGCTATAGTTTTAGGGGCATCCTGATTTTAAACTTTCCTCTCTGTTGTTCCCTCTAAAACAACTTTGCTCTAGAATTTCCAATATATGATATGCCACAGAGCTCTGAACACTTCTTACATATGAAAAAGAACCTGAAGAAAATCTTTGTCAAATTGTGTGTTTTGAATTTTGATTTGGAAGATAAAGGACAAGAAATGCTGGAGGATGTAATGACTCAAATGAATTGAAATCTCTTTACGAGAACACAATCCATAAAACAAGTGCTATGTTCATCACATGCTAGTATGATCACCGTTATATAAAAGTAACTATCTTATTGTCCAAGTTTTAAAGGAATTTTTACCATAAAAAAATGGCAAAATAGTCCTGGCCGGTTTCACTCAATGGTTAGAGCGTCTACCTGAGGACCAAGAGATCATGGGCTTGATTCCTAGTTAAGATCATGTACCTCGGTAGCAGGCTCAATTCCCAACCCTGGTCGGGGTGCGGAGGCAACCGATGGATATGTCTCTGTCGCGCCTCTCTCTCTCTCTCTCTCTCTCTCTCTCTCTCTCTCTCTCTCTCTCTCTCTCTCTCTCTCTCTCTCTCTCCCTCTCCTAGGAGACCCTACATGGTTGGGCCTCCACTGCCTCCCTAACCAGCCTCTTCTTAACCCATATCTCTCCCTGGATCTCTTGATTCTAGGCACATTGGTCTTTATTTCATTACTTGAATTAATCATATTTCTTCTGGCTCTAGAGCTTGGCAATTGTGTTACTTTTGCACTGCATGCCCAGCACTTCCTTACATGGGTTTGATCTTGAAAATTTCCTTTCTCTTAAAAGTATACCTCCTAAGTGCATGTAGTCACCTTAAACCCTTTGCTTCTGTGATCTCTTTTATAGCACAGGCTGGAGGGCTCAATGAGCCAATGACTGACCACTTCTGTTGTTGACAAACTAAAAATCCTTATGCATGTAGCATTATATATTGTTTCAGAGTGTCACCCATCCGATTCCTCAATGCCTGTCAGTCATTCTGCTGCTATTGCTGCATGTACAGAGTATGAAACAAGTAGGTCCCTATCTGTGCAGTGTGTTGAGTGATAGAAGCTGTTATTTCCTCTATTTCTAGCCTTACACACAGGATAGACTTAGTGCTGGTCATAGTCTCTGTAGGATGCCTCCTATGGGAACTGTCAGTAATAAGAATACTTCACTTTTATGGTTTTTAAAAATTGTTCTCACATAATGTATCTCATGGGATGATCCCAACAAAGTTATCTATATATATAAAAGCCTAAGCGACTTGCCGGTAGCTATGATGTGTACTGACCACCAGGAGGCAGATACTTAATGCAGGAGCTGCCAAGCTGTGGTGATTTGGCAGCTGCAGTTCTCGGGTAATGCACCCGGAACCAGAGAGGAGGGAGCCCGATTCCAGGGTGCGTCACCCGAGAACCACCCTCTCACAATCCAGGATCCCTTGGGGATGTTGGAGCACTGGTTTTAGCCCAATCCCCACAGGCCAGGCTGAGAGACCCCACCATTGCACAAATCCGTGCACCGGGCCTCTAGTGAGGTATATAAAAGAAGCCCTTTTCAAATGTTTTCTTTTAATTTTATTTAAAAACATGTGATGACACCTGTAAGGCATCTTCCTGGAGTTGGTATCTAGAGGACGCCAAACTAGGAATCAAGTAGGCTGTGAGTTGGTCTAACCCCCTTTTATTGGAACCCCTCATTCTTTCTTCCCTATTCTTCAAACAACCACGCGTTTCCTTAAGTCAGTGAAATCTGTGGTCACAGCCAGGTGGAGGAGAGACTGTATATCAGATAAGAGCAAACAGACTGACACACATTGGTTCCTACACTGATGACTACATACCCAACCCTGGGAAGCCCACTTTATCGTCACGCTGCTTCCAGAGTACATGGAATCGTTATCCTAATGAGAACAGAAATGTTGAGACGCGTGTTGGTGTTTGTGCCAGAAGGTTAAGCTCAGAGCAGATGGATTCCAGACTGTTCCAGAATAGATTATACAGTACCGACACTTTCCAAATCGGTTCCCTTGTTTCTCTGCCAGCCTCGAAAGCTTTAGCAATCCTTGCTCCTATCACTGGCTGGCAGATTTCCTGTTTGTGGGATCGCTTCCCTGTATGTGTAAGAAATATAACTTAATTTTATTATTAAAAATAAAATGATGACTCTCAATTGCTGGGAAGGACAAACTGTACTGTAGTACGAGTTACTTATAGTTCAGGTCTCTTTTGAAGGTGACATAAGCAATGCATGGCCGTCTATCAAAACTCCTGGGTACACCTTTCAAAACAGATGGGTGTTGTTCTCTAAAGACCTCTAAGGAAGGAGATGGCATAGCATCCATCAGCATCCTGCTTTTATGAGAGTAAAGAAAGGGACACCTAGTAATGCAATCCTTTCACTCAGAAGCACCTAGAAATAGAAGTTACTTCTGAGGTTGACAGTGATGCTGGCAATTTGTCTAAGATATGCATGATGACATTTACCTTGATGATAATACCTCAGCTCTACATTCCTTACAGACCTGAAGTCGTGACCCCTGCCCCCTTTTTTCCTTTAAATATATCAGGGAGAGGGGAAAATGACAAAGGAAAACTAGCAAACATTTTCCTTGTCAATAGGAAAACAAGACCAGACAGTCCCACGGTGAATAAAAATCTCGAATATAAAGCATATTATATCTGAAAAGTCTCAAATTTTAACAGCATGTTGACATAAGTATCTCTATAATGATGGTATCAGGGGAATATAA
This sequence comes from Eptesicus fuscus, assembly GCF_027574615.1. Lineage (NCBI taxonomy): Eukaryota > Metazoa > Chordata > Mammalia > Chiroptera > Vespertilionidae > Eptesicus > Eptesicus fuscus. The sequence continues at coordinate 85,317,345 of NC_072484.1, forward strand.
GACATTTGAGAAAACAGTAAGATAAAAACAAATATTGGGGCATACCATCTATAGTGGCAAAAATAGGGGCAGAAATAGAAAATTGGGGACCAGCTATAATTGTAAGAAATATTAATCATGCTCTGTTAACCGTGATTGTTTTATTCTGATTAAAGAAACCACTTTCTAACCTGGCTGGGAGTTGCACCTGGGGCCTGGGAGCTCACCTGGAAATTCAACCCATCCTCCCCATCTGGGAGCTGCCTATTAGCATGGAAAGATGAGCAACCTTGTTGCAGAAACCAGAGCCCCCAGCCCTTTGAAGACCCCAGCCTTTGCATGCCCGCAGGCCTTTGCAAATCTCTAGCCCACATCACCTGTAAACTGTCCATTTGGCATGCCCTTTTGCCTACTTCCCCATGTAATCTTTGTCCTTCTTCCCAATATAAGCAGCTGGCTTATGGTGGGGGGCAGAGCAGATGTCTGTGGATGACCTGCTGCTCTCCCATATACTGCCGGCAGTATTGGAATAAACGCTCATTTGATTCGCCTGTCTCTGCTTACCTGGCTCAAGTAGTGACAGGCAGCCGGACCCATTGATTGTCCAGTTACAGCAACTCAGGGAATGCTATTTGCGGCCAAAAAGCTCTCTTTCCCTTTTTTTTCCATCTGTAACTGAGCATTGAATGAAAATAGAAAGAAAGGGAAATAATTTCCCTCCCCTTTCCATCAGAAAATGTCATGGAAATGTCAGAGTTCTTCCTGTGTGATCACAGCTCTTAAAAGTCGATAGCTGCAAATCATTGAAACACTAACTACATTGGAAATATGAATTCCGGGTAAAAGCAGCATTTCCGGGAGGTGTGAGCTACCTCTGAAGCTTTGGAAAGGTGCTTCCGAATGGAGGATAAGCTGCAACACCAGAATTCTAGGAATGATCCTTAAATTCTGATGGCTGGATGTCAGTTACTGCCATATTTAAATGACTCTCTCTGTCCTGCCCTCGGGTCACGTCCTTTGAGGTCTCCACTCATTCCTAACTTCTCTGCCATTTAGACATACTTACTTGTAATTCTCTTTTCAAGATTCCAAGTGGTGGGGTGCCCCCTTTTGAAAATGACATTCACAGATAAGAGGAGGAAAGATTAGGGCACTTTAAGAAGCTGTTCCCTGGCTTTAGGCAGAACTGATCTCATGTCATGCAAATCAGTAGCTCCTCTTGCTTTAAAGATTCCCCAGGGCAGTGTCTTGATCTTTTTGTATAACTAGGATCAGAGTAAGTTTGTTATCAGAAAGTCTCTCTTCACTGGTGAACCCTAACCTCAATATATATACCAATTCACTTTCTATATGTAACAGGATAGTGAATGGGGCTTTTTTCATTTTCAAAGTAGTTTGAGTACAATCAGAGATGGGCCTTAGAGTATTAAGGAGCCCCTGCTAAGAGCTCCCAGACATTATTGAAAGATAGCAAACGTGGTCCAGGCAAGAGGTATGAATAGGGTGGGTAGAATCTTAGAATTGGATGTAATTTTCCATTTTTTTAAATTAAAAAATATTTCACACATATATATGATATGTTTTTCAAAACAAGGAAGCTGACATTGGTGCATTACTGCTAACAGTATTCCAAAGCAAATAAAGTGAATTCTTTCTGTTTAGAGTTCAAACTATAGCACCATATTTCACTCAGTTGTTTCATCTCAGTCTTCACCGATCTATGACAGTTTCTCATTCTTCCCCTGCTTTTTATGACCTCGAGGGTGCTGCCCAGGTATAAGATCTCACTTTTATTTAGAATGGGCTGTCATAGTTTAATACCTGAAAGTGAATCATACTTGTCTACCTGAATGAGATTGTTTTTATAATTGGACGTGACCAGAAAGTGATGGAGATGCCATGAAGGGGAGGTTGGGGGGTGTGGACGGGGGTGAGAAAGCAACTTATTAATAGGCACTGTTGGAAAAAAAATAAAGCCTTTTCCTGAATGTACCCTCATTGGCTTGGCCAATTTGATAAACCGATTGTATTTGCATTAGACAGGGAAAAAGAAATAATAGCTATCCCAAGTACCCCTCAACAAAGCCTTATTGTCTTTCGGGTTTGTGATTATCAAGCTTACCCTTGGCTCACTTTAGTGTCTATTTGAACGAGAGACTATTGGACATTCAGAAGCAGCCCATCCCTCAAGGAGTTTGTAATCCATCAGAGGATATTACACACAAATCCATCTAATTCCAAATACAAACAGGTAAATGCTGAGCAATTAGGGAAAAGATGTTATTTGTCCTTGAGAGGAAGGAAAAAAATGGGGAAGTTAAAGATGATGAAAAAGAACTCTACACAGAAGTTGCCTGTGGAAGGGATATGATTCTGAGTATGGGAGCAAGGGAACACTGGCTTATTTTTGGAAGTGTGAAGGGGTGCTGCAGAATCAGGTGGGTAAAGTGATTTGTAAGATAAACCAGAAAAGTAAATTGATTAGAGGTTGAATTCAGGGCTCCAAATACCAGGCTGGGCTAATGACTTTTTCACAGGCAGTGTGTTGGCCTTTACAGAATTAGACAAAGTGAATGTCTTGGTCATAGTTCCACCTCAGGAAGGGGACTCTGGCAGGCGGTGTTGTGTGGCTTGGAGAAACAGATGAGTCCAGAAAAGAGACATTAAGAGAGACCAAAAAAATAAAAACAAAAAGGAGGATAGTGAATCTTACTAGTCCTCATTGTCTCCTTAGTTGAGGAGATGACATTATCTGTAGAAGGTGGAAATGGGGTTACTGAGTGCTTGAATGAGATAATACATGTTTGGCACAATGGCTGAAGAATCTGACAGGGGCTCAATCAATCAGAGGTTTAAACATAAAAACTACTGAACCACACTGAGGATCCATGGAAGTAGAGATGAATGACATTTTAAGAGACCCAATAACAGTAGTTTTTGGCTCTTCACTGTCTTTTGAGTTTATGATTCCCAAGGTTAACATTGTCTCACTTTCCACTGTACCTTGGAGACCACTTTTTATAGTGGCCTCTTCCCTAATCCAGTTTAAAATGGGGAGAAGGAGTGGTTTGCTTGTTTTTTTTGTTTTGTTGTTGTTTTTTTTTTTTGTCTTGTCTTTGCTTTCTAAACATGCTCTTATTTAAAAAAAAAAAAATACTACTGAGAAATATGAGCTCATTTTTTTCCTAAAAAGTAAAAAAAAAAAAAAAATTACAAACATAAATAGTGCTACAGTTAGCCAGTGAAGCATGAAAGAAAATGTATTTAGTTTGCTTACTGTTCGAAGCAGTGTCTGATCCTAGGATGTAATGGAGTTGGTTTTGAAAAGCTGACTGCCAGATCAAGCAACTTCTTATTCATCTGATCAGTTTACGTATAGCCTAAGGCCTGGCTCCGTGGTATGACAAAATAACATATAAGAAATTTAATTGTGTAACAGTAAATCCATGCGGGGAAGCAGGCAAAGAATTACATGAAAATAATTTCAATAGCTATGTTAAATATAAAATTGTATAACCCTTTACATTAGAGATCCCTTAACCGTTAAAGTAGTAGCTTGTGCCCTGAGCGGTGTGGCTCAGTTGGTTGGGCATTGTCCTGTGCACCTAAGGGTTGCTGGTTCAATTCCCAGTCCGGGCACCTGCCTGGGTTTTGGCGTTGGTCCCTGGTAGGTTCAGGAGGCAGCTGATGAATGTTGCACTCTCATATCAATGTTTCTCTCTTCTCCCTTCCCCTCTCTCTAAAAATCAAACTATTCTTTTATTATTTATTTATTTATTTATTTATTTATTTATTTATTGTTTTTATTAAGGTATTATATGTGTACATATCTTACCATTGAAAAATCAATAAACTATTCTTAAAACCAAAGTAAAAGGCTTGCTATTACTATACATTTGTAAACAAATATTATCACTGGCCTGATGCCTGGTAGAAGGAAAATTTTCCACCACTGCTACCATTCTTTAGAAAAGTTCTTCATAGAATCATCAAACTGCAATGGAAGACACTTTATAAACCACAGAGTCCAATCTCCCAGCAAATCAATAAAACTTTTTTGTTTTTAATTCATGGTCACTCCATGACTATGCATGAGTGATACAGAATAAACTGGTAAAAACATTAAATAAAAAGAATAAACTACTGGTTTTGTATAACTCCTTCCCTGGTTGAAGACTTCAATCTATATTGTATTTAATCAAGAAAGGCTCCCCTCTCAAGCTTTCTTTTGGATATGTACAATTTAATAATCATCCCCAAAGCTTCTCATCAAATATTATAAAGAGTTCTTATTCATTTACCAGGTTATCTTTACAAACTAAACACCATTTCTTTCAACAATTTCTCAAACAACACAGCTCTTTTATTCTCACTATCCTTGTCAACTTCCTTGGAACCATCTTTAATCTCTCAGGTTCCATGTATATGTTCAATGCTCAGAAATGACATAATTCCCCAGCTGTGTTGTAATATGTTTTATTCTCAAGGTTGTGTTTTATTGATACAAGCTATTGTTTTAGCTTCTTTCCCAAGGCTCCCTGAGACTTTTATTTTTTATTATTTTTAAATACGTTTTATTGATTTTTTTTTTACAGAGAGGAAGGGAGAGGGATAGAGAGTTAGAAACATCGAAGAGAGAGAATCCCACATCCAAGGTACATGCCCTTGACTGGAATCGAACCTGGGACCTTTCAGTCCGCAGGCCGACCCTCTATCCACTGAGCCAAACCGGGTAGGGCTCCCTGAGACTTCTAATTCAGACAGAACTTTTGGTCAATAAATTCCCTAGAAGATTTCATTTCAACTACTGTCAAGACAAGATTCTCTTGGTTATATTTATCCAATTGATTTTTTTTTTAACTCAAAGTAAGTCTTTAATATATCTCTACAATATTTTATCTTATTTTGTCCAGTGTTTTAATTTATTGACAGATAGTCTTGAAAATTTTGTTTTTTCTAAATATGTTTGACAATTTGTTTGGGATAAATTTCTAAAGACAATATTCAATGCTAGATATGCTAAAGCTGCTAGAGACCATGTCATATTTTTTTTTTCTCTGCCATCCATCAATTTGACTATTTTTAAAATAAAAATCCTGAACTTGAACACAACAAAGACAGAGCTCTGTGTCACGAAAAATATTTCTGCATTTTTTTTTCTTCTCAATTGTAACATCTGGAGCTCACGGTATTTGAAACTGTCTCCTTGAGTATTGGGGATTTCATTAACCAATATTATTTGGATTCAATTGTTCAACTTATAAATTCAACTAACTGTACTTTAATGTTACCAATATTAGGCTATAAAATAAGACTCTGTGCCCTGCTGGGTGGCTCAGTTAGTTGGAGCATCATCCATACATCAAAAGCTTATGGGTCCGATTCCCAGTCAGGTCAGATGCCTTGATTGCTGGTTCTTTGGAGCATGTAAGGGAGGCAACTGATTGATGTTTCTCTGTTTTCTCTCTCTCTCTCCCTCCCTCCCTCTTTTACTTCCTCTTTCTAAAAAAACAAACAAACAACAATGGAATGTATCCTAAGACATTGTCAAGACCTTTCAAAAATCAAAATCAGAAATGAAGTTGTGTGTGTCACAATGTTTCCCTGATCTACTCTTTCATAAATTCTTATTTTTATTAAGAAGAAGGAATCTGTGTCACAGAAGCCAGAAATAGCACATGGATCAGTTTTCTGTAGACCTGCTGTCATACTCATCTCTCTGATAACTGTTGTCTCTGAGAAGTCAGTTACCTCTCAGTGAGAAATGCAAAGGCCACAGTCGTAAGTTAATGCCTAGGACTTGATGATTAAAACTTCCACCTAATGTGCTAGAAGGAAGATGCCAGGCACTAGAATGCTTTGATCAAATGGCTACTTCTCACTACAATCATAGAAGTAATCTGAAGGGCAAGGAATCCCCTAACCTTAATATTATGCAAAGAAGCAGATCCCCATTGGTTTTCAGATTTACCAACCAGTTAAATGGCCAAGGCAGTCCCAAGACTGGCTCCCAATTCCCGGCCCAGTGTTCTTTTGAAAGAACTCAAATTTGGAGGCTGAATTTACTCGTGGCTCTTAATTTTATAGACATTTTCACCTCTTATGCATTTACTCTCCTTAACTATGAAGTATAGAGGTTGGATAGTTTTGAACAATGCCTTTAAGTCCAAGTCCAGCTTTCTATTACTTGGGGGAAGGGAGAGGGAGGCTAAAGTAATTGGAAAATTTGACTTGAAATTTTTGGTATTGCTGCCAAGAATAGCTTATTATAGGGGCCCTGAGATGCTGGCTTAGTTACTACAAAATGATGATGATGTCTTGACCATTTAAATTAACCTACCCAAAGGCGTTTGTGATAAAATTGCTGGTTAGCTAAATTTCATAAGTCTATTTTTAAAATATATATATATTTTTATTGATTTCAGAGAGGAAGAGAGAGATAGAAGCACCAATGATGAGAGAAAATCATTGATCGCTGCTTCTTGCACACCCCACACTGGTGATCCAGCCCGAAACCCGGGCATTACTTTGATGGGGAATCGAACCCTGACTTCCTGGTTCATAGATTGACGCTCAACCACTGAGCCACACCTGCTGGGCTCTCCACAAGCCTACTTAAAGTTATATATACAAGCTAACCAGCACATTATTTTGAAGAGAATTTATTTTTCAAAATTTTTGTTACTGTTATGACTTGGCTCTGATTTTTAACTTTAGGGTGGTTTTTTGTGTGTGGGTGGGGTGGTGTGTTTTTTGTTTTTTTCCCCTTTATTTGAACATTTTAAATTATTCTTCAGATATAGTAAACTTGAGTTCAATTAGGGTCATATTAAATTTTGTACTGATCCCTTTTGGCCATGTTTTCCCTCTGCTCTAAGTAGATTATTTGGATAAAAATAAAAAGCTATATTATATGACCTCTGTGAGTACAAAATGAATGAGTCATCATGTTTGATACTATTAGAAGGAGAACTCTAACTAAAGCATAGGATTTACATGGGTCTCTGCATTTATACTGCAGGCCCCTGACTTACTTTGAATTCCAAAGTCCGCTTTTCTAACAAGGGTGACTGTTCCTAGAATGACTGCTTCTCTCTCCTGGCTCTTTGCACCCAAGAGGTGGTCAGAAGCAGGCTGGGTGAAGGGGTGGAGAAATAACCACCTGGGTCAGGACTCCATGGCCAGCCTTCGGGGTGGCCGTGTCTGTGGATGAAATTCACAGCGCATGGCTTCCGGCTGTGGGAGCTACTTGCCACTTAACGTGTTGATGTTAACTCCGGCCCTTCTTTTGTTTAACTTCAGATAATATGTTTAGACACTGCTGGGATCCAAATGCAGCAAATCCAGCCTCCTGCATTGATCGATTATCCTCTAATAGGATTGTTCTGCAGAAATGGATATCATCACACCATACTGTGCGATGCTTAATACACACCGAGAAATAACTATGCTGGTTATGACTGCAAAGAGGATTAGACCTCCTTTCTGAAGGGGCCAAAGGAGGGGGACTGGGGCGGAGTGTGGGTCTCAGGAAGGCTCTCAGGATAAAAATTAAGTGAGGAAAACGTGCCTTTCTGCTCTCCCTCCCTCCCCTTACACCTTGGGCTCATTGCTTTCTACTCAAACCTTACAACCACTCTCTGAGGTGCGTTCTGGGCCTTAGGGTTTGGCCACAGGCAGAGCAGCGGAGTCATTGCAGAGGAGAGTGCCTTTTTGCATGAAGGAAATATGCCATCTGCTCAGCTTGCAGGGAGAAAGGATATTGCCCATTACACACCAGCTTCTGTTTATTGTATCTCGAGGTACAGTGTGGCAACTTATTCCCATCTGGACACAATTCAAAGTGTGAACTTGGATGTTTGCAGGTCTCTGTGCTTTTGACCAGGGTTGTCTTGGACTTGATAATTAAGCTTTCTCACACTTTTTTTTTTTTTTTTTGAAGAGATACTCATACTTCACGTTATGTATCCAGAATTACTTGCATCACCATAAAGGTGAAAAATAGCTCATCCACAGCAATACCCAATTTCAAACTTGTTAATTTTTTACTTAGAGTAAAACATACTTTATTTTAAGTAGTTTGGATTTAATTCCCAAATTCTGTTATTCTTGCTTAATAATAAAAACCTATTTGCATCCCATCAACATACTCACAGATAAGAGATTAGGCAGGAAGAAATCAGAAATTAGGTGCATATGGAATGCAAAATTTGTTTCTGACTAAAAATAATTTATAACCAGGTGTTCAAAATAATACTTTTTCATAGACTTTCTATCACCATTTTGAGTTATTTCTTATTTTCTCCAACTGAAGACCATGAGTTCTCCACAGGAACGTCCATGATTCTAATAGCAGTTGTTCTAGTTGAGCATGGATATTAGCAGCTAAGAGGGAGAGGAGACTCTCTAGAAGAGTAAGTGATTCTAAAATATGAGTGGGTATCAAGGTCATCTGGAGGGCATGTGGAAACAGATTTCTGAACCCCACCTCCTGTATTTTCCAGGAGCACCTGGTGGGTCCTGAGAATTTGCATTTGTTACAAGATCCCAGGCATTTCTTTGACCCTATTACTTGCTAATAGATCAAGTCACATGGCCAGCGTCAGCCCGGTGGTCCCTGTGGAGGACTAGAAGCTTTCTCTTATTTTCCATCATCACCCTTATTATACAAGCTTTCTCTATAATGACACGTTTGATTTTAGATGACAGAAAGTGACCAGAGCAGGAATATTTGTTCACGATTACTCTCACTTCCATGATTCCAGTATCCTGAGTGACAGACCCATGTTTTAATTTTATGAAGAACATGTACAGGAAATACATTTCAAAGTAAAACACAGGGGCCCCAACTTCATCTAAGGTGTCCCTAACATTTGTTTCCACTTCTCTCATCTTCTAATCCAGGGGTCTGCACAATTAAGCCTGAAGGCTGGCCACTAGTTTTTATTAGTAAAGTTTTATTGGCACACAGCCACTCATGCATTTATCTATTGCTTGTGGCTGAAATGGCAGAGTTGAGTAGTTGCAACTAACAAAGAAAGCTTTGTGGGGTGAGACTGCAGTTGGGCGTGAGGAAGAAAAACTAAAGGATGGTGGAATATTTTCACGGCACATTTTCTTAGTAAGAAAGGAAACTCCAGTTAGTGGAATAATCAGCAGAATTTGTGTTTTCCTTTAAACATCCACATCATTCTCCCATCATAATAAAAAGATTGTTAGGAAGTGAATGATGGAAGCGATGCATTCTCTTGGAAGATGTGCAACTGGGAGAGGCTGAAGTTTGGCATTTGCATGATCAGATCTTCCTTCCTAATTGTTTTATTTCCAAAGGGTGGGTAGAGAGAGGCGTGATATTATAATTATGCATTTATACTGCTTTCTTTGTTTTGTCCTCCCAACAAGCAACAGACAACCATGTTTTCTTCTGTGGTTTAATCTCATTACACAGTTTCTCTGTGACTATAGCCTTAAACTAACAGTTCCTAACAGGATTACATAGATTAGCTTATTTTCCACAATTTTCTAAGCAAGGTTATTCAAGGGTACTTTCTTGGGTAGTATTTTTTCCCCTTAAGTTCTGTTTCCTTGACCTATGTTCAAGTCTTCCCCTCTTCATTTTTGCCTCACCTTCCTTTCCTTTGCTTCAAAACTCTGGTTTAAGAGATTTTGTACAAGAAAAGGCGATGCTCTCTCTCCCCTCTACAGCAGGACTGCTTTAAAGCTTATCATAATGTCAGCAAGGATTTGAGCATTAATCAGCAAGACACATGTGTGCCTTGAATACACAGGGAAAGAGGTTTCTGACAAGAAAGCCAAACAAGGTTTCTTTTGAATCTGCTGCTTCCCTAAGAAATAGCAGGTTATATGATAGTGTTGGCATCACCTCCCCACCCATGCGATGGATTCAACTTCAAGGGCACATAATGTAAATCCTGCAGGCAGGTGAGATGCTTCAATAACGCATTTTCCCCAAAGGCACTCTGTTAACCAAGTACATCCTCCTAAATTGAAACAAAAATTAAATTAATCACAGGCATGCATCCTGTAATTAAAGTTCCATATAGAAATGAATTCAAATAAAAATATAAATTGATTTTCTAGTCTATTTTGGCACTCGCCTTCCATGAGAGCGTTGGTAGAAGTGTCTCTTTTTGTGACATAGTTTTGGAATGGAAAGACTCATTACCTTTCAATCGTGCTGCTGAGAAATGGCTAGTTCTTCAGCAGTTTTATAATGAAGGTTGTGGAAGTTCAATTATGGGGGGAGAAATCTTAGCATTGATTGGGAGTTTATTTTTCTCCCTAAAACGGAAGTGGTTTGTTATTTTGTATTCTCTGAGGCCTGCTTGTTTCTGCTGGAACATGCTTGTGAGTAAATTAAAGGATTAGAAGCTAGTGGTTTCAGTGGTGTTTGAATCGTATCTAGTGGTTTTGGTGACTAAAGTGCATGTTTACAGTTGCTTGAGAATCACAGAGTATTAGAACTAAAAGCAACAGCATTATTATTCAAGGTAGTGTAGGACAGGACTTTGGAAAACAGACTCCAATTAATCAACAGATAGCTATTGAACTTCTGCTATGCAGTGATGACTGAGCTGGGAGGCACAGGAGTGTAGTTGGCCTTTACTATCCCATTAAGGAGATAGGATACCCATAGGCTCAGATGTATAACTAGGAAGACACGGAGAGACATGCAACTGACAACTGGCTTATGCTGAGTATTTTGTGAACTATGATATGCAGCATTTTTTTTTTTGAATGATGTAAACTTGAAAAATTTTAAATTATACAGATTTCAGGAAAGCAGCTTGATATTACAGATATAATAATTCCTTCATTCCCTCATTTCCTCAAGAACCATGGAGTATCCACTATGTGCCCTTCCCATCTCCCTCCCCTTTCCTTCGGTTACAATGGAATCTGCGCCCTGCAACTGATCCAGGTCCATCTTCAGCTTGGAAGCTGCAGTTCTAAACCCTTTTGCCTTCTCCAGTGACTTCATCTCGATAATTCCAATTCTCCCAGTACTACTACATTTATTTCTCCCTCCCTCCCTCCCTCTCTCTCCCTCTCTCTCCCTCTCTCTCTCTCTCTCTCTCCTACATCAATATCCTAACATGCTTTTTGGTGTCTTCCATGTGAAAATAACAAGCGAAGAGCCTCTTGATTCCAGCCCCCACCACAAACATTGCCTCACAGAAAGCATCTTGCAGGAGCTGTCTTCAGTCCTTCAGTCTCCATTTCCCCGTTTCTCATCTGCTCTCCACCTGTCCCAGGAGAAGTCCCCTTCACCACTCCATGGAAGCAACTCTTCTTAGGCTCCTCAATGATGGCTACATGCTGAACCCTAGTGTCAGCCCTCATTCCCATCTGCCTTCTAACCCAGCACCCTTGAGTACATGACCCTTGGAAAACTTTCTGTGCTGCTTCACTCCCATCTCTCATTTCATCTGCTGTTCTTGTCCCCTGGTTTCTACTGGTTCCTCTCCCTATACCTGACTCCTACGTATTTGCTGAGAACAGAGCCTGTTCTGCGCGCCCCCCCACCCTTCTTTTCTCAGTAGATTCACTCTCTCTATAGGCTCTTAGTCAAAATCATGGTATTAAATGTCACTTAGAAGCTGACCAGCACGTTCTTCTCCAGCCCTGCCCTTTCCTCTCAGTCCTGAAGTTTCCAAACTGTCTCCTTGATATCTCTGCATGGATGCATAAGCAACCCCAAGCTCTGTCCAGAACACAATTCTTGATTTCTCACCACCAGCTGTTCCTCCTACAGGTGTCACACGATGGAAAGCCAAACACCTTGCTTCCTTCTTGACTTCTGTCTCCTCCCCACTCCCCCACTCCCCCGCCACATTTAATTCACAAGTGAACTCACTCAGCTTTACCTCTACCATATATCTCCAATCTCTCCACTTCCTCTGTCTACAGGCCTCCCTCCCTGATCCAAGCTATTAATCTGTCTCCTGAATGATTACAGCAGCCATGCCAATTGCTCTCTCTATTCTTGTTTCATCCTACCCTGGCCAATCCCATTCTTTTCTCCATACACAATCCGAGTGATCTTTATAAAACCTAAATCAGAATATTTCCTTCTAAAAACCTTTCAGTTCCTCTCCACTGCATCTGAAAGCTAATATCAAAACCTACAACACCTTATAGACCTGGCACCCACCTGTACCTCCAAAAATACTAGCCATTTAATTTTCAGACTTTCCTTCTCACATGCCTCTTTCCTGTTCTTCATACCAAGTTGCTTTACATTTCAGGGTCCTTGTCTTGTTTCAATAGCTTTTCATGTGGTTTCTTATTAAGTTCCCATTTTAAATCTTACTTATCCAGAGAAGTCTATTCTATCTTAAGTAGAGCCCCAGGAATTCACTATCACACGATCCATTGTGTCCTTCATAGCACTTTCACAATATGCAATTACTGTGTGGTTTTATTTGACTATTGGGCATCTGCTCCCTTCAGAACTAAGGTCCACAAGGTCTCTTTTAGTCACTGCTGTATCGTGAGCACCTAGGACAGTGCCTGAAATTGAATATGGGGAATGAATAAGATCCCTGTGTAGTGCAGGGGTGTGAGGATGCATGAGACACCAACGCCGCCTTCAAGTCACTGACAATCAGACAAAGGATTTACTAATTCTTCTTGAGCCTTGTGTTTCTGAAGTGTAAAATGAGCCTAGTAGGATTATAATGTGTTGCATATTTAAAAAGAAAGCAACCAAAATTATTTTGCTGTATGAAGTCATCACCGATTATGCGAGCTTTCCCGACTTAGCTTCTCAGAGAACAATATCCTTCTTTCTGTAAAAAATAAAAATAAATAAAAATATCCCATTCCACCAACTGCTCCTTGAGGAGCAGGTAGGAAAATGAGTTCTTGCTTTGGAATGAACTGAGGGCGGTCTTCAGATGCATTTGTACTGTTCTGCCTTTGAGCTGGAGTTTGGAAGTGTACCCGAGCATTCATTTGGTGTTGCACACACATTCCACTCACGCTTTCTGGATTCACTTTGATCAGAGACATTCCACTCACTCCCTGTTTTTCTCTGCATTTCAGCAACCTTTCTGGTGTCCTGTATGTCCATAGTTCCCTCTGACCCTCTCACCTTCTTTCTGGAAACTTGGGCATTTTGTATAATTTGATGTCTCTGCCTTGTAAGGTATTTGATGGGCTTAGTATATAACTCTCTGAGATAAAGTATTTGCCTTTAACCTTTCCAATTCCAATGCTCCATCTCTACATTTAAGTTTGTATTAACTGTGGAAAAGGTTTGCTCTTTCCTTTTGCTATGAATTCCTTCTAAATTAGAGCATTTTAATTAGGGTGACCTTGGAGACTGTTCCCCACCCCGCAAGAACAGACTCTTCAAAATTCTTAGCTTTGTGTTTTTTAAAAAAAAAAAAAGCAATGTACTTGGAAATTTCCTTGTATCATGAAACTCCAAACATAATTATGATCATTATTAGGAAAACATTATGCAAACCAGTGCAAGAGGATACCACACAGTGCCTCTTCCACTTTGAAATATGCTTTTGCCTCAGTGGCCATATTCTGATATATAGTGTTTGTTTTTCAATAAACTTGGCCACTGGCTGAAAATATGCACCTATTATAAATATATAAATATATGTGTGCGTAGTCACTTTATCTGGTCATTTAGTGCCACAGACTTAGTTAGTAACGTGCATTTGTGGGTGAATTGTAGCTTGTGAACCTGCCTTTCTTCCCAGTGCTAACCACTCCCTCTCCCTATTTCCCAATTGACCAAAATGAAGCCTCGGAGTCCCGACAAGATCAGAGAAAACAGAGGCCAACGGGGGAAGAAAGCGTCCTGTCAGTGTTACAGGGATCAGAATGAGGATGGAGACAGCCCCGTTATTAATGGAATCTGTCTCTCTTTGGCAGACCCGCTGAACTGAGCTCTAGCCTTTTTGTCTGGGGTTCAGTGTCACCCCATTACATGTGCCCATGCAGCTGCAGGTGGTGTTGACATTGATCCTTTGAGAACTGGATGCCAGGTGCCATGGGCGATGTTTGACCACCCAAATTCTGGATAAGGATTTCTTCCACCCTCTGAAGCCATTTTTTTATAGTTGTGTCACCGAAAAGAATATATTTAAATTGGCACAGTCAGGATGATTTGGGAAAGAGGAGATGTAGGAGGAAATGCGCCCAGTTTCAAATAGCCCTCTATTTTTAAGAAATGGGAGAAATTTGAATTACTTGTACTTTGCAAGAATCTTGCATAGACTGTCAATTAGTCCACAAGTATGTCATGCTCAGTATTTTGTTCTAGCTTTGATTTAGCATGACACCCTTCCTATTTGTAGCAGAGGTCATAATAAAAATAATTTAGAGAAACAACACAAACAGAAAAACACCAACCCATCTTTTGGCTTTGCTAAATAGGTTTCTGACATTGCTATTGGTCTTTTTTCTTTTTTCTCCTTCAATTGCTCTTCTTCTTCCTCCTTTTTCTTCTTTAGCTGAGAAAACTATCACTAAATCCATACAGAAATGTGGGCATTACCAAGTCTTGGTGAGACAGAACTCTATACCCCAGATAGTTGATGGGAGAGTCTCACCAATGATGTGAGAGGAGACCACCTAGTAAATATTCCTGATTTAACAACTAATAGAGGATAAGTGAGTGAAACCTCTACAGTAATAAAAACAGCACACTTATCCAAATATGCCTTAGACACCTAGTCTATTATAATTGAAAGGAGACATAGTGAGTGCTTGGGAAGTCCAGAAGTTAATCCTGTAAGAGGCTCATACACTGAGGTGAGGAAAGGCTATGAGGTCAGGGGGTCTAATTTTTTAGGACTTGAGTAATATATGTGTGAAATCCTAGGAAGCAAAGTCTCAGTCTTTCCACTTAGATTCTGGGCTGTGGTGATGCAATCTTAGGCAATTAAGTTTATTTTACTGAGCCTCAACGTCCTCATTTGTAAATGGGGATAACCAACAGTGTGGATATGAAGTTTAATTAAGGTAATGCTTATGAAATTATGAATCATAGTGCCTGGCACATTGTGGTGGATGCCACAATGTCAGAAAATGAATGAAATCAAATGCAGTGTTGCTTAAATGAAACAGAATGAAGCTGATGTTGATTGGCTTTGAGGCAGACCTTTACGAAGGGGAAATCTTGGCGTAAATCTCTGCGCACAGTTGTAATTCACTTAGTTCAGTGGTCGGCAAACTGTGGCTCGCGAGCTACATGTGGCTCTTTGGCCCCTTGAGTGTGGCTCTTCCACAAAATACCACGTGTGGGCGCGCACGTACAGTGCGATTGAAACTTCGTGGCCCATGAGCAGAAGTCGGTTTTCGGCTCTCAAAAGAAATTTCAGTCATTGTACTGTTGATATTTGGCTCTGTTGACTAATGAGTTTGCGGACCACTGACTTAGTGAATTCTCAGTAACTTTAGAAAGAAGCTGCAAGAAGCTAAGACCTGGACCAGAAGACGATGGCTTTGCAGGGGGTGATGCTCAAGCATTATCCTCTGTTTCATGGGAGCTGACTACCCTGTATATAGCAAGTCACCCACACATGACTTTAAAAGGATGCTTACTTAGTGTTCCAAGTAACCACTGAACAGTGCTCCCTTAGCAGTGTTCTAGAAACACTTACCTGGAAGGCGTTCCTGAAATCTAGAAACGTTTGTGTATTTGGGTTTTGTGTCCTTAGTATGCTAGTACTAGCTGTTCATTCAATTGATCCTCCCTACGCAGACCCTAGGGAAGAGGCCTCTCATATCAGACCTCCCCTCTTCTTACTGCTACCAGGTATTTTAGGCCATTAGCTCTCTGTACTTACTTGAAGGACTTTTAAAAATATTTTCTTCTCAAATTAAAAAAAAATATTTATTGATTGATTTTAGAGAAAGGAAAGGAGAGACAGAGAAACAGAGACATGGATTTATTGTTCTACTTATTTATGCATTCATTGGTTGATTCTTGTATGTGCCCTGACTGGGGATCGAACCTTGGTGTATCAGGATGATGCTCTAACCAACTGAGCTACCCAGCTAGGGCTCAGTCTTTGACCGGAGGAAAGAGAGTGCATTATATGTGTTCTAATAAAATGCTTTAAAAATAAATGCACTTAGGGCACTGTTTTCTGTAATTTACTGTTGCTAATGTGTAGTTGTTATTAAATTGTATGTTTATATTAAACATTTCTCATGACAGAACTGGTTGGTATCGATCAGTTGGTTGGGCGTTGTCCTGTGCACTGGAAGGTTGCTGGTTCGATTCCTGGTCAGGGCACATGCCCGGGTTTTGGACTCAATCCCCAGTAATGGGCATGTAGGAGGCAGCCAATCTATGTTTCATGCATGTCTCTCTCTCTCTCCCTCTCCCTCTCTCCCTTCCTTCCTCTCTCTTTCTAAAAATCAATAAGAATATTGGAAAAAAATAACATTTCTCATGCCAACAGGATAGCCACAGCCTTGACTAATAGAGGGAGGGAGGGAGGGAAGAAAGAAAGAAAGAGAAGAAAGAAGTTTAGGGAAAGGATACATGAATAAATGGGGGAAAAAATTGGTTATCTGAACAAGAGGTCTCCAAAATAAATCATTTCCAGAAAAGACACCACCTTTCACAGCCAGTGGCTCTTTCTTGGTTCCCAACCAATTTATACTCTATTAAGGTTTCGCTCTTTTCTTCCCCAGCCTTACTAGTTTAGGGATTCTTCAGTGTGTGGGTGGGGAATGCTAGCTTTATTGTGAGAGGAGCCCTTTGC
Organism: Eptesicus fuscus; assembly: GCF_027574615.1. NCBI lineage: Eukaryota > Metazoa > Chordata > Mammalia > Chiroptera > Vespertilionidae > Eptesicus > Eptesicus fuscus. Next base: position 85,334,087 of record NC_072484.1, read on the forward strand.
CTAATCTCATGATCTGGTGTCTGGCTGGCTGATTTCCTCAGAGCAGGAAGACTGCCCAGGGAATTGGTATGCCTGGCTTGTGTGCCCTCTGGCCTCCAGTCTCAGGCTCAATTATACTATCTGGTCGCTGTTGGTGTGAAAGAGAGGTAAGTTGGGTGACTTGTTTTTCAACTCAGTGCAAATTAGTTTATGCTTTGAAATTTGCTGATCTTCTCACCTCAATTGGGGAAATGTCTGACTATATTGATTGGTCAAATGAAGGACTCAGCGAGGTCAAGTGCATTTTAGATGCTTCTTCAATTGTCTTCAATCACCCTTTCTTGGAAAGCTGAGTCTGTGACAATGGCATTAGGATAGGGAAACAGCCCCGACCTAGTCTTCTCTACCTCCAGGGAGTTGTTCGCTCAATCCACGGCCTTTGCATATATAGTTTCACCTGGAAGGATCTCCCATGCCAACCCCTCCCTGTAACTCCCATTCATCTTCCCAATGTCAACATCAGCATCATTCCTGTGGAGAATCATTCCCAAATTCCCAGTCTATGCTGCTACCTTTCCTCTCTGAAAACAGATTACTCAGTTTGGGGGAATGCTTTCCTCAGGATGCTATTGTCCTGATTTGTTCCTGTTTCCCCAACTTCTATGTATTCTCCAAGAAAATAGGGACTGGATCAAATTTTGCTCATTGCTCTGCCCTCAGTGGTTAGCACAGTACTTGGCACATATAACAAATGTGTTGAATCGGCGATTTCCAACAAGTGCTCCACAAGAATTTTTAAAACCTGCAATACCTGACTATTGAGTCAGGCGCATTAACCTCCTTCCCTTAGACTGCCAAGTAAAAAAATGACAACAGCCAATACATCACTAGCCATCAGGCATGAATGAATAAAAATTATACCTATTTTTTTGTCATATTAGCAAAAAATATATATATTTTTTGGTGTGCCCCAGAACTTTAGTAATTAGTTTATGTGTGCCAGGAGATGAAAGGGTTGAAAATTGCGGTGTCGAATGAATGAATCTAATGAATGAAACTAATGTTCTACAGTTGCACAGCCTACTACGTGTTTCGTTGAAAATTGGCTTGCACGGGGACTGAATAAGGAGCCAGTGGGAAGCTGGCCCCCAGAGCATGAGTGTCAATCTAGCAGCTGCCAGCCGAATTTCTGGTTTACTATTGAGAGAGCACCTTGGTCATCCACCCCCTCAGAGCTGAAATCCCTCTCGCACTCAGGTAGCTACAACTTCAGTAAAAGTAATGTCAACTGAAATTGGAACTCAATAGTCATTTCAATTATGGCTGCTCCCTCCTTCTGTTATCCTCCCCATGAATGTACCTGCCTTCCCACGCCTTCCATTTCCGCCTTCTGATTGTGAGCGTGCCTGGGGCTTCTCACTCCTGTTTGTTCTCTTCTGTTAATGGACCTTACAATAATTTTCTACTTCTTTTTATTGTTTGCCCAATCTTCTTTACTAGGCTGTTTAGATTTCTAAAAGCTTCGGATTGAAGGCACCTCTTCCTGCATTCCTGCTAAATTAAATTGTCTCCATTGCCCTTTTCATTTCTACACTTTGGCTGAGATGGATTTTAGTTTCACTTCTCAGGAACTGTTCCTGCACTGTTGAGGTTTCTTTATTTCCGATCAGGATCTTCAGGGATGCTTTTGGTTTTTCAAATAATCAGAAGTTAGTCATCTTTCTGCAAGTAAAAGTAAATGAGTAAATGAAAACCAATATGGACTTTAGGACTTAAAATTTCAATATCGTCCCATCTACCTATCTCAACACGTGTTTGAGAGCTTAGCCCATTTGGGGCTCATCCATCAGACCCATTCATTCTGTTTATCCTCCACATAGAAGCCTGTCTTCTCTAGTCCTTGGAAGAAAGCACCAGCAGCAGTGGGCAGGAGGGCTGGGGGTGCCACAGGAGGTAGGCCAGCACTTAGGATGCCCAGTTCCTCTCTTCTCCTTCTGCAGCAAAGCCAGTGCCATTGGCGGAAGAGCCTGGGCTGGGAAGAAGGAATTGTCCCCTTGATTCTGCCACTAATGAGCTGTGTGCCCTCAGTCAAGTCACTTCCCCCTTTTGGCATCTTAGAGAACCCTCACACAGGCTAAGGACCTAACACAACTGGTGAACTGATCTTTTTGCAATTGAATGAACCTTGATTCGTTGGCAGCAATAGGCAGTGGTTTCCCTGGCAGAGTTAGTGTCTAAAGAAGTAGAGTCTATCTTCAGAAAACTTCTCCCCAGAGTTCAGCTCCCAACCCCCGCCCCGCCCATGGCTACAGGGAGTGGGAGAGGCCCTGTCACCTCTCACCACACCACCACTCACAGCAGTAGGAACTCCACATATACTGAAGGTGCAGTCACCAATCAGTAAGGCACTAGGTCACAGCAAACCTGGAATAAGATGGAGAGAAGGGCGTGCTTTCATGCTGGCTCAGCTTCTCACTTTCAAAGAGGACAGCCTGTAAAAGGAGAGACTGAGCCACAGAGAGCAGGGGCCCAGCAGCCCTGCCCCGGCAGCTGGCTGGAGCTGTGACCTTTTGCCAGGCGTGATCTCCATGGAGATGACAGCGTGGTACCCCGGGGGATTCCTTTGTTTGGAAGAGTTACTCTCCCCGGCATTAAACATCTCATTAAGTGTCTTCCTTCATTTTAGTGATGTCCAGAAGCTTTCAGGGATAATCTGAGCAGCCAGTGAACTGCTGTGTCTTCCAGGGCGTGAATAGCAGAGATCGGTCCGTGTTTGCCCTGGGTCTATCAGCAGCAATAAATTTTAATCGGTTAGGCACTTTTCAGGCATTGTTTGCCAAACACTATTTTTGGCAGGCATCTGTAACAAAGCCTGATGCATTATGCATATTATTTCCACCGTATTTTATTGTATTAGCACATGTAGTATTTGTAGGGAATTTGGGTAAATTCATTACCAAAGTCTTATCATATTAATGACTGGTTTAAAAAGTATTAGAAAAAATATTAATATTCATAGAGAGTGTACATCCTATGTTGGGGAAATGGGAATAATCTACTCTCATTTGAAATTCAGGACAATATTAGCATGTGCATGGAAAAAATAACTTATAAAAGTACACAGCAAACATGAAAATAATTAAAACCTTGAATTACTTTGATGGTTCCTTAAAGATTGAATGTTCAATTTCAGAATTGTAATCACAATCATTATCACAGATTAAATTACAGAGAGAGATTAGTTTTGCTTAACAGCATAATTTAGTGGTGGAGACCTGGAAAATGTATTTCACTTTGCCGTGTCTTATTTCTTTGCTATCCTGACCTGCTAAATGACACTTTCTCGCTTCTTTTGTCTCCATCTTTCCTTGCAGTGAGGAGGGCTTTAGACCTTTGAACCACCTTCAACTCCTTTTCTTGCTCTTTGCTTAGAATAGGAAAGTACTACGCCCTGGTAAAATTATCTGTCTCCACCGGAAGCTATTCCAGTAATTCAGTTCTCCAGTGAAGTGTAAGGATTCAGCTCTATTGAATGTCTCTTGGCATCACTCTTACTATTCTTATAACACAGGGCTGTGGAAATTAGTAATCAATTATTTTCTCCACCCTACTGGAGATCATAGTGTTCCCAGTGGTTCCTAGCACCTTGATTTCTCCTGCTTTTATAAATTTGACAACTCATATCCAGAGCACTCTTCCCTTTAGAAACTATTTTACAACAAAATAGTTTCTCAGTGTCAGAAAATGCTATAGCTCTTCTTTTCACAGGTTTTGATTCAGTTAACACCTCTCTCCAAGAAGCTAAAACATCTCTACAGGTATTGCTTCACAACAACCCTTCGATGTAGGGCAATTTATTCTGACTGCTATTAAAAAGAGGAACAACTTTCTCCCAACACAGCACTGAGGTAGGTAAAAAGTGACTGAGGAATGCTGAGTTTACTATCTAGAATTATAAACCCATCTGGCTGGTATGGCTCAGTGGTTGAGCATCAACCTAGGAACCAGGAGGTCCTGGTTAGGGCACATGCCCAGATTGTGAGCTCAATCCCCAGTGTGGGGCATGCAGGAGGCAGCCAATCAATGTTCTCTCTCATCATTGATGTTTCTATCTCCTATATTTTTCCTCTCTGAAGTAAATAAAAATATATTTTAAAAAATAAACCCAAGGACATCCTGTTTGAATAGGCAGAAAGATGAAATGCACCCACTCTCTATATAAAATTACTATAAAATTTAAATTGGAAGAAATATTAATTATTTTAAGTGGAGACAATACACTTATAAGGATAATTACTTTTTAAAAATACAATTTATCCACATTTCTATCGACTATAAGATTTATCTTCATTCCATTCCATTCATAGCTGCATAGCCAGGGCAATTTTTTTTCAAATATTTCTATATAGGTACTTCTTTCTGACTCATGTTCCATTCTGGCTACCAAAAAAATCAATGAGACCTTGACTTTGCTGCTCCCATATTTCATGTGCTGGTTCTTAACTAGAATCAAACTAGCTCTGGACAAAGACCATTACTATCTTACACCACTTTCCCCAAAACTCAAAGTAATATACTGTGGCACTTACCAGATATTTCTTGCTCATTTTGTTCTCAATTTTTGTAGTTGAATGAAAAAAAAAATTCCTAATTTTAATAAAATTTATGAGAGCTTTTCTCAAACTATTTTCCTTTGAGAACAAGGGAAGTTAGATTATTCAATGAGGAAATTGAAAATGGCAAACCCCACAAATTAGTGTATTTTAGAAATACATGAAGGGAACTTCAAGTTAAAAAGAGGAATGTTCTATAGTTGATTGGAAGCCTCTTAAAAGGAGCACGGGTGCCATTTGAGGAGGGATGCTGAACTAAAATGGTTCAATCTCCTCCCCAGCTTTCACGCTGTTGACCCAGTGACCACAGGTGCCTGGGATGCAGGATAGCTCACCTGTTCAAGGAAATGTTTGTGGTTTTGAGTCAGAAAATACCATACTTACATTTCCCCTATGATTTTATTCTCCGAGAGAGAAGAGTAGAAGAAATTATGCAATATTAGAGTTAGGGGTAATTAATCATTTTCAGCAACACTCATTGAAACCTGCCTATCTGATTTTTGTTCTAAAATCCTAGTCACCATCTAATTGTGGCCCCCAGCTCCAGTCTTGCTGATGGTTTGGAGATATAAGAAAATAAGCGCAGAATGAGCAGGCCATGGCCATGGCCATAGCCCCAGTTTTTCTCTCCTTGCAAATTTGAAACTGGATCAAAGAAATGTGGGGACAGGAGGGGAAGGGGCCCTCCTTCTCAGGATGTATTTTTCCCCCATTCCACCTCTAGGAATATCCAGTCTCCATCTTGATTGTCTTGATATGGATGATTGTCTTCTAACTGTTGGCCCTTGCTGTGCTAACCAGAGAAAATCATGCAGAGGAGATTTATATTGAAGAAAATATCTTAATTCTTTTTCTACAAGTATGTATTTTTGACCATAACAAAGGAGAGGGGAAAGGAACGGAGTTTGTGTGAGGAAGTAAGTCATATGACATAGTATAATGTGTGTTCCCAGGAAGTCATTTGCTCTAGGTTGTATTAGGGTCATAACTTGTGCCCCTTTGGGTTGTACTAGGCAGAAGTGTCTGTTATACAGCCAAGCACATGAGCATCCCCGGACCCCATGGGTTGCATTGATATCAATTTCCCAGGCTTATATGTGCAGCCAGAGGCAGTAAACTTCTTAAGCAGCCATGTCCCTTGAAAACTAGTGCAAGTATTGGTGGAATGTGGTTGAGAGAGTTGACAGATTGCTCTGAAAACCATACTCATTTCACTGACTGCACAGATGGCAGGTTTGCAGAGGAGTGGTATCTCCTTGGAATACCATTTTATCATCTATTTAGAAAAAAACAAAAGTGTTTCCTTGTTGCTTTTGCTCTGTGTTCATTTGCTTTTGAAAGAAGACAATTTACCCATTGATTTTGCACTTACATTGAGTTTTCTTGAGACATTGTATTTGTGTTTCTTTCTGGTGTGTACAGATAAGACTAGGGTTGATCAAATTTGATGTAGATTCGTGTGGGCACTGGTGTGATGAATGTCAGAGAGCTTTAAACCTGAGTCGCTCACTGCAGCTCCCAAGACCAGAAAATGCACATGGCCTAGATCTCTGTGAGAGGAATCACAGTAACTAACTCTCAGCCCAGAAAGGATATAGGATGTCCTGGCATCATTAATTTAAATTCTCCCTTTCACATAAACCTCCCAACCAGTTGTATTTTGCTTTCACAACTAACTTTTGCTTCTGTGGTATTTGTCTTCTGTCCAGAGGAGTCCTGAATGATTTCTTCATCATCTTCCAAAAAGGGCATAAGATAACTGGCTATCATTAGTAGATTTGAAAACTTATAAAACAATAGTAAACACACAAGCAAACAAAATGAAAAGTCACGAAGTAACAGGTCATCCTCCATTGATAACATTTTTATCCCCATTTCAAAGGACAGAGGAAAGTCCCAGGTGCATCATGGGAGTAATGAAGAATAAAATCTAAAGCTTTTGGCAGGTTTTCACTCTTCTGCCTTAAGTATATGTCTATGAGGGTCCTGCACTAGATCTCCAGCTGGCAGATCGGCATGTTCAGTGAGCTCCTGACAGAGAAAGAGCTATAGCAAGAAAAAAGGATCTCAGCTCACCAGATTGTACTCGTAACTAAAATAGCAGCACTATTTGAAAATATATGAGGCTTGACTATAACAGACCTTCCTTTTTTATCTTAGTCAAGAGCTACTTCCACATGAGTGGTATATCTCCAAGTATTTACCTTTGGAAGGTAGGTGCTTACTCTTTCAGAATCTGTTCAGATTTATGTGAGCTACATGAGAAAAGGGAAAGCGGTGTTTTAAAGCCATGGTTTTGCTCTAGTTTGCATGATGACATAGTGGAAAGGGGTTTTGATTCGGACAATCCTGCGATTGATTTGCCACACAATAACTTGTCTGGCCTTGGGCAAGCCCCTCACCTCTCTGAGCCTCGGTTTCCTGCATAACAGTTACTAGTTAACAAGTTAACACAGTAACCCAGCATGCATTGCTTTATTCCTATAATACAATCTCAGCGAGCTTTGTAATCATCCTGCGGGGTCTTTTTTAAAAAAATATATATATTTTTATTGATTTTTTGCAGAGAGGAAGGGAGAGGGATAGAGAGTTAGAAACATCGATGACAGAGAAACATCGACCAGCTGCCTCCTGCACACTCCCCACTGGGGATGTGCCCGCAACCAAGGTACATGCCCTTGACGGGAATCGAACCTGGGACCCTTCAGTTCGCAGGCCAACGCTCTATCCACTGAGCCAAACCGGTTAGGGCTGAGGGGTCTTTTGAGGTTTTCGTGGAATGGTCACTTTACATGCACTCATTTAAAAAAATACGTTATTCTGAAGTACAGTCCAAAATAGCAACCTCCACAGGAGGGAATCTGTCATCCCTGGTAAAGCCAGACGCTGTCCTGTATGTCCCCTCCCGGCCTCCCTCTCGGGCACGCCAGGCCGTGGTCCTAGTTCTTGCGGGCTTCTAGCCTCCCGCTGTACCTTGTCACCGAGGCGAACACCTTGTGTATGTGTCGGGGTTCCTTCTGCCTGTCCAGCCTGCGTGCTGATGACTGCTGCTCAGCCCACCACCACAGCGCGAGAAAGGGTGCTGGCCTCATTCCCGGGTCTAGCTTCCCCGCCAGGAGACTGGGCGCGCCTCGAGGCCGTGTTGTAAGTCCTGTCTTACCATCTGGTGGTAACGGGCTCACGAGGGGCTGAGCTAACATCCAGGGGCAAGCCCAGCGTTCACAGGGGGCCTGGAGCAGGAGAAGCACACAGGCAGGTCTGGAACCCCAGGCTGCTGGGCCCCTCCCACCCCATGCTGCCTGGAGCCCAGCAGACCATGGTTTGATGCTCTCTCTCCTTTATGCACTCGTACAATATTGGAGTACTAGTTGATGTGAGGACTAAAAAATAAGGACGTCATTATATGTAAAGAACCCAGCACAGTTCTGGGCTCTTAGAGAATACTTAAAAATGGCCATAGTTAAAGTTTGAGAGTTATAGTTATGGTAATAATAAACATGATTATCATCACCATGAGCCCACTCAGAGAGAAATCTGTCCCTAGATTCCTCTTCCCCGCCTCCCTCCCTTCCTCTGTCTTCCTCTCTCCTTCCTTCTCTTTCTTGTCCCTTTGTCCTGTTCCCTTGTCCCCGCCACCACCAGCATCCTCTGAAACCCTTCACTGTTTCCTCTCCTCAGCACCCTTTTTGCTGCCTCCACGTCTCTATGTAGAAAAACACACCGTTCTATCTGCATAACACATCTGTATGTAATTCCAGGAGGTCATTAGTAATCTGTTCAAAGTAAGTGGAGAAACTTTGGCTAAAGATTAATTTAATCAAATACTATATTAATTAAATTATATCTTTAAAAGGGTGAGAGATGCACAGGATAGTCTGTATGATTTTATTCAACTAGTGCTTAGTTGAGAACCGATGTTGATATAGGAGCTGTGGATGCAGATCAAACAGAATTTCATGTAGCGTCCCATCCACTCAAACACAGTGCCAGGCTGAAAGTACCATTGAATTCCAAAATTAGGTAATAATGTTGTTCCTTTTTTTTATCTTAGCAAAATAGATGTCCCATGCATTCAAGAAATGAGAAATCTGTTTTTACTTTAAAATTTAAAATACAAGAAGTCTAAAGGATAATGTAATAAACACATATTCCTATCACCCTGAGTTAACAAGTATATAACTTTCAGTTTTTTAAAAAATGAAAACACAGAAAAAGATAAAATTCTCACAATCTCCTACTTTATCCTTTCTCCTGACCCCAGGCAATTATTATCATCAGTTTTATATGATATAACAAGTTATGAGTTTGAAGCCTATTGACCCCTTTTATCTGTTGTGGAATGTTGCATCGTCTCAGATAATGTATTTTGTTTATCCATTTCCTAAATGATGAAGCAAATTCATTAATTTATTCTTTTCAACAGCATTCAACAAGTGCTTATGGATTGTTCATTCTGTCCCAGGGGAGGGAGGCTGAGTCAGTAATTGACTTTAAGGATCACTTGCTATTGCTGTTGGATAAGATAGGAAGATGGAAAACAAGGCGGGCATAAGTAAAGGCTTTGCAAATAAGATAGCCTAGAAAATGGTGTTCAGAAGGAATCGGAGCAAGATCAGGTTGGAAAAAAAGAGCTATTGACTCAGAGAGGTGAGATTTGAAAGTGCAGATGAGGCAAGAAGGAGGAGAGCTGAGAGACTGGGAAGATTTTCCAGAGGAGATCATAAGATCTAGGGAGTTGAAGTATGAGTAGGAGTTTTCCAGGTAAGAAAGAGCATTCCAGACATTGAAATTTTGCCTTTATTATCCCTTGTTTAACTTCTTCCCCATATGCCAGTTGCTCCAGGTCCTTCACCTTGACAATAATAAGAATGTAAGGGCTGATCATTGCTTTCTGCCTCTCAGCCGAAGCCTACAGATATCTAACCAGGTAGTTTCACCCCTCTTTTATGCTCAGGAGACTACATAGAGCAGCTAGATTTTAATTTATTGCATTTTAATCTGCCTTTTAAGGTTTAGAGCTCAAGCCTGCATTCTTTCTCTTTAGGTGATAGATAAAATCTGAACTGCATTTTTGAAGGGATACATTTATGCCACCACTTTTCCTGGCTTACTTCCAAAGGACTCCCCCTGCTGGATGAATTATCCCTCCACTTTTCCAGAGGCTAAAGTTTTTCTTTATTTGGAATCCTTGAAATTAGTCCCAGTGTTCACCATTAAAGTATCAAGTTTACCACATCCTATATAATAAAAGACTAATATGCTAAGTGTCCAACTGTTCATTCAACTGTTCAACGAATCATTCTGACACGTACTGACCACCAGGAGGCAGATGCTCCTACTGGTAGGTTAGCTTGCTGCTGTGGTCCAGCCGATGGGGACTGGGCAAGATGGGCCAGACACACCCTGGATCCCTCCCATGGTCCCTCCCAGGCCCTGATCGTGCACCAGTGGGGTCCCTCAGCCTGGCCTGCACCCTCTCACAATTTGGAACCCCTCAGGGGATGTCCACAGGCCAGGCCGAGGGACCACACTGGTGCACGAATCCATGCACCGGGACTCTAGTATTTTTAATAAGATAGTGAAAATTAATTATTGCCACCAGAGCCCATGAAAGGTATTGTGGCCTGCAGTTGTAGACAGTCTGATTGGGGAGAAAGCATCTAATCACAAGAGCAGTAATGAAGCAGTACAGGGTGTGAGGTGCAGTGACTAATCCAAGTTCTTAGTTCAGCGATGAATGATTGGGAGCCAGTATGAAACCGTTACCCTGAACGAGAGTAATGCAGGACTAAGCAGCAAAGAATCACCATACTCCCCATCTTAGTTTGCTACTGTAACAGAATTTCTGCACAAATAACAGTAATTTATCTTCTCACAGTAATGGAGGCTGGAAGTCCAAGATCACGGTGCTGGCTGGTTTGGTTTCTTTGGGAGCCGCTCTTGCCCTTGCAGGGCCTGCCATCTCCTAGAGCCTCTTTCCTCTGTGCACACACAGCCCCGGGGTGTCCCCTCTGTGTCCAGATTTCATCTTCTTATACTGACAACAGTCGGATTGAACTAGGGCCCAGCCTTGTGGTTATTTTAGTACCCGTGTAAAGACTTTCTCTCCAGATAGTCATATTCCAAGATACTAAGGGATGGGGCTTCAACATACGGATGTCGGGGGACACAATTCAGCCCATAGCACACCTCCTTTTCTCTTCAGGCTTACATCGGAAACCCCAAGTCTGAGAGACCCCCAAGCTTTACACTCCAGGAGTGAACATTACTTCAATAATGTCAAAATGTTTCATGTTGCTTCAGAACCTAGGACCCCCCCACCCCCACCTCCAGCAGATGAGTCTTGTTTCCCCTGCTTCACTCAGTGGCTTTTATTGTTTATCTGCAGCTGCTGTAAATATAAGCCACCGGCCTTCAATCCTCCAGGCACTGCTACAGAAACCAAGCCATCCCTGCCGAGATGAGATCCAAGTACTCCTAAAGGGGAGTGTGCCATAGCGGATCATTGAATCTTCACCTTTCCCATTAACCCACTAATCACCTTCACCTTTAAACACCCACCGGCCTTTATGTATATATCCTTTTTTTTTCTATTTTAAAGGGGAGAAGGATGAACATATACCCAGAACAGTAAATTAAAGTTCATTCAAGCACAGTTGCTGTTGATGAAAAACACAGTTCTGCTTGGCTGCAATGAGACACAAGGGGCTTGTTAAGCCTGCTTGTCATGGTGAACACCGAGTCGGGCAGTCTGACGAGGAGGTGAAACCCATCTTATTTAATGCGTTGACAAATTAATAATCAAGCTGTAGCATGCCTCACTTTCATTGAAAGTGGTGTGATCCAAGTGGAGTCTTTGAACCAAAAAGATTGTCTCTTTTCCTATGACCTTGGACAAGTGGACGAATAGTTTCTGCAGCATAATTCGGTGTGGTTTTTAATTCAAGCCATGAAGGAATGATATGATTTCATTTTGCCTGTGATAGAAAACTTTCAGTATAGAAAAATACCCATTGTTTTTTAAGGTGTAAAAATAACCCTATACATTTGTTTTATATGCAGATTAATCCTTTTTTTTTTCCTCCAAAAAATATAGGCACTTGTATTACAAATAAAAGTCAAAGAGAACTTAATAAAATTATCTAAATTCTATCTTGGAGAAAAATAATATAGCCCATTTAAAACAAACAAATGAAACACAAATTTCTTCGAGAGGTTTCACTGATATACTTTTACTTAGTCTCTTCAACCCTAATATAAATAGGCTATATCTCTGAAATTCTTTGTATAGACTTTAAAAGTGCTAAGCAGGCTTTTCCCCCCTGCCCATCCCCTCCAATCAATATATGTTTATATAAAATATGTAATATATCGATACATGTATATATACCATATACAATATATGTCAATATACATCATGTACCATTTTACATGTTGTATATTACATAGTGTTTATGCATTCTATATTCCACATTATACATGCACATAGTAAATAGTAATATTTGAAGTTACTAAAACTACTAACTTTCTTTCAAAAGATGTTAAACTATGAAATCAATGTCAAGCCACACAAGTCCTTACTATGGACATCTGAAAGGGCATTTCTCATACAGAGGTAGCAAGAACTGAATGCAAAAATGCCACGTGGGTTCTGATCTTGAGTTGTGTCTTGGCCTAATTTTAGTTGTTTCTGAAATTTCTTATGTGAAAATATAGAAATATACCCCATCTTCACCTATGTCTATAGGATGTCAGTCGGGATTTCTGGATAGAGCAGTATATTAGATTCCCAAGAGGATGGAGGGAGAGTGAGGACGTGACCTGGGGAGCAGCATTCATTATTCTATTATTCTAACAGTGCAACTTCAGCTCCCAAAGGTACTCATCATGCAGCCTCCACTTCGGACAGATAGTTTCTTGCATTTAATTCCCTTCTTCCAGACTTACCTGTACTTTAATGACTTGTATTCTTTTGGTTCAGAATTCCTCTTCTTCCCTCCCATTTACTTAAAATTATATTCAAATGTAAGCTCTGACTCATGAACCACCTCTTCCAGGAGACTTTTCAGATGACCCTATGATAAAGTTGTCTCTCAGTTTTAATGTCCTACAGAAATGTTGTCCTTACCATCCAGTTGGGCATTTACAGGTTTGCTAACGTAAACCGGGTCATACCTGGTGGGTACAAATGATGTCAGGGCAGAATTCCATAGTATTTTATCTTATCTGATTTCATTGTATGTATCTGGGATATTTATGTTTATGGGAGCGGGCAGCTACCACCTGTGTAACTGAAGGGTCCGAAGACATTGGTGTCTGTAGTTCCCCAAGGTGAGCTCGGACACCTTCAGGAGCAAGGTTCCTCATGTCCTTGTGGTACAGCTTCCTCGTGGACGTCCTTGGCCACGCAGGGAGGCATCTCACCGCTTGCGAAGGTGCCTGCTGTGAATTTCCTCATCTTGTGAGACTGATAATCAAGAAGATAAGGTGGCTGCCTCACTGCCATCCTCTAGTGCCACAAAGACTTGACTGTTGCAAGTTCCCCTCCCATGGGTGTCCCCACAGAGAGCATTGCCTCTGTCTTGGGTCTTCTGCTATCCATTTTCAGGCAAATGAAACACCTTCCATGCACACGAAAAGAGAAATGAATAGTTTGCAGTGCTAACTCTAACCTAGGCCAACAAGGAGACTTACCACAATCCTGGGCTCCAGGCACATGCATGATGGAATATTTTTAAAAATATATATTTGTATTGTTTTCAGAGAGGCAGAGAGAGAAACATCAATGATGAGAGAGAATCATTGATCAGCTTCCTCCTGCGTGCCCCACACTGGGGATCGAGCCCGCAACCCAGGCATGCACCCTGACCAGGAATCGAACCGTGACCTCCTGGTTCACAGGTCTATACTCAACCACTGAGCAATACCAGCCAGGCCAATGGACTCTTTTTCACAAAAACATTTTATAAATAAGGACAGGGCCTTGACTGGAATACACATATGGTCTATTTTTTTTCCTTTGTCTTTTCTATCTGTCTTACTTATAAGCACCATCATTTACCCTAAGAGACCCCCAAGGAGATTGTTAGGGAGTGACATTCTAAGTACAAATCTGTCCTGACTACTAGAAAAAAAAAAAATCCACACACATATCCCTACACACGATCGGCCGGAAATGTCCTCTTCAGATTTCTCGAACAGCACACCATCCTATTGTGATTCTCTTCAGGGGAGATATATAGAAGCTCTGTTCTATGCCCATCGTATTTATGGAAGGTGACATGTGGTCACATCGGGGTTTGTTTCTTTCCCTTTTGTGCTGAAGGAGGAACTACAGTGTGGGGGACTACAGTGCGTGACCCAGGACTGTGCAGCACGATCGAGTCCATGCTGAGACAAAAACCAAGCTGTTCTCTGAGCCAGCGCTCGAGTCACTGAGCCACACTCTCTCTGCAGTTCCCCACAGTGCGTGTGAAGTGAGTGCCAAGTGCAATTTTCCAGTCTGCACAAATGCTCCTATTGGCTGTGTCCCTTCTCCTGGCTTCTTTGGTCCCAGGGTTGCTGTGGAAGTTATGATACTGCGCTGTGCCACGTGTTGACGCGTTTCCTGGAGTTCTAAGCCGGAAGGAGTTTGCAGAAGGCCCCCTCAGCAGGGGCCAGCGTTTCTTCAGTGCAGGTGATCACGGTATGATGTTAATAGTCGGGACTTTCTTTTCATCGGCACGGCTCCAGCATTCTTCATGGACGCCTGCAAGGTGCCTGAAGGGCTATTAAGTTTTTGTTCACAGCAGTCTGCCTGTCTTGCTTCAAACAGATCCGATCCACTTGGGGCTACGTCAGTGTGTTGTAGACAGCTGGGCAGATGTAACCGCCACTGATAAACCAAGAGATGTGTGGGAGGGCCTGCATTGAATTCTATATTTGTTCCTGGATTTCTCCATGGGATAGTGACCACCACATGAGCAGGGACTGTGTCTTCTTCCTTATTGCTGAGCACTTTCCAGGCTCATAATTATTGTGTTTGATGAACTGCATTAAACCAGCTCGAATCCCTTTCATATCACTTAACCTGTCTAGGACTCCACTCTTACAGTGAGAAATGATGAAATAACCAATTAATCATCACATTTGCAGCATTAGCATCCTGTAAATCTACTAGTTTATATTTGATGGACTGGAGGAAGCTCTAGCTTCAGTTTTCAGCCAATTAACACAGGGATCTATTTCTCTCTCTTAGTTGTATTATAAGGAGGAGCAGCCACTCGCCATGTACTTTTTTACGTTCAGGATGTGATGAGTGTGATTTTGAGTTATCCATCACAAAGGAAAGTGAGCGGAGTATTTTTAGTGTCACTCACCCGACTTGTGGGGGAGGTGGGAGTGTTAATTCAGATGATCATTCTCCCAGCCAGCTGCCCCGCCTCGCTCATGGGCAGAAAAGGTGACGAGGTTCCTCTTCAGAGTTTGCATTCCAGTTGTGATTAATTCTCAAAAGGGCTCCCGTTCATGAAAAGCTGCGTCGGCTTACGTTTTTGAGTAGATGATCAAATCATCACTCTCTTGTACCAGCTCTTCCGTCGTTACATGAAGCCTTTTATCTAAATAACCCTGGGCACGTTATGGGCCCCATTTACCATCTCTTACTTAGAAGCCTGAGTGATCACATCTAGAGGTTAAATACTTGCCGTTTGTGTCAGCGACCCAGAACTTAAAAGGGATCTTCTCTTCATCTTCTACTTAGACACTGTCATGATTGCAATATGCTGGTTGCTAATTAATCTGAGAAGCATGGTGAGGTGAAAAGGGCACCTCTCATCACTTCAGTTCTATACCTCGTCAAGTAAGTGGATTCCAGTTGGTGAGAAGTAGAGTTTTTTGTTCTTTTTGTTTGTTTTGTTTTGTTTACAAGTGTTTTCTTTATAGTAACTGGGTATGAAAGGTAAAAAGGTTACCTGGCTCACCCATTCTGGATGAGGCTAATTATTGCTTCAGAGTATATTTCAGTTGACATTTGAATATCCAAGAGCAGTTTATAGACTGGAAAATTACTCTCGTTCTAATTGTCTTTACCAGAGACCTTTGATCCCTATGGAGGTTAAATCAGCATTTGTTATTCAATAGAATTCATTACTCAACCTTCAAAAGTAAGTGAGTGTCTGCTTGAAAGTTGAAAAAAGTACCTTGATAGTAATCTCTAAACTAGAGAAAGTTCTATGAGATGGTACTTTTTTAGCCTGTGGCCATCATTCACTCTCGGCAAATGACCCAGCATGTTACCACTAGCCAGAGCAGTTTCATCTGCCTTTCTTGCCACCAGGTCAGAAGGTAAGGCCAGGACGATGAAACTCAGTAAAGTGTCCAGACCACAGTCAGAAACTAGATTTGTCCATGGAGCAACTACAAGTTAACGAATTGATATTCATGGTTTAGACATAAATGTCTCACCGGTGGAGTGAATGATAATCCAAATTCCATGTTATCCCCAGGTCTCTACACAAAGGGCAGAAATGGGGTCAAGTACCCTACGTGTTTCATTGCCTGGAGGAAGCTGCTGATGGCCTTTCTTAGATCAGGTCCACAGGCTGAATCTCGCAGCCCAGTGGTGTCCAAGCTCACTTGTATTCTTGAATGCAACTCTTTTTATTTGTGTTATGCAATGCTTCACTGACTTCAGCTATTTACATTTTTAATCTAGAAAAGTCATCCTGATAAGAGCTCATATAGTCAGGGAGCAAATGAACCAGGCCAAGACAAGTGTGCCTGTTGAACATGCGCCCTGAGCTGTGGTATGCATTAAATAATTTTGCTTCCCAATTATGTTTCACTTACATTGTCACTAATATTCCACAAATGCTTTTGAACCACTGAGCCCAATATACTTCTTGTTTTAGAAGAAAATTTTAAAGTTAAATTATAGTTAAAAAATAAAAGCACGGATGGGAGAGGTGACCCCAAAGCTTGCAACAATACAGCTGCATCCCTGTCAGCATAAGCAGTGATCAGAGATGCATTCTAAGGAATATCAACATATGAAAATCACATGAAGAATTTATCGGGTATTTTGTAGCCTGTCACCCTCGTTTTATAGGTAAGACCACGGAAATCCACACACTAAGGGATTTGCCTGAGTCTAACCATTTCAGGATGAATTGGAACTTGAAAATGATCCAGACGATCTCGCCTTCTAAGTCTTGGCTAGCCAGTCCATGGCAGAAAAAAATGGGACTTAGTTGTCTAGAGTCCCACCTCAGTGTTCTTTCTCCTATATCATGCCACACATTTACTTGATCATTAGATATATTAGTAGGCTTGTGTTTAAATATAGAAGTGAAGGGTGGTCTTGTCAATTATTTTGCCTCGTCTCTTCCCACTATTGCTGAGTTAATCCATATTGTCCTGACAGCAAAAGGAATTCCCAGGAATCTACTGCTCTAGGGTACATGCTTCTCTCCCACTTCCTCTCCTCCTTTTCCTGCAATCGAATGTTGTGAAAGGGAGAATCCAGGCAGAGACCAAGTGATAATCAATTCAAGTCCACACAACCAGGACAGGAACATAAAGCAGATACACTATCTAATTGCCTGTTTCTGGGAGGCAACACGACTGCCTCTATCAGATCACCCATGCGGCTGCGTTTCTCCGGTTCAGGTTCACCGTACCTTGGAGTCAAACAAAAAGAGACTGAGATGAATCTGAGTGTCATCCCTGGGGTCAAGATGGCACAGCTGTGACTACAACCACATATTAAAGGAGAAAACTTTTAGTATTTCCTAGAGGTCTTTCTTAGCCGGCACATTTCAGATTTATGTTTGTGTGGCTTGGCGAGCGCTCAAGCTGAGGGAACAAGACCCACTCCTTTGACCACTGGGCTGTCATTATTTTCACAGACTTGTTGGCACCCATGACAATCAAGTTGCCCAGGGCTCCACTTCCCCATCAAAATGAATGTGCCTCTTGCTGGAGACCCGTGCCCTTCCTCCCCAGCCCACTGCCACCAGGCCAGCGCTTCTGGAATAACAGTGCATCTCAGCCATACTTCCAGGATTGCCCTCCACAGATCTTCCCCAGTATGACGGGCTTCTGGGAGATGTCATGAACTGACATAAGGGTGGCTCTACTCCATCAGTGCCAACATGTCAGAATGGGATACAGATGGGATAAAGCCCAAGGACAGCAAAAGGGCCCATAGAGGAGAGATGAGAAGAGAAGACAAAAACATGTTGGAAGCTGAAAAGTAGATGGGTGAATTGTAGCTGTGTTAGGAGTCTGGTGGGAAGCAACTGACTACAACATCATGTTAACCAGGCCTGGGTTGGCTGCAGAACCCCAGGAAGTTCAGAAATGGAGGCAACAGGTGACTTTGATGGTAGGGGTGCAGAAACCAAGCAGAATGAGGGGGATTATACATGGGACATTATACCTGCAGACCCTCCCAGATCCCACACACCTCCCTGAAAGCAGCAAAAGAGAGGATATGCAGTTTATGGAGAGATTAAATAAGAAAGGATAAACTTTTAAAATCCCAGAAACAGAGGAGAGTGAGGATGAGAAATTGTTCTGAAAATAAGGGGATTAAGTAAAAGATTTTCAAACTGAATGTTGCGATCCTACAACCCTCCACCTAGAAAACTCTTCTCAAACTGACAGGCAGAATGTTGGGAGAACTCTTCTCTGGGAGAATTGTCTACCCAAAGGGAAAGGCCCACAGATGCCGAACTTTGGGATCATCTCCCCAACAACTAGAGGGAAGCCTGCAACTAACAAAACCTCCTGTGCAAATATGTTTGTCTTTTTCCTCACTTTTTTGATATCTAAGGATCAATATACCTGTACAGACTTCTAAAATAAAGGAGATAAAGCAAACCCAGTAAGTAGGAAGGAATCTAAGAGAAACAGAAACCAGAGAGGAAGCAGAAGAAATCTTAAAACAGTGGCATAAAATTTAAATGAATATTCTGAGAGAGAGAGAGGAAAATATAAAACAACCATAAAGCAAGAACAGAATTTTATAAAATAAGAGGGACAGCTTTTCAAAGAATAAGAAAAAGTGTTCAAAAATTGGGTATTCCTGATAGAAGGAAAGAAAACACAATAAAAGGAGTAGAGGATAATGTTGAAGAAAAATAGATTTTAAAAAAAGGTAGGAGCAAGCAAATTAGACGATCAGTCTATGTCAGTGATTCTGTAACTTGACTTGCATTGGCCTCACCAGGAAGGCTATTGAAGCACAGATTGCTGGGCCCACCCCTGGAGTTTCTGATTCAGAAGGTCTGGGGTGCGACCTGAGAATGCACATTTCTAACAACGTCTCAGGTGAGGCAGACGCTGCAAGTCCAGGGACTAAACCTTGAGAAACGCTGCTCTAGGAGAGTCAACATCTGAATCAGAGCATTTTCTGACAGAAAAAGTCAAAAAGCAGAGAGGGAGGACATGACTATTAAAATGTTTCAAGGACATGATTATCCAGTTTGAAAGGGCATGTCAAGTGCTGGCACTATAAAATAAAAAGACTCACCCCAAGGGACATAGTGATGACATTTCTGAACTTTAGAGATAAGTACTTCAAGATAAACATATCCAGAAAGGGGGAAAAAAAGTTCACATACAAAGAATAAGGAATCAGAGTGGACTCAAACTTCTCCATAGCAACACTGATAAAGAGAATGAAGGGATGCATTCAATGTATTGGCAGAAATGATTTTCAAAGTAGCATTGTGTGTGCAACCAGAATTCAAGGGTAAAGTCTTTTCTAGCATTAAGGTCTTAAAAAACCTCCTAGGCACTCCTTCACAGGAAGCTAGATGAGAATGTGATTCTACCAAATGAGGAAAGAACCAATAACAATGAAGCCTCAGGGTCCAGGAGAGAGGGTCCTGTGCAGGAAAGATGCGAAGATAAGGCTCAGGATGATGCTAGAGGGGGAATTTCCTGGCAATTGAGTGTTGGGCTGCCGAGATCAGCATGGGACAGCAACAGCACCCCTAAATGAACCCTGATGTGTTCACCTCCATTGGGAAAAGGTTCTAGTTTTACAGGAGAGTTGTGGGTTAATAAAATTAGGCAAATAAAAAAATACACTAACCCTAGGTAAAATAAAAACTTGTACAAGAAAGGGTATTTAATCATTGGGACTCTACAGTGGACATGGCATATTAATGTATTAATGAACATATATATAATTGTGCTACATCTATACTAAGAGAAAGTAAGAGAATTATGTTTTGAATGGGGGGAGGCAACATTAAAACAACTACAACTATAATGTTACTGTTTGGGGTAGAATGCCATCAAATAATATCTTAAATAAAAAATCAAGAAATAAGAATCAGTAAGAGTTGCCTGTGGTCACTTCTGTAGACGTGCCATGGATTTCAAAAGAATGAGTTTGGAGAGCTAGTCTAGACAGCTACACCCTTGAGCCCTCCATGTAAGGAAAGGAGTCTATTCACTCCAATTTGTTTGCACACAAGCACCTCTGGGGAGAGGATATATTTTTAAATCCCATACATGCTCCATACATAAGTTCTATGGCCCAAATGTTGCAAAGCAAAAATTCTAACAATTCTGTCTCCTTGCTATTATAACCATAACTATATGATGCTAGTCTAATGGAGCCGGGCACAGCAGCCTCTCGATGTTGAGCCTCCATCACTACCTCATCAAATCCCTGACCCTAAGAAAGCTGGCCTGTCGGCAGTTGTATTGGCCCCATTGGGATATGACTGTAGAATGTTGAGCCTTCTCTTCAAGGACCTCTTGGTGATTGACTGTGCTTGCAAAGTTATGAGAACGGCCATCTAGTGGTTGGGCCTTCCTGTCGCCTTTTCAGCTTCTCACAAGCTGAAGGCAAAGCCATTAGTGTTCAAGTGTATATGTTCTTTTTGCATGCGGACTCGTTTCTAACATAATCAAAGGCTGATGGCTGACGACTTAGAATGTTTGGTTTTGCGCCACAGAGTGTTGAAGTAACAGGGACACTTCTGGGTATGGATTGCTACTATAGGCAGAGCCGTGCTGTGCCTCAGAAAAGCTATTTGTTGATGAAACACTAATTGTAAAATAGGTACCTCAGAGAACCCAAATGTAATTACATTAAGTTTAATTACATATCATTAATTATATAAAATATTTAAATTGTTGTGTTGAATTGTGCTGCACTCGCTGCTGTACGTTTTGCTGGTGCGTGGAGCAGATGTGCTTGAAGAGTTTGGACGTCATCCAGAAGTTCGTGAATTGTGACTGTTTAGATGATTGGAGGCGGATGTATAGCATCTATTGAAAAACAATAGCTACCTATTTTCCCTGAGGCAGCCTTATCCAGCGCTGGGATGAAGCAGCTTCTGCCTAGGTGACATTCTGGTAATTACCGCTGGCTATAAACTTTAAATTTAATCAACCAGATATAAGGAAGTCAACAGCCTAATTTCTCATGTAAATCAGCAGCAGCTAAACAAGCACTTCTTGTTTATATTGGGAGAGAGCCATTCCTTTCCTTGCTAAGAAGCTGGCACTTTATTTAGAATACCTGAATTATCAGAGGAGTCTAGAGTTAAATCGTATGCCTTGTTCCTCAGATGGTTGCTTATTGAAATGAAGTCACCACTAGTTTGAAAGTGTCTATGTACTTCACTTGCATCCAGTTCTCTAACTTGATTGAAAGCATGGTGAAGTTTACATATAAATAGAATAGGAAATAGTCATAGAGACTAACAGTAGTCCAGTATGTGACTAGTACTTATCAGAGATGACACTAAAGGCAATGACTGATCTTCAGTTTTGGTGAATAAACAGCAGTACTGGAATTTGTTCTCCTAAGGGGTTTGCTTGTATATGTACATCCATTTAGAGTAAAGCTAGGCAGAAAAGTAACATTTAAATTGAAATTCTGCAGAAAGGAAAACACATATTTATGATTCACGTTTTTGCCAAATATTTAGTGCAATTTAAATATAAATTTTATTTTTGTCTATGTAAGCGCCATAGCCTGTTAACAGTGCCATTGCTCAATTCAACTCATTTTAACAAAATTTGGAAAAAAATAAAATAACTTGTTAGTACCTCGCTAGCCATAAATCATGACCTGTCACTTCCAGCACCTTTGGAGAGGATCTGTTCTACAGAAGTGAATGTTAAGGGCGACTTATGCTTATAATTTGAAGGCCAACATAGAAAAGAAAATACTTTTTAAAAGAGAGAATCCCTAAGGATTTTGATGAAAAATCTTTAAAATTATACCACAGATAACTGTGTATATATGTATGGGTATATATTTGGTTGTGTGGTGGATCATTTAATAAGAAAATAATTGACTTATATATAAATGATGTCGACTTATGCCATAAAATTCCATCTGAGTGTCAAAATTGGGGTGAGGGGCAAAGAGAGGAATTTCAGACAAAGGTAGAGTATGGAATAGAGCAGATACCTGTTCACACTTAAGAGAGACCTTCAGAAGACTTATGTTCAGGAAGATCTGAAGAAGCTGTTTCAGTCACTCCAGCCTCCCAGCTTCCCAGGCCTGAAGGTAACTGGTGGTAGTAGGGGCTGGTGTGCCTCAACCCCACCTGTTAATGGAGTTCCTGTCAAGTATGCAGGCTATCCTTGATACTGAATCCAGGGTTGGCTCTCTGCCACTCAAAAGCCAATACTTGGGAAACAGGGTCTGATGAAAGGAAAGCAGGTTTATTCAAGAGCCAGCAGCCTGAGAAGATGGGGGACTCTAGTCTCAAAAACCACCTACATCTCAGCGCAGGCAGGGGATTTTATGAGAGGTTTTTATGGAAGGAAAACGCTTGCAGGCTCTGTTGAGGGTGCTATGTGCAAGTCAGCAGTCTGCTCGAAAACCAGACCATCTCTAAGATGGGCAAGTGATGGTCTGGTTTTCCTCAAAGGTGAGCACATCTCCTGGAGCTGAAATGCCTAATGGCTTAAATCTGTTTCCTTGGAGGTTAGTTTCTACAAACCTTTAAGCAAACAGACTGTTTATCAGTAGCTACATGTGAATTTACAAGTTATTTGCAGAATCAATGTTAAAAGAATGGTGGGGGCTTTCCATAATGTCCTCTAAGCAGCCTCAGGGCAAATACTCCAGGTGATTTATGATGTTTGTTATTATTGATAGAGGCTGTCTTATCTTTTTTGTAAAATATATGTTTATTGATTACAGAGAGGAAGGGAGAGGGAGAGAGAGATAGAAACATCAAAGATGAGAGAGAATCACTGATTGGCTGCCTCCTGCACGTCCCCACACTGGAGATCGAGCCTGCAACCCGGGCATGTGCCCTGACCGGGAATGGAACCTTGACCTCCTGCTTCATAGGTTGACACTCAACCACTGAGCCACGCCAGTCAGGCTTATCTATTTTTCATTAGAACTTGTTTTCTGACCACAGTGCCAGTTGTATTTTATTTTATTTTCTCAAGTCCTGCTAGAAGTTCCTGCTAGTTGTTGTAAGCCAATTCCTTGGTCAGACCTGGCAAGAGACCTTCAGGGCTTTTTGTCTTCAAGGAGTAATAGGGGTGTCAGAGCTCATCTTAGAATGTACCCCCCCCCTTTTTTTTTTCTATGACAGTTTCAGGAAATAAGAACAATTTATCCCTGACAGTGTTAGAAACACTACTGATTTATGCACTACTTTCCCTCCCATCCTTGGGATCCAGACATGCTCTGCGTAACAGCTTGACTTTGGGAGGGCCCAGGCTTACCAACTGCTACCCCTGGAGGAGGAAGAGCCAGAGGGTGAGCAGATTGTGTCTTTTCAAAAAAAAAAATAAAAACAATAGGGATGGCAAGGATGCTGGAAGACAAAGGGGGAAGCATTTGATAGGTCATCTGTCAGTAGGCCTTGATAGAGGCTGGTGGGAGAACAATGGCAAACCACTTCAAAGTGAACAATGCCATGCTGAGTGTGTGCCAGTTTAACGGAGCAAAAAGAAAGAAGACATGTCAGCTCTTAAACACATTTATTAAGGGGTGTCTTTTTAACCCCTTGGTTTTCCCCCACTGTTTTTCTCTCCTGAATGGGTGGGAAAAATGAATGAGTCCATCAAAGCAGGAGGGAGGTGTAAGGTTGCCAACTTTCTGGAAAGTCAAGCGAGAATATTTGCATTGATTAAATATTTATTGTTGGAATAGAGGTTGTACAGAGAATGAAAAACAGGTAAAATTCTTGATGGTTTCAAGGAATCTCACATTTGAGTGGACCCCCTCCCTCCCCAATCCCTTTTGTTTTAACTTCCAATTATGTCCCACATAAAGCAGAATCAAATGCTGTATTTGAAATTTAGGAGAATAAAAACAGATTTGTAATTTTAAAGCTATGATTTATGGATGAGTTAAAAAACAAAAAAGGGTTTTTTTCACACCTATTTTTGTGGTAACTAGGAAAGAGAAAAGAGGCAGAAGAAAAATTAAGTGTTGTTAGTTCACAAAATGATCTCTCATTTTGAAAGTGTCTGATGCTATGAATTTAGAGATGAAAAAATAAATAACAAAATGAAATAAGAACATTAGACTTCATGAAATTTCATGTGAGTTTAGAGTAATAAACTACCTAGCCTTAAATTCTGTCTTTGACAGTAGGGCAAAATATGGCCTTTTCTCTGTGATTTCTCAAAAAAATGGTAGATTTGATTAAAACTATTATCTCAATATCTGATCAGTTGCTGCAGATTCTTACTGAAAGCTTATTTTTCTGTAAGTTAAGGACAGTTTATCTTTCTGCTGCCAGTTGGTTTGGTTCAAATAAGATGTAGAGCTGACAAATTAGTTTGTGCTCAGCTCTTGTCTCTTCAACTTGATATAAGTGCCTTGTGATCATGACCCATGTCTCACCTCCTCCAGATTGAGAAGTACATAAACTGGCTTTTTGTTTACTCATTTACTTGCACATATTTGTTGAGTCCGTACTGTGCCAGGCATAGTTCTTTATGCTGACCATTCAGCAGAAAACAGAACAGCTAAAACTCCCACCTCCATAGATTTACTATTCTAGACAGGGATCAGAGACAGTTAATATCAAATAAAGCCAGAAGATAACATTAAGTGTTAACAGTGCTTTGAAGGAAAACAAAGTATGATAAGGGAATGGGAGTGGTGGGTGTATTCTTTAGGTCTGGTGGTCAGGGAGGGACTCGGGAAATATCTGTTGGGAGACAATGAAATGAGATGATGGAACTATCTGCCCAAATGTCTGTGGGAAGAGTGTTATGGGGAAAGTGTGCTTGGTGTGTTCTTCCAATATCAAGGAGCAGACTCATTGAGTGTAAAGAGCAGAGTGAGGGCAGTAGCAGAGGCTAAGTCTTGCAAAGCCTCTTAGATCCTGATAAAAAACCTCGGGTTCATTGGCTGACAAGATGACACCGCCCCTATTGTCCATTATCATCCTTTACATTTTAGAAACTATTTTATTGTTTAAAGTATTACACATAGTAGTACATATATTTTCTTTGTTTCCCCATTGACCTTCCCCAGCCTCCCCTACCCCCTGTCGCATGCCCTCATCCCACTCCCCCAGTGTCTTGTGTTCATTGGTTGCGCTTATATGCATGCATACAAGTCCTTCGGTCCATCTCCCACACCCCCCCACCCCCAACATTAGAAACTAACGTTTTTAGAGCTGATTTCAAGTCAACTGTATCAAGTAAAAGATCTCAGCCCTTCATTCTTAAGAATCGTACCTAATAAAAAAGTAATATGCAAATTGACTGCACCTTTGCTACGCCCAAGCCACCAGCCAATCAGGGTGAGTATGCAAATTAACCCAACCAAGATGGTGGTTAATTTGCATATCAAGACATTGTAGAAAGAAGCCAAGCACTGCAGAAGGGAGCGAAGCTGCAGAGAAGCAAGCAGGCGGGGCCGGCGGAGAAGGGAGGCAAGCAGGCGGGGATGGGGGAGAAGGGAGGCAAGCAGGTGGGGCTGGCAAAGAAAGGAGGCAAGCAGGCAGGGCCAGAGGAGAAGGAAGGGAAGCAGGCGGGGCCAGAGGAGAGGGAAGGGAAGCAGGCGGGGTGGGGGAGAGTGCAGCAGGAAGCCCTATTGCAGGAATCTTCCTGCAGTGGGCTACTAGTATTAATATAATTGATTTGAAGCCACAAACCTTTTTAGGTCCAGGGAGTATAGCATGTATGGGGATATAATGTTAAAGAAGACCGGAGAAAAACCAAGCAATGCTTAGAGAAAGGGGAGTTACATTTTATTATAATTATGCGTAGGCCCAGAGAAAAATGTGTCTTTCAAATTCTGAGCCCCCCAACATGGAGGAAACTTTTCCTATTTATACTTTTTCTAGTTCTTTGTCTTCCAAATTGGGAATGAGACTTCCGGACCTTCTGAGAAAGAAGGACAGTGTGCTGGAAAGGGACCATGAGACCATATCTCAAGGCCTGGCCTGGTGCCAGCACTGACAACTCTGTCTGGGGCATAGTTTATGGTCTCTCTGGAATGGGAGTAGTCTTATTTTTATTATTTAAGCAAGCAAGAATTTACAGAAGCCAAAATAGCAGGGTTAACATTTCAAACAGCAGTTTTTATATAAGATGGATGCTTCAGTAGTACAAGGTGACCAATGTCCCCTCTAGAGATGAAGACTGACTTAAGTGAGGAGTTCTAAATAAAATCAGGGTGTATCTAAATAGAATGCTGTTTCCTCTATTATGTTCAAATTATCCTATATACTAAAAGGCAAATTGACTGAATGACAGAACAACCAGTCGCTATGACATACACTGACCACCAGGGTGCAGACACTCAACGCAGGAGCAGCTCCCTGGTGGTCAGTGTGCTCCCACAGGGGGAGCGCCACTCAGCTAGAAGCAAGTGCTGCGCAGTGGCAGGAGCCTCTCTTGCCTCCACAGCAGGCGGATATTCCCCGAGGGGTCCTGGACTGTGACAGGGCGCAGGCCAGGCTAAGGTACTTCTCCCCACCCCCCCCACCCAGTGCACATATGTCATGTACCAGGCCTCTAATTTAAGTATAAAATTTAAGTAAAATCTTTGTTGGAAAACCATTAATTATCCATCATTAGGCCTCTTTTTTGTACATTTGAATAGTACGCCAAATGTATGTGTATATAATTCTAAAGCTAGCAGGCTGTAACTGTCTTCTCTGCAAGCATTACACTAGAATGCACCTATTATATTTTGACTCTCTATGTAAAATACTGTCACTTTTGCTGAGAAATATTTTGTTTTCATCCAAAGCTTCTTCAACAGCATTTTTTATATTATTTATATTTTCCTCTCATGTTGTCAATGGGAACAGTGATGACATATTATGACAGAGCTTATATTTATCATTAGCTTAGTGACCCCTGCTGGGAAGCTTAAGATAATAGTCCCTAAATTCAAAGGGGGGGTTTCAGCAACATAGATGCTTGGGCCTCAAACATGAGTTGTTCATGATCCAGGACAAGCAATTTTGCAAATAGATCACCATGTGCATCACTGGAAGCTGATCCTTCCCTGGAAGGGAATCGCCCTGGTCATAGGACTGAGCATGTGACCAGTTCTCCAAGTGACGTGTTTGGAATTAGCACGTTCTTCCTGGCTGTCTGCCTCTGTTTCTTTATGTTGTCAGTTCTGTTTTATGCTATTTGCTGAGGAGCACTCCCTGAAATCTTTCCAAGATGCTTGGACAAAAAGTCAAAAGGCACAGATGATGTCATTGTCCATCAGAATCCTTTTTCTCTCTTCACAATAGCATTAGTCGCAATATTCAATATCATATGCCAACATTTTACCATCACATTTGAAGCACTGAACTCTTGAAAAGGGAGTCAACATCCCACAGAGCAGAGGCCTTATGGTCTTATTTTCATGAATATTTAAAGAGCCAGGTGCTCTTTTGTCCAAGGGTAAGCTTTTATTCATGTGCAGTTTTTTAGATCCTATCTATCTCCATCCTAGACCATGTTGTCATAACAAATCAGTTTTGATAAACTAGTATGAATAGTTGTGTGAAAGAAGAAAGCAGTAATACTGCAGCTATGTTTATGCTTCAGGATAACAAAGGATAAGTACAGGCTATTGATATGAAAAGATCTGTGACTTGTCAAAACTGACCTAAGCATATTTAATGGTAACATTTAAAAATGAATATTTCTGTAAAATCGTTTTATTAAAATGTGATATGTGAGTGTATATACTTTAATTTATAGGCTAGCACCATAATATGTCAATAGGTAAAGTCTCAGTTAACTAGAACCCAACTCTGACTCTTTCAACTAACTCTGCAGTAAGTGGTTTTTCTCTATATACTCCAATTTTTATGAGAAGTGGGTCCAGGGGGAGAGATGGAACAAAATGATATAAGCACAAAGTCTCTTTACCTCCCTCCCTCCGTTTTTTCCTGCCTTCCCTAATTTTTACCTTTTTGTCCTAGCTTTGAAGAAGGACTTTGATTCAATAACAATCCCACTTAATGTAGTATATTCTGGGTCTGGATACATAATAAAGTCTTGCTACTTAGTGCAGGCAATGTGTAGAAATCCTCTCCTTTGAGTGAATAATATCTTTTAATTTTTAATCTCTTGGAAGGATGTAGTGACATTTTTATACAATAAACTCTCTCCAATTTTTAAACTACAGACTTCATTTGGATGTCATGAGTTTGTTCATTCATGTTCTCTTTCTGGTTAAAGTTATACTTAGAGTGCCACATGGCCTTTAGTTGCCGTGCCACTTTAGTCATTTCTAGTCAGTACTAGCTCCTCACTCTTTTCTTCTTTTTCATGACCTCAATGGTTTTGTGGAGCTTCACAGCAAATAACTAGTTAAGTCATGCTCTTTGATGAAATTTCCTGTAGTTTAGGACTGTCTGATGTTTATTTCATGTTTAGACTGATGTGATGTTTCCATAACATCAGGAAAAATATCAAAGAGATGAAGTCTCCTTCCTGTAACATCATTTTGAGAGGTATATGAATCCACAAGACTTGTCACTGGTGATGCTAACCTTCATTACTTGGATTAGGGAGTACTTGCCAAGTCTCTCCATTGTTAGGTTGCTAGTTTTCACACACACAACTTTTTGGAAGTGAGTCACTTAATCTACATTGGACATGCAGCCTGATGGGGGTAGAAATGAGTGCATGGATAAAAGCTATAGCTAATCACCGCTAATCTTTCACTAAAGACTGAAGACATGAAAGAGGACACATTGTCCTCTTGAAAGTGGATAGACCACATGGGGCCATACTCTTCCACCTTGAGTTATTAATCTTCATCCCAGCTGGCGGTGCCCCCATTAGGTTCTGGGCTCCACAGCTGAGGACTGAGCTCAGCTGCAATGACAGTGGCTGGGCTGGCTGGCCACCTCTCTCCTGTGGGCTTTCAAGTAAGTGGCATTAGAATGGGCTTTCACAGTGCAACCAGGGGTGTCTCCAGTGTACAGCCTTGTTGTGTCACACTTGCTGATGTACCATTTGCCAAAGCAAATCCTATCCAAGTCCACAGTTGATACAAGGGAATGAATAACCAGAGGTGTGAATCCCTGAGAACCTTCTGTGACAATCTACACAGCTGCACAGCAAATATCTAGTTAAGTTGAGAGTAGAAAACAAATCCTACTTCAGTACCATCTCCACTGTAGCATATTGAAGCCAAGAAATGTATTTTCTTCTATTTTATTTTCTAAAGCAAGAAATCCAACTCATAGTTTAGATTTTTCAGTAACAAAGATTTACATAGAAAGAGCTTTCTGCTTAATATTTTAGATAATTAGAATATTTGGCGAACCATATTCTTTCCTTTGAGTTATTGAAGAGGTAACAGAGGACTAGAATATGAATAGGAATCAGTCTGCCTGGGTACCATATCTAATTTTAATATGTACGTGGGTAACTTTCAGCAATTTATTTACCCAAGGATGTTCATCGGCCTTTAAAGATGATTCAACTCTAGAAAGCTGGGTAATATGTTCTTTATTTTTAATTCATATATTTTTTTTTTTATCAACTTTCATTGTTTAGCAGGATGAGCTAGATAAGTCTAGCTAGATCCAAGAATAGAATGGATAGCAAAGGAGTCTAGATTGGTGGTTACCAGCAGGGGGCCTCTTGTCAGAGGCAGAAATGGATTCAAATACTGGCTCTATCACCTGCAGACTGTGAGGTCTCAGGTTTAACCACTCGGTGTTTGTCTGTGTGTGGTGATACAGGTACCTCACAGAGGTTGAGAGGATTAAATTGAATTAGGTAAATTACTGGGTAAGGAATCCATCATATGGTAAGTGCTTTATAAATGGTGTTTACCGCTATTTTAGGATAACTACTGTTGATAGTAATAGCAAATCAGACAAATACATACTTTATCCCAGAGCATGATAGACTGTGTTCTCTACTAATCTGTAAATGATCTGTGTCCATAGTGTCTGACTTGTGTCTGAGCAAGTTTTACAAATCGGACCTCGCTCCTAGGAGAGAGGTTTATTGGGATTCTTTAGTTCATTTTACTAGTACAGATGACCAAACGGATGCCAGGACAAGTCTTGGTTCTGTGGTGGGCACCCAGAGACGGAGCAAAGTTCGATATGACCAGGGTCCCGTCCAAAGTCTAATGTTAGACCTCGTGGCAGATGGGTTTTTAGCTTTTTCTTTCTTTTTCCAGGCTTTGGTTTCTTTCAGGAGCTGTTGGGCCTTAGTTCACGCAGCTCAGGGCATGGAGAGCGACCTGTTTTTCTCACTCAACAGGCTTTTCCCAGAGATTGATTTCCTCCTGCCTTAAATTGAAATCATTTTGGGGTTATCAATTTTATTTTCTTAACTAGATTATAGATGCCTTGCGGGTGGAGGAAACATTTTTCATGTCTTTGTTTTTTCCCAAGTACTTACTACAGAAACATGAGCACAATGCATCCTCTAGTTAGTTTCTTAATGTAGCCCAAAGAGCTCTGAGAAATTGTGATATTGAACAGCAAATACATTCAGCCAACATTCTGTGATAGGCGTGACATCATACATTGAATTTATGAGATAAGTTTTAATTCTTATCTGTTAACACCAGGGTTTTAAATTTCTGACTTTGAATAACTTCTTTAATCACAATTATTGCCCATCCTTTTATCCAGAGGGCATATATTGGTATCACTGGAGCTCATCGGGCAATGCTAAAACTCTGTCCTGTAGTTATGGGAAAGTAAATGTGCATACGTTAAATGAGCGGCAGTAAAGACTTCAATATTCAAGTGCCTGTTCTTCAGCCTCTGCTGAGGCTCATGGGACTTGGAAGAGTTTTCCGGGGCTGCACAGCAATAAGAATTATTGTAGCCAACTCTATGCTGCATTGTTCTGCCATCCTTGCTTCTATGACTGTTCTTATTATTGTTGCTACTATCATCATCATCATCATCATCATCTCATCATCATCATCATCTTGATTCGACTCATAAAAACATCTCTCCTGCCCAGTTTTGACAAACGGAAGTCATCTCTTACTGGCAATGAAGGAAGACATGCCTTTCTTTGGAGATGAAACCCTTGACAACTTATAAGACTAGATGGCCGAATGAAATGTCTGTGACAGATTCATTCTCTCTTTCTCTCTCTCACATTTGCTTTCTGACAAAATGGAAAAGGGAAAAAAAAAAGTCTCTATCTCCAGATACTGCCGCACTCTGTTGTTTTTGATTTTCCACATGAAAGGATTCTATTTAAGCACAGGAGCGTCTAGGAATACTGGCTTCGTGTTGAGCTAGTGTATTAATACTTTTGCTCCTACAACTGCTAGCCTGATCAACTGCAATTATTTCTGTAGACACAATACCCAGGATCCTGAAAACAAGCTAAATCAAATGTTTTTTAAAGTGAAGGCTAAGGCTAAATACAGAACAAACAAAAGAAAGGTACTAGTGGATGCATTATCTT
The DNA here is from genome assembly GCF_027574615.1 of Eptesicus fuscus. Classification (NCBI taxonomy): domain Eukaryota; kingdom Metazoa; phylum Chordata; class Mammalia; order Chiroptera; family Vespertilionidae; genus Eptesicus; species Eptesicus fuscus. Next base: position 85,365,541 of record NC_072484.1, read on the forward strand.
CTCATGTGAGTGAGTATAAACTACGCAGATGGGCATAAAAGGGTAGCAGGGATGGAGATCCCGTGTCTTTTATTGAATGGACTGTGTTCTTGATTATTCTCATCAGCGTTTGCCCTTTCGACTGACATCAGAAACTGCACACTCCCTCCCTGAGCCCCAACATGCCCGGGGCTGCTGGAATCGGTGCGACAGCATGAAGATTAACCTTAAGAAACACACAAAAGGCAGAAAACAAATAGCACCGCTGCCATCTTATTGGCTGGCATCCTCCTGGGATGATCTATAATCATTTCTCCAGCTTAGAAATCAGCCTCGCGGTCTTCGGAGTAGGACTGAAGCTCCCAAGCCCTGTGGGTTTTGTCTCTTCTATTGTTTATAAGAGTTCATTCCTTTTGCCATTAATTTTAATAGAGACACAAGGTTTGCTTTCTGTGTTGCTGGTTTTAAATTTTGGAGAATATAGATCAGAACAATGCAACGAGAACCAATTCTGGCTCCTAAGATTTATTTGCAAGTCAGCAGTGTTAAATTTCTTCCCACTCAACATGTAAGAGGCTTTAAACAAATAAATCATTGTCCTTTAAAAAAAACACATGTGCTGAAGCATCAGTGTGAAAGGATGTTAGAAGAGAATCATTATCATCTCTGTGTGTTTACAAAGAACACACGTGAGTATATACACACGCAGTCGGAAAAGTAGTTCTTTAAGGATTCCGTGCCACGAAAGATTTAATTAACCTTTTCACTAGGAAACCGATTCTGCTGGCTGCCTTCATTATTTCTTCTTTCAGCTTCCACCCCATGGCTCTCACACTTCATTCCTTGCCTCTTCTTTTATCCCCCCTCTCCTGTGACCCATTCTTTCATCAATGATTCTATTGTTAAATGTGCCAGCTGGTGTGGGAGTCTCTTCTTCCTCACCACTTCAGACAGCAACAACCTTTCTTTCTTACTTTAGCTTTTGCTATTACCTGCTTTATTGCATCCTCTTTTCCTTTTCCATTTTTAATTGGGGGGGGGGGACCTGTATTGACCCCAGGAGTTTAAACTCAGTGGAAAAGTTTGACAGAGTGCAAGGAATAAAGCTGGGAAATATTGTTCTCACAGGGCATGACAATTTATCTTAAGTGAGTGTTATTTTTTGAAACAAAACCCAAGGAAATCTCTAATAAAAAATATTTAATGGTGATAGTAAGAGGTTTTTAATTATAATTATCAACCTAATTTTACTCTTAAACTTTGTGTGGCTTTTTGGTGTGTTTTTTTTTTTTTTTGTTTGTTTGTTTGTTTGTTTTGTTGCTTTTTTTGTTGTTATTTTTCTTATTTTTCTTTCTATGCTTTTAAGTTTTATATGTTAAAACAGACTCAGGAACACAGGAAGTATGGCCTTCAGCAAGCACTGAGGAAGATATTTAAGTTATATGCAAATCAGCATTGCATGTTTGATAGTGTGCTCATTCCCAAGAAAACTTTTAGAAGTTATTTTTTGTTGTTTATGATGATGTATAGCTGCTTTCCCCACTGCGTTTCCTCCTATCAGTTGTTAAAAGAGAGTAAGGGTGTATATTCATAGAGCTCCCAGGCTCCTAATGCCTAGACATGTAGGTTGCTAGGTAACAGAATACTAAGAGGGAGCAGGGCCCATGGTGTGTACTAGTATCTCTGATCTAGCAGAAATGCAGAAAACTCCACAGGAGAGAAGTCCTCTGCATTTCCTTGCATTTTTGCTGAGACAGAATTATTATTGTATGACAAAGTACCACTTAGCCTTATGGAACTTCCTGGCAGTTTCCGTTTAATCATTGCTGCAAAGAATCCCTAAGTCGTGCTTGGTTATTTCTACAAGATTGTATGTTGGGTTTACTTCCCTGAATCAAAACTTGATTGTTCAGGGTCTTGTTCCCTTTGGCTTTTTTTTAGGTTAAAGTTCATTTCACCAGTTACTTGAATGGAGGTGTTAGCTTCTGATGTCTTGTATTCTTAAAAAAATGCTTAAATCTTGCATTAAGCAATACTATAGCTAGAATATGAAGTCAAATAATCAGTTAAAATTGCTCAGAATTCCACCACTGTGAAAAAATGAAAACAAAACCTACTCTTCAAAAAACCTTAATTCTTAATGAACATGAATGGGTAACTTAAGTAGCAAGTATAAGTCATCATGACAAGGTCAGAGAGGTGTAGATTCATTCTTAAAACACGTCCTGGGTGCCCACTGTGTGCTTGGGCACTGAGCACTGAACATGAGACAGAGTTTTGGCCTCACAATGCATGTGAAGAGAGATATAGGCAAATAATTAATAACATTGTTGGAAATCTCCAAGTAGAGCATAAGCAGAATATTTTTGGAAGATAGAGGGGGAAGCAGCCAATGGGGATTGGGGGAATCAAGAGCTTCAAGATGCTGTGTTTTGAAAACAAGGAGTTTCCCAGGGAAAGAAGGCCAGTGACCTTTTCTGGGTTTCCCAGTGGATTCCCACGCACCCATCGACATAAACCACTGCTACATAGGGAAGCCTTCCTGGACTTCTCTACCCAAATGCGATTCCTTCATCATATATTCTCTCAGCTCCTCGCTCCCTTCCTTCCCAGGCCTTGTCTTAGTTTTTCATTATATGTGGGATAGTCTCACATAATACTTTAATAGAGATTACTACCTTCCCCCATCCTTAGTCTCTTTGCTCCCTCAAGAAGGGTGACAGCAGTTATACTCACATTATTCCCATAGACCAACACAGTGCTTTGCACATAGTACAAACTTGGTAAATGTTGAATGAATGAGTGAGTGGACTTGCAGATCACATCATTTAGGTAGCTGCCTTCCCTGATTTTATTATATAGGTGATTGGAGTCATATTCCCTGTCTTTGATGTTCCTAAAAAAATCTTGTCTTAGTACACTACCCTTCCTAAATCTACCATATATATTCTACCGTAAATCTAAGTCTACCAGATACAATCTATAGTCCTAGTATATATAGCTGGAAGAAGAGCACTGTTAGATGACTTATGGGTAGTTAAAACACAGAGAAAGATATTACTGGTTAATTCTTACATTGACCCAACAGTGCCTGAAATCCTCCCAGAGTCTACTAATAAATTACTTTGGGATGGGGATTGATATTTACTAATTACTTACTTTATGTCAAACTTCATATTATCCCCTGAACCTATGTAATCACACTTAATTTCTACACAATAATATAACTAAGATTCTATTATCATCATTTTACAATGAAGGAGACTGGTGTCTAGAAAGTTAAATGGTGTTTCCTAAGTTCACAGGAAGCAAGTAGCAGAACTGATTGTCAACACCAGTCAGTTTGACCTTAAAGCCATTTTCTTTCCATTATCCTCACTCCTCTCCCCACTAGCCTTTACTATCTGAATCCGGAAAACTGATCTTTATATATCAAATATTTTCAAAGTCCAGATATACCAATTGATTTCCAGGATATCAGGGAGATAACGGTCCATTGAAAACACAAAAGTATCTTAAGAATACCCATCTCTTTGATTGACACCAGTGGAATTCTTTCTTCACCATAGGGATGGCATTAGGCAAAAATGTTTCAAAAGTGGAAAACTGATTCTCTATGTATTTATGTATCTATTATCTATTTATTTGTTTGTTTATGGATAAGCCATGCTTTGCTGCCTCCAAAGCAGGAAGACTTTCTTATTGGTCCCCTTTGTTAGCATACATTAAATATTGAAAAGTTGCTGCTAATTCTGAATTTGTTAGGGGGCTGGCACAGGTGGTTGCATAGTGGGTGAGTTAGAATAAAGCCTTCTTTTTAGTCATCTCATTCAGCCCAGCCATCTGAGGAGTGGATAATTGGAGGAGACTGTTCTAGTCACATCGGAAGGGAGGGCTAATTGGCTCCTTCTGGTAGCTTCTAACATGCAAATGTAACTTTCATGGTGTTTGAATGGTGTCCTTCCCTTCCTAAGAAGCCCCCTTAATTACGACGCTTTAAATATCTCAAGCCTAATTTTGTCTCACTTTAATTTAGAGGGTTAATAAATGCTTTCAATTTGGTTTATGTTAGAAGCTATGAGAATCTGCTAAGTTAATTTCCACTAAAAGCATTTGACTTTGTGAAAGCCACTCCAAACTCGCCATTACTAACTACGCAAATGGAGAGGGCAATCTGCTAATGGGGTTGCATTTGTGGCAGTCTATGGACTTCCTAACGTTACCCAACTTACCGAGTCACTTCTGAATATGAACCGGTTAATGTGAAACATCAATGGATTGTAATTCCATATAACACATCTCCCATTTAGACGTAAGTAAATAGGAACATCATATCAAAGTGACATTCCCGCTATAGCCAGTTACTGGTGACACAAAAGTGAGCAAGACAGCAGCAGCAACAACAAAATCCTGCTATGATGAAACATATAATCAAGTAGGAGAAACAAGCAGTAAGTAAGGGATTTGGAGGCAAATTCATCTCATGCTTAAGAAGAAGACATGGGGTAGGAGAAATCCTCAACATTCCAGGAATGTGAAGGAGGGTAGTGGGAGAACCAAGAGCAGGAGGAAATGCTGTGAGGGCATCAGGAGGTGGTTAGATCATGCAGGGCTTTGCTTTGGTCTGGATGTTTGCTGTTTGTGCTCCCCACCCCCAAATTCATATGTGGAAAGCCTAACACTCAATAAAATGGTATTAGGAGGTGAGGTCTGGGGGAGATGCCTAGGTCATAAGGATTGAGCTCTCATAAATAGGATTAGTGCTCTTATAAAAGAGACCCCACAGAACTTCCTAGCCCCCTTTCATCATGTGATGACACAGCCTAAGTCTACAATCTGGAAGACAAACCTCACCAGAACCTGACTGTGTTGGCACTCATACTCCCGGCCTATCGAACTGTAGAAAGACATTTCTAGTTTTTTCTAAGCACCCAGACGGTGGTATTCTGCTATAGCAGCCCAGGCAAAGACAGAATTTATCTATTTGCTATGAGTACTATTTTGGAGATAAAGAAGTGAAAATTGATGAATCCCTGAAAAGACAGGTAATTTACAATGAAACCCATAAACATAGAATATGTCGAAGGGTTAGTGTTATGAAGAAAACTAAAGCAGATGATAGGGATAGAGAGTGACCGGGTAGAAGAGTTACTGGTTTAGAGAGAGTAGTTGGGAGGGTAGGTTGACATTTGAATAGAGACCTAAAGAAAGTAGACTATATTAAGGTCTTTGTCTTTCTAAGAGCAAGTATTGTCATTGAAGGGTTTTAAGTAGAGAGGTGACATGATCAGAGCATCATTCTAAAGGATTGACCTGGCTGTAGAGTACACAAAAGATGAGAATAAAAAAAGAGTAGAAGCAGGGGACCTGTAAGGGAATAACTGCAGTTGGCGAGAAGATGATGGTGGTTCAGACCATGCAGGCATAGGGGAGGTGGCTGAAGGTGGATGGTTTTCATCATTGGAGCTGGCTCTTAATCCCACATGGTTCTAAATTGACAATGCTGGTTTTGAAAGAAGTTCTGAACTAAGGGTAAGAAGAAACGATTTCAAGTCCTTAATCTGTTTCACCTTGAGCTATGTTTCTGCTTTATACCCTCTTTATGCTTTTGTAAAGAACAGATACATAAAAAAGACAAACTATGGAAAGTACTGTATCATATGCAGGGTAAGCAACTGTTATTCTATAGAGGGTGGTTGAACACTATGAATACTGTTTTCCAGTTTACAGGACATGCAGCTTTTTATGCTTCTGAGTTTCTGGAGTGAACACATAAGTAATACAAAGAAACCCATCATGTAAATTTTATATATATTGCAATTTAGATAACATGTGCGTATGATTTAATATTGATTGACATTGAAGTCAACTGGTAAAATGTCTGTATTTCAATAATTTCTAAACCATGGCCTATGTCCAAATCTAAGTTTATAAATCGAGCTAAGTTTTCGGATCCATTCCCAGGTATCAGGCTGCCCAGCCTGTTACAGACCTTGTTCAGTGCATCTCCACATGTCAAGGCCCCTCCAGTTTAGAATCACAGTACCATCCCTTTGCAGATCCTGAGATTCAAAACTTCTCCCTACTCTGTGTCAGGATCTAGCAAGGTTCTTGTCTTACAAATTTTATGTAAAATACGCACACAAACTTTGGTGAGAAAATAACCAACAGAATTCTTACATGTATAGTAAAAGAATTCATTTGAATAAAATTGGACTGTTTACTTATCTTAGATGATGGTTATACGGTTCTCATCTATACCCCATTGTTTGGCTTCTAGCAGGGGTCATGCCACTGAGGTGTTGATTTTAATGGCACTCAAAATAAGTAAATAAATAAAATCCCATTTCATTTGTTTGCTTTGTCAATAGGTGTTCTTCTAACTGCCTCTGCCTATTCATTAAAATAAACATTTTGGACAGGTCATTTCATTAGTTTTGCAGCGAGGTTATGGTCTATGGATATCTGACCTTTGCTGATTATTATGTGGCCAAATGAAATAAAGCACATGCATTGAAGCAGTGAATAAGATCTGAGGTTAGTGAGTTTGATGGAATCACAACCAGCAATTTTAAAATGTGACTGAATTCTTCCCACAATTAAAATCTTTCATTATGCTACTTCAAAGCTAATTTCTTTCTTGTTTTTCTGAATAGTTGCTTCCATTAATCTCACTCTAGGTAATGATGGTAATGATACAATTATATGTAATCATTGCCTGGATTCAATGTGCAACACATCAGTCCCTTTGTGTGGTGATTGTACCGCTCTCTACAATCTTCGTATTTGGAAGGTTTCCATCATGTCATGCCAAGATCAGATTCAAAAGTCTCTGACACTTTGCATAACATCAGTCAAGAAGGGTGTTCCAACTGTCCCTGGTAATGATCGGACAGACTCATCCATCTGGCAGGTGCCAGTTGAAGCTCGGGGTGAAGGCATGAGGCAGGCGAAGCAGGGCTCGCTGTTTACATAGTTTCCAAAGCGCTTAACATATTCAGGCAGAAAAATTAGAACAAGAACTTTGAAAAGGCCTTCGTTGTGCAGGTGGCTAATCTGCTTACACTACTAATGATACAAATCATAATCTCCGTTAATTTATTGTCTTTATGCAAAGTGAATATTGATTTCAAAAATTTTAAATCTGCTTTCCTGGCATTTGCAGCTATAACCTTTTCCTCAAAGTGCTAATAGGTAGATGTGTGATTCCAATTATTATTATTATTATTATTTTGCTACGTAGATGCAAACTTGCTTATGTTCTGCAGACAGACTTTGTTTCAACACTTGCTTGTTCAGTTTCATTTAGGACAATATTTGTATGTTCTGACACAATAGAATTAATATGTCCATATCTTCAAAGGGTTAACTAATGAAATATGCAGGTGGCCATCAGGGATTAGCTTACTGTTAGTCGATGCTTACATTTTTAACCTTGCCTTTCTTTTACTCATCTCTCTTTCTCAGGATAAGGACCAGGCGTTTCTTGGCCTCCAATAAATATTTACCGTTGATAATTTTGCCCTGACCTATTGATTTGATTAATTGATAATTTTTTGAAGGTCAATGTCAAGATGAGTGTGGTAAGTGGGATGACAGTCACTTTAACCCCAGATCTAAAATGAGCTTTTTATTAGTATTCATCCTCTTTAGCCACTCTAAATAGATCTTCTCTCTAGTTCTGAAACAAATGTTTGACCTCTTATTATCAGCTAGCTAATTAGCATGTACTGGTTTTAAAGATATATTAGGTTTCACTTTACCAAAATGGGAAACATGTGAATTTCCCTCTCAAATTTAACCTTCCTGATTCTTATTCATATATGTAAACAGACACCACTATCTACTAGTGGCTAAAAAAGTTATAGGAGTTGTCCTGTTTCCTCTCTTTTCTCCATCTCCCCATCCCAGATATTGGCAAGTCCCAGAAGGTCGACATCCAAAACCTACAACTGCACCTGTTCCCACTTTAAAAAAAAAATTATTGATTTCAGAGAGGAAGGGAAAGGGAGAGAGAGATAGAAACATTAATGATGAGAATCATTGATTGTCTCCTGCATGCCCCCATATGGGGGATTGAGGCCACAACCCTGCATGTGCCCTAGACTGGAATCAAACCTGGGACCAACCATTCAGACTGCAGGCCAATGCTCTATCAACTGAACCAAACCAACGAGGACCTGTTCCCACTTCTGATCTCTACCACCACCTTCTCCACACCACTGTCATCTCTCCCCTGGACTACTGAAATAATCCTGTAATTGGTGTCTTTGACTTCACCTTTTCTTTATAATCTATTTACACTAATCTTTAAAAACCATAATTTATACTGTGCCCTTTCCTGCTGTAAGCTGGGAATAAAATCCAAACATGTTAAACTGTCGTTTAAGGATGATCTACCCACTCTTACTTCTCTGGCCCATCTTGCCCCACTCTCCCTATTTTTTTACTCTTCCCCAGCCCCATTGTTCTTGTCTGGATGTCTTTGTTTGAACATTTGGAAGATGTCATTGCATTAGGACCTTTGCATTTTCTGTTTCCCCTGTCTGAGAATCCCTTCTCCTAGATTCGTGGTCGGCAAACTGCAGCTCGCGAGCCACATGCGGCTCTTTGACCCTTTGAGTGTGCTCTTCCACAAAATACCATGCCTGGGCGAGTCTATTTTGAAGAAGTGGCGTTAGAAGACATTTAAGTTTAAACAATTTGGCTCTCAAAAGAAATTTCAATCGTTGTACTGTTGATATTTGGCTCTGTTGACTAATGAGTTTGCCGACCACTGACCTAGGACATAGAGAGGGATTGCTTCTCTGGGGTGGCCTAGATTATCAGAGACCTTTCCTGATCTCAAGTAACCTTCTGTCATGCCACTTTATGTTACTTTTCTGCAGAGTTTTCATATTTTTCTTGATTGATATCTTGTCTTTCTTTTGATCTGCCTCTAGATGAGGGCTAGTCACCAGAAAGACCAAGCCATGGTTGGAAGCTTGGAATTTTCAGCCCCTACCTCCATACCCCAGAGAGAGCAGAGGGGCTGGAAATGGAGTTAATGATCCATCATGCCCATGTGATGAAGCATTCATAAATATTCCCAAAAGTAGGGGGTCCAGAGAGCTTCCAGAGTTGGTGAATGCATAGAGATGGGGCTCAGAGAGAGCATGGAAGTTCTGTGCCCCTTTCTAGATATCTTGTCCTATGTATTTCTTCCATCTGGCTGTTCCTGAGTTATGTCCTTTTATAATAAACTGTTAATCTAGTTAATTAAACTGTTCTCCTGAGGTCTGTGAGCCAGTCTAGCAAAATAACTGAACCTGAGGAATCTGGTCATGGGAATCTATGATACACAGCCAGTCAGTTAGCAGCACAGGTAACATCCTGGACTTGTGATTGGTGTCTGAAGAGTGTGGTGGGGGAAGGGGGTCAGTATTGTTAGACTGAGCCTTTAGCCTGTGGAGTCTGGTGCTCTGAAAAGGTAGATAGTTTCAGAATTGAGGTTAAACTATACACTGAGTGGCCAGATTATTATGATCTCTGAATGCATAACAATCTGGCCACTCAGTGCATATTCTATATAATAAAAGGCTAATTGTCCCCTTGACCAGGAGTTCAACCAGCAGGCAGGCTGGCCAACCGCCCATGTTCCCTCCCCCTGGCCAGGCTGACCAGACCCCACCCCTGCACGAATTTATGCACCCAATATGTGTGTGTGTGTGTGTGTGTGTGCATGTATATATATATATATATATATATATATATATATATATATATTGGGTGATCATAATAATCTGACCACTCAGTGTAGATTTCCACATGATGGTGACCAGAATTGTCAGATGTAAAGTGTTCTGAGTATGTAGTAAAGGAGAGACACATAGGAGGTATGAGTTTTCCCAAACAGATGTTTAGAATGGAGAAAATGTTACCTCTGCTTTGTCCACCAACATTTTCAAAAACAGTGTTCAAAACCCAGAAATACCCAGTTAAGATCCCCAAGAAGAATCCTATCAGAATCCCTGAGATCTAGAGCCCCATTAGATCCACAGATTATCACCACAGGACAACCTTTGTTCTTTCCTGTCAACTGTGCAAGTTACTTGAGTAGAACGAATAAGTTCAATGTGATCCATGAATTCCTTGACTATTTGAAGAATATCCTGAGACTAGCTGGGTAAATTTAAGGGGATTGAAGATAAATCAACCACTGTTTGAGGCTGAGTTCCTAGCTCTAAGCTTCCCCACTGAGAACTTTCCTTGATCATGTTTCTACCCATCTTCCAGACCTCTGTAATTTCTCACTAAGAGCATAAGAGTTTGAACTCATCTGTGGAATTTGACTCCATGCCATTCTTATCAGACGCATTACATGGATCATCTTGCCGCTCTCTGTAATTTTCTTCCAAGTTTCTTTCCAGTGGTGGCTCTACTCATCAGCTCGACCACCATCTTCCTTTATTCATCTTAGCCTAGGCCAGTGGTCGGCAAACTCATTAGTCCACAGAGCCAAATATCAACAGTACAACGATTGAAATTTCTTTTGAGAGCCAAATTTTTTTAAATTTAAACTTCTTCTAATGCCACTTCTTCAAAATAGACTCGCCCAGGCCGAGGTATTTTGTGGAAGAGCCACACTCAAGGGGCCAAAGAGCCCCATGTGGCTCGCAAGCCTTGATTTGCCGACCACTGGCCTAGGCTATAATTAAATCGGGACTCATGCCTGCTGACGCTCAGCCCAGCAACTTTTCACTTTAAACTTCTTCTAAAAATTGATTCTAAAGTATACTTTGAATCAGTTTTATTTGCTCAAGCAATATGGAGACAGCTTGACTTTCTCTCTGGATATTAACTAAATAGTTTTATTTTTTATTTATTTAATTTTTTTTCTATTTTTTTATTAAGGTATTATATGTGTACATATCTTACCATTGCCCCCACACCCACCCCACTCCCATATATGCCCTCACCCCCCAGAGTTTTTAAAACATGTGGATTTTTTTTTTCAAATGAGTTTAGGGAACCTATATACATACAAGTTAGAAATACATATTTTTTGTTGTTGTTGTTATTAATCCTAACCCAAGGGAATTTTTCCACTGATTTTTTTAGAGAGAGTGAAAGGGAGGAGAAGAGATACAAAGAGAGAAACATTGATGAGAGAGAGACACATTGATTGGTTGCCTCTCTCAGGCATCCCAACCAGGACTGGGGACCGAGTCTGCAACCAAGGTATGTGCCCTTGACCGGAATCAAACCCAGGACCCTTCAGTCCACAGGCCGTTGCTCTATCCACTGAGAAAAACCGGCTAGGGTTTGAAACACATCTTAAGATAATTTCTCAATACTATTTCTCAAAACAAAAAGTAGTTCTAAAATTCAAAGCCAAATATTACTAAAGTGTTTCATGAGAATTGGCAATGACAATTAAAATCTAAGTGGCTTTAGAAATCTACAGGCATTATGGATGGGGAACAGAGGTCCAATGTTGAAACAACGTGACTGTTCAAATAAAGACTAGACTGGCAATCCAGAATAACAATGGATTACTGCAGTCAAAGAAAAATGATAAACAAAAACTGCAGAGAACAGTGCTTTTATTTTCATGGTTCTTCAGTTGTCTTTGACCATTCTTTTTTTCTCAGCTTTTCTGCTTTGTAAGTGTCTGTGACTCAAGGCTGTTTCATGATCTACTGAAATCTGAGGAAACTCTGGGTCTAAATTGCCCATCATTTCCTGAGTGCATTGTCATATTTGCTTATCCATGGGACTTTTGTTTAATAAAGAAGTGTTTGAAAATGTCAGTAATTTTGTTTGTTTGTTTTGGTGTACTGGGTGGTTAACAATAAATTGTCTTCCTTGAGTCAATATAGTTCCAATATTTCCTAAAGAAATTATAAAATGAGTAGAAGTGGTATAGGCACAGCTAGGTCCTGGGCCAGCTGATTTAGGTACATCATTGTAGTCTTCCCAATAGCTCTGAAAAGCAAATATTAATATCCTCATTGTATGAATGAGAAAATGGAAGCTTACAGTATTGCCATTTTCCATACAGTAATGTTAGAATTTCACTTAACCAGCTCTGTGTAACTCTCCAATCTTCCTAAGACCTTAGGCTCTTCTAGGTAATCTACCTAAAGGAATGCTGCAAATAATAGGTAGCTGTTTTGCATAGTTATGAAAAAATATGGAATATTTAACATTCCCATTGCTAAGCTTCCACACTGAGCAATAGTAACCTATTAATCTCTCCAATAAGTCCTAAGTACAGAAAAGATTAAGACATTGTGCATTTATTTTGATTAAAATAATTTATGTAAATTTTAATTCAAATTGGTCTCAGCTTTAGGCACCTAGAATATTAATTCCGAAACTATTATTAGTTCAGATTCCAATGCACAGAGTTTTGGTCAAGGACATGGAAGCAAACACTTTATCTTTATTAGCCATCCATTGGCAAGCATTGGAGGGAGCCTGAATGTTAAGGAGATCGCCATCTATTACAGCAATATGACTAAATCACTTGGAGAAATTTGGAAAAGAAGCAAGGTAGTTTATAGTCAAGTGCTAATTTGCTATAGAAATTAAAGGAAGCAGAAGTTTATTGAAAGCACAGGTTTGCCCTAGCTGGTTTGCTCAGTGGTCAGAGCATCAGCCTGCAGACTGGAGAGTTACAAGTTTGATTCTGGTCAAGGGGACATACCTTGGTTGCAGGCTCAATCACCAGACTCCATCCCAGGCCCCGGTCCAGGTGCTTGCAGTAGGCAACCAATCAATGTGTGTCTCTCACATTGATGTTTCTCTCTCTCTCTGTCTCTCCCCCTCCCTCCCACTCTCTGTAAAAATCAATGGGGGAAAAATACCCTCCAATGAGGATTAAAAATAATAACAAAAAAGCACAGGTTCATTGAAAATTTTATGGAGGATATTCCATGATGGGTAGTCTTAAAAAATGTGGAAAAGCTTTGGGTAAACAGAGAAACATGAAGACATTAATAGGCAATAGTGAGTTCTTAGATTTTTGTCTTGTGAAGTAGTGAATGAGGTTGGATATATCGTTGTATCAGATTCCAGAGACTGCTTGTAGTGTGTGTTGCTTGTCCTCTTGTAAACTGAGTAAGGCAGGACCTTTTTGCCGCTTCCTCACCTTCTATCTCAAGCACAGTGTCGGACATGTTTTAGGGTTGTAATAAGTGCAGTGCGGCTCTTCACTGTAAGAAGGCAAAGGAGCCTGGGTTTGGTGTAGTAGGAAACGGAAAATATAAATGCCAATTGCCATCTTATTTCAGTTAACATGTACTGAAGATTTTATTGGTGTCACTTCGCTAAAAAGATTCTGTTAATTTTGGGTAAAAGTCCATTCGATAGCTTATGTATACATTATAGTGGAGGTAGAACACACAGTGATTGAATAATTCCTTTTGCTTTAGGCTTCTTTATTGTATATCATCATCTCTGAGTCAATCAAGTGTCAATGATTGGTTTGCATTTGCATTCCTGAGCACACTTTAGCAAAAGGGAAGTCAAGTATATGTTGACTGGAAGAAGAAGAAGAAAAAAAAAACAACCCTGAGTGGAAAGTAAATTAAGGCTAAACATGACAAATCCATTCCATCAGCCAGTCCTAGTGGTAGCCAGCCTCCAACGTGACTACCTCCCTGCCTCCTGGCGTTCACACTCTTGTGCAGGTCTTTCCTGTTGAGTATGAGCTGGACCTTATGGCTCATTTCTAATAAGTAAAATAAAACAAAAATGATAGTGTGTGACTTGGAGATTAGTTCATAAAAAGAAGTGTGTGCTCTTTCCCCACCCTCTCATACACACACACACACACACACACACACACACACACAGACACACACAGTCTCTGGCATCACTCTTTGTGAGGGACTCCAGATGCCAAGTTGTGAGCCGCTTTATAGATAGGCCCATATGGCAAGAAACTGAGGCTCCCTGCCAATGGCCATGCGAGTGAGCTAGGGAACAGACCGCCTATCTCAGGCCTTTAGGTAACTACAGCCCCAACGGACACTTGACTGAAGCCTCATGAGGGAGCCTGAGCCAGAAACACGGGCCCAGCCACGCTCAGAGTCCTGACTCGCGTAACTGTGTGAAAAGGTACAGATCAACTCAACCAGCATGTGAAAGGCATTGAATGCTGTGGGATATAGAGATAAGCCTTTGGTTCCTGCCCTTAAGGTCTTAACAGCTGAGTGTAGAGCATGACACATACATGTACAAATACCCACCAAGTGAGGCAGGAGGCAGAGGGAGCAGAAACAGCTTCACGGCAAAGGGGACATTGGAGGTGGGTTTTGGTGGGAGAGCATGCTTCACGCATGTGAGGAGGTTGACATTTTGCATGGACTCTTCTCCTTTGTGGTGACATTGACAAAATTGCCGAAATGGATCCTAGAAATTGAAAAAATCAAGTTACTAGTTACACTTCTCTTTTGATTTTAACAGAATCCCATCGACAGTAATTCATTTGATCCCTCAAGAACCAAGTGATGTGGGCAGAGCTGTCTCTATTATACCCATTTTTTCAGTAGGGAAACTGAGGTTCTCAGGGGCTCAGGATTATGTACAAGGTCACATGGGTAGTTAAGCGGCAGAGATAAAGCTCAGGCTCTTTGAAAGCAAGTACAACATATACATCGATGTATACAATGAATTAACTTCAATCAATAAAGAACGCTGTGAGAAAGGGTCAGAGGGACTTAAATCACTTCTATAGAAATTTTAAGAAGAAGAGACAAGTATGGTGTGAGTGGTGGGCTGGTCAGAAGCCTGGCGGGTGTCTCCGGAGGCTCCTCGGGGAGGTGAGCTGACCAGTGCAGGAAGTTAGGCGCTCAGCTCTGGGAGCTCCACACTTGACTTAGCGCAAAGGCGGGGCGATCTCTCAAGTGGATATTTGTATTAGCAGACTGCACAGGCAGATCTATACATTGGTAATGAGAAATGTCACTACCATGCACCTGAGAATATTCTGTTGGCCAAACTAGCCCATTCATTCCCGGTAGGCAGGCATTCAAGGACGCTTCCTGATGCCCTTGCTCTCAGGGTGAAGAGAGTTGACTAAGTGAACTTAGGCTTGGGGTGGGAACGGGGATATTGAAGCACTGTTTTTGTCTTTAGAGATCACCTTGCCAGCCCCCTGGTCAAGATTCACTCATCCAAACATAGGAATGTACTTCTATAACTCTCTGTATTTGTTTTCTAGGGCTGGGTTTACAAAGTACCATAAACTAAGTGACTTAAAAAAAACACAACAAAAAAAAACCAGAAATTTGCCCTGGCTGGTGTGAGTCAGTTGGTTGGAGTGTCATCCCATGCACCAAAAGGTGGTGGGTTCGATTCCTGGTCAGGGCACATAATCAGGTTGTATGTTCAATCCCCACTGATCCACCAATCTCTCTCCCTCTCCCTCTCCCTCTCCCTCTCCCTCTCCCTCTCCCTCTCCCTCTCCCTCTCCCTCTCCCTCTCCCTCTCCCTCTCCCTCTCCCTCTCCCTCTCCCTCTTTCAAAAATCATTGGAAGTACATCCTTGGGTGAGGATTAAGAACAAAACAAACCTGTCAGTGTTGAAAAAGAAAGACTGAGAAACTATCACAGACCAGTGGAGACTGAGGCCGCATGACAACTAGATGCAATGTGAGAGCCTCAGTTGGGTTCTGAGGTAGAAAAGGGACATTAGTGTAAAAACTGGTGAACTCCAAATAAAATATGGAGTTTAATTAGAAGTTTAAAAAAGAAAGAATTGGGTCAGATGATTCAGTTCTTTCTCGCTATAGAATTTTTTAGCGTGTTAGGAGTAAGGTTAACTAAGGAGATGTTTTAGAGGAGGTGTTGAAATTAAGGTCTCAGTGTTGTTTTTCTTCTTCTTTTTTTTTTTTTTACTTTTTCTATTTTTTAAATGCTTCTTCCTGCATATGTTCTTCCCATTCTTAAAGAGAGAGAGAGTTGCAGTGGGCTTTGCTCTAGACAAGGGAACCATCTGGCGACACAGAACAAGAATGAGAGACGGCAGAGCTGAGTCAAGAGTGCTAGTCAGTGGACCTCAGGAGAATCGCCTTCTAGTCCTGACAATCTAGGCACTGGACATCGTGCAAGTCATGTTTCTGTGCCTCCGTTTCTTTGTCTATAAACTGAGAAATTCTATTGGAAAATATCTAAATTTCGAATTATAAGAGTACATAACTCTACTAGCTCTCTATATCTACAAGTGGTAGAAGTCAGGAATAGTGCAATTTCTGGGGCAGATACATGTTCTTTCCCACGCCACAGTGACACCTGCTGGGGGACTCAAAGGCCACCTCCCTGGGTTGGTTCGCTTGGAAAAGCAGGTCCTCTGTGAGCAAAGAACCCTGTGGACTGAGTGTGGGCATCAGCTGTAAACTCGGATAAAGCAGGGTGAAAAGAATGATTTCTGCTGGGCTCTTTCTCGCCTCCTCTTCTTGCAGACATTCCCGATCTTAGTTCTGACACTGCCCAAAATTAACTGTGACATCTTAAGCAAATTACTTAACCTCCATGAGCCTCAATTTCTTCAGCTATAAAATGGAGATTAAAAATAACCACTTTGCATCGCTTTTATGAGAATGAATTGAGCAAACTCAGTTCCAAGGCTGCAGTTTGTTATATGATTCCTTATTTAAGTGGATCATGTTTGAACTTTTCTAGCCTCTTGATGCTCATCAAGTATTCGATGACAGTAGTCTGTTTGTGTCAGATGATAGAGAAAGTCAAATAGTAGAATCCCTCCGCTCCTGTCTTTGAAAAAACCCTGAATTATGTCAAGAGGATAGGTTTAATTTTCCTAATTTGAAGTTAAAAGATTTGGAGAGATGGTTTTAAAGCAGTACTTTGCTGCACGCGATTTATGGTGATATTCATAAATCAGAATATAACCATATTTATACTCATAAATCGGAACGTACCAGTCACTAGCGGATTTTCTCCTGGGGGTGCCTAAGAGGCGGAGGAGGAGCACGGGAGTGGGGATAGCCAGCATTCAATAGAGTCTTAGTGGAAGATTGATAACTTGGGAATATCTTCAACATATTTGGATTTGTGTTTAATAGGTTTTCAACAAAGGTTCCTCTCCAGCCCACACTTATACTGTCACGTGCCCTTATTTTCTTGTAAATGAGATTTTCAGTGCTAAGTCCCTCAGTTCTTCCCTCTGTGCATCTGCCCTCTTCTTTGTGGCCATGGGAGGAGAGGGGTCAGCTGCAGGGGGCCCTGGGATTCCGGCTTCCAGCAGAGCAACTGGTCCCAGGAGGGATCTGGCCCCATTTGCATATTTTAAAAATACATATTTTGAAATGGGGTTGGAAAATAGGATTATTTCCCTAGAATTCAGGAGTCAGGAAGTATTCCCTGGAAACATTTAACTGAATATGCCTTTGATATAATACTGGGTTGTACATATGTCGTGTAATATTTTGAAGTTCTTTAATTTATTCTTTCTTCTGACACTCGCCAGATCATGTGATACTCAGTAGGCATTATTATTGTGCCCTCACATAGGAGGAAACTGAGTCACAGAGAGTTTAATTTGTCCAAGTTAGTGACAGGGACAAGAGCCCTGTAGCCTCCTCCAACCCGTAGGTAGGTAACTCACCCCTACCCACGAGTGACCATATCATTGTCAGATAGGAAATCGAAAGTCATTATTATTAGAATCGTCAGTAACCATTTTTGCTACTATGGTAACCTTCCTGGTTGTGTGTGTCTTTGTATTATCTTCTTCTACTCAGAAGTCTTCATCCTTAAGCTCATAAATTGGTATTCAGATGTTCTTCAGGATAAGGATCTTAAGAAATACAGGCATACCTTATTTCATTGTGCTTCATAGATGTTGCTTTTTTTTTTCAAACTAAAGGCAAGACCCTCCCCCAGTAAAAAGATTACAACTCACTTTATTGTGATGTTCACTTTATTGCAGTGGTTTGGAACCCAACCTACAATGTCTCCAAGTCATAAATACTTCATATATTTCTAAGTCGAGATATTCTGACTTTGCCAAATATTTTGCTAAGGTCAAAAAACATGGAATAGAGTAATTAAGAACCTCTATTCTTTTAAAATATATCTTTTTATTGATTTCAGAGAGGAAGGGAGAGGGAGAAGAAGAGAGAGGGAGAGAAACATCAATGATGAGAGAGAATCATTGATCGGCTGCCTCATGCATGCCCCACACTGGACTGAACCCACTACCCGGGCGTGTACCCTGATCAGGAACCGACCTATATATAACCTCCTGGTTCAAGGTTGATGCTCAACCACTGAGCTATGCTGTCTAGGCAGAACCTCTATTCTTAATTCAATAAAACCCAGATTCTGTGGACTTCCAACACTCCTTTTGGGCTGAAGAAAACTGCCTTTTTAATGTGGCCTTACTTATCCTAATTCCTATCTTAGAGGTTAACTCTCAATCCTAACTGTGCAGCAGATTCCTGGCCCCATCCCACACTTACGGAATTGGAAAGTTACAGAAGCGAGTTTCAAGCGGCTCCCCAAGTATTTCCAATGCAGCGAGCCCATGAGTTGACATTAGTGGACCCTGACAGTCCCATGCGATCTGCTTTATTCAAACATGGCTTTCATCGGCAGGCCCTCATAACCTGATATTATCATTCCGCCTGATCCTACCTCCCAAAATACTACTTTTATTTCAGGAGCCAAGTCCAATGCCCTGTCATTCTTGCAGCTTTGGCTAATTCTTTCCATTGCAAATAAGTCTTCGTACTTGACCCCCTTAGAATACATGTGGGCTTCTGTTTAGCTCTAGATGCTTGGGTGTCTTATCCCTCATGAGAGAAGATGCAGGGTCAGTCCCAAAGGCCACAGAGCACCTAGTTCTCACTGAGTGCTGAGTCTATTGGATGAGTAGCTTCAGAGCAGAGACTGATGTTATTTTATGCTGGAGATGAAATAATGTTGTTTAGGTCTTTCTGTTTCACCATTGGTCTCTAAGTTTGGGATTAACTCTTATGGATTCCATTTACCTCTCTTACTTGGCTCCAGATGTCAGTTCTGCTGTGCTACCATCTGACAGCCTAGTTTTTTTGTTATTTATTGGGGTAACATTGGTTATTTACACTATGTAAATTGCAGGTGTACAACATTATAATATCCTCTATTGCCTGCACACCACCCACAGTCTAGTTTCCTTCCATTACCATACATTTGACTCCCTTTACCCACTTCATCCTCCCCATACACCCTTCCTCTCTGGTAACCACCATCCTGTTGTCTGTATCTATGGGTTAGTTTTTATTTGTTTTGTTCGTAGATAAATAGATGAATAGTAAAACAGAAAGGGTCCAATGTCCCTGTATAATCCCACATTTTTATTCTTTATTAGATACATGTATATAATTTTTGAAGACCATATTTATTAATTTCTGATCATTATTTTAAGTTATACATGTAAATATCCTTTAGTTTGTGTATTTATCAGGATACTGCATTTTTGTTTTAATTTGTTTGAAGCTTTTATCCAAAAGTCCTTCCATGTCGCCACCCATATATTCATTCAGTGTTCAGAATAAGGATTTTTGACTACAAGGTTTTAAAGTATTTAGTGTTATGAGTGCACTGTTCAATAAGGAAATTGCAAATGCCATCCTACTAAACATAAAATTGAATATGAAATATAATAGTTGATCCAAGAGATTTCATTGAAGAACATCTGTGTAAACCTTCTGGAATACATTTTTGGAACTATGATTAAGAATCTATTTTAGATGTAACAGGCACCTTCTTATATTTTCTTATATTTTTTCTTCATTATAATTAAAGAGTATCATCTGCTCTTGGTTTTGAGTTTGATTTGAATTCACACTCTTACAATAAGATTGCCTACCTTACATAGCTCTGTGAAATTGAAACTAATTTTGGAAGAAAGGTAGAAATCAAGATCTAGGTACCACTCATAAACTTTAAAAAGGACTAGGTTGAATTGTCTTGTGCTCTGCCACTCTGTTCTACCAAGCAATGAATCCAATGAAATCCTTAGGAAATAATAATAAAGTGATTAGAAATCAAGGGCAAAGATCGGCTGAGAGGGAGGAAGCACTATCCCTGAGCAGCAACAAACCATGAGTAACCTTATCATAGCTCTGGTATAAGCATACGGTCTTCTCAAAACACAAAACGAGAGAATATTTACAATTTTTTCTTGAGCTAGAATTTTAGCACAGCTCTGTCAAAATCCCAAGGACAATTAGATATTTGAAAAATACCTATTTTAGGGAATCAGTACATTTCCTTACTCCCTGAAGTTAACCAAATTATTCAAAATCCTTCAGCCTAGGTATAATAGCCCACTTTTTAACAATGTGAAACACCTTCAGTGTTCAAAAACCCCTGGCATTTGTACTTGATTCATTAATGTTGAACTTCTCGGGAATTGTTTGCTCTTTCATTTTATATATATATATATTAGAGGAAAGGGAGAGAGAGAGATAGAAACATCCATGATGAGAGAGAATAATTGATTGTCTGCCTCCTGTACACCCTACAATGGGGACTGAGTCCACAACCTGAGTATGTGCCCTGGTGGGGAATCGAACCATGGCTTCCCGGTTCATAGGTCTATACTCAACCACTGAGCCATGCCAGCTGGGCTTCTCTTTCATTCTTTAACACTGGGAAGTACATTAATTTATTTCTGCCTCATTAAAGAATTTATCAGCATCAGAGCTGACCTATTGCAAGAAAGAATATCCAATGGGGAGGAAGAATACGTGAGATTTTTCCACTTTTCCTTTTTTTAATCTAACAAAGGCCCCAACTTTCTCTTGAGTACCTTGATTATCAGATGATGGTCTACAGAATTGGTCCTTTTTTCCAATTCCACTGGCAACTCTTCTCCCTCTTGTTTTACCATCATCCCAGGGTTCTTAAAAATATAGAGTATCAACTACATGAAAGGTGAGGGTCTTTAAAAGGGACTCTTCCAGAACATAGGAAATAGAGTGGCATGACCATCCTTAGGATAGGACCAAGTCATGTGGAGTTTGTCACGTGTGCTTGGATAAATGAATGAATAACTAACTAAATGGATGGATGTTCTTCCCTATGGATCAATTATAAAAGGAAAATAAGTTCACAAAATTAGAACATAATGTTGAGTAAAATTGTCCGTGTGTATATAGAATGAGGAAATGTGAGTTTTAAAACTCATTGAAGAGGGCAGGGTGTGAGATTATAGGCAAACTTTATAGCTGTGGGTTTCAGAGCTCTTAGAGTACAAGCTGTCTAGAGCCATCCTGGAGACCTCCCCTCAACCAACTGTGCAGCCACCGGGCTAGGAGTGGCTTCCTGCTGGGGGATCATGTATGGAAATCCCGTGTGGCCGTGGAGCTCTGCTCAGTAATTTTCTCTGAGACAGCTGACGATCAGGATCCTACCCTTCTCTTACCCGTGGTTTGACGGTGATGGCAGCAATGATGACAAGTCAGATGTTATCACTATAATTATCCCAGCCCCTTTAGGAGAAAGAACTGGAAAATAATTGTTACTCATGCTTAGGTATTTTTGATCATTCCTAAATCCACTAATCAAAATGTCAGTGGTTTAGGGAAAATGACAAATGAAATATAGCTTTTTTTGTTGGTGGATTCCTCAAACTCTGTGAGCAGACACGATGGCACATACTAGTGTTTGGTGGTGTCTGAGAGATAAAGATCGGCATCCTGAAGTCTGAGGCAGTGCAGAAGTTCATATGTTTTTAAATTTTGCTATTTGGTATCATGATTTGATTGAGATATTATTGTTTTTTTCTCTGACTTGGAATTCACCAGATAAATTCTAGTCCCATATTCCCAGTTGTGTCTTTTTTTTTTTTAACAGCTTTATTGAGATATAATTCACATGTCATACAAGTCACCCATTCACATATACAGTTCAGTGTTTTTTAGTATGTTCACAGAGTTGTTAATTCTGTTCCTTGAAGTGTCTCTATCACTTCAGATAAATTTGAGAGTTTCCTCATGTGTAAATTAAGTGTGGAGAAATCTACTTTTCAGTTTTCCTTTTAGTGATAAGTCTATAATTTTAAGCCTTACACTAATCTGTTTATGCAAAAAAACACAATGAAAACACCTCATCAGATATAGTGAGTGTTCTGTAAGTTACTGTTTCACATTATTCTCTTTCTGAGAATATACACATACACATATACACATTTCTTCCCTCTATAGTTTTCAAATCAAATTTTCCCTTATTCCTCATCTAGTTTATGTCTCACCTTCTCTACTTTCTACATGAAAATGTCCCCCACTGGCCCCTGCTGCATTTTTTTTTTCTATCATGTACAAAGATTGTCTCATAGATAGGGGCTGTCTAATATAGTTTCATAGGAATATATTTTTCCCGTGAGCAAGAGTATAAACTTGACTATTTCTATCCTACACATCACTTTCTACCCAATCTCAATGAGTAGTTGTTGAGTCTCTCATATAAAATTACCGAGAAATATAGTTGGTATCTTAAGACATAGATGAATTCTTCCTGTGCCAACTGCCAGCGTCAGCTTATGAAAGCTCAAAGATTCTGAAAATGGAAGCACTTTAGGAGTTGCCAGGGAAGAGAGTAATTGTGCTTGCAGCTGTGTCCCTTAAAGTACAGGCATGGTGACCCTGAGCAGTACATATATTGATTAACCAGCATTGCAGGTGCACAATTATATATTGCTCCAGTGGGATTTAATAAATAACCCGTACAAATCTCTTTATAACAAAGACATTGTCATGGTAAAGTTCATTGGCCATGGCGTGTTGTATCTATGATAGCCTCTGATCAATGCCTAGCATTGTTTTGGAGATTTTCTAGTTAAGCAACACATGGGAACTTCTGATAAGGACTTATCGCAATGGCGGAAATCCATTTTTCAATACAATCATGTACATCTGTATTGTATTTAAAAATCTTTCCAAGTGTTTTCACCTTGACTTTGCTAATATAGTTAGCAGTTTCTTTTTATTATTATTATTTTTATTTAACAGAATCTAGTTCTCCTTATTGATGCCAGAGCTATAGTAGCCTCACTACTTGCAATGTTACCAATCCTGAAAGAG
Organism: Eptesicus fuscus; assembly: GCF_027574615.1. Taxonomy (NCBI): domain Eukaryota; kingdom Metazoa; phylum Chordata; class Mammalia; order Chiroptera; family Vespertilionidae; genus Eptesicus; species Eptesicus fuscus. The sequence goes on from NC_072484.1 coordinate 85,388,597, forward strand.
CAGAGCAAATAACAGCTCAGAAAATAGCTGGGTTCCTGTTTAATAACTGCTGAAAGGCCATAGCCCCGAGCTTCTTTCTCTTTCTTCTCAAGGGGACAACTAGCAGCACGCAGAAACACACACACAAGCTGTGCAAGTGTCCTTCCTCCTACCCAGGAAACACTAGAAGAAAAAGGAAGATGCCACCGTCGTAAACTATGGTAACACAATGTGTGATGAAGCATATTTCCCCTCTTCACACCAGGTTACATGTTTTCACTTAGGAAGGAAGAGAAGCGACTAATCCTCACAATTGTTGCTGAGACTAAAGGCTTTCCACCTCTCGGTTTCCATGTGATGAAACACTGAGTGGTTGCTTCCCAGGCTTCTAGTCCCCATATGCCAGGAGGCACAGGGTAATTGCACAATCCTTATTCGTGTTGGATCTTTATGATTTCTTGCCAATCTCAATGTTTCCAGCTCAACCCATCACCCTTTCTTTGATGTTCCTACCACGTTTCTTATTGTTTAGTCCCCTCTTATAATGCTAATATTCTATGATCCTATAAAAGTAGGTCTAGCCCTAGCCAGTTTGGCTCAGTGGATAGAGCTTCAGTCTGTGGACTGAAGAGTCCCAGGTTTGATTTCCAATCATTGGTACATGCCCAGGTTGCGGGCTCGATCTTCAGTGGGGGGCGTGCAGGAGGCAGCCGATCAATGATTCTCTCTCATCATTGATGTTTCTATCTTTCTCTTCTTTTCCCTTCCTCTCTGAAATCAATAAAAGTTTTTTTTTAATGTAGGTCTAAAGTATTTCACAGGCAAGAGAGAGTTTTATAACTGTAATGTGATATCATTTCGAGTTTCTGTCAAGTCCACGTGAACCCTCCACCCTTGTGCATGACAAAATTCAAATGTAATAATTATTTGTCATCTTAACAACGAAGAAACAGTTTATTTTTTACATAACGCAGTTCATTATCTGCTCTGTGCCCTTATAACATGGATAGCCCATTTGTAAAAAAAAAAATAAAGTGATGGCAGCTGACAATTTGTTTACTTACAAATTGGGGTCCTGACTTAACAAATGAATGTTGAGGCTTTCAACAACAGTCACAATTATTTTTCTACACATAGTCACTTTTGAAAGAAAATCATATAGAGACCATTTCCAATTCTATTTGGCATGTAAGAGAGGTCCTTCTCATATCCTGAAAGTTGAGATTGTATTCACTGAGGATGGCGATTGAAGGCTTCTGCTCAGGAGCTGAGCTGGTTTGGAAGCACAGGAAGGTGCTGAGGCCACGTGGGGAATGGAGTAAATGCCCTGCTCTCTCTCCCTGCGAACAGCCCCCAGCCATCACCATCAGGGCAGGACCAGGACCCTGGGCGGTGCTGTGAAACTGGCTGCCCTTTGCCTTTCTTTGTCACACTAACCTTCTTTCTGGTTCTTTAGGTCCTGAATGCCCCCAGGCACATGGCTTCTTGGTTTTACTCCCGTCTTTTCACCCTTTGTGTCTATTGCAGTAGGAGATGTTGGGAATGCCTTTTCAATCTTCTTCACTTGTCTTTTTGTTGTTGATGTTGAGCTGGGGGATCTGTTGCAGCATGGCCATTTCCATTCTGGCCCTCATTTTTGACTAATCACGCCTCGAGTACCCTTCATGCATCTCAATATGAAGCTTTGGGGCACTTGATTCCCAGGTGGTGACATTATCCTGGGCTTTGTATCCACAGCTGTGCCCCTGGCACCCTCTCCTAGGATCCCCATAAGTAATTATGCTATGCAAAGTGGGACTATAAAATGACAAGACTGGGGTTCCTACGCTATGTATAAATACCTGTCTCACTGCTTTCTCAGGACGTTTCAGATCTGCCCCTCTCTTAGGGGTAGGAGTGGACAATAACCAGTTGCTCAGATGAAGATGACTATCTTAATGTGAATTTTGATCCCTGAAAATTCCTGCTTTGCAAACCGGTTAATTAAAGTTCTCAGCGACCCCCAAAAATGGATTTCTGGGAAAATGAATCAAAGAGGCTAGAGAGCTAGAGGAGAGTTAGAAATTCTGATGCTTCTTAAATATGGCTTTGGGGTTTTGTATTTGAAAGGCAACTGACGTGGGTGGAAAGAATTCTTGCTGCTTGTGGTGAAATCTGTTTCCATCACTGAACACAACAGTCCATTTGATGTGCATGCTGATGACATTCACACAGAGAGGGTGGGTTTCTGTCAAATGTTTCTTGCTTACCTACACGGTTGGTCTGGAAAACTCATTCTCATAGAGTTTAACTAACTAGTCCCAGCTCACATATACTGGGACTAATGAAATCACAGTACATTGCATAATCATTATTTGAGATCTGTTCAGGTCCAAGGTCATGTTCGAATGTGTAGTGCTATTCGTTGTCCAGAAAGACTGATGGTCTAAATCCCAAATCACCACCTGGTTAAAATGTGTTTAAAAAGTAATAGTAGGAATTAGAATGGGTAGGGAAAGCAGAGTGGTGCCAACAAGAGAGAAATGGAGAGATCAAAGGCATGCCTCAGGGGAAGGTTCTGCTCAGGGGAGTGCAGCGGCCCAGAGGCCAAGGCCGGTGGGCAGTGAGACCCCCTGCAAAGGAAGGGAGCCCTCCTGGTGTCCCTCTCACTGTGCCAGGCACAGTCCCTTCCGCTCTCACCTTCAGTTTCATCCCAGTGGTGACCCCGCAGCACCAACTTTGACTCTCCCAGCACCAGATGTTTCTACAGAACACGAGCCATGGTAACTTGATTTTAAACTCTGGCATCAGTCAGTTAAATACGTTCCCAAGATGAATACCGCCATTGAGTAACCGAACAACCCTTATCCAGCAAAACTGTTATACAATGAATTAAAAAATAAATTCAAACTCCATTAAAAAATGGTCACATTTTATGTGAATTTTACTATTCACAGGAAAGAAACCATATGAATGAATAATACATAGAGGCTTTTTCAATTCAGTGAATAAAAAAATTAATAAGGTTTTTAATAGCAGTGAGGTAGGATTTTTTTTTTTAACTGTTGAAATAACAATTAAAGAGGAATAATGCATGTGTGCTCTTGAGAATGTAGTGGAGCAGGCATTCTCGGACACGGCTGGTGAGATGATTGTTCCCTGGCCAAGTTTCTGGAAATCAATTTGGCAATTTTATCAAAGGTCTTAAAAATGTTTGTTACCCTCACCCTTGATCCATTATTTCTCACTGGAATCTATTTTAAGAAAATAATTAAAGATGTGAAATGAATATATATTTACATATATGCTGTTGCAGCTGCATTTTTAACAACAGTGAAAATTTGGGAGTAGTCTAGGGTGCCACCCATATGGAACTGGCTGATTAAAGAAGTATGGTATAATTATATGAGAGAACATTATGTTCCTAAAATATCCTCAAAGTATTTTGTTGTACAAGAGAATATACTTGTGATGTAATGTTAAGTGGACAAATGTAACATAAAATCCATCATGTGCAGTGTGAACTTGTGTGTGTGTGTGTGTGTGTGTGTGTGTGTGTGTGTGTGTGTATGTGTGTGTATGAGAGAGAGAGAGAGATCTCTCTATCAAAACACCCAGGGAAAACACCAAGGTGTTAATTGTAGTCTTCTTGCTGCATGAGATTGTGAATTTAATTTTCTTCTTCATACTTTACTATGAATTTTCACATTTTCTACCATAAACAAGTGTTTGGTTGAGCACATGGAAAAGAGAAGCTACTTCGGTATGACCTTAGAAATGACTTAGATGTACATTTTACTCCCAGGGGCACCTTCTCTGTCCCATCACAATATCCTGGGATGGAGGAGGGGAGAGAGGATGTTGCCTGGGAATAAGGGTTTACAGAGGAGGGAAGCTTGTCTCTAGGAGACTTTACGTGATTGGTTAGGAAATACTCTTTGGTCTCTAACAGAATCCCAATTACCAAATGTTCTACCAGTGAGCACATGGAAGCTAAAAGCTCGATTGTATGACAGATGGAAAACTGCCCCGTCTAAAATAGACTCTCGCACCCCTGTGCCAGCCATCCTGTACCGTGACCTTATCCTATCTAATAAAAGGGTAATATGCAAATTGACCATCACTCCAACACAAGATGGCTGCCCCCATGTGGACACAAGATGGCCACCATAAGATGGTCAGCAGGGGAGGGCAGTTGGAAGGGACCAGGCCTGCAAGGGAGAGCAGTTGAGGGCAATCAGGCCTGTAGGGGAGGGCACTTGGGAGGGACCATGCCTGCAGGGGATGGCAGTTGGGGGGGACCCAGGCCTGCAGGGGAGGGAAGTTGGGGGCGACCAGGCTGGCAGAGGAGGGCAGTTAGGGGTGACCAGGCCAGTAGGGGAGGGTAGTTATGGGCAATCAGGCTGGCAAGGGAGCAGTTAAGCTTCAATCAGGTTGGCAGGGGAATGGTTAGGGGGTGATCAGTTGGCTGGCAGAAGCAGTTAGGGGCAATCAGGCAGGCAGGCAGGCTAGTGATTGGGAGCCAGAAGTCCTGGATTGTGAGAGAGAAGTCAGGCATCCCTCGAGGGGTCCCAGATTGGAGATGGTGCAGGCTGGGCTGAGGGACACTCCCCCCATGCATGAATTTTGTGCACCAGGCCTCTAGTCTATACTAATAATAGCCTAGGTGGCATCACTCCCTCACATCGTCACAAGATGGCCGTCACAAGATGGCTGCATGCACAGCGGAGGTGGGGCCTGGTGGCCGCTTCGCGCGGTGAGGCCTGGGCATCCCACGGCTCTGTGTGGCATGGAGGAGGCTGGTTCCAGTGTCTCTACCACCTCGCACGGAGGAGGCGGGTCCTGGTAGAGGAGGTGGGTCGTGGCAGGAGAGGGCAGTTGGGAGCGATCAGGCCAGCAGGGGAGCAGTTAGGTGTCAGGACAGCAGGGGAGCAGTTAGGGGGTGATCAGGCTGTCAGGCAGAAGCGGTTAGGGGCAAGCAGGCAGGCAGGTGAGCAGTTAGGAGCCAGCAGTCCTGATTTGTGAGAGAGATGTCTGACTGCTGGTTTAGGCCCGATCCCTGCTGGCCTGGGAGAGGACAATTCACACACCCCACTGTCCCCATAATCCCCGCGGGATCAGGCCTAAACCGGCAGTCAGATATCCCTCAAGGTGTCCCAGATTGGAGAGGGTACAGGCCTGGCTGAGGGACCCTCCATGCACAAATTTCCTGTACCAGGCCTCTAGTCCTATATCATAAAGAGCTAATATGCATATGTCATCATGCCCTCATGCCGTCACACCATAATGGCTCAGACACAACACTGGGAAGTGATGAATGGGGACCAGCCAGGCACAGATGAGCTCGCAAGAGAGGAATGGGACCAGCCAGGCTGTGGGCTGGGAGAGGGACAAGCTGCATGCCCCATGGTCCCGGGCGCCAGCAGCTGCACCTGCGCCACGGGAGAGGACAATCCACACGCCCCACATTCCCCATGGTCCCCGCGGTCCCGGGCGCCAGTAGCTACATATGCACCTGCGGCCTAGAAGAGGGACAAGCCACCTGCCCCATGGTCCCAGGTGCCTGCGGCTGTGGCCCGGGCAAAGCTGCCCGCCCACAGTCCCCTGTGGCTGCAGCCAGCCTGGGCAAAGCTGGCCTGGGTCCTGAGTGCCTGTGACTGGCCAGAGGAGGGAATCCTGGGTCCCAGGTGTGGGGTGAGGCAGAGGCAGTTAGGGGCAATCAGGCCAGCAGGGGAGCAGTTAGGGGCAATCAGGCCGGTAGGGGAGAAGTTAGGGGCAATTAGGCAGGCAGGCAGAGGTGGTTAGGGGCAATCAGGCAGGCAGAGGTAGTTAGGGGTAATCAGGCAGGCAGGCAGGCAAGCATTTAGGAGCCAGCAGTCCTGGATTGCGAGAGGCAGTCGGACATCCCCCAAGGGGTACCAGATTGGAGAGGGTGCAGGCCGGCCTGAGGGACCCCCCACCCTGTGCACTAATTTTGTGCACCGGGCCTCTAGTATTAATTTATATAACATAGCACTTTCAGTTATGTTACAATCCTATTTTCTTGGGGTTGTCTGTTTTCCCCCTTTAGACTGTGAGGGACAGAGGACCAATGCCTTATCTGTTTTCCTCTCTGCTCAATGCTGAGAGCATGAACTGACACACAGAAGGCTCTGGATAAATGTTTGTTGAGTGGGAAATGAAATAACTGGTTCACTACAAATCTGTTGTAGGACTTGACCTCTAGTCTTTGAAGCTTAAACTGGACTCACCATGGCAGTTGGTGTCCCTTCAGACTTTAAACTGCCTGCATGTTTAGAAGCTGGGAAGGAGGTGGAGGGCTCTAAGAATCAGAACTCCTTGATTTTGCTGCCTTTATTTAGGAGGTGATGGAGGTACCCCTGTCCCACCACACTGGAGGACACATGTGGGATCCCATGTGGCATAGCCTCTGTCCCACTCAAGGCTGTCTGGTTTATACCTAGGGAAATCACTGGCTTTTCTATGTGTCTGAGTTACTAAATACAAGCATATTTTACATATTTAAATGTCAATGCACCAGTAAGTCTTGCACACACCTAGGTGGATTTTTAAGGCATCCAAGTCAAATAAAGTACTTTTCCACCTGCTTAATTTTTAAAATGACCCTGTTAGGTAACAGGATTTAACATACTATTACATATGTGCAATATACTATTATTTTATCTAATTGTTCTTCTATTTATTATCATTAGCAATCATTTGTAAAAAAATATCACTTTGATGCTGGCACTATATTTAATCATTTACATACATTCCCTACTCAGCCTTTATCATAACCCTAGGAAATATAGGTCACCATCCCAACTTAAAGATGGAAAAAAGTGAGTTATTATGATGCAGATGGGCTGATCTCAAAGAAGGTATTACTCTACCCATGTTCCATGTAAGGATCCTGAAATACTACATACATATCCTCTGTAGACCACAAGTACCCGGGGTTGGATCTGGGAGCAACAGTCCATAGGAAGTAATTGTCACAGTGAGGAGCTTTGTTTTCGGAAACACTCACACTGGCACCCTTAATTTTCACACCCCAGCATTCCAGTGTTACCAGCTTGCCTTTCATTCATATGTTATTGGATATCCTACTTGGTCTGCTTTAACCTTTTGCACTCGCATGTCAAGTGTGACTCGACACGGTTAGCATTAGAATAAAGGAATCGAGAAAAAAGCAAGCGAGTGCAAAGGGTTAAACCAGGAGGTAAACTGCTTTGCAAAGGCAAAGGGGAGATCTGTGAGGACCCTTTTGTTTGGAAGGCTGGAGTGATGAGGTGCTGAGCCTATGAAAGTTCCTCAGGTGTCACACTCTTGCCTGTGATGCCGTTACTGTCATCATCATCATCATCATCATCATCATCATCATCATCATCATCATCATCAGAATGGAAGTGGTCACCCTCTGAAATGTATTTCCATGGCTGTTCTTGACTCATCCAACTCTCATTCTTTGTCCTGTAAGGGAAAACAGAGCTCACTCCATTCCATCTTTTTGACTTTTGAATTAATTTTCCTACTTGGTAGAGAGAGGCCATTGGGGCATCACACCACGTCTTGCCTCACCAGGAAGTTTCTGAAAGCTGTCCGCAGAGAGGCCGGGGCCGGTGGGAGTTGATGCCCAAGTCTTCGGGCTTCTCTGGGTCAGGTCTTTCCCCGGGGACGCCTTCTCTGTAACTTACCTGACTCAGATCCCATTAGAAACGAGGCAGGGGGAGAAGAATGCTTAGCTTCCGCTTGCAGTGCTCACAATGCTGGCTTACAAAACGAGACTGGGGGCGGGGGTTCCAAGTCAAATGCCAGGGAGTCCAAGGAGCTCCAGAAAACCATGGAAACCAGTGACCTGTTCCAAACTGAACTTTCATTACTACAAGGAAGAGAGAACAGAAGAAAGATCATCAAAAACCCCTAAAACGCAGAGGACAAAGCTTTAAGACACCACCCTGGCCACCGGGGCAGCCCTGGATCTTGGGTGCTGAATGGCCTGTTACTCTCTTGAAGCATCATCTGCAGCGAGAAGACAGGAAATACTCCCAGGGCAGCCCCAAGCACTTGATGGATCTTTCCCGTTCAGCTTCCCGCAGGGAAGTGTTTAATTGCAACTGTGATTGAGATGAATATTTTTATTGTGTTCGGCCCAGAGCCAGGGAGAGATGGCCCCTCCTCCGGCAAGTTTTGAATTTCAGGTTATTTTTCATCTCTTCACCATCATCAGTGGTGCTTTACTGTCATCATCATTATCATCAGAATGGAAGTGTTAAGCCTGTTAATTGCACGTGGCACGGTGCTGAGTGCAATGCGAGCAGGCGCATGGTTCTCGCTGGCCAGATGTGCATAATGAAAGCACACTCTATGCCAGCGCAGGCCGATGCTGCAAGTTCATGCGGAAAGAAAAGCTGAAAACGGTGACGAAGTGGGAAGGTCATATGAGGATTTGACTGCCTGGACTCTAGGCCTGCAAACTACCATCTGGCGACTTTCAGTCTGTTGAAATCCTACCTCTAAACACCACGATGTCCTGGCACAGGCCTACGCACCTTATATGTGTCCTATGTGATCCTTGCGATGGATGAACCTGGTAAATGCCATGATTGTTCCCAGCCCACTTACCAGATGGCAACACTGAGGACACACTACTAGTAAGAGACAGAACAAAGATGCTAGACCAATCTGTCCGAGCTCAGGGTCCATGCAAGGGAGCACTTATACCCCTCGGGGACTGCTGCCATGTTTCGTGGAAAACACACCTGGGAGAGACTTCAACCATGTTGCATTACTATCTTGACAATTTCAGGGAGCGTCACGTTTATAACTATATAAAGCCCAGCTGTGCAGACAAAGCAAGAAAGGGAGCGAGCAAGGAAGAACGCAGTTGATTTAGGGGAGCAAAGTTTTAAGATTAGCACCATAACGTTTTGTTGAATATCGCAATGTCTAAAGCCTGTTTAGAAATGAAAGAGGGCTGTGTGCTGAACCGGAAGGGAAGTGCTGTGTTGGGAAGAGGAATGGCACTATCTGGAGGGGGGGTGAGTGACTTAAGACTTGAATGGGTACGAGTCTCCTCCGTTTGAATTCTGATTATTTGTGGGCACACTCATTTCTGAGTCTTCTGCTGCATTACTGACTACTGATTAGGTCCCAGTTATTCCATTAGAAGGACTCAATGATTACATGTTACTTAAGGACTCTTTCCAAGTTGATACTGTGTTAATGAAAATTCTATTCTCTCTCCCCTTCCTCCATACTTTCCCTATCTCATGCTCTGTCATAATTGCTCTCTCTTTATTTATTTTTTTTTGGAGGGGGATGGGAAAAGATGGATAGGAGGGAGAAACACATCATTTAACCCCTTCTCCCTTCAGTTTCACCTTTCCTTTCCTAAGAATAAGAGTTATTTTTGGTGTAAAATCCTCTGATTCTGCATTTTGTTAGAGCGTAGACCATGTGAATGGTGATACAAACCATTTCCATCATGGGAAATGCTATCATGGAACAGTGCTGCGTGAAAGCTCACTTTGGAGGCCACAGAAAGCCCCTGCCATCCTCGACCCCAATGACAGCAGCTCCCCTTAACGGGGGTTGCTGTAGGCCAGTATCTCGGCTGTGCCTCGGTTCCGTGCCCTTTCTGACAGAATCAACATGTGCAATCCACTACCCCCGCCCAGCCACCCGCTGGCTTTCTGTACTGAGTCACACTTGAGAGAGCTGCTTTTTCTGGATCTGGAGACTGTAAGTGAAGGAGGAGTCCTGGCTTCGGAGGCGGGTGATCTGGGTTTTCCCGGTAGCCCTGGGGATACGCAGGTCTGGACCTGATCCATGTAAGTTTCCCCCCAATGCCTTTGCTTCCTCATGGGGAAGAAGAAAGGGTGGCCTAGCATCTCACAGTCCTTTCCCTCTGTGGGACTCCCTGATCCCTGATAGAACCAGAGACCAGGTGCTGGGCTGGGGCCTACAGCTGCTCTCGGGTCACTGTTTACTGAGTCCCCCCTCCACGGGGGCCCTAGAGGCCCTGGCTGGCTTGCCTGCCCCATGCCCGCGGGCTATGCCTGCCTGCTGCAGAGCCCTGAGATCCCAGGAGGCCCCTCTTTCCCTCCCTCCTTTACATATGAAGCCAGCAATCTGTCATGTTGACAATCAGCTGCACCTGTGAACCCCGGCTTCCTTAGGCACCGCCATCTGACGCTGTCCTCCTGCTCACCTGTCACGCTGTGATGGACAGGGAGGGGGCGGGGGCGCGCCTGACATCACGGGTGGACAGGCAGGAAGCTCCTGAAGACAGAATGGGACGCGGCGGTGGCAGCTGCTCAGTGACACCTCTGTAGTCACACGCGCGGCTTATGATTGAGGGTGGGAGTCTTGTGCTTGGCAAGGCCCTTTGTGTGCCGGATGGTGAAGATAAATAAGTATGATGCCCAATGAAGAGCCCCATGCAATTGCCCTGTCCATGCGGCTCCGTGGCTGTCAGGAACAGGCTGCACTGGCAGGCAGGAGGGATGAGGACAGGGTGTGGTATTGGGCTGTTCTGGCAAAGATGTCACCGTGTCTTCTGTGCTTGCACAGCCCTCACGAAGACCATGTCCTAGCTCCGCATGGTCCTCTTCACTTGTGGTGTGATCCTACTTCCTTCCGTTTCTCAGAGCAATCTATCTGTGAGTCAGAGGTGATCCTTTCTCCACCTTGAAGCTTCCTAACCTTGATGCTTCCCGATCCTTCTTTAAAGAAGGCATCGAGGTGTCAAAACCAGAGCAGAGAATGGGCTCGCAGATGGGAATCTGAACAAGATGACAAGTGACAGAGAACCAGAGTATTACACATCTGTCCCCGCCCTGCAGTGCAGGCTGCCTGTTCTGTCTGTGTCAAACCAGAGAGGAAGCCTGGCCCTGGTGAGAACTGACCACAAGGGGGCCCCAGGGAGCAGAAGTCAATGGAGCTCTGGAAGGCCGGCCAAGAGTTGTCTGGATTTGTAAAGGGAACGAGCAAGGCTATTTCACAGCCCTGGGCGCAGCGGGCACTGCGGTGTTTAGTAGAACAGGGCCCATAGCGCTACATAACGATGTTTCCTATGAGGTCACTGAGCTGCGTGTCACAGGACCTTTGGAACAGCTCCCGTCAGTCAGCGGCACAGTCTCTAGGGCAGCTTGTATTTCAGCGACACGGTGATCCCAGGTGAGGCGCAGGTCACTCCTTACTTTTTCTGGTTTCAATTAAGAATCCCACACCTTGTTTGTTTCAGAAAGGGAAGGTCCATCCACGTCTGGGCTTCTGTAGCCTCCAGCCCAGCAAGCTGGCAGCCACGATGCCCCTCTCAGTGGCTTCAGCGAAAGCTCAGAAACCACAGGCCGCGAAACGGCCACAGAGGGCAGGTGGTCGCCCAGGGAGTCATCGGAGAGGCCCCGCTACATTCAGGTGTAATGGACAGCAACGTCTCCAGGGCCTTAACCCCTAAGCCCATGTGAGGGTGTCACTGTGCTGTCCTTCAATGGGTAAAACACTTAAAAAGACATGTGCTTACTGTCTTTTCAGAAACAGCATGATGTAAATGGAAGAAACCATACACAAAAGCACATTCTGCATGACTCCCTGTATATCAAATCCCAAAACAGGTGGACCTCTTAATGCCCCTGAATTGTACATTTTAAAATGATGAGGATGGCAAGTTTTATGTTTTGTATATTCTACCTCTGAAAAGACAAAACGAAAAAACAGCACAACTTAATGTAACGAGTTAAAAGTGGTGAGAGTGGCTGGCGTTGGGGGTATCGGTGGCTGGAAGGGGATGTGAGGGGGGCTCGGGGATACTAAGGAGGTGCTGGCTCTCACCTGACCGCAGGCCATACGGGTGGGATTTGGGATTTGGGGTTCAGCGAGCTCTCTGCTATAACTGACCTACTTTGCTAAGCCTATGTTTTGCTTCATGAAAACATATGACCCTCCTTCCCCAGAAACGTGCTCAGTAAGTCTTAGTTGATTTGCTTTTGTTTGACTGGAGTGCTGGTGACAAGTATGAAAATTAACTCTGTTGTTTAGTTGCCACAGGGATTTGGGCAGAGAGAAAACTACGTCACTGAATCGTAGTTCTGGTATTTCTTTCTTGCACAACTGGAACTGGGTTTAAGGAAGACACGGCAAGGTTTTGTCAGAGTTTAAACCAGTGTTGCCGCCCTTTGAAGCAGCTTTGCTTCTTTGAAGCTGTTAGGACACGTGGCAGCTGTAGCAATCAGCGCAGTGTTTGTCTGCTGTGGGTTCCGGGGCAGGTACACTGTTTCCCTTGTAAGTTCCACCTCTGTGTGTAGCGTTAAGGGGTAGTGAGCTTCCTATTATCTACTAAAGGCCAGGGAACCATCTGGAAAGGATGTCCACTATTGGGGCATGTACACTGTTTCCCTTATAAGTTCCACCTCTGTGTGTAGCGTTAAGGAGTAGTGAGCTTCCTATTATCTAGCAAAGGTCAGGGAACCATCTGGAAAGGATGTCCACTATTGGGGCATGTACACTGTTTCCCTTATAAGTTCCACCTCTGTGTGTAGCGTTAAGGGGTAGTGAGCTTCCTATTAACTAGTAGAGGCCAGGGAACCATCTGGAAAGGATGCTCTGCAGAGCACTTGTATTGTGGGGACGCTGCACAACATCACCTGTTCAGACCCCTTTAATTCTGAGGCTTTCTTTCTGTCGTGCTCTGTGAGTATGTCAGTGCATTTGTGAACCAGCTTACTACATATGGGCCCTTGTCTCTGGGTCAGTTTCTCCTTCAGGAACTTTGGGAAAGGAGGTCACAGAGGTTAGAGACTGATACCATTGCCGTTAGAATGCTGTGTTCGTTTTCTAAGGCTGTCATGACAAATGACCACACACTGGGTGTCTTACAACTGCAGATATTTATTCTTTTACAGTTGTAGAGGCAAGAAGTCCCAAATCAAGATGTTGGAAGGCCCAGTCCCCCTCAGAGACCTATAGGGGAGAACCCTCCCCTGCCTCTCCCAGCTTTGGGGGCTCCTGGCACTCCTTAGCATTCCTTGGCTTGTGGCTGCATCGCTCCAGTGTCTGCCTCCATCCTTTCACACCCTTCTCCCTTTGTGTGTGTCTCTCTGGGTCCTCTCCTCTAGTTACTGTATGTAGGGTCTACCTGAAACCCAGGATGATGGCATCTTAAGATCCTTAATTACATTTGCAAAGATCCTATTTCCAAATAAAGTTACAGTCTGAGGTTCCAGAATGATATAAATTTTGGCAAGGATATTACTATTCAACCCACTACATACACTTTCTGGAAAAGAAAAATTTAACATTTAAAAAATGCCGGGTCTGCAGTAGATGCAAAGTAAGTGGGTTAGAGAATTAAGTTTTAGGTCAGTTCTCAAGAAGAGCAGGGGCTCAGAGATCATACACTCAGTCACTGAACAGCAAATACTAGTAATCATTGAGCCCCTGTCATGTGCAGGCACTCTACTCGGCACTGGGTGCGGAGTGGTGAATATAGAGAGCCATCCTCCTGGCATTTACAGTCCATGGGGGAGATTAATATTAACCTACAAAGCACAGACCCATATCTCTCCCTGCCGATCGTTAAGGAAGCAGTGAATACAGTGTTCTATGAGAGAGAATCATATCAGCAGAGGGGGGTACAGTGGGGAGGGTCCAACTATTTTATTCGCAGGTCTGTCAGGAAAACTTTCCTGAAGGAAATAATATTTAAGCTGGAATGAAAAGGTGAGTGGGAATTAGCAGGGTCTACATTTGAGAAGAACATTTCAGGGAGGTAAAAGTTCAAAGGGCAGAAAGAAGACCACTGTGGCTGGGGCATGATGGGCAAGTCCTAGGATGAAGAGTGGGGGGACAGGAGTCCGCACAACCACCCATGGTAGTTCACATTCGGGATTGGGGGTCCCTGCAATGGGAAGACCAGAAAGGTTAAGCAGGGGAGTGCAAGCTCAATGTTATTTTAGGATAATCTTCCTGGTTGAAGCATGGAGAAGAGATAGGGACAAAATGACACCAGCAGGCTGACTAGGATGAGGTGACAGGCGGCTGGAGCAGAGACCCCATGTCCAGGGAGCATGATTCTATATCTATTCCTGCTGCTGGAGCTGACCAGCGGGTTCCCAGTGGGCTATTTCCAGGCTGAAAGGCAAGCCCAGCTCAGTACAGATCTATACAGCTCCATCCTCTCCATAGAATCAACTTTTTAAAGACAGGGAATGAAAATACTTTTTGAATGGATGTCATCTAAAATGTTTAACGAAGGGGATTTTGCCATGTCTGGCTGCTCCTGAGCTACAAAAAATTTGAAAGTAAATTTCAGTTTGGAATATTGGTCCAGAATGTGTCTCCTGCAGATGGCCATGCCCTGAGATGACTTCAGTGCAGGGAGGGAAGGTCCTCCCAGGAAAGGGTGAGTTCCTCAGACCTGGAAACATGGGCCCATGGTGGCTCTGAACCAGCAGGCACCCCTTTTCCTACGAGAAAGTTGTGTGACACACTCCTGTGATTTATTTATTTAAAATATTATTATTGGCTTCAGAGAGAAAGGGAGAAAGAGAGAGAGAGACAGAAACATCAAAGATGAGAGAGAATCTCATCATTGATTGGCTGCCCCCTGCACACCCCACACTGGGGATCTAGCCTGCAACCCAGAATAGAACCCTGACCAGAATAGAACCCTGACCTCCTGGTTCATAGGTGGACGTCCGCTCAACCACTGAGCCATGGCGGCCGGGCTGACCTATTCCTTTTAAATCTCAATTGAGGCAGCCTTAGCCAACAGCCTTTGTGTCTGTCCATCCCTGGAGGATCTGGATTTCAGGTGAAAAGAGGAAAGATTAAGATGAGATGAGATATAAGGAAAGATGTCTCCTAACAGTGAAAATAATGTGACCATTTAATTTGTTATCAGAAGCCATGTAGGTACAACTCTACATTGAGCTACTGAATGTGCTCGGGCTCTCCCATAGGGTCCCCTGCCCCCTGTGCCATTGGCTGATAGAAGCCTAACATCTGACTACAGCGAATGGGTTCATTTTCTTGGCACACAATGACCTTGCCAGTGAAGCACATGGTCCTCACTGCAGAAGGCCTCTCTTCAGGAGGATAACTAATGCCATGCATACATATTCCACTCCACCCTGAGCTCCTCCAGCCCCATTGAAGAGGCGTGTAATCCGTACAGAGTCTGTAAAAAGGGATCTGGGTGCCAGAGGTAGATGGGGGCAGAGATGGCCTTGGCAGAGGGCCCCAGCACCACTGCCCCCATCTGCATAGCATTATCCACATGAGTGGGCCGCCTCCATCGAAATCAACAAAGCCGTATGGCAATGTTCGGATCTGAAATTATTTCAAATGGGCTCCTGTGTAGTTACAACTCTGTACTTGCCAT
The DNA here is from genome assembly GCF_027574615.1 of Eptesicus fuscus. Lineage (NCBI taxonomy): Eukaryota > Metazoa > Chordata > Mammalia > Chiroptera > Vespertilionidae > Eptesicus > Eptesicus fuscus. The sequence goes on from NC_072484.1 coordinate 85,403,940, forward strand.
CTTTGTGATTTCAATTTGGAAAGTCATTCAAGTGAATAATTTAATGTTGGGCTGTTCCTTCTGTTTTCCCGTCAAGCTCACAAAATTCTAAAAATAATGTTATTATGAGCAAGCGTTGTGCTTAACAGGACAGTGGGGGATTACAGTTCTGTTGGCTCCAAGTATAGAAGGTCAGGTCATTTTTTTATCTTATCGGCTTGGCGCTGGGTTTTGTGGAGACAGGTCCTCATTGTGTGAAATCACCTTCTAACTCTCAGATGCTGTCTCACCTAGAGACACAAACACTGGGTTTTCTGTAAGCATGGAGCTGGCCCTGGTCCCAAGGCAAGCAGGGGGTCTTTTTCACTAAGGAAAAGTATCATCACAGCGATCCTCCTCATCCGGGCCTCTTAACCTTGATTCTTCTCCACGTGTGCTGCTCCTTGGCCTTAGAACACCTCACATCACTTCTTAGAATTAGGTCTCATGATTTTGCATTAATTTGTACCATAGTTGCGCATGTACATGGTTTAAACAACCCTGGAGTTATGCAAGACTTGTTATTAAAAGCATAATTTTCTTGCTTCCCCTCCCCCCTATGCTTCTTCCCTTCACAGAAGTTACCACACTGAATTCCTCTAGCTGATTCTTAAGGACTTTTCCCTTATATCTCTAAGTACAGACTTAAATTGCTCCTTTTTGATTTTTCAATTTTAGGCCTCATCTACCGACTTCCTGCTATGACATGTGAACAGACTTTCTTTTGTACCCCTTCCCCCATTCCTCTCTACCGCGTGTGTGCCCTGTCCTCATCCTCAGATTCCTAATAAAGTGATGTCTTCATGTTGAATAGCTCCATATTCAGTGTTCACAATGATGAATCCGGGTATACTATGGGTATACTTTTGCTTTCCAGTACAGTATTCCTCCCCAGGAGTTAATAACTGTCTTCTATACACTTTGGTTTTGTTTCCTGAGTTTTAATGTGCTTATCTCTTCATTATAAACTTCAATCTCCCAATTATTGACATAACTGTCAATCGTTTCTTCCTGGTGCACTGTCTCCAAGAGACTCTTTTATTTAAGCAAACTTTATTGGCAATAGTTTTCAAATACGTTGACAGCAGCACACTCTTCAAGAGGAAGTCGCATGCTTCCCAGAGACTCTCTAACTGCGCCCACAGGGGGCGCTGCTGTGCCCCGGGCCTCCTTTCACCACCATGCTGAGATTCCCTCCTCTTCCTCTCTGCATTGCAGCACCACTTACCTGAAGCTAATGTCTTCTTTATTCCTTCCTTTCTGGTGGGAGGGATAGAGTTTAAACTTGGCATGTCAGAAAAATAGTTTTATTCTTTCTTAAAATGTTTGTATTGATTTTTCTGAGAGAGAAAGGGAAAGGGAGGGAGGGAGATAGGGAAATAGGGAGGAGAGGTAGAATGAAGGAGAGAGAGACAGAGAGAGAGAGGAAAGGAAGAGAGAAAGAAAGCAATATTGCTGTGAGAGAGAAACATCAATTGGTTGCCTCCTATATGCATCAGGACTAGGGATTGAACCTGAAACCTGGGTATGTGCCCTTTGTCCAAAATGAACACATTCAATTGGCAACATGCTAAACACTTTATTTAAAAAATTTCCAGCAGCACTAGCAAATTAGTAATGACATTTTTTCTTGCTTTTTAGAAGAGAAAAAAAGAGGATAAGTCACTTGCTAAAGTCATATACCTGGCATGTGGCAGAGAATAGGTTTAAATCTAGTACATGTTCATCTCCAGAATCTATGATCTAAGCACTATTCTGTGACCCAGCAATTCTCTTTCCCTGTCTAGTGATTCCTGCATAGCGTGGTCACTGTCCTATTGAATCCCACCTCTCTGCCACAGTGCCTTCATTTTCATTGACTTCATTGATGTTTGTAGCATCATCTCATGTCTTCTCTTTTAGTCCACTTACATCAGTTTTCATAACTTTTATAAAATATATTTTTATTGATTTCAGCGAGGAAAGGGGAGAGAGAGAGAGAGAGGAGAGAGAGAAAGAAACATCAGTGATGAGAGAGAATCATTGATTAGCTGCCTTCTGCATGCCCCCTACTGGGGATGGAGCCCGCAATCAGGGCATGTGCCCTTGACCGGAATCGAACCTGAGACCCTTCAGCCCATACACCTAGACTCTATCCACTGAGCCAAACCAGCTAGAGCAGGAGACATAATTCTTAAGGAATTTTCTATGTACCTCACTTGCCCGGCCTCCCAACACACTGGGCCCTTCAGCATTATTGGTATAAGTCTCTCTTTTTCTAGTTATTTTGAGAAACTTAAATAAGGCATAACCAATTTTTGTAAATTTTACATTACGTTTTAATGTTTTGCTCCCGAACTAAGGTCTCCCACCTCCACATGTCATCCTTTGATCAACAACACAGTCTCTAGAATTAATGAGACTCAAGTTCTGGCTCTGCCACTTCCTGGCTGGATGCCGACGGCCACGTTTTGTAGCCTCTCTGAACCACAGGTTACTCATCTGTGAAGTGGGGATAACGGAAGCCACTAAATCGTACGTCAGATTTGAGGAATATTCTAGACAATGTATAATGAATATTTCACATACTTAGTAGCAGATTAAAAAGGACTCCACAATAGAAGCTGCTATTAGGGTTATCAACATGAGCAATGTTGATAGTTATGAAAGGAAAATTGCCAACTTTGGGAAACATCCCGCACTCGAAGTTTCTCTTGCTTAGGAAATTCCTGGGTATTTTCTAAGGGTCTAATACATTGGAGTCTCTTCCATATAACTCAGGATGAAATGTGTATTATATGTTTTTAAATATTTCTATAAAATGTTTTTATAGAAACCACCTCTTTGTTATGATACGGAAAGCAGTAGGGTTGTTGCAGCAATAATAGATTGCACGACCAGAAGAAAACAGTGAGAAACGAACATCCACAGTGCTTAGTTATGGGAATTAAAATTTTCTTGTCTCTAATTTGTGGGCAGGTGATATTTTTCAGCCTCTTATGATTACTGGATAATGAAAAGAGTGTGATTCTTTTGATGATACCTTTGGCTGATCAACGTTTCTTCATGAGGCCAACGGAACAACTCTTATTTGTCTGAAACTACTCTGGGCTCATAAATGATTGGGATAAGGACTTAGAAAGGTGACATCCACCTCCAACACGAAGCCCACAGTGTAATGAATAACAGTTCCAGGACCCTGCAACTGTGTTTGCTTTTCCTCCTCCTGTTTGCTTTGAAAACCTCAGACAGAGAGAGGATCCACGTTTGTAATATCACCTAATCCTGCTGTCGGACATTAAACATTTATTTTAAACATTAAAATTGCTGAGCTGGTGAGTTTATGACCCAGAGATCGTTTTATTTATTTATTTTTAAATTTTAATTTCTTCATGTTGAAATTGCCAAATCCACTGAGTAGAAAGAAAATGAGATCCGGAAGCTGTGACTTTTCATGAAGTGTGACCGAATATAGCCGGTCCGGGGAGCACGGGAGGGGCCTCTTGCTGGGGGTGCTGGTTGGCAGGGCCGGGCCCACGTGTCCACATTTGTTATTGAATGCTGTGTGGTCTGCTTATGTTCGGAGGATGGTTTTTAAAATATCTTTGGGTTTTGAAAACCCAGAACAATGTATTCATAACCCAAGGCCCATCAGTTTTATCGTGGCTTTCATTTTGTAGAGAAAGAATGGCTTTGCATTTGCGATGAATTAGCTGTTTATTTTCCCAACTGTCCCATTTCATTATAGTGATACAGTTTACCCACCTAATAGTAAACATCTTTCGCCCCAACTCCTGGTCAGTTCTTGGCTCAGACTAGAGGGGTTTTATTTTCAGTGTTGGTGTGTAGACATGAAACAATATAACCAATGAATGCATGAGGACTTGGTTCCTGGGATTTATAAGTGTCTTTCCTGTGTAATTATGACTGTGGGCTCTGCCCCTCTCTCTTTTTTAATGAATAAAATGGAGAATTATCGTGAAGATACCATAAGCTACTGAGAAAACACTCTGTACTTGTTACTGACGGAAATTATTTGGTGCCCGTGGCCTTAGAAATAAAGTTATTTTTCTTACTAGAGGCAGCTAAGTACAGTGACACTTAGCAGATGCCTCACCAAGTGCGCACACTAAAGATTGCTCTGTGTAGTGCTTCTGCTTAGTTGCTCCATTTCTTAGGGCAAGGCAGTTTGCCTTTCTTCTCCCAAGACTGTTATATATGAAAATATAAACATCATTAGATTTTGATGCATCTTCTAGGATGTTGAGAGGCAGTGAAGAGAGACAGGTGCAACCTATATGAAAGATGATTTTCTCAACATTTTGTTCAGATAAATGCATTGTAAATGGAACATACTATAGGATATTGGCAAGAAGGGCATTCGAGTCTCTGGGTGTAGAGAATTATAATGTTGTGTCTCTGTCGTGTTATTTTACTTTGTCCTCACATGAGCTATTGCAGGAATGCACAAGCTAACATATCAGTTATGAAAGGGCCCAAGTGAGAGCCTACGGATGGATGAGTCTCAATAGCCAATAGCTGACAGGGCTGAGAGTCCTGAAGGGTGATTTCATTGACTTGTTGCATCTTTCATGCAAACAAGGATTCGACAGCTGCCAAAAAGGCAGATTGGTCTCTAGACTCTCCAGGGATCTATGTGACCGGCGTGTATTTGGAGAAGTGATTACAAATATTAATGGGCTCTGAGAACCACAAAACAGAAAGCCTGTGCTTCTGAGACCTCATTGCTCATAGGGTCAAATTCAGGAAAATTGGATTTTTAACAATTGCATGTATTTATTTTTTTTCTCATAAGTATAGTTTCCACCTTGAGTAAAACTGTTAGATTGGAGAAGGAAAAGCTTTAGCACAATACATATACTAGTGTTAGAGCTCGATTTAGTAGTCTATTTTGTTTATTTGCTAACTTTGTGATCATACCTGTCTTTAAGGAAACTCTAATTATTGCCCTGTTGATGTTTCTGTCTCTTTAAATACATAGAAACAAAACTACTCCCACCTTTGCTGAGCTACATATTCATCTTTTAATGCATGCACTGTTTCCTTCCTGTGGCATTCAAATTTTGCACTATGCTAAAGTCAGTGAGAAACATTTATTGCTCTTAGAGGGGATGGTTGAATGAAGAATCGCCCACACTGGGTGGGATGCTTGGGAGGCAGGTGAGGGGTCCTGGTTAAAGAGCTCATCCATATGCACAACTCTCCTCAGTTAGAAGCATAGATGTTAGACCTGGCATGATCCAAGCCTTTCACTTGACAGAAGAAGAAAGTAATATCTAGTAAAAAGAAGAGGATCAATTGCCCAAGACCATGCAGTCAGGATGGGATCGGCTTCTTGGCATTCTGTGTTCTATAAATGCCTTCAAGTATTTACTTAAAAGCTGAGTAACTGGGCCGGTGCAGCTCAGTGGTTGAGCATCAACACATGCCCCAGTTGCAGGCTCGATCCCCAGTGGGGGGCATGCAGGAGGCAACCGATCAATGATTCTGTCTCATCATTGATGTTTCCCTCTCTGCCTCTCCATTCCTCTCTGAAATCAATAAAAATATATATTTTAAAATGCTAAGTAAATCCTTATTTCAAAAACGATTCAATAAAGTTCTTCTATAAACATAATTTTGCAGTTTGCGTAAGATACTTAAAAAAAAAAAGTTACACCTGATTCTTGTACAGAGGAGCATAGGGCAATGTTCTCAACTAGCAATGCTTCTGCTTGTCCCCCTCCCCCGACACTGGGGGCCGTTAATACCTGGGGACATGTTTCTATTGTCAGGACTGGAAGGGAAGTGACAAGAGTACTGGTATCTAGTGAGTAGAGACCAGCTATGCTGTCAAACTTCCTGCCATGCCCAGGTCAGCTCCTGAAAGCAAAGACTTGTCTAGTTATCCAGACCAAAATGCCAACAGTGCCATCGTTGAGAAACCATGGCCTGGAGGCAAGCTACAGTATCTCTTGTCCTTTTCTCTTTTATTGATCAGTCCTCCATGGTTCTAAGAAGAAATCCAACAAGAACTGGGTTTCTATGGACCCAAGTACATATAGAATGATGATGGATATTTGGCAAAAACCTCTTGAAAAAGTATGTGAGATACTGAAGCTGTCTGCTGGTGCTGGGTTCCAAACATGGCGCCCTTGTGGATTGAGTTTTGTGTAATTCGCAGCTGGAGCAGCTCAGCAGCAATCAGTGAGAGCTGTTGCTGGCTATAAGCATGCAGTGTGGTCCTCCAGGCAAGCCCTGGCAGAATTCAGACCTTCTTAAGGAGAGGGACACCTATTTGTGGAGACAGGCCAGGAGGTCCAACTGAAGTCAAGAAGGGTGAGGAGACAGATGTGTGGGGGGCCTTGGTCCCCTTCTCTCATTCAGGTGAACTCACAGTTTCTTGAGGGAAACCAGATAATTCAACAATCTTCTGCCCCTAGGAATTCGGCATTTTCCAACCTCGTTGGTTTGCTAGAGCCGTCTGCTTAATCTTTATCCCCTCTTGCAAACACACCGCTAGACGGGCAATACCTCCCAACAAAAGAATAAAATTTGTCCATCTATCATTAAGATAATTGTTATTGATTAGGCTCCTTGTAATTTTCTGCTTTTTGTTTTCAGATGCCGGTTATAAATCACACCCACAACAGGCACCGAGACTGTGTTTGTGTCTATTATGTGGTCCTGATAAGGCGAGGCGGCGTTTTTCACCTTCCCGATGCGAGTTATTGAGATTGATTGAAGCGCTTTGCTTGTCCTATCCTAGACACTGCGTAATTAATGTTTCATTATGTTAATACATGCAAATGGGAGAGTGTGCGTTTGATTGGGAGGTGAGAGAACAAAAAGGATTAAAGAGTTCACTCCAAAGTACAAATTAATTTATTGCATTGCTAACTGGCCTCTGAGGAAAGGGGTAGGGGGGGCTTTGAAATGAAAGAAAACACACACAATAAGCCAGAGCTGTGGCATGTCTGTGTCTCTCAGAGGCGGCGGAGTTAGCATGTACAGGAAGGGTATTCATGCAGGGACAGAGGCCTTGTCTGTGCTGTGCTTTCCGCAGCCCTGGCTCCCTCTGCAGTGAAGAGTTTAAGATGAGGAGCCACAGACTATTTCCTCTGTACATACCAACATCGAGCCATACACGGGGTACTAAAGCACTCGTGCAGTACCCTAGTCTTCCCTCTGCAATCAATGGTTGACTTCATGACATTCTTTGAGGTGTAAGAGGAAAGGAATTTTACCCCCAAACCAATCACCCACTGATCTACCACAATGATTTGCTTATTTTCGTGTTTCTCCCTGGTCTTCATGGTGATGATTTTGATTATTTCCTAGGATACCTTTGTCTTTGTGTTTTGTGACTTACCCGCCTAGTTCCCTAATATTAGACAGTTAATGTGTTTCTATTTTAGCTGTATTTGCTCTAATATCAAATGTTGTAATGAACTTTTTTTTTTTTTTTTGTCTAGACAGTAATTTTGTTTGCACTCCATTTTTTGGGGAGGTAGCTTCTTAGGAGTGGATTTACTGGAACCTAAATATGTTTATGGCTTATAAGTTTCTTTGTTAAGAAACATTCCCACTCCCAATATCTAGCATAGAGACTTAATAAATGGTTGCTGTATTTAGTTAAACATGGGCCACTATTAAACACAATTATTTTTTTAAAAACTACAGTAATTATTATGGTTGCCACATTAACTTGTTTTAGCTAGCCATTCCTTAATATGGGTAAAAAAAAAAAAAACAAAAACAATTAATTAATTTTCCCCTCCAGTAGGTGATGCTATTTTGAGTATGTTTTGAAAATGGGAAGCCAGAGAAAGAAGGGTTTAGGATGTAAGATTCAGCCAGGAAGGGCCGGGCGGAATGGCATTTCGAGAAGGGAGTCCTGATGCCAGGAAGCACTGGATGCCCAGTGGGTGGGAGGCGGGATAGGGATGCCCAGTGGGTGGGAGGCGGGGTAGGGCTTTGAAAGCGGTTAGGAAGGCCAAAATAAACAATTTATTTTTCTATCCAGGATTCATTCCCTGGAGGTATTACAGGAACACGATTTAAGATATTTTTAACTATCAGTGTGTTATGTAATTTCATTCATTCTTTAGTTTAGTTTTTTGTGTGTTTGCTTTCATTGTGATGGTTACTTAGGAGTGGGGGGTGGAGTGGGGTTGGAAATCTGGCCACACTCATTTCTGTTCATACTGTGTATGGCTGCTTTCCTGCTACAGTGGTGGAATTGAGTAGTTGCTCCACATATTCTAAAGTATTTACTATCTGGCCGTTTGCAGAAAAAAGAAAAATGCAGACTCCAGATATAAAGACACCAATCTGACTGTCAGAAAGGGAGTTAGAATCGAAGATATTATTTCAAATTCAAAGTCATCCATCGGACAAATTGTAACTTGCATAGACTTTATTTAATCTCAGTTTTCTCCTCCCTAAAATCAATATAATGATGATAATTTTATCAAGCAGTTGCAAATTAAATCATGCAATGGATAAGCTTTGGTCCTTCTTTTCTTCCTTCCTACAAAGGAAAAGTTTCAAAAATATGATTAGAGTTTATGTTGATCTAGTAGTTACCCGTACCCTGCCATGATGTGGTCAATGGAAGACCCGTTAGCCCTATGCGAATTTATTTTTAACACGTATGTTTACAGATTAATAATTAAAGCAACCAAAATTACCAAGCCAGTCTTCTGTAAATGTCCCCTGCTTTTAGCTATGGCCATGCTAAGCTGTTAGCTGCTGATGTCAGCAAGGTTTCCTGAACATATTTATCTCAGTCAAAACATTGCACCCACCACCATCAAGCAAAAGGGCACAGTGTTGTGAGTCACTGAATGTGATGGAGCAGGGCTCTGCCCTCTGAACCCAACCCTCCTGCCTCTTTCTGCCACTATTCTTTCTGGTCAAAGCCAATGGAGTTCATAGCGGCCACTAAGTGGTTGCCATCCTTTTGAGCATGCGTCCTGGGTCATGTCTCACAGTCGCTTTGCTGACTGACGGGAGGTGTGATACTTTTTGGTCCCCAGTCCCCTTCGCTCAGACCCATCACATTTACCATCACTTGGTTTTCATGTACTTCCGGCTCCATGCCCCTATGAGGAGCCTTTCCACTTCCGTCAGGAGGTACAGCAACAAACGCTGGCCTTTTAACTCCACCCAAAGAAATGTCTTGATGAGGGGCCAACATTTAGATGAAACTGAGGCAGTAATTCTCTTTAAATCTAAATTTGACTAACAACCAGAAGCATGCCAGGTATTACTATTTCAGAAATAGAAATGTGTAATTATATATAATTAATTCTGAATGCTTCTAGTACCTGGCGAGATTTCTTTCTCACTATCAGATAAAAATAAACAGATTTCTAAAAAACATATAAAAAATGCTATTGTGAACATCTGCATCATCTTTAAAACAGTGATGGTTAGAGGCCATACATCCCAGGGTGCCTCAAACAATTCGAATTTATGCTTGTCCTGGCATAATTCTAAATGAAGTTCTCTTAAGTCTCAAAAGTATCTGATTTGTACAAAAAATTAAATGATTATTCTAGTGATCGCCCTAATGATTTAACTTGAAATTAGTCAAGAGCAAAATGCACAATATCATAATTAGCCAGGACTCATGCCATATATATTTTTTGTTAAATTTTACTTTATTTTACATTCATTGACGATAAAATGATTGACAGGCTGAAGTTCAACAGTAATCCCATGTAAAAGCTACTTTTAGGACCTTCACCAACTGTGCTTCTGACTTTTACCTTGGAGATGCCCAGGTGCACATCCGTGAGTGCCTTCAATCTGCCGAGCCCGGGAAGAGATTTTAGGGACCTGCTTGCCCTTAAGTAAGGGATTACAGCTGAGGCCTGCAGCTAGTGAACTAAACTTGGGGCCTAGTGAAGAATAATTACTAACGGATGCTCAAAACGTTCCCTCTTTTTCCTCTCCTCCCCTGCGGCTCATGGAACATGGCAAAAACGGCAAGACAGTCTCCTAACTTGAGGCTAACACCACTGAGCACCTTTTTTTTTTTTTTTTTTTTTTTTTTACACTATTATCTAGGATGTGTGTATCAGTGCTAAGAGCAAACAGGGAAGGAGCTTTAACAGACTTTTAGGCATAGTTGCATAGTTCTTGACCTTGAAAGTAGTCATTCAGATGTTAAGGTCTATGGTAGGTGAATACAAACTTTCTGGACTAAATCAAAATTTGAGAGGTATGAGCATTAGAAATTCTGATAACCAAATACCTTGTTCATAGAATCAGTTACATGGAGTAGATTCAGGCGTGTGTGTGTGTGTGTGTGTGTGTGTGTGTGATTTAGGGACAGCCCTGAGGAGGAAATGAAGTCGGCAAGGTTTGCTAATGGGATCCTGCTCCCGCAGCCTTCTTCCCGGTCCCCAGCCATGTGGGGCGCTCCGGGTCTTCTGTTTGTTGCTGGAAGTGCAGAGTGACTGTATCCTGAGGGTCCCACCCAGGAAAGCCACCCCCTCTCCTGCCAGGCTCACTGTGTTAACTCCAGGTGCATCCTTCTGGGCCCACGGGGTCTATAGTCTTATAAGTCTTTTTTTACCACGTGGTTTTGGATATCATAGGATTCTCGCCATTGTCCCTCTTCCCAGATGACATATTCACATGACCAAAAGGTTTCAGCGCCTAAGCCCTGCTTGATGCATTTTCTGGAATCGCAGCAGTTAGAGGGGAATCTGTACCAAATATTTTACTAAATCTGCATTTTTATCGATTTTACCTCTGAGCTGTTTGGCCCCATTTGGCTGTGAATTATACTTTTTATATAGTCTGAGAAAAACAAAGGGCATGGGTGAGAAGCAGAAACGTGATAAAGAATGAGTCCTAGACTAGAATGAAGACAACTCTAGATTTTATTACTAGGTCCTCTTCTGAGCTGTGTGATTTTGGTCAAACGGTTAACCTCTCTGAGCCTTTTATCTATTGATAAATAAAGTTAGTAGTCTCCACCTGATCAACAGAATCAAATGAGACTGCCATGTAAACTCTCAGTAAATTACTAAAAACATAAGGAAAAATAAATGGAGAGAGTGATTACACCGTGTCTGTAAGCTGCAACACAAGCCTTTATCAAACCTTAATGCAATTCTGCCCCATGAATTAAGATGGTGAATAATACTCAGCCCCAAAAACCAGACCACCCTGTGCACAAGAGAATGGATCTGCCAGTGACTTTGACCATTATTATTTCTTTCATGTCTATATTACTCATCCCCTCGTTATGCGATAGCATGGACATTTTAACTGTAGAGAAAAAGATTGGAAAGGGAAGAGAGAGTTTATTTGATTACATATAAAACAATAATAAAAGGTTTGGTTAAAATATATACTAATTATGACTTTTAAAATTACAGTGCCGGGATATATCATACATATCAAAGTGTTATATAACCAAAAGTAACCCCCTTTTCATGTTCTGTGACATTGATTGAGCCTCTGGCTTTTCTCATCTTGAGGTGATGTTAGGTTAAAAGAGTTAAAAGGCGTTATGTGAGAACCCAAAAGTGGGGCAGAGTAAGAGAGGAAGCAGGTGTGTTTGCCTGGGCTCAGGGGTTACGGGGGAGTGTCTCCAGTTGATGAATCCTGGGGAAGCCCGCATTTGAGATAAAGACCTGTGAACTGCACTCAGTAAACTCAGCACATTTTCTGCTCTTGGTTTTGTTTTTCATCTGAGAATTGTGTATAAATTTACTTCTCGCTGTTTTACGATGATACTGGGACCTCGAGGTGGAATTAGAGTTTCTGTCATTCAAGGGAACCTGCTGTTTATTATTTAGATAAATGGTGGGCTGTTACTTTTCTAAGGTGATGCCACAGAAGATCATTTATTTGCTGTGAACCTTACTGGTTTTATTTTTAATTAGAGACAGTGCGAAAGGAATCTGTTGAAAGTCACATAAGATAAACGCATGAAAAGTTCTTGGATAAAAGCTTATCCAGGAACGGTAAAAAGTGGTTAAACCACCTCAGGAACCCACAAGGCACCATGGGCGATGCTATAGTCCCTGGCTCTTCAGGACTGTGAGGTACCCATTTTAAAAATCACTTTATTGACCTGCGATTGACATACAAAAAGCTGTACTATTTACTATTCCATCCACCCTTTTTATTTTTCTAAATGTTTGTGGTTAAAAAGCATTTAACCTAAGGTCTACCCTCATAGCAAGCCTTTAAGTAAACCCTACATATTGTTGAATACAGGCACTGGGCTGTGCGGAAGACCTCCAGTTACTCATCAGATCTAACCGGCGCTCTGTCGCCTTCTTAATTGCAATAAGAAAACAAAAGGACCAGCTTTCCCTTCATGTAAGATGAAGAAAGCTAATAAGACTGTTTCCCCCTCTCTGGGGCTTTCTAGTAAATGATGCTATGATAACAGCATGTGTTTTATATGTCATCAGCAATGAGAAGAATACATTACCCACAGCATCCCCCACCCCTCTGTCTGCTGAGCTCCCAGAATACGTACAGCAGGCAGCGGGGACATTAGACAGGACAAGGAGTGTCCATGGGCAGTGAGGGGACAGGAGAGGATGGAATAATCGGTCTGTGGACTTGAACTAGAGAGTTATTGGAAGGAACACGGTATCTGGGGAGGTACTTAGGCGTTGAATAGATGTTTAATGATGTGTGTGAATAAATGAAAGATTATGGTGAAGAAGTTCCCCTGTGTGCATAGCCTATCGATCAAATATTTTTGTGGAAACTCTTGTAAGTGGTAAGTCCATTCCCAAGAGGAATGCCTGTAGTGTTAAGGATAGTGAGTCTAGCCAGGGTGGCAACTTCAAACCTTAATTCCCTGCACTGTGAATCCGCAGTCCCCTCTTCTGAGGATAGGGCCATATTTGGCTCTCTGCCTGTTTTTCTTTAATAATGGTTTTTACCTATATACTATATCAACATTTGTTTCTTGGCCCACAAAGCTGAAAAAATAATTACTCTCTTGCCCTCAACTGAAAAAAGTTGGCCAACCCTATCTCAGAACATGCAAGGAAATGTTACCAATATAGATATTGAAAATTTTTATTTATATTGACGGTAATATTGAGTATTCTCTCACTCACAGCCACATTAGAGGAATTAGGGTCCTATTCCTTCCACCTAGGTTACGATTTTCTTTCCGAGACTTAGATAATTTTCCTAAATTATTCATGGTTTTGCCTGTATACTTTTATTTATTCAATAGATGCTAATTAAATACCTCTGAGGTAGGTAAGGGCCACTAAGGGCTGAGCAGTATGGAGAGAGAAATCTGATTCGTTTCTGCTGCCTTGGAGTTCGCAGTGTCGGAGGGAAAAAATTCTCATGAACCTGCTGTGTGACCGGAAGACCAGAGCCCCAGGAGAGGGAGCAGAAAGAGCTGTCCCTGCTGAGAGCCAGGCCTGTCACTGCTGTTCAGGGAGACTTCCCATCTCTGCACAGGCTTGGGTCCCACTTTTCCATTTTGCAAAATGAGAACCCGATGAGAATGAATGTTTATTATTTAACTAGGGGCCCGGTGCACGAAATTCGTGCACTGGGGTTAAGGGTCCCTCAGCCCAACCTGCCCCCTCTCACATACTGGGTGCCCTCAGGGGATGTCCTACTGATGGCTTAGGCCCGTTCCCCACTCTCCTTTGTGGGAGGCAACTGGGCTGATCAGGGGAAGGCACCGGCCCCATCACCCCACTGCTGCAGCCACTACCAGTCACCACAGCCACGAAGGTGTTTTCATCAACACGGACTCCAGTCCCTTCACCAAGAAAAAAATGACAACTTTCTTTAGGCATTTTCAAGATGTGTCTTTCATAGGATATGCTTTTTTTTTTTTTTAATCCTCACCTGAGGGTATGTTCCCATTGATTTTTAGAGTGTGGAAGAGAGAGGGAGAAACAGAGAGAAACATCAATGTGAGAGGGACACTTTGATTGGTTGCCTCCTGTATGAGCCCTGACCATGGGCACCAGGCTGGGGGGCATGCAGGGACCCCTGGGCCGCACGCAGTGGTGGCCCCCAAGGGTCTCCACACACCCCAGAGGCCAGCAGCCAGCCCCCCATCATGTGCGCCAGGCTGGGGGAGTGGACCCAAACTAACTCTTGGTGCTGGAGCATTCCCAAGCGGCTGGGGGCACAATGGTGACAGGGGATGTTTCCACCCCGCCCCGCCCCCAGCCCCTTGGCTCCTGCACCTGTAGGCTCAAAGTGGCCAGGGGGTGTTCTGGGAACCCTGCCTCTCAGGACCTAAGCAAGGGGCCTACAGGCTTGGACTGGCCTGGGTCCTGAGGATGTTTGCGGGACCCAGCCCCTTGGCGCCTACACCCTTAGGCTCCAAGTGGCCAGGGGGCATTCTGGGACCCTGCCGCTCAGGACCTAAGTGCAGGCCTACAGGCTCTGAGCGGCCTGGGTCAGGAGGATGTTTACGGGACCCAGGCTGCTCAGGACCTAAGCGCAGGCCTACAGGATCTGAGAGGCTTGGGTCTGAAGGATGTTTCCCAGACCCCAGACTGCTGCAAGTGTTTGGGGGCGGAAACATTCCTGCGTCGCTATGGCGACACGGGAATGTTCCCGCCCCGCCAAGCCTCCCAGTGGCCATGGGGAGTTCTGGGGTCCCCGCGGCTCAGGACCTAAGCGATCCCGCCTGGGTCCGGAGAATGTTTATGGGACCCAGGCTGCTCAGGACCTAAGCACAGGCCTACAGGCTCTGAGCGGCTTTAAGTCCCTGACCCCAGACTGCTGCACGTGTTTGGGGGCCGGAAACATTCCCGCGTCGCTATGGCGACACGGGAATGTTCCCGCCCCGCCAAGGCTCCCAGTGGCCAGGGGGCGTTCTGGGGCTCCTGCCACTCAGGACCTAAGCGCGGGCCTACAGGCTCTGAGCGGCTTTAAGTCCCTGACCCCAGACTGCTGCACGTGTTTGGGGGCGGAAACATTCCCGCGTCGCTATGGCGACACGGGAATGTTCCCGCCCCGCCAAGGCTCCCAGTGGCCAGGGAGCGTTCTGGGGCCCCTGCCACTCAGGACCTAAGTGCGGGCCTATAGGCTCTGAGCGGCTTTAAGTCCCTGACCCCAGACTGCTGCACGTGTTTGGGGGCGGAAACATTCTCGCGTCGCTGTGGCGACGCGGGAATGTTCCTGCCCACCAAGCCTCCCAGTGGCCATGGGGAGTTCTGGGGTCCCCGCGGCTCAGGACCTAAGCGATCCCGCCTGGGTCCGGAGAATGTTTATGGGACCCAGGCCTACAGGCTCTGAACAGCCTGGGTCCGGAAGACGGTTACAGGACTCAGGCTGCTCAGCACCCACATATGCAAATTAACCGCCATCTTGTTCGTTCTGATTGGCTGTGGGCGTAGCGAAGGTGCGGTCAATTTGCATGTTTGGGTATTATTAGGTTAGATTTGGTTAAGAATTATGACTAGTTTTGAGATATTATTGGAAGTCACACCAGATGGCAATGTATTGAAGACAGCTCCCAGAGAACCTTTTGCCCTATGCTTTGATGTCTGTAGTAGGACTTGGCCAACAAAGGCTTTTTTAAATATTCAGTCTAGCTCTAGCCAGTTTAGCTCAGTGGATAGAGCATCAGCCTGTGGACTAAAGGATCCCAGGTTCTATTCCAGTCAAGGGCACATGCCCGGGTTGTGGGCTCGATCTCCAGTAGAGGGCCTGCAGGAAGCAGCCGATCCATGATTCTCTCTCATCATGGATGTTTCTTTTTTTTTTATTTTTTTAATATGTTTTTATTTCAGAGAGGGAGGCAGAGGGACAGAGCAATAGAAACATCCATGATGAGAGAGAATCATGGATCGGCTGCCTCCTGCAACTCCCCCACTGGGGATTGAGCCCACAACCTGGGCATGTGCCCTTGACCAGAATCGAATCTGGGACCTTTCAGTTCACAGGCCGACACTCTATCCACTGAGCCAAATCAGCTAGGGCTCATCATTGATGTTTCTATCTCTCCTCCCTTTCCCTTCCTCTCTGAAATCAATAAAAACATATTTAAAATAATAATCAGTGTAGAAAACTTTCAAGGTTCCATTCAGATATTCAGGTGTCAACATGGTTTTATTTATTTGAATAATACACTTTTTGAAATACAGACATAGTAGGGTTACTCCTTGGCCCACTATGTGCCACCCTGAACCACTGTGTGGCCACAAAGTGCCTTCAGCATTGGCTCCCTCCTGCTACTCTGGTGGGTCCAAGGTGGTAACCACTGGATTCCTGGGAAGGTCTAAGTAGGATTATGTCTAGAAATTGAAACAACCAACTCATGCATGCGGTAAGCACTTTTGGAATGAGAAGCACACATGTCTTTATCTTCTGGTTTCCTTTAGGTGAGAGTTCCATAAATAGTACCTTCACTTTGACATTAACATAGATCAATGATGGCGAACCTATGACACGCGTGTCAGCACTGACACGCGTAGCCATTTCTGATGACATGCGGCCGCATGCCGAGGATGAAACATTTGCGAAATAATGATTTTTTCCTCAAAGTGACACACTACCCGAGTTCTGCTCAGTTTTTTGGTGAAGTTTGACACACCAAGCTCGAAAGGTTGTTCATCATTGACATAGATCATGCATACGTTGCATGTATAGGGTTAAGAAGTCCCGTCATGCTCTGATCCTCTAAAGAGACGTCATCCTTGCTCTCCAAGCCATATCCCGTTGAACCTAAATCACCATCGAATAAGACCAGTTGTTTGTGAGACTCCCTTAATAAATTCCGACTTCCTGAACAGCGGAAAGCTCACTGGCTCTCAATTCCAAAGTTGATATTTCTCTTATCATTGTGAGTTTTCCTTCTCGGTGTCACGCATGGACTAAGTAGGAAAATATCACCTTTCTGCTGGGACAAGATACAGTAAATATCACGACAAAATGAATGGCAGCATTTTAATGAAAAGCACTGTTTGCCCTCCATTTTGAGAAAATTGGACTCTGGTAACACAGATGTTTTATCAGTATGGGTCCCCCCATCAGACTCGATACCATAATATCAGCCATGAAGTTTGCTGAATATCTAAGGCTTTCCCTGGACCTGTCAGACCTTTATGGAATTAATCCTTCATATTTGTAACAGCAGTTTCCACAAGATGAGTACTTCATTTCTCATGAATCATAATAAGCAGCTCGTGCTTTGCTGGCAGAGTGACCTCTGCAGTCTTTTATCTTCAAGAAAAAAGATTAGACTGTCTCTCTGTTTTATGGGGAATGAGGCGAGTTCTTGGTCTCTCGGTAACTGCACCTCTTTGTGGTCCCATGTAAGTCTGTGGTAAACTGGTCACAGGTGATTACAGCAAATCTCTTCATCGAACAAACTTCCTCCTAAATCAAGGGTGATTCCATAAGTAGAAAAGTTAATAGGTGTGAACTCAGAGACCTCTATGATATTCGAACTGAAGACTCCTAGAAGTTCTCTACCCAGCTCCTTGTTTTATTGATGAGTACATGATCCCAAGAGGCGTGGCCCACCCTCACAGGGCCAGTGAGGGACACAATTAGACAAAGAACTCAGGTCTCCTGACCCCTCGTGCTGAAAGCTTTCTTTGGCAACAGTGTGACCCCTTTTGCATATAAATTACATAAGTTGCTCTATTGATATACTTGGAATCACCTGGAACTATTTTCTTTTTTGAACAACCCACATCTAATCTCTCAGCAACCCCATTGACTCTGCCTTTAATGTGGATCCTGAATCTGACCATGTCTCACCACTTTCACTGCAGTGTTTTAGTCCAAGTTGTATCATCTCTCACTTAGACTGTGGAACCAGCCTCCTAACTGGTTTCCCTCCTTCTTCCAATGACCCCTTTTCCCAGCACAGCAACCAGAGTGATTCTTTTAAAACAGGGGTTCCCAACCTCAGCACTATTGATGTTTTGGACTGAATAATTCTCTGTCTTAGGATGTGCAGCAGCCTGGCCTCTTCCCAGTAGATGTCAGAACCCTTGTTCCCAATTGTGTCCAGCAAAAATGTCTCCAGACATTGCCAAATGTCTCCCAGGGGTCAAAATCAATTCTTACTGAGAACTACTCTTTTAAAACGTAAGTTGGACCTTTTCACTCGTATGATCAAAACTTCCCAATAGGTTTCCATCTTCCTCAGAGTTCAAGCAATGCAATTTTGCTTGCCTACAAGGTCCTACAACCTCTCTATAATCTCTGGACCTTACCTCCTTGAACTCCCTATCCGAGTAGAGTATATGGGGCATTATTCAAGGCGTCCCTTGAGATAAACTTAACCATGCAGGTGTTTGGACATTAAGTAGTTGCTAGTGAAGAGACTACTCCAAGCAAGCAGGACCAAGGGTAGGCATTATCATCTGACCCTATATTAATATAGTTAAGACTGCCAGAGGAAATATGCCACACAAGAATATGCAGTTGCAAGTCACACAGCACACTTTATTACTCACAAGGTTCCTGGTGCCGTGGGCTCAGGCTTAACGGAGTCCCCAGAGAAGAGCAGTGTCCTCTACAGGCAGCAGCAGATCTGAATTGGGTGGCTGGCCATCTGGTTGGGTCGAGTGAGCAGGAGGAGGGCGACTGAAGTCTCGCGATCAGAGGTTCTGCGTGGAGCAAGGCACTGTGGAGTGTGGGTCAAGAGGATGACTGATGTCTGAAGTCGGGGACCCATTTTTTAAATCTGTTTTGGCCCACGGCAGTCCAGTGGCTATCAGTAGCATATGTCATCACACAAGTGTTAATCAGAGTACAAGCTGGTTATCAATCACAGTGTCACTCAGAAGGTGTCTATCAGGTTTACATACGTCATTCCTCAGGGTAGCATTCAGCTATGGTCTTTTCTACATGGTGCAGCTAGGGCTTGGCCAGAGTGGTCATTCCCTGTGCTCTTTAAATTACTCTTTAACCCTTTGCACTCGCTTGCTTTTTTCTTGATTCCTTTATTCTAATGCTAACCGTGTCGAGTCACACTCGACATCCAAGTGCAAAAGGTTAATATTTCACACAAGTATTTCACAAAAAATAATTTTTCTATAAATTAATTTGTTATTAAGACACTCCCCCTCCCTCAATCTAACCCAGCCACGTGGGCCTCCCTGCAGCTCTTGGAAAAGGTCAGGCATGTTTCTAACTCAGGACCTTAGGACTTACTCTTCAGTCTCCCTACAGGAGTCCCCTAGATACTTGATCTATATCTGTTATGGACTAAACTAGAGGCCCGGTGCACAGATTCGTGCACATTGAAAGGAAATTAAACAGAAGATGAACGGCAGGGTGGGACTGGGCGAGAAGGGTCCCATGGTCCCTCCCTGGCCTGCCACACCTGGAGTGGCACTGGGACTTGAAGGGTGTCTGCAGAGTGAGCAGGGTCCCTCCAGCAGGTGAGGTCTCTCGGCCTGGCCTGTGGGGATTGTACTGAAACCGGCAGTCCGACATCCCCCCGAGGGGTCCCAGAGTGCGAGAGGACACTCTGCAAAGTTGCTGTTGCTCGGCAGCTCCAGCGTTGAGAGTATTTCCCCTGGTGGTCAGTGCGCATCATACCTACCGGCTGACTGGTTGGCTGGTTGCTTAGCCTATTATATATATAGATGTCTGTGTTCCCTCAGAATTTATAAGTCAAAGCATCTAAGGTGTGTATTTGGAGGTAGAACCTTTGAAAGGTAATTGGGTTTAAATGGGGTCAAGGAAGCAGGACCCATTGATGGGATTAATCTTTATAATAACAGGAAGAGAAGCAAGGGAAGAAATTCTTTCTCTCTCTCTCTTTCTCTCTCTCTCTAGTGGCTATCACCAGGTGAATAAGATTATGAGCAATTATTATATTTGGATTTATGTCCATATTTTCTTATTTGGATATACTTTATGCTTACTTTAACAATGGGTATCAATTAATAATCTGGTTTTGAAAGTAAGTCAGTTGGTCTCTTCACAATGAACGGCATCTCCAATGCTTGCCCACTCTTCACTGCCATCCCGATGGAGATAGTCCTATGTACTGGGCATTCTTCAGATGATACTTTGTCTCAATATTCTGGGTAACCTTTCTCAGTGTCCCAGTGCACAGCTGTGCACTTATAAAAAGACATGCATCCCCCTGTATTGAGAAAGGCTGCTGAAAAACAGAGGGAGGAGAAAACCAGCTTACATGTTACCCAAATGGGAGTGGGGGAAGGCTCAAACCCAGGGCAGATTAAGCAGCACATCAGAGTTTCTCGTTTAAGTGTTAATTTTGCATGAAGCCTGGGAAGTGATCATCTAGATGTCAGGCTGCCATTTGTTACCTGTTGAGCTGAACAACAATCTCATTATAATCTGTCCAGTTTCTCACAGCAAAACCAAGCTGTGGTTTACAGGTTAGGCTCCTAGAGCTACAAAGGGGTGTGGAAGCTATTCCCCCATTCTAACGTGGCCCTTATCATTTTCTTCTCCATTGGATTTAGCCAGAGGACACTCAGCCAGTTGCCTGGGGCACACATTTCTTGGCCTATAAAAACATCAGATCGCCTCTGAACGTGGAAGATGCCCTGTGTTCAGAATGTCTGATGGGGACCTCTGGGTAGCTGCACTAAGATTTCTGCGGGGACAGTTGCTCTTTGAACTCCGCAGATGGTATTTCTATTTCTGAAGTCAGCTCCCTGGCTTGTAAAGGGAACAGGAAAAGAAGAATCACTTTGTCGGGAACTTATCAGGTTCAGCATCTGTGGGTATTTGGTGTGTTGGTCTAGGTCAGCACATGTCCTGACACTAAAATCACTTTTCCTGATTCAATCAGGGAAACTTCCCAAGAGTTCTCTCTTCTCTGTGAGAGCTGAATGGAGTAGTATGAACTCATAAACTGTATGCTTACTTTTGCCAGGGTCTGAAGGAAGCCATTTCCTGGGGTTGCCCTGTGAAATACAGAATGCCCAGTAAAATGTGAGTTTCTGGCAAACACCAAATAATGTTTTAGTACAAGTATGTCCTATGCAATATTTATTTCATGTAACTATGTAGGACATGATTGTATTAAAACTTTATTTGTTGTTTATCTGAAATTAACATATAACTGATGTCCTTAATTTTTATTTAATAAATCTGGCAACTGTAATGGGAGAGGAACTTGAACTGTCGTCTAAGATTTTTCATTTATATCTTCATCCAAATCTTCCCTACATTTTAATGATACTTAATAAATTCCCATAGTAAAACGAACCTATGTTTCTTTCTGGAAAGTCTTCCCTGCATCATTTAAATTCAGGAAGAAATTCCACAAAACCTAATTCATTTTTTGATTTCCACTTGTTAGTAATAAAAACTTGTCTTAAAGTGAAACAGCTTTAAAATATGTTCGTCCCTAGCAAGAGCTGGAATGCACACAATCTTTTAAAGAGATGACCACACCTTCTGACAACTATTTTTGCTATGTCTCTTATCAAATCAAACAAACAAACAAACATACAACACACACTGATATACACACTGAAGTCCCAGTGTTATTGGTTCTGGTGCTTTGGTGAGCTACACTTGCTCACTCTGGTCTGGCTGAAGTTCAAGTCTTACTTTAAGATGAAGCACATAAAGTGCTATTCTGGTTTTATGCATCTAAAGCCCAAACTGCAAGGGCAAGTCAGCAGGATGAGTTTCTCAAGTGCCAATATTTTAAAAGGCTACAATGGACCACAGAGCTAAAATATAATGGAAGAAATGCAACCTGAGAAAGAATATTTAAAACACACACACACACACACACACAAAAAAAAAACAACAAACCCTGGCCTGGTGGGCGTGGCTCAGTTGGTTGGGTGTCCACTAGTGCACTGAAAGGTTGTTGGTTCGACTCCCGGTCAGGGCACATGCCCTGGGTTGCTGGCTCAATCCCGGGAGGGGGCATGTAGGAGGCAGCTGATCAGTGTTCCACTCTCACATCAACGTTTCTCTCTCTCACTCTCCCTTCCTCTCTCTCTAAAAATCAATTTAAAATCTTAGAAAAATAAAAGTAATACATTTACCAAAACTTCTTTTGGGAGAGGACTGTAGCTATTAAAGTTGATCAAAAGAAATCTTTTGATAGCTCCTTGTGTGAAGAACCAAGAATATTCCCAGGAGCTTTCTAAATGTCCAATAGATGGTGGCATTTTAATTTTGTTTAAGGGACAACTATTTGGGGGTCCAAACAGAGTGCTGGTTACAGTAGAGGAAAGATGAGGTATTGTCAACTACAGCACATTTTCTTGGCCCTTTCTCCACTGCAGCCTCTCAGAGAATGTACAACAAATTATAGTAAGATATATGTCGAAATGGTGTTCCATTAGATACCTTCCTCTATCATCCCCATTGTTAATGTAAAAATACTCAAACCAGTAAAGAATTTTTGTGAGCTTATTTGAGCAAAACTGTCAACAATTGTCAGGAAGCAAGCACCTCAACATATGGGGATAACGCTCGGAGAATGGCAATTTTTCACCTTGTTTTATACAATACAATCAAAAGAGGAGATATAAGTGGGTTACAAGAAATCCATTGGTGATAGATTGGGGAGGCAGGAGAGAGTAAAGAGTGGGTTCGCTGGGATTGGATAAAAAGTAAAACGATCCACACAACTTCTTTTACTGAGGTGGGTGCAGGAGAGTTAACAGTCAACAATGAACATGACAACAATAACAATGGAGGCATTTGTGGTCTCATCCTGGCGCCCAGGGCAATTGGTTGTGCCCTAAGTGGTCTGGCAAAAGGGAAGTTACAAGTTACTCTGACATTTCAAAGATATGTTATCTTAGATGCAAAAAGACAATATGCTCAGTAAAGATCGAAGTTGATCTTTGTCAGGGAAGATACTGGCCTAGGACTTGACTGCCCGCCATAACTGCTTTTTAATGAAAGGTTTTTAATTTCAGACCATCCTTTGTGGTGACTGTAGGTCTCTTGAGCTTGCAAGGCTGCTACACAGGCTTCCCTGAGTTAGCATCTGGCCCTTCTTTTCATCCACAGCAAGCTTCATCTCCCTCCTGAGAAGAAGAATTGAGCCATATTTCACAAATTCCCCCAAAATGGCAAGTTATAATGAGATAGTCTGAAGAACACGAGAATCCTCAAAATCTGGTTTAGGCCACCAGATGTTTTGGAACAGCTCTTCTCAAGCTTCAGTGAATGTCAGACTCTCCTGGAAGGCTAATTACAGCATTCATTAATTAGTTAGTTAGTTAATTAAAGCTACTTAATTTTGTGGGATTCCACCTCCAGAGCTGCTGATTTGTAGGGCTGAGGTGGGGCCTGAGACCAGGTCTTCCTAACAAGTTCTCAGGTAGTGTTGCTTTATGCATTGAGGGACCATAGTTTGGAAATGACTGTTTCAGAATTTATATTCTGACTAGAGGCCCAGGGCATGAAATTTGTGCATGGTGCGGGGGTGAGGGGGGGGCTATCTCTCAGCCCAGCCTGCACCCTCTACAATCTGGGACCCCACTCACAATCCAGGACTGCTGGCTCCCAACCGCTTGCCTGCCTGCCTGCCTGATTGCTCCTAACTGCTTCTGCCTGCCAGCCTGATCACCCCCTAACCACCCCACTGCCAGTCTGATTGACACCTAACTGCTCCCCTGCCAGCCCGATTGCCCCCAACTGCCCTCCTCTGCCAGCCTGGTTCCCCCTAACGGCCCTCCCTTGCAGTCCTGGTCCATCCCAACTGCCCTCCTCTGCTAACTTGATCGCCCACAACTGCCCTCCCCTGCTGGCCATCTTGTGGTGGCCATCTTGTGTGTTGGAGTGATGGTCAATTTGCACATTACCTCTTTATTATATTATATTGGCTATCCTAAAACCAGCAAGGTTGGTGTATAGTTAGAAGTTCTTTTAATTCAGGTTGTTTGTGTTTTGTTTTTTAAAATCCCACTTCATTGCAAAGCCTCACAGGCATTATTGGCTTTTGCTGGGGCAGAAGTCCAGAGTTACAATGCATGTGTGGTTGATGTTCGATGAATTGAAAATTAATGCTATTCCATCATCCCTAGAGTAATTTAAATTTCCTTCCGTGGAGATCTCTTTATTTTATCACAAGATAAGCAGATACAGTGGCCTCTATTTCGAAGAAATAATGATGGCAAAGTTTTCTGGATTGATCACAAGATTTGGGAATCATCAAAATCTCCCAGCGGTGCCAAGTGAAAGTTTGTGTAATGTGAAAGGGAAAATTATGCCTAGCAAGTTCGGTGGGGATTCATATGATATTTTTTAATCTTAAAATCTTTGCAGGAGCCTCTTTTTACTTTCCTGTTACTTTTCATAAATTTCAGTTTTAGCTTTTATTGCTTTAACCAAAAGCTTTTACGTTTTAGACTTGGAAAGGAATTTCTGACTCCGTGGGGCATTGTTTCTCACAATTTTTAACAATGTTTGATACCGTAGATAAAATGTCAGACCTTAAAAAAACCATCTAAGGTAGTCTGCCTCTCTGACTGTAAGGTCTTTGAAATTAACAAGAGTACCATAAAGAGAGCAAGCACAAAGGGAATTAAGCTTGCAGAAACATTTCTAACAGTTGTTTGATCATTTTGGTGAGTTCCTAAAATACATTAAACATCTTTTCTGGGTAATTAATATAAACTTGGAATATCCCTGGCAATGTTATCTCTGATGCTTATGTCCGACAACACGAAAGCAAATACATGTTAATATTTCTTCTTTGGGTCACCCTACAAGAGTAAGCCCTTCTCTGTAACCTCATTCAGGAAATAGTGAAGGTTTTAGTAAGGTGGTACTTGCCTTTAAACTGCTGTCTTTCAAAAAAAGAAGAAGAAAAAAAGGAAAAGTGTCCAATTATGATATGACATTTTATTTTATTTTTTCAGATTGACACAGATTAAGAAAAGATACCAAGTAGTCAAATGCATATATGACTGTATGCCTAAATACTGAAGATTTGTAAATCTTCCCAAGACAATGATTACAGGGAGAGGGCGCTGAAGACTTCCCTCATTCTAATCGTGGGCTCTGGTGTCAGACTCAGTTATGCATGTTTCTTAGTGGATAGCATTTTGGTACTCTCGCGTATATTGCCCAGGATACACTGCCTACATCATTTTACAGCAGGCTCAAAGGAAAGGTATCTTTTCTTAATCTGTGTCAATCTGGGGGAAAAAAGAATGAAGTGTCATATCATAATTGGACCCCTTTCCTTTCTTTTACGAAGCAAGGCTGGGAAATGTTACTATTTGAGGGTTCAACAGAATGCCCACTGGCATCTTAAAAATAAAACCAAAACAGAGCAAAACAAAAACTTCTCCAGAAGGCTTTCTTCTGGATGAAATTCCTACCATTGTCACTCTAAATCCTCTGTAAAATTGTAAAGCAGCTCCATTTTGACCTTTCAAAAGCATTCTTCTATTGCTTTCCAAATTGTTTTTTTCCCCACCCACTTCCCAAGAGATCTCTACCCTCATCAAACCTACTAATGCCCAAATTCCAGCTGCAGCTTTTTGATCTACAGGCTCTACTTCTTTGTCATCTTCAATTTTATCATCTCTTTCTCTGTTCATACATTAAATTAGTGTAGTTGATTTCAGATTGATTCTTGGATGAAACAACTTGATATAATCATTTCATATTAAGATATGTATACTGGTAGGCAAAATGCCGCCAAGGAAAACTCTAAATTGAAGTCAGTGTAAGGTATTAGTGTTACAGAATTTACCAGGTGACAGAAGATCACACAGGAGTGCTTGGAGACACAGGAAAAAAACATTTATTTTCAGATGTTTCATATGTACCGGTACAGTGACTCAGGGGAGACTGTTTCTCTCCAAATCCCGAGCAAACCAATATGGGGGAAGCTTTCCCTTTATACCTTTTGGTTTCTTTGTCCCCCAAATATGGGTCATACTTACGGACCTTTCGCAGGCTTTGCAAAAAGCCCCGTGTGTTGGGATGGGGGTCATGAGACCACACGTAAGGGCCTGGCCTGATGCCAGTGCTGATAGCCCCGTCTGGTGGTTGTGTATTGTTCATGGTTTAAGGCCTCTCTAAAATGGGGGTAGTACTTAGGTCCATGGTCGGCAAACTGTGGCTCGCGAGCCACATGCGGTTCTTTGGGCCCTTGAGTGTGGCTCTTCCACAAAATACCATGGCCTGGGCGAGTCTATTTTGAAGAAGTGGCGTTAGAAGAAGTTTAAGTTTAAAAAATTTGGCTCTCCAAAGAAATTTCAATCGTTGTACTGCTGATATTTGGCTCTGTTGACTAATGAGTTTGCCGACTACTAACAGGTCTTCAAGGACCAGATCATTATAAAGGGGCAGTGACTAGACTATAGGCTAACAGGGATGTGCATTAGTTTACTGGGACCGATTCAGATTGCTAGCCCCCCAAAAATGTCTCATTTTCCCCCTCATTAGTGGGATGTTTTGGAAATACCTCCGCAGGGAGTGGAGACAGCTTGGTCTAACATGGGCTGACTCTTTGAAAGGGGAACAATTGGAGGCATATCTGTTATTTCCCAACAGATTCTATTCGCTTGGGTCCATCTTTTCTAAGAACTAAGTAATGCTTGTCACTCAAAGCAGCGAGGTATCTTTATTCCAGAGCCATATTTTCAAAATGTAATTGTTGAGGAATACACAGCTCATTCTACCAGCCAACTGCAAGGGTAATTGTATTGAAGAAAAGTTAATCTTTACTTAACTTGCCTAAATTATGACTCACAGCACTGAAAACTGTCATAACCTCCTTGTTTCAGATAAAGTGGAGTTTTTATTTGTGATAATGGGCACAGATGCTCGTTACCATGCTGTCATAAACAGCTGCGTTAAATGAGTTTTGTGTTCTCTGACATAAATAAGGTGTTCAACATGAGCTTGTTGTTAAAGATATCGTCCCCAGGAAGAGCAAAAGAGTAGTAAATGCTTCTCAATATAGTTGCCTGGTCTTGAATTCAAAATTTATGTCTACCTTATGAAGGCTACTTGTACAGAAATGGCAAGTATTGCTCTAGTAAAATGCCTTGCCATTCAATGTCACTAGAACTTCTTTCTGTTTCCTGTCCTTGGTGTATCTCAAGCTAGGCGTTTACTACCTTGCTTCTCTTCTTATAAATGAGATATCATGTGGACATGGGGGCGGCATTCACAGCAAACTCAGCCTGCATCTCAGTCAACTTAGAGCTGGGTTCCTTTGATGGATGCCTTCAACCCAGCCTGGTTGCTGGGTTGTGGTCCAAACTGGATGTTGAATTTAGCATTCAGGGGCCTTATTTTATAGATGAAGGAACTCATGTTATGAGGACTGAAAATATATATTTGGATCACAGACCTTTAAGTAATAAATCTAGGATCAAGCGCTAAACACTGTCTCCTAATTTCCTACTTTTCACTAGAATGGGTGGTAATACCTGGGTGAGCTACACTCTCAGGGACTGTGAGGAGAAGGAGCTTATTGGTCAGTGAGGGGGCCAGACTGTATCTTTTGGGATAGTTACCAATATCATTTATGGTGTCACAGAAAACCGGAGAAGAACCAAGCAACGCTTAGGCAGGCGTCCTAAACTACGGCCCGCGGGCCACATGCGGGTATTTTTGCCGTTTTGTTTTTTTACTTCAAAATAAGATATGTGCAGTGTGCATAGGAATTTGTTCATAGTTTTTTTAAAAACTATAGTCCGGCCCTCCAGCGGTCTGAGGGACAGTGAACTGGCCCCCTGTTTAAAAAGTTTGAGGACCCCTGGCTTAGAGTGATAGAGTTACATTTATTATTATTATTATTACGCACGGGCCCAGAGGAAAATGTCTCTGAAATTCTGGGCCCCAACATGGAGGAACTTTCCCTATTTATATGATTTTACCTTCTTTGTCTCCCAAATACAGGGTGTTTCCGGCCCCCTTTGCAAGTTCTTAAAGAGCCCTATGTGCTGGGGCCTTGAGACCTCAACCAAAGGCCTGGCCTGGTGCCAGCACTGATAACTTCCTCTGGGGAAGGTTTAATGGCCTCTCTAAAGTGAGAGTAGTCTTATTTTCCTTATTATTTAAGCAAGCAAGCATTTACAGAAGCCAAATAGCAGGGTTAAAATTTCAAACAGCAGTTTTTATATAAGATGGATGCTTCAAAGGTAGACTTACATGTTCACTGTTATTTTACAATTGATATTAATTTGACCAAAGTTCTAGCTGCTTTCTTTGGGTGAATGGCCTCATTGGATACAATGAGTGTATGAGGATGAATAATGCAGTTCATTGGGAAAGGCTCAACAGAAGGAATAAAATAACAGCCTTCAGATATATGGTTTAGGAAAATTTGGTGTGCAAGAGCATGCCATGGAGGAACAGTGAGAAGCTGTTCAGACTTACCTTCACTGGAAAGGGTGGTATACATGGCGAGGAGTACTTCTGTCCAATAGAACTAGTGTGGGTCAATCCCTTATGGGAGTATTGATGATAAGCAGTTTAGATGTGCTCCTTAAATGATAGAAAAATAAAAAGTTCATATAGAGTACGACAAAAAATTGTTCCCATTATAGAAAAATTATGGAAACTAATGAAGTTGGATTGTTATTCTGGGGGGAAAAAATAGAAGAAGACTAAAATATATTTTGGTGGGTATTTTTTAAATAAAATTAAATGCCTCTTCAAAAGTATAAAGGGCTCTTACAAAGAAATGTCTAGCTCCTCTGCATTTTCACACTAAGTGATTCAGGGGGGAAATGGGATTAAATAGAATCAAGAAAATTCAGTTAGAGTCTAAGAATGATTAAATATTGAAGACAAGATACCAAGGGGCACTGTAGAATCCCCTGCCCCCGGAGATGGTTAAAAATGAAATGGAAAGCAATTTAACTTGCATGATTTAGGTCTACACATGTCTGAGCAGAGGGTGAGCCCAATGACCCCCTGAAACACCCTCAAAGGCTTTGATTCTCCAAACAAGCATTCTGCCAAATGCCATGCTGTCAGCCCGAAAAGAATATTCTTTAGTTATACTGGTTCGACCCCCTCAGGTTTCTTACCTGACTTTCCATTCCTCCTGTTGATTTCTTACGCTCACTTATGTTTATGGGGGGATTCCAACTATACTATTCACTTAGGTTTTCTGGCTTTGAGCAACATTTGGATAGAAATTAGGATGCATCAGGGACTTGTGATTTAGGCGGTAGCTTTATTGACTTGTTTCTGCAAGTGGGATTACTTACCTGTTTTAAAAGCCACCTGAGCTTTGTTCTAAACAACATTCCCCACTCTGCTCAGAGATTTTTTTGTTGTTGTTATAAATAAAACACCCTGTCTGAGTGGATTTTTTTTTAAACGAATGGATACTATAATCAGAATGAAGAGATAGGAATAGTATCTGAAATCTAAGCTACTGTACTACTGCCCATTACTACTTTAAAATACCTAGATTTACTTGGAAAATTTTAGTTGATTCTGCCTAAATTTTCAAGTACTGACTGGTATGTGATGATGCCCATGCCTAGATTTGTATAAATCCTTAACTTTTCATATTATTACACTTTGGACCAATTCTTTCATTAATTATGGTTACTTTAATTGGGAATGTTTTTTGATTCTTTAATACCAAATCCTTGATTTTAAGTTTTAATTTATTCAGGGACATTTTTCAAAGAGTTTTAGAAAGAAAAAGCAGGGAAGCCCTAGCCAGTTTGACTTAGTGGACAGAACATCCGCCCAGGGACTGAACGGTCCCAGGTTCAATTCCTGGCCAAGGGTACCTACCTCCATTGCAGGCTCAGTCCCTGGCACGGGTTAGGGCGCAGGCGGAAGGCAGCCAATCCCTGTGTCTCTCTCACATTGATGTTTCTCTTGTCTCTCCCCCTCCCTTCCACTCTTTCCAAAAAATCAGTGGGAAAATACCCTTGGGTGATGGTTCACAACAGCAACAAAAAGGCAGGGATTTAAACTGGAAATCTCTTTGCGTAAATGAACTTCTTTCCCTGGTCTACCTTGTTCCAGGTTTCCAGATCAAGGCTTTCACGTCCCTCCACTTCCTGTCGGAGCCTTCGGATGCCATCACCATGCGGGGAGGAAACGTCCTCCTGAACTGCTCTGCGGAGTCAGACCGAGGAGTCCCGGCCATCAAGTGGAAGAAAGATGGCATCCCCCTGGCCTTGGGGATGGACGAAAGGAAGCAGCAACTGCCGAATGGGTCTCTGTTGATCCAGAACGTCCTGCACTCCCGGCACCATAAGCCGGACGAGGGGCTGTACCAGTGCGAGGCGTCCCTCGGAGATTCTGGGTCCATCATCAGTCGGACAGCAAAAGTCGCAGTAGCAGGTAAGCGCATCCTCCCTTCTCCTCCTCCTCTTCCTCCAGCTCTTCTTGTTCCTTACTGTTGAGGTAATAAAACAATCTTGGCAGAAACGATGTATATTTGTAAGAAAAAGGAAATATGTACACGTACTTACTCCCGCATGGTCTTGCCTTTTTTTTGTAAATTAATTTGGAAAGCAGTAGAAGGATCTCAACAATCAATGTAGCTTTCTGAGTTTTTTTGTTTTTTTTTTTCCCCAAAAAACAATGCCAGGCTCAAATTGATTTACTCTTTATGTGTACCAGAGGACATTTACTAATATAAAAATATTAGAAGAATAATTTTCCAATTAATTATGTTTTATGCCCTCACTAATGCTTCAATTTTGCAGATTTTCTGTTTTGTTGTTGTTTTTCCTTCAGAATTTTATTTTAATGATGATGGCTTTAGTTACAACATATAGATCTCCAAATATAAAAACTTTCATTAGTGCTTCCAAATATCTTAATGCTTGGTAATGCGTTGGCTCAATAACTGTGATTAGATGAACAGTATTTTTAAAAATTTATTCTAGATATTTTAAAGTGGTGTAGATCCCCCCAAAAAAAAACAAACAAAAAAAAAAAACAAAACAAAACCCAAAACAAGCGACCCAATACTGAATGTTCTGGAATCTATGGATATTGGTATTTCTGTCCCTCTTATTTTGGTTAGATGGCAGCTCATAATTATTTCTTTTGGCCTTTGCTGTGTTAGACCTATAGGAAGAAGAATCAAATTTTTACTCACTTCTGTAAAGACTTGGCTAAAAATTAAGCTTTGGTTAAAAGAAATTGTATAAGGTATATAGCCAGGCAACTTAATCTTGGCTGAAATAAATGTAGGTCTTCAAATGGATAAACAGGTTTGAAGGGCCACTTTCAAACTTAATCTTTGGTTATTGGTAAAAAGTTAAACCAATAGGCTGTTATTTGGTCGTTTTTTGTGGGTTTCCTTTCTCAGGTCCCATCTTACCTTATAATAGACAAATATGCAAATTGACCGTACCTTCGCTACGCCCAAGCCACGCCCACCCACCAAGCCACGCCCACCAACCACGCCCACCAGGAAACCGTTGCAGGGACGTTGGGATGTGGCGGAGCCCAAGGCCGGAAAGCCGCCCGAGGCTTTCCCGGCCTTGGGCACCAGCGGGGAGCCTGCGGCCGATCACAGGAAACCACTGGGGGTCGGCTCCTGCGATTGGTAGCAGGGACGCTGGGTGCGGCCGAGCCCAAGGCCACCGCCCGGGGCCAAGCCCCAACCCTGAAAGAAGGCAGAAGGCGGTGGCCACAGCCAAGGCCTGGGTCCCCAGTGCAGGCAGCCAGGTGAATGAAGGTCTATTGCACGAATCTTCGTGCAAACGGGCTACTAGTTTAGTCTATAACCTGGAAGACTTATGAGAATAAGGACTCATTTTCAGCAATCACATGCACTAGGGCAATCAGGCCGGAACAAGGCCTTCCCCATGCGCTCTCCTAGTGAAGGTGTGATGAAGTTGAAATCTGAAGGTGGTGATTTTGTCAGGTATAAAAATCTAGATTTCATAGAATACAATCAGTCCATAAATCCAGCTTCATGCCACTCTTTGGTGGCTCCCTTTCCCCATGAAGCACTCTCTTTCATATTCAGTTAAACCAGATTGAACTTGGGTGAAGGTGATCTGGTGGGCAGGGTCCTCACCTTAGGGATATAGTAGTTAACCATCCTGATTTAACCCCAACTGACCAGGATTTAGCACTTGAAAAGTCCCATGCCTGAGAACCCCTTATTCCGGGTCAACCTACCTAGTGATACCCCACCTGCTAAAACAGGGACAGACTGAAGCATGGATGCATAACATCCCCTTTACTCAGGAGACACAGAGGTGGCATCCTGACCATGGAAACTAAGGCTGTCAGCCACCTGGGACCTTTGAGGGATCGATGTCTGAAATTTCATCGGTGAGCATAAAGTGTGGAGGAGACTGAGAGAGTCTATGTGAATTATGGTTGATTAAAAGGAACAAGTACAGCAGTGCTGAGAATTAGATAAAAGCTGCTTTCTTCCCAGGGTTTTCCAAATGCAGTGGGAAGGGTGCATCTGATATTCTCTCATTTGAGAATCCCGGGACTCTCAGATCCCACCCAGCGGCCGCTCACAATGCTCAGGGGACCCTGCCACGTTGAATGAATTGGACTGGCATTCTGATGCCCTGTTCCAAAAGGCTGATGCATCTGTGCTGTTGATGAAAAGGGCCTGATATGTTGTGGTTTCCGTTTTTGTGCAATCTAGATTTACTTTTAACACGCTCTCTGTTTCAGTGTTGAAATGAAGAACAATTTCTTCCCTGTGAGATATTAAAATAAAGTGGCTTCGGCTTCCATATTCTGGGCCAGGATAGGCTGGCAGGTTCAGTCACTGAGTTACAATCTAATATTAGATTGTATCATTTCAAGGCAATAAGACTGTTCACGGTGTTTTAGACACTCACCGTGTTGTTTGGCAATACAGCATACATCAATGTTATGTCTGCCGAGCTTAAAATTGCCAAACTGCTGGAATGCACAGGGGACATATATCCTCCTCATAATAAAGACCACGGGCCTGATTTAATCTCATTTTTAAAGCATTAGCAGTCAGTAACCCGTCACCACTAAAAGGTGAAAAAATAAAAAGCAATAAAAAGAAAAACAAAAAACACCTGTTATCTACCCTCATGTGCAATGTAGACCCTATTTAATATAGTGCCCCTCTTCCATTTTGCTCTCTCCGAGTATCTTTTGATAAAAAGAAATGTGGCAAATGAAATCTGTTTGTAATCAATCAGCACATTTTATGCGATGATCTTGCCATGCACCATTCATCGTATTTCCTAGGAACCCACAAAGTGCTCTTTAAATTGGAGTGCACACTTGGCTCAAGGGAAGGGAGAGTAGGAAAGAAAAAGGAAGGGCTTCCACCCCATCCAACATCTTGTTACCTATCTCGGTGGTAACAAGCTATGGACTATTGGTATTCCTGGTAATTGTGAGTTCTATCAATCAGGAGTGCCAGGACTATTAAATCTCATGTGAAAGCAACTTGGCCAATCCTGGCTGGAACTTGGGACTTTTATTTGTATCCAGTTAACTCTTATATAAGACTAAAGGCCTGGTGCATGAAATTCATACACCGGGGGAGAGGGAGGAGAGCCTCAGCCCGGCCTGCACCCTCTCCAATCCGGGACATTGCTCTCGCGATCCGGGACCGCTGGCTCCTAACCGCTCACCTGCCTGCCTGCCTGATCGCCCCTAAGGCCTCTGCCTCCCGGCTTGATCGCCCCTAACCACGCTTTCCTGCTGGCCTAATTGCCTCTAACCACCCTTCCCTGACAGTCTGAATGCCCCTAACTGCTCCCCTGCCAGCTTGATCGCCCTGACAGCCTCTGCCTCTGCCCCTGCCCCTGCCACCATGGCTTTGTCCAGAAGGAGGACAGGACGACTGGAAGATGTCTGGTCGACCCGGTCTAATTAGCATATTACCCTTTTATTAGTATAGATAGTACAGCATTTCTCTGCCCAGATACCTCTGTTTAGCCCTCTAGACGAAGAACAGCTTGAGGAGAGAGGCAGGGTGGGACTTTATAAAGCTTCTCCTACTACTCTGTCCACCTAGCAAGGCATCGGGAATGTTTAGTAGTTGTTCAGTAGGCTTTGTCCTACAGGTGAAGA
The DNA here is from genome assembly GCF_027574615.1 of Eptesicus fuscus. Lineage (NCBI taxonomy): Eukaryota > Metazoa > Chordata > Mammalia > Chiroptera > Vespertilionidae > Eptesicus > Eptesicus fuscus. Next base: position 85,437,885 of record NC_072484.1, read on the forward strand.
CATGTGCTTTGGGATTATATGCCATAAGCAGAGAGGTTTTTATCAATGTCATCCTCATCCCCCTCAAACCCCTCCTCCTCCTCCACTTCTCCTTTTATATATATATATATATAGATAGATATTTTTTTTTTTTATTGATTTCAGAGAGGAAGGCAGAGGGAGAGAGAGATTGAAACATCAATAATGACAGGGAATCATTGATTGGCTGCCTTCTAAACACCCCCAGCTGGGATCAAGCCCGCATCCCAGGCATGTGCCCTTGACCGGAATCAAACCTGGGACCCTTCAGTCTGCAGGCCGACACTCTATCCACTGAGCCAAACCGGCAAGGGCTTCTCCTTTTTTAACGAACTTGCTGAAATTAAATTTACCTGTTTGTGCCCCTCTAAACATAATCTCCATGGCCTGAGTTGGAATACTTTAATTTATATCTCAGTAGTCTACAAATTAATGAATTATTGAGGTTCCCGGAATTGGAAGATGGCTGTGCTAGAATATTTATATGCTACTTTCAAAAAGGCATGTGCCAATTCCTATTAATTCCTAATTCGCAATATCAAGATGAGCTTGCATCTGCCAAGCACATCTTCCCTTCTCCAGATACTGCCAACTCTCTCAGCCTCTGGATTCTCTTATGTAAAACAGACGTAATAATAACCTACCTCCTGAGGCTGTGGTGATTTTTAAATAATATCTAGGCTGTAAAACATAGCAGATTGGATTGTCAAGCAATGACAACAGTAGTACAAACAGACATAATAATAGTTATTATTGTGTTATTACACTTATCTGGAAATGACAACTTTTAATATTTTCATGTGATGGTGTGAAACATTACTTTGGAATAAAACATATAGGCTACAAATCATGAGCCATAAATATTGTCACTTTGCCTCAGATATCTGCTGCCTTTGTAATCTGTAAACACAACTGGCAAACCTGACTTTAGTTCTCAAAGTAGAATCTATGCAGTGTGTTGGCAAGCAGTGCCAAAATTTATTTGAAAGATTCATTTTTCACAAATTGATCTATTATATTGGAGCCAATATACTTCGCACTGGTCAGACCAAGAGTTCTAGATCAAGCAAGTGCTGCTATCATTTCAGAAAAAAAATGCTGAGAAATATTCTCAACCGGACCTCCTTAATGCCTTTGAACTGAATGATTTATGAAAGCTGAGGTCTTGGGAGTTAGTTGGTCTAGACTAGGAATGTAACATAACCCCCTCTCCTCCAGGACAAAAAAGGAAAAGAAAAGAAAAAAGCAATGCCAGTGTGTAAGAAAACCAGATCAATTCAGAGCTCCTCTGAATAGTCATGACAGTACTATCTCATTCATTTTTATCACCACTCATTCACCATCTATCATAGGTAGGTTCTTCTTGTGTTAATTTGTAAGCATTTAAATCTGGAATATTAAAACCAATGACTTGATTTTTTAATAGCAATTTCCTCTTTGCACAGTACAGTCACATGCATTATCTCATAATGTTAAAAAAAAGTCTGTGATATAGGTAACCAAATTGACAGAGAACAAACTGAAGGTATGTATTGATATTCTACAGGCGGAGACAGGAAAGCAAGTCCTCTAACTCTGTCACGTTCTTATTCCCTTATCACTTTGCTTCTCAATCTAAGGACGTGATTTAAGGACACTGAATAGTTTCTCACATAGTCTTTTATGTTTAATCAATTGAACTCTCTGAAATATAAACTAAGGGGAAATAAAAATAATAAATAATAATAATAATGATAATAATAATAATAATTGATTTTTATTTATTTAGTCCCATGAAAATATCACCTCTTATTAAAATAAGCTTATAAATAGGTGTAGGGGAGGAAAATTTTTTTCTTTCATTCTTTAGGTTCTTTGACTGATCTAATAATTAAATTGACATAATACAGATTAACAGAAGAAAAACAAATTTAATTCCATATGTAAGGAAGCCCCATAAAAATATGAAACCTCAGGATAGTCAGGCAATTGAGACTAGTGTGCTATTTATGCTAAAGAATAAGATAAGGATCTGAGGCTTCAAAGGTGAGGAGAGTAATTCACAAGATGATAAGAAAAGCAGAAATTTGGTAATTGGATGTCTGCCTTGCCAAACAGATAGGTCATACAGATAAAAAGTTATTTCTGATAATAGCTCTCTTTCTGGGCCACAAGCCCTATCAAAATTCTTTTAAGTGGTTAAGGAAGAAGTAAACTATTTTCTTATTTGCCTTCAGTTCAAAATAATCCATTGGCCACTGGGACACATTTTGGGGTAACAAATTCTGATCCCCTTCATAGTCTTTCTAAGGCAAGATTTTGATTTTCTTTTATGTTTGTGTTTTTATAATAAAGGCCAAGTTTGCATTTTTTTTCATTTATTTCTTGAAAATCAAGAAGATAAAGACCAACTAAATTGCCTTTACTTGAGTTGCTATTTTATTCAGCAGCATATTTTTTTTCTTCCCTATTACAATAGATGTTTCAAGATGCAAATTGTGGCATTCTGCTTTTAAATAACACAGGCATTATAATTAAAATTCCCTTGTGTTTTTAAAAAATAATTAGTTACTTGAGGAGTTGTTTCAATGTATTCCCTTCCAGAATGCCTCCCATTCAAATGAGTTATGAAATAATTAGTGAAAGCATACTATGGTGAGAGAAGCTGGAATCGCCTCAGTAGAATGGAGCATTTTGTGAAATGATAACCTGACCTTTACGTTTTTACTTAAAAGGAAACAGAAAAACAAGCTTGTATTAAGAGAAGGGAGAATAAACTACACTGCCTCGGGTCACTCAAATGTTATACAGTATAAAGGAAACAGCAGGAGAAACGTTCATATTCCTTTTCTCTCCAAGAACAAATATGAGAATCTTGCCTAGAAGGTCAAGTTCACCCAGGGAAGCAGTTTGGAAAATGTATCCCAGGGCCTTTGAATATTCTCAGAATTCTGTTTTGGGAAGGTTCTGTTACAGAGCAAAGCTTTTCATTTTAAACAGATAGGGATATTATTTATTCTCAAACAATAAGCAAGAATTTAACAATTTTTTATTTAACAATTTAATATAAATGGTTCTGTCTCCATAATTCTTAATGGTCTTAATTATCTCCACTTTGCTAAATGTTCCTATTGTTTTGTAGTTAAAACAGGAGAGAGAAAGAAACTGTAAGAAAGAAATGCGGTGTTATAAGTAATGTGTATGTGTTTTAATCTTATAATTTTTATTTAATTTGATTGTCAAATAAAACTGGGATAATCACTAATATTACCCCAAAGCCCACTTACTTGCGCACTCCCACACCCTCAAGTTAAAGAATTGCATTTTTAAAAGTAGGTTTTTAGTTGCCCCCTTCCTAAGTCAATTAACTCTGCAGTAAAATTAACATAGAAGTATATTCCTAAAAATAATGCAGAGTGAAAAGACATCATCTACATTATAAAAATTGCAAAAGAGAATTTGACAGGGCTTTTTATAGTAGAAACATCAACAAAATAACTTTTAAAAAATCTTTCAACCTTCCATTTCCTTTTCTTTGTTATGAATTCTAATTTATGTGGCAATGGAAATAGGTAATTACTCACTCTAAAAAATCAGTATTTTAAGAGCATTGTTCTTTTGTTCAACCCTTAAGCTAGCTACAGTGTGATTTTTGCAGGTACTGTAATTTAAATGGAGTAACCAAAAACTCTCTTGAATTTTAGAAGATCCCTTTGTAATACAAAAGCTTGATTTATATATATATATATATATATATATATATATATATATATGTGTGTGTGTGTGTGTGTGTGTGTGTGTGTGTGTGTGTGTGTCAGGCTAACAAAGACTTAAATCAGAATAAGTAGATAGATCAGGTGACATAATTATAAATCTCTGATGAAAGTATGGCTGTTAATAAATTTAATAATTCATTTTTACTTTTAGGAGCCCATCTCTGGCCCTGACTTTTCCTATTATTATGTTTTTTTATTTAAAATGTCTATGCTAAAATTTATTATTTAAGTTTAATATTGTCTAAAGACCTTTGAATTAAGATATTTGTGTCATGTACAAAATTTTCCTATAAAGCAAGGACACATTTAAGTTTAGGGGATATTCTAGAAAGTAAGTTAGAATAAGAAGGCACGTGGGGAGCAGATAAACCCCCCTCTTGGCTGCACCACCTTAACCACACCCCTGGCTTCTGTAATCTCCCTGGCTTCTTGGCAGATTGGCAGTGAGAAGCAGGGGAGGGGGAGGGCTACCTGTGTGCTCACTGGGCACTCTGCCTGATTTCTGCCATAACAAGAAGAAATCATGGAAAATCTTATGTATATAGTTCCTATATCATAAAACGTTTTCTGTCAGGATCAGTATTTATAGATGAAAGTACTGAATATCATTAGTGAAAACATTTACTCATCTTCCTTTAAGAAGTTATTATCTTTTAATAGTCTAGTTTTATACTTATAATGGACTAGAGGCCCAGTACACGAAATTCGTGCACCGGGGGAGAGGGTGTCCCTCAGCCCAGCCTGCACCCTCTCCAATATGGGACCCCTGGAGGGATGTCCGACTGCCCGTTTAGGCCCGATCCCGGTGGGCAGTCATACATCCCTCTCGGGATTGGCCCTAAACGGGCAGTTGGACATCCCTCTCACAATCCAGGATTGCTGGCTCCCAACTGCTCACCTGCCTGTCTTTCTGATTGCCCCTAACCACTTCTGCCTGCCAGCCTGATCATCCCCTAACCATGCCCTGCCAGCCTGATTGATGTCTAACTGCTCCCCTACCAGCCTGTTTGCCCCTATTTTCCCTCCCCTGCAGGCCTGTTCACCCCTAACTGCCCTCCCCTGCAATCCTGGTCACCCCTAACTGCCCTTCCCTGCAGGCCTGGTCCCCCCTAAATACTCTCCCCTGCAGGCCTGGGTCCCCTCCCCCCAACTGTCCTTCCCTGCAGGCCCGGTCACCCCCAACTTCCCTCCTCTGCCAGCCTCGTCACTCCAAACTGCCCTCCCCTGCAGGCTTGATCACCCCCAACTGCCCTCCCTTGCAGGCCTGGTCCTTCCCAACAGCCCTCCCCTGCTGGCCATCTTGTGGTGGCCATCTTGTGTCCACATGGGGGCAGGATCTTTGACCACATGGGGGCAGCCATCTTGTGTGTTGGAGTGATAGTCAATCTGCATATTACTCTTTTATTAGATGGGATAGAGACCTGGTGCACAGGTGGGGGCCAGTTGGTTTGCCCTGAAGGGTGTCCCGAATCAGGGTGGGGGTTCCCTTGGGGCATGGGACAGCCTGGGAGAGGGGCCTGTGGTGGTTTGCAGGCCGGCCACGCCCCCCGGTGACCCAAGTGGAGGCCCTGGTATCTGGGATTTATTTATCTTCTACAATTGAAACTTTGTAGCCTGGAGTAGAGGCCTAGGCCGGCCAGGGCTGCAGAAGCTTGGCTTCTTCCATCGCTGGGGGCAACCCTAGCCTCCTGCTATCTCCAGCTCTGTGGCTGTCGCCATTTTTGTTGAGATTTATTTATCTTCTATCATTGAAACTTTGTAGCATTGAGTGGAGGCCTAGGCCTGTAAGGGCAGGAGGAAAGCTTGGCTTCCTCCATTGCCGGAGAAACCCAAGCCTCCCTCCTGCTCGCTCCATGGCCGCAGCCAACTTGGTTGGGTTTATTTGCACATTTGCTCCTGATTGGCTTGTGGGCGTGGCTTGTGGGCGTAGCAGAGGTACGGTCAATTTGCATATTACTCTTTTATTAGATAGGTTATATATTTGATAATTAGCAGTGTAATATATTGGTCACTTCTCCCATAATGGCTAATTAAATATGTCTACTGTTAAAAATCAAAATTTAGCTGAGTAAATTTGAGGATCTAGTGCTTCATTCAAAGATTCATAATGGATCAACATCATAGATAGCAAAGAAAAAGGAGCTCCAAGGAGCTGTACTAAATGGCAGGGTTTTTTAGAGAAAGGGGTGGAGCAACCAGCCAGGAGTGGAGAATTTCAGGCCCTGTCCTACTCCCTTAGGAAGAGGTAGGGAGTCCTTATCAGAAGATGACCTCACTAGTGCTGACCAGGAAATTCCTTTCCGCTGGCTAAAGGTTACATTCCTGGGAGAGGCTGACACTGCAATTACTTTAGATATAAAGTGTTGGTTGTGTTGGTTTGTTGACTTGGGGCTTAGCACAAGTGACTCCATTTGGGCTTCTTTTTTTTTTTTTTAACACTATTATTCTTAAGAGGTGAGAATTAAAATAAATCAGAGTTGATTCCTACTGAATAGGTAGCCATTGAGATACATGAAGGAGCCAAATATTCTTGATGTAGAAAATAACTTGTTTTGAACTTTGAGTCATGAGTTTAGCATAAAACAACAATGAAAAATGTTTCGGATACCAAATAAATAATCACAGTAGGTCTCAAAGCTATTGCCTCATTTCACAGTATAATAAGAATTATATATACATATACATATATATATATATATATATATATATATATATATATATATATGTAGATTAGAGGCCCAGTGCAGGCAGGACATTCGTGCGCTAGGGTGGAGAGGGGGTCCCTCAGCCCATCCTGTGCCCTCTCACAGTCTGGGAGCCCTCGGGGGATGTCCGACAGTCGGACATCCTTAGCGCTGCCGCGGAAGCAGGAGAGGCTCCCACCACCATTGCTGTGCTCGCCAGCTGTGAGCCTGGCTCAGGGCTTCTGACTGAATAGTGCTTCCCCTATGAGAGCTCACTGACCACCAGGGTGCAGCTCCTGTGTTGAGCGTCTGCCCCCTAGTGGTCAGTGCACATCATAGTGACTGATTGGTCTGCTGTTCAGTCGATTTGCATATTAGGTTTTTATTATATAGGATAAATATATTTATTATTATATTTATTATATTACAATAATATATATATATACATATATACCTATATATATTGTATATATATGTATGTATGTATGTATGTATGTATATATATATTTTTTTTTTGAAAGTTCTTTGGAGACTTTCTATTAAAAGACAAAACCTAATAATGCCTTAGCCCTAGAAGACAAAGTCACATTGGAAAACCATCCAAAACATCCTAGAAGCAGCCCTTTTGTGTCCACAATCCATCACAGATTCTTAACTGGGGCTTGTTTTTAAATGTTATGCAGATATGGGAACACCTGCTCTAACTGGACCTTATAGAGCTTCAGGGCTGTGATATTATGATTTATAATAAGAAATACATATATAGTTTTCATTCTATTTCTGGCATGGAGCTCCTAAAACCCTTGAAATTTCTTAAGTGCTGAGAGTGATAAGGTGTCTTTTTGTTAATTAGGTGACTTTTGGACCCCATTGAAGAATGGGGGCTAGTTGCCAGGGGAAACAACCATGTGATTAAAGGGCAGGAACTTTCAGGCCACCCATGACCTCCATCAAGGTCCAAGGGGAAGGAGGTTGAATCAATCACCAGTATTCAATAATATAATTAATCATGTCTTTGTAATGAAGCCTCCATAAAGAAAGCAAAAAAAAAAAAAAAGGAGGGGGGATATGAGAGCTTCCTGTCGATGAATCAGTGGAGGCGCTGGGAGAGAACTGTGCCTGTACCCAAGGGCATTCCTTGCTCTTTGCAGCTCTTCCACCTGCTCTTCCTGAGCTGTATCATTTTATAATAAACCAGTGACCTAGTAAGTAAAATGTTTCTCTGCGTTCTGTGATCCGCTCTAGCACATTAATCAAACTCAAGGAGTACCTGGGAACCAGTAGATCAGAGTGCTGGGGATGTGATGGTGGAGGCATTCCCGTGGGACTGAGCCCTTACCCTGTGGGGTCTGCCAGTTGTTAGGATTGAGTAGAATTGTAAGGACACACAGTTGGTGTGCAGAGGATTGTTGCTGGTGTCGAATCCTCTTCTATCATACTTGTGAATTGGGTCCAGGAACCCAAAATAGGGGCTCTCATTTCGGGAGAGTGGTGAAGTGCTGGGGTGCTATGCGTAACTCAGAATTTAGGGAGCTCAGGTCAGAGCAATTGCATCTAAACAGTGTGATAGATATAGGCAGAGGTGGGGGATGTGTGTGTGTGTCAGAGAATCTGTATTCTATTGTCTGCGTATTTCCCATTATGATCTTCAAACAATTGGATTTACATTATCTCTATATACTAACCTAGGTCACCCACAGATATTTAGACATAAATACAGAGCATGCACACACACAAACACACACTCTCACACACCTTTCCTTTAGATGACTTTCTAAGCCTCTAGGTCTTAAATCTGATGAAGAATAGCACAGTCATAAAAATCTACTGTGTGATTTGTAACCCCTTTACTTTTCTTGTTATATTATACACATTGTTAAAAATTGCAACAAAAAAAAAAGATACCAAAAAAAAAAAAAATTGGTTCTATTGTAACCCTGAAGCTTTACCACCTTTAAAAAGGGCTGCACACGAGGGTTTCATTTGCTAATATTTCACCTGGAGGATTTCACCAAGTAGGAGTCTAGTTAAGAAAGTGTGTTGAAGATTAGTAAAGCCGATACAGCTTCACCATTAAGTTTCAGTGCTGGTTGATTTTATTGGATGAGATTTTTGTGGTCCCTCTTGCAAGGAGAATTCATCTCCGGAGACAGAAACATGACATAAAACATAATTAGTATGATCCAACCACTGCTTCCAGGGGCATCCTTTGGGTCCCACGGGGCGTTGGACACTTCATGAGTGAATATTGTAGCTATTTCTCTAAAGTTATTCTCGTTGACTATCAGCCCAGGAGGAGCCTGGGTTTGGAAGATGTAGCTCTAGATAAAGTTAATCTTCCCTTTAACCTCGCGCCTCCCCCCACCCCCACATAAAGATGCACATTGCACATACCTGGGATTTGTCTATTGGTTTTTTATTAAGAAATAGTTCAACTACAGTTAAAAATCACCCTTTGAAAGTGTATCATCCACTCAGTATATTCATGAAATCATCACTTTTTAACTCAAATATTTTTGTCACTTCCTTTCTCCTCTCCCCTTATGCCCTGTTGACCACGAATCTGCTTTCTGTCTTTGTTTGTTTTTTTTCTTTTCTTTTTTCCATTGATTTCCAGAGAGAGCAGAAGGGAGGGAGGGGGGGAAAGAGAGAGAAATATCGATGTGAGAGAGACACACCAACTGGTTGCTTCCCATACACACACACACCGGGGCTGGGAACCCGCAACTAAGGGATGTGCCTTTGGGCCATGGACCAACGCTCTAACCACTGAGTGAAACCGGCCAGGGTTTTTATGGTTTCTTTTTAACATAAACAATATGATATGATTATCCTGTGGATACTCTGTAGCTTGCTTTTTCACTTAATGATATAACTTTAAAAATGTTTTTACTATTTGTTCTTACAAGTCAGTTTCATATTTTAAATTGCATAGTATATTATGGCTTATACTGGTATTCATATATTGATAGGTATTTGGTTTGTGTCTTTTATTTTTCTTTTGTTAAGAATGCCTTAATGTATCTTCCTGTATTTAGCAGATACTCTTTTGTGCTTATCTTTTACTAGAGGCCCGTTGCATGAAATTCGTGCAAGAGTAGGCCTTCCTTCCCCCAGCTGCTGGCACTGGCTTCCCTCTGGCACCCAAGACCCAGGCTTCCCTTGCAGGCCCATCTTCCTCCAGAAGGTCATCTGGAAGGATGTCCGGAAGGATGTCCGGTCTTATTAGCATATTACTCTTTTATTATTAAGGACAAGTTCTCTTACACCTAATGATGTAATTACTGATTCAAAGAGTATCAGTACTTTAATAGACACTAGTAGATTCAAGAACATAAAGTTAGCCTAGCCCTAAACCTCAATGTCAGCATTTGATTTACTGCCATTGACCAAGCAAATACATCTGGCTTCTCCTTAGCTTATAATATCACTGAGGTCTATTGCTTATTCCAATAGAGCAGTAATGAGTTGACATTGTTAATAAACAGCCACCATGCTTGCCTCCCTTGAGAGAATCTTATATACAGAAGCCTAGAAGGAAACATCTCACATGTTCTAGAATTTCCCTGTACTGACATGTGTGTTTCCTGCTTTCCGTGGAAGGAGGCTTCTAAGAAGTAGGTGTCACTCCATGAAATGCCTTGGGGTTGATGTTACCCTTAAGTCCAAACAGTACTCCCCAGGTGTTAGATAAACTATCAAAATGGCATTTGGGCCCAGCCAGTGTGGCTCAGTTGGTTGAACGGCATCCCATGCACCAAGAGGTCACCAGTTTAATTCCCATTCAGGGCACATGTCTGGGTTGCAGGCTCAATCCCCAGTAGGGGGGTGCAGGAAGCAGCCTATGGATTTATAAAAAACAACAACAAAAAATAGCATTTGCTGAAGATAAATAACTCATGCTTAGCAAAGGGCCTGAGACTTAGAAACAGCTCAATAAATGAGGAACAAGAGAATTAGGGTAGTATTAAAGACATCTGCCTAACAATGTATTTGCCCAGTCAAAGTCTATCCGAATTCTACAGGTTAAGAAGAAGCCGGAGCTAGGTACCCTGTAAGCAAACAGGACAAGAGCAGCCCTTGCAGAAGCCCTCTTTTCCTGGGTGGGCACATACGTCTTCGTGCCCTGCAGGCTCTGTGACTGTCCGGCCTGCTTCCCATCCAGAGTCTTGTCTTCCACATCCAGATGGCCCCGTGCAAACATGTCTGGTGGTTTGTGCCTGTTTAAGGCTCTTAGCACCGACACTGTAGAATCAACACCCCTTCCTGAAGGATCAATAATGACTACACTAAAAGTATCTGGGTAATATTCAGGGACTTGGTTTTATTTTTGACGATAATTCTTTTAATTCTCACTTAGAAGAAGTCTGAATGGTGTTTGTTGTGGTTTTGAAGAGCTCTCTCAGGACCAGCAAACCTTGGGACTCTTCCTTTTTCTGGGAAGGCATGTGTACTGCAGATTGGCCGGTTACCCCAGTTGACCTTCAGCATATCATGAATGTAAATGGTCATTAAAGATACAGAAAATGTCACTGAGGTTAAAAGAGTTATGTTAATGATCTGACTTGGATTAACAGCTATGCTTTCATATAAATCTTGAATATTTGTAATAGATTTAGACAACTACCCCCCATTTCATGCTTGTTGCTTCCTTCTGTTCAGAGATGTAAGCTGTCATACTATTTTGCCATAGATTTTAAATGTTTCCTCCAACAATAATATATTTTTTCTAAGTTTCTCCCCCCTCCCTCCTATTTGTATAAATATCTACAGTAGGAATGTTCCTCTTTAACAGAAAAAAAGGTTTTTTGAAAGGCTCTCAGAAAATATTTTAATGACCAGCATTATTTAGGTTGCCTGTGTAGCTATGTAGTATATAATCTCAGTCCTCTCTCCATGAGAACGCATACAACTTAACATGTCTTTCAAAAACGTGAATAAGGTTACAAGATAATGCTGCCACTGTCATCATGGCCATGCGTTGGGAAGGGAAGGTGAGTGTGAAGCTGGGAATGTGCCTGTTCGGCCCAGTGACAATAAGAAGGATGTTTATGAATGAAATAGCCCCACACACGGCATTACGCTCTGGAGGAGGCAAGCAATTTGGTGAAGTGAAGGGTGGTAAATGTTTTAATTTTCTCCTATGCCAGTAAAATCTTGTAAAACACGGTGACATATTAAATTTCTCATACTAGAAGGGCTCCCGCAGCCTGTCAACATTTTCATTATAAACTCCATTTCCAGAGCTTTATAACTCAGCTTTAAGAATTCACTCTGGTCTGACATTTGAAGTGCAAGGTCTTACCTGGGGAACACGTGTTTCACATGTTTGAGACATTATGAGTTTATCCATTTCTCAGTGTGTAATCAGTAACCTTCTCATCCTTTCTCACTTGGCTCTGTGTCTCAGAAATGGGAGGCAGATGGCTTACCTATGGTAGGTCACCGGTGGTGGTGGTGGTGGTGGTGGGCGGGACAATCTACAGTCATGGTCAGCACAGGTCCGGGCTGGTGATTTAATCACTGAGACTCACGTTCACACTAACCACTCACCTCATTGTACAAAAAGCAGGAAGAGCTCTGCCCTGCCCTCAACATTTTAGACTAGACTGCTATCCAGGGAGTATTTTAGGCCAAATCTCTGCAGAGAAGACCTGGACCGCCTGGAAAATTCTTAGTCCCCAGGCTGTTTATTTCACATTCATATTATTTTGTGGACTAGAGGCCCGGTGCACGAAATTCGTGCTTGGGGTCCCTTAGCCCTACCTGCACCCTTTACAATCCAGGAGCTCTCAGAGGTTATCCTACTGATGGCTTAGGCCCACTCCCATGGTTCTCTGCTCTCTGAGGGGCCTGGAGGTTTCCCTGCAGCCATGGAGATGAAGCCCCCATGCCCTGCTGTCGCTCTCTGCCTGCTGCCGCCATGTGCCATGTGAAGGAAGCCCAATGCCCTGCAGTGTGCTCTGTCTGCCAGGCCTGGGGGCTTCCCAGACATGGACACACTAAGGAAGCCCCCATGCCCTGTTGTCTAGGCTCTGTCTGCAGGGCCTGGGAGTGTTCCCACCGCCACTGCCCACTAAGGAAACCCCCAATCCCTGCTGTCTGGGCTCTGTCTGCCATGTCTGGGGACTTCCCTGCCACTGCCCCACTAAGGAAGCCGCCAGGCCCAGCTTTGCAGGGCCTGGCGGCTTCCCAATTGCTGCGGCGACAGGCCCTGCTCCTCCACCGGCTCCGTGGGCACAGGGCCTGGCAGTTTCTCCATCGCCACGGTGACAGGCCCTGCTCCTCCTCCGGCTCCATGGGCACAGGGCCTGGCGGCTTCCCCATCGCCGCGGCGACAGGCCCTGCTCCTCCTCCAGCTCCGTGGGATCAGGGCCTGGCAGCTTCCCGCTGCTGCAGCACTAAGGAAACAACCATGCCCTGCTCTCAGTGCTCTGTTTGCTGGTGGGACAGGCCAGACACTCCAGCAGTGGGGCTGAGGGGACTGGGCGCCGCCATCTTGTGGGTATGGGGGCCGCCATTTTTGTCACAGAGTGATGCCTAATTTGCATATTACTCTATTATTAGATAGGATGGTGTGAGATCTTTTGCTAAAGCTTCATTCCATTCATTCTAATCTTGCTGGGTTTTGGCTAAGTCTTCTTTGTGAGTGTGTGTGTGTGTGTGTGTGTGTGTGTGTGTGTATTTATGTGTATGTTCTTGCTGTCCTCTTTAGCACTCAGTAGGTTTTCAGTCAATATTATTTAATCATACAGACATCCTTTTTACACTTTGAAATGTCCGCAGTTATCTCTGAAGGAATTACTTTTTGAAAAATAATAAGGAAAGAACAAAGAAGAAACAGAAGAGAAAAATGCATGTTGCCTTTTGGCCATCAGGCCTTGCAATGTCTTGAGGACTGACTACTTAGCATTGCTTCCCAAAAAGGAGCAACCATAGGCCCTGTAGAAGTGGAGAACCCTCAGTAAAAGGGGTGGTGTCAAGTCTTCGGGTCTAGGTTGTTTCCGAGCATTCTAGGAAATCACCACTTCCTGGTATATATATCCAGCATTATCCCAAGTCTACTTGATTGCAGCAACTATCAAATTCACCTTAAAATGTGAGAAGCATCTAGTGTTTAATCCCAGCACTTGTATTTACTGTGTGAGGACAAACTCTGTGCCAGTTATCTAAAAACATCATTTGCTGCCCCTTACAACCACCTGGCATGAAATGGCTCTTGATAAGAAGCTGAGTGACAGGAAGTTTAATTAATTTATCACCAAGACAAGTTCAGAACCCAGGTCTTGCAGACCCCAAACCACATTCCCATATTATTTTCTTTATGCTATCATGCTTTTCTTTACCTGTACAAAGATATTTGTTTTTATTCCACGTTTTTATCGAAATCATGCTATGCCTAAGCCTGTAAGAGGCTTACATTTTCCAATGAAAAAAATATTAGAATAGGAAGGCAGGTCCTCCAGTTTAAAAAAAAAAAAAAAAAAGGAAAGGACCAAAGGAATTGAAGTAATCTAAGTTTAAACAAGGAATCTGACTTCCTTTTCAATTCAGCGCATAGCCATCTCTTTCTCCCTTCTCCCTCTTAGTCCCATTGCAATGAATCGCCTTAGAGACCCTTATCCCAGTACCCCATGGTTAAGCTCATTCCTATTCCTTCTTCAGAGCTCTGTTTAGATGTCACTTTTTCTGGGGCATCTGTTGAATTTTTTAGGTCTTACTGCTCACCACCATTAGGGCACCAAGTCTTAAGTGTTCTTTCCAACAATTGCAGATCATCATTTTATTATTTCTTTAGCATCTGCCTACCCCGCTAGGACTGAAGCTTCATCAGTGCAGGGGGAACTGTGTCTGATGTGTTCACAGTGGGCACAGTATTACAGTGTCCTAATGTCCTACTAGGACTGTGGGCAGGAACTGAACTTGAACCATCAATAAAGAGTGAAAAGAGAACTGCAGGACATGAAACTGAGGGTAAGCCCCTGATTCCTGGGTCCCAGGATTTCTCTGTTTATCTGGGAGCCGAGTAATCAAATTTTAGCTATTACTGTCCAGAAGCCACCGGACAGTCGGGCGTTGGAGAGGCACGGGATCTTGGATTTGGAAAAGATGAAATTCTACATGTAGTAGTGAAGCCTTTTTATAACCATCTGAAACCCCAAGCATTAAAAGATTCAGAGCTCATCTTCCTTCCACATCCTTTGCTTTGTTTCCTATAGACAGTCCCCACATACGGAGGAGGGTAGGATAGTCGCCGTTCTCAGCCTCTCCTCCCATTGGGCATACGCAGGGAAAATGTGGCTTTCGGCTTTTCTGTGTTTAAGGAATAATCTGCTTCCCCTTTCAGAAAGCAGTTCTCACATGTTGCCCAGTTTACTCTCAAGCCTCAGTGGGCCTGACTTAATCAGCATCACCCGGGAAGAGCTGAACCCTGGGGTGGCCCGTCAGCAGAACTGGTGCCCACCTTGAAGCAGGCAGGAGGTGCAGGACACGCACATCTATTCTTAATGCAGCCAGGAAAAACTCTCGTTCACGTAAAATAAACTCAGCATCCAAAATATTGAATAAATTGCTAATTATTTTACAGTTCTATTCAACTTTAAGTGTTAATTACTTATCAAACTGAAAGGGAATATGCCCAAGCCCCTGGTTAGCTGGCATTGCTGGTTTCTCTAGTGCTTCCCCTTTAGGTGGCCCCTAGGCTCCTCCCAGAAGTTGGGTGGAGTCACTTTTTCTACCCTGCCCTGCAGGGGCAGACAGAATGGCTGGGCACTTCCGCTCCCTAGAAACTCTGGCCAGGCTGGGCACAGAGCCCTAAGGCATTGGGAGCATTCCGCTGTCACTGAGGTGGGAAGATAGATGGAGACATTGTCCCGGAGAGGTCTCTGAGGAAGTTATCTCTTTGAGGATTTCTTCAATAGCAAACGCCTCCTCTAACATTGAACTGTTCTCTCTCTTATTTTAATTAATTCCCCAGTGCAGTGCTTTTCAAATTTGGATATATCGGAATGTTCTGGAGGAACTTGCTAAAAATACCAGGCGTTGCCCTACTTCAATGAGGCTGTTTTCTTGACTGGCTCCCCAGGTGGATCTGAAATATACCAATGCTTAATATGTCTATGGTCTCAAGTTTATGCAAAGTAGCACCATGCTGTTACTTTATGACCCCTCCTCCCCCTGTATTTCATCATGTAGGTATTTACTCTATGGTACCTTCTTTCTTACTATAGCTAAATTTTTTATTATTATTAGAAGCTATTATTTATCAGATCCTCTTTATTAAAATATAATGACAAACACTTAGGGAAATGGTAATTTCATCAATTCATACTGAACACTTCTTGGTTTAAGAACTTCATGTTAGCAGTTATTCTTTCAAGAATATTCCATTGTTCCATGATTAAAAACAGCCAGTAAACCATGAATATCAGGAGAAAAATAGCAAGAGGTTTGTAAGTGTGCATTGTGGTGCACCAGCGATTTGTTTCTGAAAGAGCCTGATTAAATGCCTCTCTGTGGATAGCCATGCTTTATGGCACGAGTGATGTGATGATTTGTGTTAGAGGTTTAATAAGTTTAGAGTTGAAAATTTATTCTGCTTTCATTTCCTTCCCTTTGGCTGATAGTTAATGTCTACGGTACTACATCAAAGAAACTACCATGCAAGGTCCTAATGAGAATACTCTAATGCAAAGGGCAAAAGCCTGTCTCTAGGGTCAGTGTCAGAGCTGGCTGTATTCTCTGCTTAACGAGATAAGAGCTCAGATTAAACAAGACCCTCTCTTCAAGGAGGTTTCAGTCCAGCAGAGCATATGATCCATCACAGTGTTTATGTTTTCTTGTTTTGTTTGTCTTCTGATGTGTTTGTTTTTTCTTTATGGTAAAGACTCTGGAAATGGAAACTGTCCAAGGAATTATTTAGCGTCTCCTTTCAAATCGCTTGCCTCTGACACTGAGGTCATTGTGCACAGTCTACTCCTAGCTCTGTCTTGCTTCTCCTGAATATTTCCTGGTTCAGTACACATCCAGGTGTATGCCAATGATTTTCATTGCTAAGAAAATGGACTTTGCAAATTGGTCAATTGCTTGGGGTCCAGAGTGCTATGGACATAACTCTTTGGCAGTGGGTTGACTGTATGGTTATGGATATCGTGCCGTGATACCTTTTACACTTCTAATGGGGAGAGCTCCCCACCACCTCCTCCAGAGTTTGCTGGAAGGAATAGCAGCTCCTGGGAAAACCTTGCAAAAGGAAATTACAATTTCAGTGGAAGAGCCTGGTTTTAAGACCATTTAAGAAATCTGTAACTTCTGTATTAAAGTTTATACTTTCAGTTAGTTAGGCATTTGAAACTAGCACATCAGATGTATTAGTGCCTGATATGTTAAATAGTAATATTAATTTTTATCTGCTTGTTTTCTGTATGGGATTCAATAGGTAGATAGAATCCAGGAACCTAGCTCAATTCTTTTAAATTCTAATAACTCAGCTTGGTATTCTTGTGAACTTTACAATTTGGAAATTTAGAAATGTTATGCTCATCCTATAGAAAATGATAAATGAAGTTTGTTTGTTAGATAACGCTTTTCAAAATATATGGATTATATATATGGAGTGGCCAGTTAGTTATTGAATTTCCCCAGAGCAAACAGGATGTGGGGAAGGGGGCTGGGGAGAGGGTATGAGAACTGTGCATGTGGCTGATAGCACATTTTCCGGGAAGATTCCCCTAGACAAAGGGAGGCGGAGGCAACTAGAAAAGGCCTCAGCCCATTTTTAAAAATAACCCAATAGGAGGCAATAAGACCGAGGCCACGTATGGGACAGAATGTCAACTCCGTAGTACTCAGCCAATGAGGAAGGGACTCTCAGGAGGGACTCTCACACAATAGGATCAAATTTGCCTGCGCTCGTTGCCCCAGGTGTGCCTGTACCAATGGACACCCACTCTCGAGGACATATTAAAAGTCTCATTTCCGTCATACTTCCGTCTCCGAGTCTGTTATTTGAATTCGGACAGGTGAGCATTTCTCACGTACCGAGTAAACTGTAAGCAGCCCTAGGTGTTAGAAAGGTGGGGTCCCCCAAACTGGGCTCTGGGCTTGATGAATGCAAGTCATTGTGGAGAACTGGATTTCATAGCCAGTATTCATGGAACACCGATTGAAGTAAGTGTCGTCGTCACTGCCATGAGGGGCTGCCTGCCCCCGGGAGCTCGATGGCAGCAGGAAGGATGAGGGAGCATCTCCAACACTGTCTTTCTGCCAAAGCGGAGTTTCAAGTTCACCTTTCACCCGTCCTTCAAGCTCTGGCGCTCTCTCCATTATTGCTCATTTTCTCAAAATGTTATCTCCTTGGCCTGTTATGAGGTTTAAAAGCAGAGGTCTTTGAGTGGAGGACTTTGTTTCTACTCAAGATGCAGTATCCTCTTTTTTAGCCTTTTAAATTGTATGGGTATTCATTTTTTTTTTTTAAAGCTCTCATTATTTTGAGACTTTTGTACCCATCTCTTTATATGTGAAAGAGTAAAGAAAGCTTGCCTTACTCTGGTCTTTAAATAGTATGAGGACATATTTAAAGAGTTGGTTAGCTGAACAGAATGTCTTTTTATTATTATTATTACCGATTGCATATACAAGGGGAAACTTCAGTAATAAAAAACAATGTGGGTTTTGTTTTGTTTTTTAAGAATTTCTAAATGATAAAAGGGACTGTTTTTCTGTTAAGACCCTGAAGGTAAAACACAATTGAGCAGAAGTAGAAAAGTAAAAGACCGCTTCAGTTAATGCATTTCTAGAACTAAGCACAAAGGTGCTTCCTGAACAAAGGGACCTTTCCAAATGAAGGTGCACTTTAGAGAGGATCTTTGCAAAGGACCCCTGTTTAGTTCAATGGGGCTTCTTCAAATGCAATGGTTATAAAGGCTGGGGAAGTGCTGATACCCTCTTGAGAATGCCAGAGCGGAGGGTGTTTCATTTTCTTATGAAAGCTCTGGTACACAGGTTGATTGGGAATAACCTCTCATGTTGCTTAGAGAGATTTTATCCTATTGCAAAGTAAAGAGAGGAAATTTGAGCTTCTATTTCTTGTTTTCTTCCTTCCTCTGGTCTATATTTCTGTCAGCCACACCCCAAGACAGATTCTGGCCCTGGGTACTCTAGTGCCCCGCGTCTATTCCTAAGCCCTCTGCTTTGATCCTAACTTTACCCTTTCCTTTGGCCAAGCACATTCTATTTAATCCAACTGTAGGAGCCCTGGATCTTGGCCTCCCTCCCTGTGTATTCTCTGTAGTAGCATCCTGGATTGTTGCTGGATCTCTGCATATGCCCTCTCTTGGTCGGGACTTCCTAGACCTAGACCACTGGTTCTCTCCTGCTGGGCTTGATTTGAGTTTCCTTGCTCGCCTCTAAGTTACTGGACAAGAGACATAAACATTTGCAAAGTTGGGATTTTACTCCCAATACTCTGTTAAGAGAGAAGTCAATTTCAGAGGAGTTGAGGGGAATGTATTCCCCATTATGTTCTTCTTATAAACATTTTAATTTTAAAACCTGACACTCTACCCAGAAGAATTAGGTAGCACATTTGCCTAGGAAGGTAAATCATTACTATTTTATTGTGCCGCATAAACCTGGTCAAAGGCTTAAATGTCTTTGGACAGATGGTGCCCTGTGAGATTTAAGGAAGTGAAAAACAAGAGACCGTACTGATTCCCAGTGTTCAGATGTTTCTAGAAATATGTTGTGAGTCATAATGAAAAACAGACCTATACTACAGATACTTCCAGAGAGGAGCCAAAGCTTTAGACTCTTTTTTACAGATAAGTGAAGAATTAGTAATTATGCAGGGAATTCAATTTACACAGGCTGTCAATTTGAATGAGTTAGACATCCCTGTCTGCTCCTTTTACAACAACTCTCAACATCTGTTTAAATTCTACATTTATCCAGAACCACCAATAATTTATTTTACTCTGCTTTTACTTTGATAGCACAAAGAAAACTCAAATTACCTAAGAATGCTATTACTTCCGACAGGGCAGCATCGTTTCAGTCTCAGTATCCTTGGGCATATATGATGGAGATTAATGCAAATAATGCGATTTGAGGCTTGCCAGGATCCTATAATTCTTTCGGAATCCATATAAAAGTTACATTATGTGCATTAAAATGTTGAGTGTATTTTACTGTATTTTCTGTTAAAGGCAATACAATGTTGAAAAGATGCTCTGGAGCCAAACCTTGCTCTCAGGCATCCGGTAAAAAGTCACTTAACAAGAGTCCTAACTCCTCTAACTATCAGGCTTTACGGAAACTCCTTAGTGGTCCTATTTGACTTTGCCTTAAAGGCCAATAACATTTTTGTAAAAGTGGCTTAATATCAGTCTAGAGCAAAGACTTGGCAAACGTTTCCGTCCTGGCTGGAGGAGTAGCTTTGGCTGGTTCAGAGGGGCCTCAGACACTTTCTAAGTAGGGTGAATGGCGCTGTTCTTGGCGGGAAACTACAGATATCTTCTGAGTTGGGAGGAAGCTGTTCTCATAGGTGAAGGATTTTGTGTGTGTCTGTCCTTGAACCTTTTAGTGATGGAGGTAAAAATGAAGGGGGTGAGAAGAGGGGAAAGAAAAAAAAAAGGAGGAGGCAGCAAGGAGAAAAGGTTATAGTTAGAGTTAAAGAACCCTGATCTGAAGTTTTCTATCATTTTTAACATTTGAAATGAAATAGGAGCTGCTATTACGAACCGACATGATATGTCCTTGTGTTGTGGCGCTTAAAAAATATCGACATATATTCCTAAAGCGACCGGAATAAAACACCAGCGGCTCCAGGACAGCCTGGCACTTTAATTTGTAAGCATTTGCGGAGACAGGTCTTCCTTATACTTATGGCCTATGGAGTAGTTTATGCTGCTCTGCATCAACTGTGACAGGTTGCAGGGGCTTGGCACTGTGGAATCCTTGGAGTGGCAAACGCCTAAATAAAAGAAAAATCAGAAACATGATCAAAGGTAAATAGTACTTTTTGCTCTGTGGGATGGTGCTTGTTTGCTCTTAGGTATGTATACTTGTAACAAGGAAGCATACGGGAAGCGAGGTTATGTGACTTAACCATATTGCGTAGCTACTAACCAGGCAAAATTGAGTTTGAACCCAAACCAGTCTCAGAGTCAAGATGCATCTTTATAACTAAAGTAGGCTCTATCCAGTGAGTTTAGCAACTTTACCCAGATACCTAAAGTTAACCCTACTTTCAAAATACTCCTAGGATACCCAACTGAAATCCACATATCAGCGTTGGAAAAGCCATCTTCAGTGTCCCGGTGCCAGAGTGCAAGGATGGCTATTACAAAGGACTGCGGCATCCTATTCATTTCTTAACAATGGGCAGAAAACAAAACCCATCCAAGTTACTGATTTACCTGGTACTTTGTTTTATCTCTGTTTACTAATTGCCAAAATAATAAATAGTGCCTATTATAATCGAATCTATGGGATCTATGGCTAGTTTGGTTAATCATAAAGATAGAATTGTGGAAACTTTGAATTCTACTTGTTCCACGGATCAATAATTCTCTCTCTCTTTTTTTTACCTCACTGGGAACTCTTTGAATGCAGGGATAGTGTTCTTCATTTTGAATCATTAATGGCTGTCATAGTAACTGTCGATAAACATTTGTTGAATTAGATTAAAGGACATTCCTGGATGATGCATGTATTATGATCAATAGAATTCATTTTCCTGTAGTGTTTGGTGAATTAATAAAATTAGTGTTGCAGGGTTTTTGATGAGAGAAGGCATCCAAGGGTTCTACTCGATATAGACAGACCTTGGGCAAAATTTGTGAGTCTCAGTGTTCCCTAGATAACACTGTGAGTTAGGAAGGAGAAAAGGTTATATTTCTAGTTAAAGAATCAAATGCAGTGTGGCACGTGACGTTTTAACTGAGTCATTTGACAAAAATGTATTCCAATAATTTGATTTTTGTGTGCAGTCTTAAGGACAGTGATGGAGTAGAAAAGATACTATTCTGTTTTTGTTTCTGTTTTAATGAGAAATACTAGGAGATGCTCTATGAAGTGGCATTCCCAGTGGTGTTTGAGCAGCACCCTATCTTTGCAATGTATGGTTTAGTCCTTGATTCATTTCTAGGTGCATAGGTGTATAGGTGAGTATGAAAAGGAGATGTTTGGTACATAGACTGCTGTCCTCAGGTGAAAATGGTGCTGATGGTGTGATTAAAAGCATATATAAATAAGTTTGGAAATGCCTTCCTGAAATACAACTTTCAACTCCAAACAGATGTTGCGTACATTTTCGGATCAGTGGCTACTCAAAATAGCAAAACATACATTTCATTAACATAGCGCATTGTATTCCTAAGTCCACCTTGCTCCTGAGAGACTGCAAGCAGACTAGACTGGAGTAAAAACACCAGTTTTGTTTTTCTTCTTTTTTTCTTAATATATTAGTTAGTGTTTATTGCTTAGCAAACCACCTCAGGACTCAATGGCTTAGTACAACATCTTTTTGTGTAATTCATTGATCATCTGGGCAGATCTGGTCTGGGCCCCTGGCCTCTTCTCATTCATGTAGGCACTGCTTTTCTGGGCAAGGATTCTTAATGGAGGGACGGTATGTGGGTAAATGGAGGAGGTTTATTGCTGAGAGGAATGAAGGGGGTCTTGGAACTTAAACCCATCCATATTCAACTATCTAGAGATTAAAAAATAAATTTTTATTTTAGGACTGGGCACATGACTTGAAGGAACTTGTACAAAACTCTGAAAGCTGCGAAATCTGCTGGGAGACGATCCCAGCTATTTCCAGCCATAATAAACCTCTTAATTCAGAGGAAAAGGCTGATCTCTGTACTTCAGCCCAGAGGTGAGGTGGACTTGGGTAGTCAGAGGGCTTTGAATAAAATCTGAGCCCAGCAGCAGCAGCTGTGGCTGGGTGCAGTCCAGGGCAGCCAGAGGCATGCGGGCAGGACAGGCAGGTCCTGGGACTCCCAGAAATAACTGAGAATTGGCCTGAAGGCACATTATAATCCACCTGGACCCTCTATCAGGAATGGGGTTACACACAAGTAACCACATTTGTGCCCAGAGGCAGGTTGGATCTCGTTGTTGTTAAACACACACACACACACACACACACACACACGTGTGTCTATATCACTCTCCTCTTTTGTGCTACCACTGGATCTAAAACTGTGATGGTGATTATTTTGTATTTCCCATCTATCCTATTTCAGCTCACACTCATCTCTTCCATCTCACTGTTCTTGCTTAGCACATTACTGCCTTCAGTACATGTTCACTAAATAAATGTCTGAATGAATAGAATAGGCCTATCTGTACTTACATATTTTTATATAAATCAATTGGCAAGAGCTATATATGTGGCCAATTTCTAAACAGTTGCCTATAAATGTAGAATTTTCAAAAATATGTTTTTATTGATGAGAGGGGGGGGGGGGGGCGGGGAGAGAAACATTGATGAGAGAGAAACATCATAGATCATCCACCTCCTGCATACCCCCTACTGGGGACCTAGCCTGCAACCCAGACATGTGTCCTGTCCAGAATCAAACTGTGATCTCTTGGTTCCTAGGTCGATGCTCAACCACTGAGGCACACCAGCGGGGTAAATGTAGAATTTTAAAGAAGTTAACGTTTTTCTCTACATCCACAGACTCAGATAATCCCTTTATAGCCCAAGGATAGAAAATTCTGTTTCTCAAATGGAGGAATCATATCAGAATACACCCTAAGGCCAACACTTCTTCACCCCACACAAGTCAGCAGCTTTTCTTAGAGACATGGGAGGAAATATTCCTTTTTGGTTATCCCAAGGGAGGAAGATAAACACAAGAACCTGGTGAGCCAACTGATGGACCTAAAGAAGGAGTTCTGGGTTTGTTTCCTGTAAAGTGAGAGTTGAATTCAGACTGGTGTTCTGGCCAGCAACATAGTGCCTCCTACATTATTCCTGTTTCCAAAATGTTCAGCCTTCACACACAGATCCAGAGCTTTACGCTGAGGCTAATATCTCAGTCCTGCGGTTAAGCGTGGAGAAGTGAGGAAAGACTTATTTGTCTATTCAGATCTACTCTGCATGTCTAGAGATAATTTGAAGTTTTAGATCAGTGATTGGGATCAAATCTGAGTGTGGCCAACTTGAAGGTTGGTAACAAGTGCTATTACAGCATCTCTCTGGGAGGCCATTGGAGTCCTTCAAAGAAGTACAGTCAAGAGAAACTAATGTGATTGCAGACAAGACTCAGATCAAAGCAGCACACACTGGGAGAGAGGAGGTTTCATTAAAGCTTAGGAAAACCGTGAATACTGATAACAATGAAATCATTTATATTTGAATATGCTTTTAAAACTAATCCCAGCAGGGATAACATCTGCTTTTCTTCCCATGTTATAGAAGAGACTAAGCTTCACTGCTTAGGGGGTGAGATGACGGGGAGGACTCCTCCAGACCAGATCCAAGTAACTAAGGGAATTGGTAAGAGCCCCACTTCACTGGGCCACAGGTTTCCCAGGTGAAAGGGCCATACAACAAAGGCGGATGCTTCTTACTCGCCATTTGCAGTACCTTGTTTATAGAACAGGTCTGTGAGTCTTCGCATACATGACTGAGTACCCCGCAGTCTCCTGTCTAAAGTTTTTTCCTGGCAACGGGGGAGAGGAGAGTTTCAAAATTTAGGCTTGCGATGGGAGTGAGCACAGCCACTGCTCTTCAACAGCTCTTTGCCATTTCTGTTTGGTGCTGCCTTTAATGATTTGACAGGACCCTGGTGAAGACAGTGCTACCCTCACCGCCAATACTTCCAAAATATAGAAACAACAATAATAACAATTTTTAATTTTTTTTCTCATCTTACCGTGTGTCAGGGTTTGTTAAATACTTTATATTCTTTATTTTATTCAGTGCATACAACTTCAGTAATGTATACTCATTATTTCTGTTTAGCATATGAAGAAAGTGACACGGGTATATAATGTGACCAAGGTCAAACCATTTGTAATTGACATATGGACCATAATTTAAACTCAGTGCCACCCATGCCCATAATCTGGGCTCTTCACTGTTGAACCAAAAATATTGTTTCCTATTTACAAAATACTTGCATGTTAACTAATCCAACTAATCTGTATAACAACTCAGTAGGATCAAAAGGATCAGAGATTTATAGGCAAGAAAGGTGAGCCTGGCCAGTGTGGCTCAGGGGTTGAGCATTGATCTAAGAACCAGGAGATCATAGTTGGATTCCAGGTCAGGGCACGTGCCCAGGTTGCAGGCTCAATTCCCAGTAGGGAGAGTGCAGGAGGCAGCCCATCAATGATTCTCTTTCATCACTGATATTTCTGTCTCTCCTTCTCCCTTTCTCTCTCTGAAATATATATATATATATATATACAAAAAATAAGATGAGAATCTGAGAAGTTTAGTTATTTCCCCCAAGGTCACATAGATATAAGTTCTTTAGCCAGAACCTGAAAATATTTTTAAATAAATTAAAGTTCTTTTTATCTGCCCACATTTCTTTCTTATGACAATAGATGTGATACACAAGCTTATTTTTTAATCAGCATAGGGTTTTTTCAAATCTAGCTTCTGCTACTAAACGAATGTATAATTTAAAAAAAAAATACTTAGCCTGACTGGAGTGGCTCAGTGGTTGAGTGTCAACCTATGAACCAGGAGGTCACGATTCAATGATTCAATTCTTAGTCAGGGCACATGCTGGGTTGTGGGCTTCATCCCCAGGAGGTGGCTGATCAACGATTCTCTCTCATCATTGATGTTTCTCTCTTTCTCTCCCTCTCCCTTCCTCTATGAAATAAATAAAAATACATTTTTAAAAAATACTTAGCCTCTCTGAGCCTCTGCTTCATCATTTCTAAAATAAGTATAACAATATAGCTGCCTCATAGCGATATTACAAGGCTTACATTAAAACATAAGCAAACATGTCTAGCCAAGTGCCCACCATTTTTCAGGTATCCAATGCATAAGCTCTTGCTTGCTTTCTGTTCATCCCTTTCAACTCAAATGGGGGTAATTTCAGGGCAAATAAAATAAAGTGCAACTTATATAACCAAGTAAAAGTTATATTATCTTAACAGCTGGTGCCAAAATTCATCTCAGGAAGGGAACTTATTTGTCAAAATATCTCACTAAGCGTTTCTGGAAGGTGTGACTCTGCAGGCATAGATGTCAGCAGGAAACCAGCTATCATAACAGAAGGTTAGATGTTTCTGGGTAAGAAAATTGTAAGAGTTTATGTTTTGTGCCCAAAAAGGGAGGAGAGAAGAGAAGGCTGGAGAAGGTAGGAGGGGAGAGAAGAGCTGAGGAATTGGGGTGAGGTAAGGACAGTGAGCTGAGCTAGGGGATAGTCTCCCAAGGTTATAGGCAGTTAATTTTCAACCTAAAATTATTTACATTAATTGTATTTAAATTTCACCAAAAAAAAAAAATTTCAGGAAAATCTACCACACTCATGAATGTGTTTTATGTTCCATCTGGATTACCATAAGGAAGAACAGAAATGCATGGTTGGGAATAGAAGGGACCCCAAGAATGTAAGATACCATGACATCCTCAGAAATTTAGGAACTTTGAGGGCCCAAGACAATTTTGGGGTGACCTCAAGAGACTGGCCATCCTAGGGGGCGTGCGGGTTACATAGTTAATTGAAAGTCCACTTGAAAAGAAAGTCAGTGGACCAAGGGATGGTTCCAATTTCTGCATGGAGTAGATACATTCGGAGGGGACACACCAGAGGCATTAAGGTGCAGATTATTAAGGAGTTTTAGGCATCGTTGAAACATACTATTAAACTGTTGACATTGACGTAGAAGGAGATCCTCCATTATGGTGTTGGCCTAAATAGACCAGAAATTTGCCGCGGTGAGTCATTTCTGAATTGCCTTTATTTATTTTTAAAATAGACTGGTGTTTGTTTGTTTGTTTGCTTTTTTAAAGCAGTATTAGGTTCACAGTAGAACTGAGCAGGGAATTCCCACATACTACCCTCATCACACATGTACACAGCTGCCCCTATGATCAACATCCTCTACTGGAATGTACCTTTGTTTCAGTAGATAAATCTACACTGACACATCATTTTCATCCAAAGTCCATTGTTTACATCAGGGTTCACATTTGGTGAAATCTCCTTTATTTTTAATCCACAAACTTCTGTCACATCACGGGTCCAATGAATCGCCTGCCCAGTAGCATGATGGGATGATGAGATGCCCTTTCTCAGCAAATATACCTGATCAAGTATAAGATGCAGCCATTTCCCAGAAGGTGACTTGACTTGGCTTGATATTAATACATTCATTCATATTTTACTTTTTTCCCCAAAGAGAAAGCTATATATCTAAATGCAAAGATACAAACCTGATTGTTTTTAAATAATGACATCCAGAGCCACAGCACAGCTATGAGGTTAGCAATGGATCACAGAGAAAGGATGCTGGGAGCTGTAACAGAAGGAGAAACATGATTATGACTCTGTCCTCGGGATCCGGCTTTTCATTAAATATCAGCCTGAAATAAATCAATCCCATCACATTCTTCTTTTGTTGCCCCTGGACTGGCTTTTACAAGATCCATAATAATCTTATAACAGTTGGTATTTTTACAGACTGTACAGAAAACAGGTGTTTATCCTCCTTGCAAAATGCCGTTTTAATATAGGTGCAGATTTAGGAGTTTAAGGTGGTTTTGTGTTTTGCTATTATGAGTAAGGCATATCCAATTACACACTTCCCTTTTCAGTCTTCTCTCAGAATGTATGGGCAATAAAGTTCATTCACCGGTGGTTTGGTCCAGGCCACCAAGATCCATCTCAATCCCCTTTCATGTGTTAATACTGACTGATTCCACATTAAATGGCTTAGGGGCGTTGGCTCTGCTGTTGCTATGACCACTAATGCTTTGTGTGGCTAAAACCCACACTTAGCTCCAATTCTGGTGCTGTCATCTTGCAGTCAGTCCCTAGCAAGCCTCCCTTTGTGTGGGATTTCTGAAGCTTAGATGTCTGAATGAAAACTGGTAGAAACACGTGCTCGATACACACACAGGTTTGGGGCACCATCCGCCTCAAAGGATTGCTGTGTCCAAAAGTCTTATTCTGGTGTTTTCACTCAGAATATTAGTTTGATGGTTGATCTTGTCTCTTCTTGGGGGGCTTTTACTGAGTGGTGTGGGTTGACACGTACCGGAACCGTTAGGACTCACTTCGGAGGGGACATTCTAGGGGGCAGTCTGCACTTCTGACTCACTGGCTCAATCAAGAACACTTGGCATTCTTGTGTCCCTTCAAAAATGGCTCAAAAGCTTAGCCTGAAGTAAAACATTTGTTGAGAATAACTAAATGCAAAATAAAAACAATTTTATACATATATTGATTTTCAATACAAATTGAAAACACTTCCGTAAGTTATTTTATGACATATAAATATTTTACATTATTATTTTTAAAAGAAAGAAAAGAAAGCCAGTATGTCACAGAAAGGCATAAACAAAAGCTCCCTATTTTGGAAGGGACGAGGGAGGAGAAAATTACTCCCAAATCCTTTTAAAGGCGAAGGATCATTACCAAAGGAGTGTCTGCTGCCACCTGCTGGTAGCAGGCAAAGAGGTCCTGGACCTGTTGTATGGTTTCCTTGCTTACAATTGTACCTTGAAAATCCTTGTGACCACCGCTGGTTAAGTGAAGGTGTACTTAAATCTGCCCTGGTTGTTTTACTTTCTCTTTTTATTTATAGATTTTACTATTATTCTTTGTCTTTCCTCATTTTCTAATTTTTTTTTAATCTGGTCTGGACCCATGAGATTTTAGAGCTTCCCAATTGACTTGCTGATTAGTTCCTTGGCTTGACTAAAAATGTAACCAGTTCTTTCCAGTCTAGGTTTGTGTTTACAAGAGCTTATGCCTTGGTCATCCTGGATTCTAGTGAATGCCACATGTTAAGCAATGAGTAATTGTATTGTAGTGTGATTAATCAGTAATTGTTGGTGTCATTGACCAAATTATCTCATTTCACCCTAGTTTGGGTACAGAGGTAGGACTTTGATTACATCCTTGGAGCATCCAAGGTTTGGGATCCTAGTAAAAAAATAATAATTAACAATTATTATGATTACTAGAGGCCCAGTGCACGACATTCATGCACTGGGGGGTGGGGGGCCCCTCAGCCAGGCCTGTGCCCTCTCACAGTCTGGGACCCCTAGGCAGACATCCCCCGAGGGGTTCTTAGCGCTGCCTCAGAGGTGGGAGAGGCTCCTGCCATTGCTGCTGTGCTTGCCAGCCGTGAGCCCGGCTTCTGGCTGAGCTGCGCTCCCCCTGTGGGAGCACACTGACCACCAGGGGGAAGTTCCTGCGTTGAGCGTCTGCCCCCTGGTGGTCAGTGCTCGTCATAGCGACCGGTCATTCTGAAGTTTGGTCGATTTGCATATTAGCCTTTTATATAGGATTATATTTTGTCAAGAAGCCTTGGCAAAAATGAATCAGAGCTACCACACATTATCATTATCTCATAAGAAAAAAGGGCTTTCTAACAACCACAAAAATAAAAGGAATACATTCTATAAAAAGGAAATTTACTTTAAGATAAAAAAGGATATATTTAGTTTAGCAAAATTCACCACATTTTTAACATTTTTGTAAGACACCAGGAGCTAGTGGTCCATCGCCATGGACCCAATTCTAGAGACAAAGGAGAAATAACAGGCTTGTAGGCTGTAGGCGGAAGGTCTAAGGCCGTGGTCAGCAAACTGCGGCTCGCGAGCCACATGCGGCTCTTTGGCCCCTTGAGTGTGGCTCTTCCACAAAATACCACGGCCTGGGCGAGTATATTTTGAAGAAGTGGCATTAGAAGAAGTTTAAGTTTAAAAAATTTGGCTCTCAAAAGAAATTTCAGTCATTGTACTGTTGATATTTGGCTCTGTTGACTAAGGAGTTTGCCGACTGGTCTAAGGGGATCGAAACCAGCACACAACAGGAAACTCTGCAATGTGCTGGGGTGCTGGCTCAGAGACAGGCGGGACCCAGAGAGGCGTGTGGATTCAGCACCTGAGAGGGAAGGGGGGTGGGCTACTATAAACATAACATAGCAAGAGGCTTGAATCCCACGTGGCAGCACTGAGATGGGTACAGAGGAGGCAACATACAGATAGCTGATACATTAAAAAACATGGAAAGTCATAGAATTCAGGCTGTGCTCTTCTTTTGGGGGAGAAAAAGGCATAGTTTGCTTAAAAAACCAAAACCTCAAAACAAAAACAACTGTAGACCCCATACCTACAAGAGATCAGCAAATATCGTACAGATAGATGCACTTGCACACTGGCAAATTGTTATCATCTGTAGCGGGGGTCCTCAAACTTTTTAAACAGGGGCCAGTTCACTGTCCCTCAGACTGTTGGAGGGCCGGACTATAGTTTAAAAAAAAACTATGAACAAATTCCTATGCACACTGCACATATCTTATTTTGAAGTAAAAAAACCAAAACGGCAAAAACACCCACATGTGGCCCGCGGGCCGTAGTTTGAGGACGCCTGATCTGTAGTGTTTTGCAGATTTTATGAATAAAAACGCTGAACTATGAATAATGTGATATAAGATTATTTCCAGATTTTATCTATATGTACATGGTAACTTTTTTGTCCTTTTCTTGTTACTTTTGATTGTATTGAATATGTGTGAAAATACCAGATCAGGTTTTATGGGTGCTATTCATCAGTGCTCTGTTTAACCTGCATGTATGCACTCGTCAGTTTTAAAGAAAACTGTCATGAAGTGATTCAAAAGTGCTCAACAGCACTGGTTTGGTTAAAAGAAATATAATTGAGCAAATAACTTTTCTTATAGAAATTAATGTTGGAAAATGAAATCGCTTTATATTGAGGAGGTGCTGATAACTTACTATAATCAGTAAGGAAAACTAAAGTTTTTATTTAGTTTGCAGATAAATTCATTTTCACGAATTAAATTGTGTAGCTAGTGGGATTTTTTTTATTTTTACATTAGAAAAGAAGTAAGTGAGCTTAGCACTGCCAGCACAATCACGATCTTATTAAACATAAAAAACATACAATATGGTAAATTACAAGAGAACATGTTTTTTTTTTATAGTTTTTCATTTTTGTAATCTAAGATCTGAATAGACCAATTTTCTTTTTAAAAGATGCTTTGCTGCCATCCTAGCTCTAGCTCTCTTATATAATTTACATCAATCATTCTTTTAATTATCTTTATCTTACCAACAAAAGACATTTGGCGAATCTGAGGAAAGAGAAAACTGAACGCCAACCAAAATTTCAAATTAATTCATTCTGGGATCTCTTTTTGAAATTTTAATTTGTTTTGTGTTTTGTGAAATAAGCAAACCCAAAATCCTTTTGAACAGAAACTTTTAAAAATCTGCTATTAGTAAATTGGATTAGGACTCAGAACCAGCAACTTCTATGGAAGTGGTTTGAGAAGAAAAAGAATCTGATTATCATAAAATATGAATAGACTTATAAGTTAGGAGAATATCACTCAGTATTTTAGAGACTCACTGAAAATGACTGAATTCAGTTTATAGCATTTTTTTTTTTACAACTTGTGGAATTAAAAATGGAGTATTTATAACTTACCTCAGTTACCCTTCCCAGTATTACTTTTCTTATATATTTTATGTGTTCTTAGAACTTTTATAAGCTATCTCTTGTCATACCAACTCAAGAAGGGTCTGGAGGCTTTGCTAGAAATAAATGAGAGAGATTGATTCAAGGAACTTTGCAGACTTGGAACACAGCTAGGCAAAATCCCAGAAGTGTTCCAAAACAATGAAAAGTTCAAAGTTTTTACAGTAAATAGTACATTCTTGAGAAGTATCAGCCCTCTTTCTCAGCCCTGGGATTGGTCCAGGATGGCTACCAGTCAGAAGTCAGGCAATCAGGATGATGGAGGCGAGGCGGCCCAGAAGATGGGTGCCAGGTAGCCTGGGGTCTGGGCAATGCATGTCAGGTGTATGTGGAAGTGGGTCTTGCAGGGGGTAGTCAGGTGGCTGGATACGTGAGCCCTTCAGGGTATAGTTAGAGGGTTACCTGGAAGCCCCGATGTATATCCAGGCATTGACACAGAATTGGAAAATTGAACAATGTTTACATTCCCAGGCTACTTAGAACAAGAATGGACTCTCTTCTCATTCCCTAACCCACATAATGTTAATTCTTTTAGCAGCTGGGTTAAAATAACCCCATTTTATGTGTTCCCTGTCTGCACTCTTTCCTCATGTGTTTCTTGGAAAATTGTGTTTCCTTCCCAATGATCAATATGTGTACAATGCATTGAAAATATATATACCTGTTTCTCTAAATTGAGGTTGAAAAGTTGATGGTTATTTCAGGCAAGAGAGAAGACAAGTTCCTCTAGAACAAATAATACTTCACTTTATTAAAGTCTGTCTTCAAGGAGAGCATAAGGAATACATCAGAAAGGCAGAAATGCACTCATGGTGCTCACCTAGGGTCTGAAATCCCAGAGAAGAGAAAGAAATGGCAGGAAAGTATCATCCAAGTCTAAGTCTTTCATCTTAAAAAAGAATGGTGAAAACCTGGGTAAACCTGAGATCATATTTATTTTCAAAGCCTAAGGACATACAGTGTCAGGGAACTCAGGGGCTGAATAATGCTTCTGAGTTTCCATTTAATTAAGTAGCTGCCAATAATGGGGGTCCAGGTCTGAGCGGCCTTGCACTGCATACTTGCTGCTCTGGTGCTGGAGGCCGTAGCGCCATGAAAATTCAACAGATCTGAACACCCACTGAACGCTGTTGGGCTGAGAGTTTGATAGCATCAGGTCGGGAGCAATTGACCAGAATTCTGTGGGTGTGAGCAATGATCACCAGGAATCAAAGGCAGGAACTCTGGTCTCCTGAAATGCCGCAGCATGGAGGGTCTTCCCTGAGCTGCTCCCACGGGCTTTGTAGAGAACAGAAACATAGAACTTATGAAACCGCAATGAAGGCAGCGCGTGGCCTTAGGATGTACCTGCTCTACATAAAACAATGTTCGCTTTCCTTGGCTCTCCGAGAGGAAGTTGAACTGCAACATCTTTCCCTATAAAACATCAGATGATTCCAGAACAGTCTTGCTGCTTAACCTTAAGGTTTTCTAGTGCCATTAGGCACAGATGTGGAATCTTTTGGGGGGAGAACGGGTTGTGTAGGAGAGGGAAATGTTTTCACAAACCCTTCAGGGTCCCTGGCTGGGTCTGAAAATTAAAGTGACCAAGACAGATTAACAGGAGAAAAGCTTATAAATTATTATTAATGTTTTACAGGTACATGGGAGCCTTCATAAGAGAATGAAATGCCAAAGCAATGACCAGAGCGGGAAGTTTTTATACCTTTTAGGCAAAGAAGCAGTCAATTTGTAAAGAGGGGACAAGACGAAGTAAATGGTAAAGAGTAACTAGGAACATAAGGGTTGGCTCAACAAGGTTTGTTTGTACAGGTTTCTAGGTCCTACATTCCGCTCTCTGGTGATAAAATGCCTTCCCTCCTGGTACAGCGAGAGCACCGTTCCCTTGGGAGCTGTAGGAACTGTTTCAGGGAAGAAGGGTGAAGGTGGGAAGACCCGTGACCTTCCCGCTTCTGCTGTTTTCTCAAACTCCACCCTAAGATATCTAAGATGTCAAGGTGCCTATTTGGGCATGGGTGTGTCCTCAACCCAACCAGTTGCCATATCAATATGAGTGCCCATTCCTGGAAGGAGTTTGCTCGCGTTGGCAGATATAGATATGCTAACTGCTTCCTCAAGAACAAAGATCATCTAGTCCAGAAAAATTATTTGATGAAAATGTATCAGGAAAGGATCCGTTCACTTTACAGTGAGATACAGAAGGCCTCCGGACAAAGGGTGGGTTTGAAAGAAAATAAGAGGGAGGGACTTTCTGAAAATCTTTCACTTGGTCACTGTGGTAGAGAGGAAAAGCCCGTTTCTTATGAGGTAGAAACAGAAAAGCACTTAGAGCCTACTTTGAGCACCTCTTTTTTTTAAAAAATATATTTTATTGATTTTTTACAGAGAGGAAGGGAGAGGGATAGAGAGCTAGAAACATCGATGAGAGAGAAACATCGATCAGCTGCCTCCTGCACACTCCCTACTGGGGATGTGCTGGCAACCAAGGCACATGCCCCTGAACGGAATCGAATCCGGGACCCTTGATTGCACAGGTCGACGCTCTATCCACTGAGCCAAACCGGCCAGGGGTTGAGCACCTCTTTTATGTAATTAAACAAAAAGTAGCATAAGCTGATGAGTTACTAATGGTGAGTGATCAATACTAATAATAAGGCTGCATTTCATTGCAGTGAATAATACTGTACATATTTGCATTTCCAAGCTGAAGAAACTGAGCTTGGAGAATTTAGACAGACTTAAACTTCACAGCTTGAATATCTAGTAGATTATGTTAATAAAGTACAGTGAGGGTTTTCCAGTATCTGTCATATAAAAGCAGTGGTTTTCTGTGACCAGCAAATTCTAGCTGATATTTAATATTTATGGCCAAAGCAAAGAGGCCTCATAGAGACTCTATGGGGGACCAGGACCCAAAAGCATTTGAGCAGAGCAAGAAGAAAGATTGAATATGGATACTCAGTCGAAGATGGGAATGTTGTGCCCTGGCGGGTGTGGCTCGGTTGGTTGGGCATCATCTCATGCACAGGGTTTTGGTTCAGTTCCAGGGCGCATGCCCCAGCGTTGTGGTCTCGATTTCCAGCAGGGTGTGTGTGTGTGTGTGGCGGGGGCGGGGGTGGGGGGAGGCAGCTGATTCATGTTTCACTCTCACATTGATGTTTCTCCCTCTCCCTTCCTCATTCTCTAAAAATCAATAGAAATATTACCAAAAAAATAGGAATAGGTATTCAGCTTAGGTATTTATGACTTTTTTTTTGTTTATTTAAGATATAAATTTACCTTGCTTTTTAAAAAATATATATATTTCTTTATTGATTTCAGAGAGGAAGGGAGAAGGAGAGAGAGATAGAAACATCAATGATGAGAGAGAATCACTGATCGGCTGCCTCCTGCACGCCCCCTACTGGGGAACAAGCCTGCAACCCAGGCATGTGCTCTTGGCCGGAATCGAACCTGGGACCCTTCAGTCCACAGGCTGATGCTCTATCCACTGAGCCAAGTCGGCTAGGGCTACCTTGCTTTTTTTTTTTAAGTCATAGAAATCTTGGAACAATTATGGAAACATTCCAAAAAGAAGCAGGTCAATAACTTTTGTAAAAACATCGTATTGTAAATGTATTTGGGTAAGTGAAGGGCAGGAAGATAATAGTTAGCAAGGAGGAAAGTATGAGGGGACGTGGATTAAGGGATATACCTTATAGGAGGTCAGTAAAAGGAAAAGAAAGCAGTGTGATGGTTAATTTTATGTGTCAACTGGACTGGGCCTGAGGTGCCCAGCTATTTAGCCAAACATTACCCTGGTGTGTCTGTGAGAGTGTTTCTGAATGAGATTAACATTTGAATTGGTAGACTGAGTGAAATATATTGGCCTCCGTAATGTAGATGAGCCTAATCCAATCTATTGAAGACCTGAACAGAACAAAAGGATTGAGTAAAAGGAAATTCAGCCTGCCTGCAGCCACATTGGTTTTTCTGGTCTTCAGACTCAGACTGAAATATTGGTCTTCTCCAGTCTCAAGCCTGCTAGCTCGGGGCTGCAGCCACCCTCCAGCTTCCTGAGCCTCCCCGCCACGGTGCTCCTGAGGCTCCATAATTACATAAGTCAGTTCCTTACAATGGTTATATATTTTCTATTTCTTAGAATAATCCTCATATGTACAGGTCACCCATTCTTTCATTCTCCTGGAAGTGTGCCACAGTAAATGCATCGTGGGTTTGTATTTCAGCGCTGGCATTCTGCCTGCGCCATCTCTCCTGGCACCATGAGGCATATGCAGGGGCAACCTTACCAGTGAAGGGACAAACTGCTTGGTGCCAGCACTCTGGATTGGCATTGGACCTGCACATAGAATTTTTCTGGGATGCTGGAAGCCCAGCTCTCGGGGATCTTGTGACCCTTGGGGAATTGCCATCCCCTCCACTGTGGAGAGGAAGCCACAGGCAGCTGAGCTTGGACGTAGCCTTTCCCCTGAGGGAATGGGACCTCTGGTCCCAGCCACCTTATTTTCTCTGAAATCCAGAGTGAGCATCAGGGACCCTTCTGTGCTGTCTTGATCTTTGCATCACACATTGTTGGACTAGACTTGATGATCTTCTGTGAATGACACCATGACAAATGCAGTCTTACTGGGAAGATGCTGCCTAGATGAAAATGCCAGTATAGAAAATAAAGATTAGTGAATACTAGTAGGCTAAGGACCCATTCTGCAGTATTTGCTCCAGACCTCTAACATTCTCTCACTTTTTATAATTTATAGAAGATTTGTATTGAAAAGTGGTTGGAAATATATACTGATTAGAACTCAAAGCCTTTAGAAGACCAAGGAGACTTTCTTAGACTCAATATGATGGACGGTGGGAAAGGTAGACTTTTCAGCAAGTAATAGAATGGAAATAGGGTTATATTAGAGAGAGTAATTGACTGTGCATGTTCCTCTGGAGGGAGGAGTCCACAGGCAGGAAGGTAGGTCGGGATGCTATCCCAGTGATCCATCAAGTGATTAGGGCCCTGGAATGAGGTGGCCACGAGGTTAATAAAAACAAAGGGATATTGCTGACAGTGGCTTCAAAGGATGAGTCGATAAAATGTGGTGACTCGTTGGGAATGGATGATAAAGGAGATGGGTCAAAGATAATTTCAAAATCGTAAGACTAGGCAACGAGAAAAAATATGGTTTCGGTTAGGGACATCACATAGGGGTATCTGTTGTGGGCCAAAGAAGATGAATGACTTTATGGTGAGAGAGTGACATCCAAATAAAATAAAACTACGTACAGGCCTAATGATTATAATGAAATGGAGGACTGGTTAGCGTTTGGGTAAGACTGAATGGCAAGTTAAGTAATTGCTATCGACTGAATAGTGCTCCCAGCCCCCAGTTCATACATTGAAGCCCTCACTTCTAATTTAACGCTATTTGAGGTAAGGCCTGTAAGGAGGTAAATAAGGTCATTAGGTAGGTTCCCAATCCAGTAGAGCTGGTGCCCTTATACTAGTGAGGAGAGGAAGAGACACCAGAGCTCTGGTTCTCTCCACCATGTAAGGTTACAGTGAAAAGACAGCCATCTGCAACCCAGGGAGAGAGCTCTCACCTCTGAGTCAGTGGCACTTGACCTTGGACTACCACACCTCCAGAACTGTGAGGAAAAAAATGTTCTGTTAAGCCCCTCAGTCAATGGTATTTTGTTATAGCAGCCTCACCTGACTAATACAGTAATTTTCATGCTTATGAAACAAAATGATTATGTTTTCCTCTTCCTAAATGATTATTGTGTGGAAGGCACAAAACAAAAGTTAAATGGGAAAACGAAAGTCGTAAAATGATTCATGATTAGATAATTATGTTATATTTCCAAGAATATTTGAAGACAGTGTCCATCTTGGAGAAGAGATTGCCAACTTCAGCTATAATTTGCCTTAGAAGATTTTAGCTTCAGGATTTTTTAGATATAGAGCTACTCACATGCCACCAATGTTGACAAATTTACAAGAGAGAACCACTTTATTAGCATTCCTATAGTAAAAAGAGGAAGATAAACCAACTAATCCTATATAATAAAAGCCTAATAAGCTAAGTGTCCAGCTGTCCAGTTGGCCATTTAACCAATCAAAGTGTAATATGCTAATGATATTCTAAGGCTGCTCAACCGCTCACTATGAAGTGCACTGGCTACCAGGGGGCAGACAATCAACTAGTCGACTGGTCCCTATGACATGCACTGACCACCAGGAGGCAGACAATCGACTGATCAAACAGTTGCTATGATGTGCACTGACCACTAGGGGGCAGATGCTCTGACTGGTAGGTTAGCTTGCTGCTGGGGTCCAGCTGATGGGGACTGAGCTAGATGGGCCAGACACGCCCTGGAGCCCTCCTGCTGTCCCTCACCGGCTGGCCAACCTTCTGCGTCCATCCCTGGCTCCAATCGTGCACTGGTGGGGTCCCTCTGCCTGGCCTGCACCCTCTCACAATCCAGGCTGAGGGACCCCCCCCTCCCCAAGTGCACAAATTTTGTGCACCAGGCATCTAGTTAATGAATGATGAGTGAATGAATAAATGAATGATGATGATGATGGTAACAGTTATGGAACACTTGCATTGTCAGGTATTTTCCTAGCACTTTAGTATATTCATGTAAGTGATCTTCTAAAATCCTATTGGGAAGATAATGTTATTTATCCCATTTTATACCAATGTGCCCAATGTTTCTAAATTCCTCAATATACTGAGCTCAGATGTCCAGTTGTAACCTGTTTTGTTTTCCTGTTTTAAAACTAGCATTTCTTGAACTTCTGCTGTGTGTCCTTCTGGGTAAGTGAGCGTTTTATGGAGTTTGCACATTTGATCATACCATTCGATGTTACCACTCCATTTTACAGTGGGGAATGTGAGGCTGGTAACTCAAAGGGTATGGGTTAACCACACATAGTATGCATACTTAATGGCCAGTGTAGCACAAATTTCATTCTGGTTGTTCTTCCCCAAATTCTCCAGTTTATCTACACTGAAAGTATTAGCTAAAATTGGAATTCAGATATTCCATTACAATGGACCCTTATCTCCCTGAATCCAAATGCTATGTTTTTAAAATTATTTAAGATGACATTGTTAAAAATAAACTTTTTATATTAGAAAACCAAACATGCTCATTATATAATATTGTTAGCATGCACAAAGTAGTAATATAAATTATCTAGTATTTCTGAGCAATAAATCTTTTTTGTATTAATATATGTCTTGATTTATGTCCTATGATCATTTCTTTATTGTTATAGTAGCTGCATTTACATTACATTGATTTTTGGTGTATTCTATTTTTCATTCTTACAATTGATAACATTTTATAGGTTCTCACAAACCCTTTGTAAACATGAATTTAATGACTATGATATTCCATTACTAGTCATTTTCACTTTACCAATACTTTAGTATTGATCTTTATAAAATAATCCTAAAATAATTATAAATGATTTCATTATAGTGTTTGTAAATATTTTATTGATTTTTAGTATCTCTGTCTCTCTCCCTCTCTCCTTCCCTCCCTCCCTCTCTTCACCTACATTTTTACACAAACATATGTACACATATACTCACATTTATTTATTTGTATTTATTTTTATTTTGATAAGCCTCTTATCAAAAGGATATTTAATAATTTATCCTCCTAGATGCAATTTATGGAAATTACTTTTAAAACCACATTCTTTCTAACAATTAGCATTGCTTCATCAACTTTTTAAAAACAATGTTATTTAAACTTGGTTCTTGTTTATTATAAAATTGCTATTAATTTTAAGAGTTTTATGATAAACTATATATTCCCATTCTTTGTGTACGGACCACATACCTGGCTGTCAAAATGGTCAGGGACAACATTCCAGGAAACACACAACACAGGTGACCTTAAAATGCAATGGACACCAGAGCAAGTTGGTATGATAAAAGATTGTCACTCCCATACCTGTGACTCCTTTGAGAACAGACATAAAGGTTAGGTGGAGATTTGAATCATTCTATTAATTATATCTAGGGTTTGCATCATTCAGTTCTTCACATTATTGCAAGACTAGAGGCCCGGTGCATGGATTTGTGCACTGGTGGGGTCCCTCAGTGTGGCCTGTGGGGACTGAGCTGAAACCAGCATCCAACATTCCCCAAGTGCAAAGTGGCAAAGTGGCTGAGGAGGCATCTGGTGCCCTTCTGTCAGCTGAGCAGCGCTCCCACTGTGGGAGTGCACTGACCACCAGGGGGCAGCTCCTGCATTGAGCGTCTGCCCCCTGCTGGTCAGTGCGCATCATAGACTAGTCACTTAGGCTTTTATATAGAGATGTATCAAGGAGAAAATTAGAGGCTTGTGAGTTACACCTACCATGTCAGGAAAATAAACTTTTCAATAAGGTAGGGATTGCAAAAGATGTAGGAGATATAATTTTTACATCAGAGGAGTTTACAGTCTTCATACAGAAATATTTACAGGTAGAAAAATTAGTATAGTGCAATGAAGCACTGTATTTTACAATTTAAAATTTATAAGAGAAGGGTCATTGTGAATTTTAGTATCTAAATCTGAGCAGAGAAACCAAAATGATAAGAATAGAGCTAATAACTGTCCTCCTCACCAATTGATTTCCCCCTTTGGATCCTAAAATATACTCCCACTGATAAACCTAACAGTTTGATTTTCTAAGTATTCAGGGGGAAAATTAGTTGATATTATTTTTTTCAATTTTAAGATCTGTGTTTTGTTTTGTTTTTCTTGAAGTTTTGATATCTGTGACTTCCTGTCTAAATTAGATACAAATGCAAGATAATACATGAGTTAGCCCAAAATAACATATCAGTTTATTTTTAAGTTTATTGAATTTGTATCTCATGATGTCTGCAAAGAGCATAATGACTCATGAGGTCGGGCATCTAAACAAGCTTAAAAGTGACCACATTGATGGTGCAGTTAACCTAAGATGATTGCGTACCTTTTTATCTTGAAAAAAAGATAAAAGACCTGCCTTCTTATAATCCAGCTGCCAATTATTTTTTTAAATTCTTTACTGTTTAAAGTATTACATATAGTATTACATATGTCTTCTTTTCCCCCCATTGGCCATCCTCACCCCCTAGCACATGCCCTCACCCCCCTAGTGTCCATTGGTTATGCTTGTGCGCCATGCTACAAGTACTTTGGTTGATGTCAGCTGCCAATTATTGATGTGTGCATCATCTCATCTGCTATGTTTCTGAGTAAACATGATTTTCCTTGAAGACTAACTTGTGAATTTTATGTTGTCAACATGGAGTGACCATCATTATAGGACAAAGCATTTCCTGCTGTGTATATAGACATTTGGTTCCACCACCCCACCTGACATTCCATTGTGAAAGAATACTCAGACACAGCAGTTTCTCCATGCATTTGACATGTGGGAAGGTTAACAAGTGGACCAAAATATTAAATATGTGTAATTGTAGTTCCCAAGTTCCAAGGAAGTGTCTTAATGAATGATGGTGATGATGAAACTTTTCCACAGAAATTAAAGAAAGGATTAAGATTTCTGCCTAATATGCATGTCCATGCATGCATAAATATAAACACACACACTTTCCTGACATTGCATTTTTGGAAAATTTAAACATAGGTATTTTTATCTCTAACTATAAAGACTCTAAATCAGAAATATAAAATATTTTCAGTATTTTTGTAAGCAAGCCGCCCTTTTATATTTTTTTCCACACAAATTCTAAATCTTTTGAGATGTTCCAAAGTTATATGAATTTTACGGGATAATTTAGCTCCTTCAGATGGTCTGCAAAATCCTGTAGGAGAAATGAGTCAGCAACGTGATATGCGCCACCTGGGGCTGGTCAGAGGTTCTGTTCCGAAGTAGCATTCAGTTCGTCTGGGATCAGTAACCACATCAGGAAAGTCAGCACAGGAAGAAGAAAGGCCACCGGGAGCACCCT
Source organism: Eptesicus fuscus (assembly GCF_027574615.1). Taxonomy (NCBI): domain Eukaryota; kingdom Metazoa; phylum Chordata; class Mammalia; order Chiroptera; family Vespertilionidae; genus Eptesicus; species Eptesicus fuscus. Next base: position 85,479,023 of record NC_072484.1, read on the forward strand.
AGCTAAGCTCGTGGCCATCTACAGCTGCTTTTATTCCGGTATAGCCCCATTCTCTGCCTTCGCTGTGCTGGGTCTGCACAGCTGAATTTACCTGTAGAAAAAGCACCACAGCCAGGGCCTGTTTCTCAAGGCCTCCCCAGAGAAGCAATCCCTCTCTATGTCCTAGGCCAGTGGTCGGCAAACTCATTCGTCAACAGAGCCAAATATCAACAGTACAACGACTGAAATTTCTTTTGAGAGCCAAATTTTTTAAACTTCTTCTAACGCCACTTCTTCAAAATAGACTTGCCCAGGCCGTGGTATTTTGTGGAAGAGCCACACTCAAGGGGCCAAAGAACCGCATGTGGCTCACGAGCTGCAGTTTGCCGACCACGGTCCTAGGTGAATATTCTCTCATTCTGCGAGATGATGTCATAGTTTCTTCTCTCTTCTCTAAACTCTAGCGCTCTTTCTTCTTTCCTCATTCTTGCTGCTGTATTCATTTCTTAGTTGTCAAGAAGAGGGAAGCAACTAGGAAAGAATGCTCTTATTCATTCTCTCAATGCCAAACCTACTAACTTAATTTGTGTCCATGGCCATAAATCTGTTTCCCTCTTATTACCCATGAATCCTCCTTGCTTCTATCTAACCAACCCCTCCATATACACTGAGTGGCCAGATTATTATGATCTCTGAACGCATAATAATCTGGCCACTCAATATATATATTAATAGTAGAGGCCCGGTGCATGAATTCGTGCATGGGTGGGGTCCGGCCAGCCTGGCCAGGGGGAGGGGACATGGGCAGTTGGCCGGCCTGCCTGCTGGTCGAACTCCTGTTCGAGGGGACAATTTGCATATTAGCCTTTTATTATATAGGATATACACTGAGTGGCCAGATTATTATGGGTTTGGAGATCATAATAATCTGGCCACTCAGTGTATACTCTACTTCCTTTCCTGTCTCACCAACCAAGGTGTATAACCTCTGTCTCCCTCCTGTATCATTTGTTTCACCATGTATTGGATCATTCTCATCAGCCTAAAAACAAGTAATAGCTTCCAATTAAAAAAAAAATCTCTTGATAGCATATTCCCCTCTAGGTATTACCTCATATCTATGCTTCTCTTTTTTTGAAAGCATTTCCTATAGTATTGTTTTCATTCCTTCATTGACTCCCTTCTTAATCACTTATTCTGACATTGATGCCCTTCGGTAAGGCTTTTCTCCCATCCCTCCAATGAGACCAATCTCAGGAAAGTCATCAAAGACCTACACCTTGATAAATACAAAGGTCAGTTTCTGTCTTCTCTTTTTTTCAACTTCTCAGTAACCTTTGATCCTCTTGATTACTCCTTCGCTATTGGAAGGCCTCTAACGGTATATTTATTTATGAACCTCTTTGCTTGTCTGTTGCCTTTCTTTACCACTACAATATCAAAGCAGGGCACTGTATGGTATAACCCTTGTTCTCCTTGTTCTATCCCTGGTATCAGGGACTATTGGATCCCCAATATCTAGAACAGTACCTGGCATAAACTAGGTGCTCAAATCCTAGGTCATTTAATTAATTTTTGAAGCAATAACAGATTTGAATAATAGGTACATGAAGTCATAATCACAGAGTTTATGAATAATACCGAGATTGTGGGAGTCAGAGACTTCCTACTGCTGCTCTTTCCAGCACTAGAACAGTCTATTAGTCTAAGTTGACAACTTAGAAATCTCTTTGTTTCCATGGATTCCAAATGAACCCATCCGCTATGTCCTCTGCACTACACAGCTTAGCTCCACCTCTCCAGCTGACTCAGGATAAATAAGCATATTCATAGAAGTCATTAATCTGAGTTAGTATCTCATGAAAACAGAAGGCTAAATCTCAGCTGCTTTTGTAAAACTATGACCAAAAAAGGATAAGCCCTATCCTATTTTCAGGCCCATCCCCAAACAATACCTCTGAGATGCATTGGGCCCTCTCCATACTGAGGTAAGTGCTGACAAGGCAAACTACCCAATTATATCATCCCCATGCCCTGCCATCCCCCACTCACTCCAAAGGTCTCCATCTAGCTATTGACCTGAATAATCCACTTGGGTCCAGGCTGCAGCCAAGAAGTCTATTTTTAGCTCTAAATAAGCTGATAGCTGAGCTGGGAGGCCTTTTTCTTAATTCTTTTCCCATCTAGACCATAAGTAAGATAACACACCAGAAATACATCAAAATAATAAATCCTCCCAAATTTCAACCTTGCTTCATTCCCCTGAACAAACAGGAAACAAAGTATTGGGAAACACCTTTCAGCTGGAATGCTTCATTCAGGACTGTCAGACACAACCTGGGGTAGAGACGGGGCATATTTGGAATCCACAAATTTTTGTGTGACATTACTTGGTATTTCAACCACATGGCACTTTTTTTCCCCTCTAGATAAAAGTGCTGGCCTTTAGATTAAGGCTGTGAAATGGGTTAGAGATCTGGGGGAGTTCTTTCGTGGTTTGTTTAAAGAATTCATCCACAAGGAGTTTGCCTAAGATATGTTTGACTAAGTATAGGATTTGTTCTAGCATTAATGAACCATCTAGGCAATTACACAGACTGTTGGGATGTTTAAGAGGTGATTTTTTTCCCCTCAAGAAAATAAGTCAAAACAGGAAAAATTGAACTCAAATAACTAGAGCCTATAATCCTTTTGCTTTCAATTAGATTGAGTCAATGTTTATTGAAAACCTATGGATTCTCCTAAATTCTGGGTGAATTTATAAGTGCTTACAATAGTCTTCACTGTTAGGGTGCTTTGCTTCATGCACTAAAAATATATACTATATTAAAAATAAATATATTGTTGCCCAGAGGATGTGGCTCAGTGAAGCAAGCATCAACCTATGAACCAGAAGGTCAGGGTTCAATTCCCAGTCAGGGCACATGCCTGGATTGCAGGCTTGATCCCCAGTGGAGGGCATGCAGGAGGCAGCCAATCGATGATTCTCTGTCATCATTGATGTTCCTATCTCTCTCTCCCTCTCCCTTCCTCTCTGAGATCAATAAAAATAAAAATATATATATTGTTAAGCAATGTATTTGTAGTGTGGCCTATAATCAGACAGGTTTGGCCCAATTTCTCCCAATGTCTGTCTGGGTAGTTATCTTTGAAAAGCAAAGCTTTTCTAGAATTGCAGCATCCTTTAAAAGTCAAAAAAGCATTCTGTCTGGAGGCTATCATTTATTTTACTTACTAAGGAGTGATATACCGTAGACTCAGATATTTCACAAGAACTGTTTTAAACAAGAGTAAAATGAAAATAAGTTTTTAATTGTGTTAGCCAAAACATTCAAGAATCAGAATCATGCTTTTAATTATACTTCATGACTGAAAGATTTTTATACACAGTATCTGTGTTTGCTGAGAATGAGCCCAAGTGCTTTTAGCGGGTGTCCTGCATAGGGATGGGTAAATGGACCTCAGTGAGGACAAAGCGGCACACAGGGAGTGACATGTGTGACAAAGAAATGAGAATCTACACTATTAAAAGTGTGATGTCTGTAGGTTATTTGTGCAACCTGTATTATCTGGGAAATGAGTGAGAAGCTTGGAACCAAATGGAATAAGGAGCCATTCTTGCTAAAACTGAGAATGGAAGTGAGAAAAAATAGTGAGATTATTCTCTCAAAAACTGTAAATTGCAACCCGATAGCTAGTTGCTACCTTTCCATCTAAGTGAATCTTTCTGGCTGACTTGATTTATTTTCAAGAAGATTTTGACACTCAGAAAAGTGGGTCGCTTCCATCCTCATTTAGATGACAAATACACCAGTTCTCAATAAAAAGAAAAATGGCAAAGTGTTTTCTCGACTTAAGTTCCAACAAACTCCAAAAGTACTAGAAAGTTTTGGGTTTTTTTTTTATTCCCCTCGTGTCTTGTGAATGATGACAGATTTATTTAAAAAATGGTGATGGAAGATAAACAGAGCTTCAGAAACATTTATTCTGTCCATTCTTGAGAAATGTCTTGGAAGGGCAGTCTAAACCGTGGGTTCCTAATGTATACCATGGGATGCTGGTTGGACCCATGGCTGGGAAATTATGGGAAATGTTCTTTGGGTTGCTTTAAATGTGTCTTCATAGCTAGTTTCTTGTGTTTGGTTGTACTTCAAAAGTATTAATCTTGGGAAAAAAAAAGAAGAATTATATGTTTCCTAATGCTTGTGCCTTAAAAGACAAACTCAAAGCCCAGTCTTGATCACTGCTGCAGTTTTGGAGATGATAAAACCCTCCATCTCAGCAATAAGCAATGGAAGATGCAAAATATTAGAGGAGTTGTTGATGGTGCCCAGCTGCTTAGTTACTAGAGAGAGAATAAGAAACAAGAAATCCCCCTGGAAGCTCTGCTTCAACATTTACCATGGAGAAAGATGTTTATTTTGAGTTAAGATATTTGAATGAGCAATTTATTATGGTAAGTTTTTATTTAAAGATTCTAAGGATGAACTGTTCTCCTTGGAAAGGCTCTATGGGGCAATAATGAGAATGGATCTAGACTGTCCTAGGATCACACCTTAACCACCCAGCTGGGAGGTATTGGTCAATGTACACTCGGTATTTTGGCTTCTTCCTTTTTAAAATGAACATGACTCGCCCAGCCAGTGTAGTATGGCTCAGTTGGTTGTGAGTGGTCCAATTCACAAAGAGCACCAGTTCGATTCCTGGTCAGGGCATATGCCTGGGTTGTGGTTTTTGTTCCCTATTAGGAGGCATTCAGGAGGCAGCTCATTGATGTTTTTCATGGATGTTTCTCTTCTCTCCCCTTTTCTTTCTCTAAAATCAATAAAAATACATGTTAAAAATAAAATGGACATGACCCTACCTAACTAAGGTTCTTATAAAGATAAAATGGTAATATGCATGCAGTAGTTCAGGATCTGCTAAAGAAAAGTGCTACATTATTGTTCTTATTAATAATAAAATTAAGCAATTCATATTTCTCCTAAATTTTATAATTTACATGAACCTTCCTCTGACATGTGAAAACTGAGAGGAACAGCTTCACATTTGTTTACCTTTTTTGTCATCCTATTAATTTTATAAACTTTTCATGCATAACTTATACATTATCCTATATAATAAAGGGGTAATATGCAAATTGACTGTCATGCCCTCACAAGATGGCTGCCTGTGAGAAGGCCAGCAGGGGGATTAGTGAGGGATGACCAAACAACTGAACAAGCAGGCTGTATGGGGAGACCAGGCCAGCAGGGGGGTTGGTGAGGGACAACCAAATGACTGAACAGCAGGCTGTGTGGGGCAACCAGGCTGGCAGGGGAGCCGTGAGGGGTGTTCAGGCCATGAGGGGTGTTCAGGGCAGTGAGGGGCGACCAGGCCATCAGGGGGGGGGGCAGTAAGGGATGACCAGGTCAGCAGGGGTGGGCAGTTAGGAGTGACCACACCAGCAGGGAGGGGCCAATTGGTGCAACCTGGCCGGCAGTGGGATGCAGTTAGGGTTGACCAGGCAGGCTGGTAGGTGAGTGATTAGGAGCCAGCAGTCCAGGATTGTGAGAGGGACGTCCAATGGCTGAGAGGTCCCAGATTGGAGAGGGTACAGGCTGGGCTGATGGGAACCCCCCCCCCCATACATGAATTTCATGCACCGGGCCTCTAGGAATTCATAATTCATAATTTACAATATATAATCCTATCTAATAAAAGTAATGTGCAAATTGACCGTCACTCCAACACACAAGAAGGCCGTCCCCATGTGGTCAAAGATGGCCGCTCCCATGTGGCCACAAGATGGCTGCCACAAGATGGCCAGCAGTGGAGGGCAGTTGTGGGTGATCAGGCCAACAGGGGAGGGCAGTTGGGAGGGACCAGGCCTGCAAGGGAGGGTAGTTTGGGGTGATCAGACCTGCTGGGGAGGGCAGTGGGGGGGGGGGGACCAGGCCTGCAAGGGAGGACAGTTAGGGGTGACCATGCCATCAGGGGAGGGCAGTTAGGGGCAACAAGACTGCCAGGGAAGCAGATAGGCATCAATCAGACTGGCAGGGGAGTGGTTAGGGGGTGATCAGGCTGGCAGGCAGAAGCAGTTAGGGTCAATCAGGCAGACAGGCAGGCAAGCGGTTGGGAGCCAGCAGTCCTGGATTGTAAGAGGGATGTCCAACTGCCCATTTAGTCCCGATTCCAGTGGGTCCCAGATTGAAGAGGGTGCAGGCTGGACTGAGGGACAACCCCCCTGTGTTCACGATTTTCGTGCACCAGGTCTCTAGTGTATATTATAATTACTTGTATACAGAATTAATAGGGAAATTACTTAAGCTTTTATTTTAAAATTTAGTGACCCTATAGGTACAAACAGTACAATACTCCAAAGAAGTATCTCTGCTCTAAAATTTCTGATGATGTTTCAACTAAACTCTAGACCCATAACAATATGATCGTAATTGTTTTGGTTTGTTTTTAAGTCAATTTATGTTTGATGAGACTTGTGAACAAGTCCTAAATTGTCCTTTTGCCCCACACAACTATGAGTGAAAGTCAATGTAACTTTCTAGAATGTTCATACCTATCTCAGACAAAAGTTGCACCATGCTCACATTCATCTTAATTTGTCATGTGGATGGTTAAAAATTCAAGTCTAGAAGCCAATATACTGAGAAAGATGTAATGAGTTATAGTTTGAAGGATTTCCTCTAAAAAAATAATAATATGGGGGTGGGCAAAGGTAGGTTTACAATTGTAAATACAGTTTATTCTTATATTATTATTTATGCTTGTATTATATATTTTTATATACAAACAACTCTAAACCTACTTTTGCCCACCCTTGTATTGTTACAGAAAATCACAAGCTATAAGAAAGTTTCAAATAATGCTTTCTCCCAACTCTTCTACAACTTGTCCTTGACTTTTACTTTTTTATTTTAAACAGCACTTGAATGATAAAATGTGTTGGTATAGTCCCGTGTTTTTCTGGTGACTATATTCAAACCATTTTACTGAAGATACTATTTTAAGCTACCATTTCAAAAATGTTACCACAAGTTTGTAGATGATTTGTATTCAGTTGTACAAAACAATAGCAAACAATATTTTTTGCATTCATTCTGGCATGGACCATCTATTTTTCTGCCAAAAGGACTCAGGTGCCATTTATCAAGTAAGAATGGTGTCAGGACGTTGTTTTAAGAGCAGCAAGGGCAAAGAGATAGGATAGGTGTCCACATGCGTACACTGGGGAAAATAGGTCCCACCCTTCTCCCGAAGAGCAAGTTTAGCTGTTCTTTGCTGCTAGGTGACTCTTATACTTACTGCTACAAGTGATGTCAGTTGTAAGATTGGTCTTTCCTGTCTTAGATATCAGCGTTTGCATGTGTCCTTCTCCATACTGCCAATATACAAAGAAAAGTCAGAAAAGAACACCAAGCCACAAAACAAAATTAGTATGTTGTAGAAAATGCTTAAACTCGCATCTCTAAGAAATGTGAAAAAGAAAACTGGAAGTTCCCTGTGTACAAGTCAAAGATAACTTCACAAAATATACCAACGTTTTATCAAGAAGTGCCAGTCTTGTAAAGTGCCATTCATTGTGGAAGGGCATATAATTTTATTTTAGTGACTACCCATAGCTTGAAACAGTTTGAAACCTTCTCTTCCATTAAGTGGGAAGTAAATATTCCGAATTTGTGATATCTATATCTATATCTATATCTATATCTATATCTATATCTATATCTATATCTATATCTATCTATATCTATATATCTGTATCTGTATCTGTATCTATATCTAATTTTTGATGGGGTAACTCTTCTTCAAAAACGGTCTATTGTATCTGTCTATCTATCTATAATGATTATGGTGGGCAATGTGTTTTCACTTTTAAAAAATGAGGCAATTCCGTAATGAATTTAACATTCTTTTGTGGTTAATCATTAACTTGAATGGCAACATAACTGAGCTAATCTTTCCAAGATGACGGTTTTCTTTTTTGTTTTTTGTTGTTGTTGTTGTTTGTTTTGTTTTTTGGTAATCCTCACCCAAGGATATTTTTCCACTGATTTTTACAGAGAATGGAAGAGAGAGGAGGGAAAGGCAGCAAGAAACATCCATGTGAGAGAAACACATTGATTGGTTGCCTCGTCATGAGCTAAATCGGCTTGGGCAGATGATGGTTTTTGAAAAAGCCAGAATGAGTTTGGATTTTTGATATATATCATGGATTTTTTAAAAAAATCTTGATGCTGTATATAGATGATATAGATATAGATGATAGAGAGAGATAGAGAGAGGTAGAGGTAGAGGTAGAGGTAGAGGTAGAGGTAGAGGTAGAGGTAGAGGTAGAGGTAGAGTTAGAGATATAGAAATAATCAGTGATCAACCAGAGATTACAGGAAGGCGATACTATGTAGGTCCTTTAAGTTCATCTGTCTCAGTCATTTGCTATATAAATTCCTTCTATAACAAAGTTTCCTAGCCCATATTTATGAACAGAGTTCTCTAGTGAGTACTTATAATAACTATGTATCCCTGAGCCTCATCTTTGGATAGAGGGGCAGGAAACAGCTTTTTAACATGTTTCAGGAAGTTTTGAAATATCATGTTTAGCATTAATTAATGAGTTTGCACTAGAGAATTTCTATGTACCTTCCTTAGAGCATCGCCTAACTACTAACTCAAAGTATGCTTGAATACCCCTAGTGACTACAAAATCATTATCTGCCTAGGTCTCCATACTTTTTAAAATGTATTTGTTTACAACAAATATACCTATATTAAGTGAAAATATGTTTTTCTACTCATTGATATTAATTTTATACTTGTGGTCATGGAGAAAAAATCTGATTTCTAATCCATGTATGAGCTCTTCAACTATTATGTCTAATTTCAGACACTCCCATTGTAGTAATTTCTTGCCTAGAAAAGATCCCTAGTTCCTTCAGTCTTTCTTTATGTGACTTGATTTAAAACTGCACATTTTCTTTGCTCTTCTCTGAATTTTCAGGGGATGTAGTGAGTACTTAGGCTTAACATAAGTCACAGTGGGGAGTCTTCCTGGTCCTGTGACGTGTGCAATCTTGCAGGACTCTCATGTTCTTAAAAAGGCCCCGTGTGTAGTTTGATGCACCGCCGTCCCTGACTTGAAATTTCTAATAGGGTTTGAACAAGGATCCCCACATTTCCATTTTGCACCAGATCTCAAAAATTGTGTTCAACTCTGTGTCCCATCTTTTGTATGATAAAATTGTATAAGTAATTCATTTCTCATGCTCTCTGTAACTCATGTAGCCTGAACATATGTCATCTGTGTCTTGGCAACCACACCACTCTTCAGTTCATATCCTACTTACAACCAAATGTAACTCTGAGATGTTTTTCACTACACACCCAGGTCTCCTTCATGCTGAATTTTTAAAATTGCTGTTGGAAACAAATATAAGATGTTATATTGACTCCCGTTAAGCATAACCTTTATTTGGTCCGTGGTTCCGGAGTACTGACATCTTATTAGCTTCTGATTGTCATCCAACATTTTTGTTGTCCCTCCTAACTACATGTTACCCAAAGAAGTTATAACCCAGTCTTATAAAGACATGACAAATATCATAGTAGGAAGCATTCAAAGAAATATGAGGAGTAATAGATTAAACTAATGTGATCTAATCGGTATGATTGGTTTAAAGGTATTTAAAGTCTCCAGTTTCAGTAGCAAGGGTTTGATCTTTCTCCTTCTTACCTAAATATACTTAGATAAGCCTGCTTGTCATTGAGAACGGGGATGTAAAATTACTACAGTTTTAATGAGGAATTCAGCTAATGGAAGACCTGTTCCTGAAATGATATTGTATTAAAAACTCATCTCAGAGGAGTTGTAATTATTTAATACAAATATTAAAAATCTAGTGTTCTGTCTACCTTGGCAATGAAGTCCACTTGGCTTGGAGCCCCCTGGTAGCCAGTTCCTTTAGTTAATGCTCTAGTATTTTGTGAGAGAAGTTCTCCTCAAGTGAGGAAGATATGTGAGATATATAAATGCATAACCACTTATAATTAAGATTTCTGAATTAAACAATTATTTGCTCATATATGAAGTTCACCCTGTAAAGTTTTTTTTTAAATTTCTTTTTGATTAAGGTATCACATATTTGTCCTCATCCCCCCCATTCCCATCCCAAACCTCTCCCCACGCATGACCCCATCCCCCTGTTGTCTGTGACCATTGGTTAGGCTCATATGAATGCACACAAGTCTTTTGGTTGATTCACCCTGTAAAGTTTTAAGAAAAGTAAAATTGTCTAAGTATGAAGATGTTAGTTTTTTAAAAAGTATTTGTTGTTTAAAGTATTGCATGTGTCTCCTTTTTCCCCATTGACTTCTCCTCGGCCACTCCCACCCCCCAATGGTGTTGGTTTTTATCTCAGCCATCTTTGTGGTCTGGTGATGAAATAGAGATGAATTTGCTCATCTAATAAGTAAAAGTATTAGGTTGAATTAAGTACTAGCCTGATTAACTGAGGTTAGTCTGATTAATTGGATTAAAAAATACTTGTTTAATTTAACTATTTCCCAAACTGATCTCATTAATAATTTACCCAGAAATACAGGAGTAAACTCCTCACAAATCAGAAAACATAACATTAGCCTGGCTGGTGTAGTTCAGTGGTTGAGCATTGACCTAGGAACCAGGAGGTCCACCTCCAGGACTTTGCACTTGCTGTTGGCTCTGCTTGAGGCATCCTTCCTGAGATATGTTTATGGCTGGTGCCCTACTTCCTACAGATCTGCACTGAAATCGCATCTTCTCAGTGGGCACCTGCCTGGTCACAATATTTAAAGTAAAGTTACCTTCTCTAGATCCCCCACATTCATTTGCTGCTTTACTTCTCATTACAGCTTTAATATAGTGTCTTTACCTCATCACCTTATTTAACAACCAGTATACTTTACCTCATCTTATTATCTCTCTTTTACCAAGCTCTCTCAAAGTGTACTCCGATAAAGGCAGTTTTCTTGTGTGTGTGTGTGTGTGTGTGTGTGTGTGTGTGTGTGTGGTGTTCCTACTGTACCCCAGCATCTAGAATAGAATCTGGTAAATTTATACTTTTATAGATGAATAATTGAATGTGTAGGTATATACACATCTGAGCACAATTCCCATGTGCTTTTTAAAGTGTCATTTTAACTGCTACCAAGCACTTCTTGAGATCTGTGTTGTGTGGTTCCTTCAGACTATGGAACCATAATAGAATAATTGTCTTTCTTTTTTTTCTTTTTTTTTTTACTTATGAGCTTAGCCTTCCCTCTTGCAAAGTGAAGCAATATAAATCATTTATACTGTCCCTTCTCTCTAGAGGCATTTCACAAATTTACAGATGTCTGCAATAGTGGAGATTAGAGAGACTTCATGATATGTCCTTCACTTTAGAGATGATGGGTAAATAATAGATCTAAAGTCCATTATCAGTTCATTGCAGCACTGGAAGTAGATCTAAGTTGCTCCTACCAGTGCAGTGATCTGACGCCAAATTCTTTCTTGAATCTGCTATCCACAATGAGAAAACATATTCAGTAACAGACTTTTCTAATGCATACAGCTTTATGTAGGAAAGGAGAAGTTAGACCACATGTAAAGTTATGTGGTTTTTAAAAAAATATATTTTTATTGATTGTAGAGAGGAAAGGAGATGGAGAGAGAAATAGAAACATCAATGATGAGAGAGAATCATTGATTGGCTGCCTCCTGCATGTCCCCCACTGGGGATCGAGCCTGCAACACAGGCAAGTGCCCTGACCGGGAATTGAACTGTGACCTCCTGGTTCACAGGTTAATGCTCAACCACAGAGCCATGCTGGCCAGGCAAAGAGGTCAGCAATTTAGCCATGGGACTTCCTGAGAGAAGAATATTCCAGGCAGAGGAAGCAAGCAGAGGCCAGCAACAGTCAGTACAAAAGCTCTAAGGCAGAAGCATGATGGTCACCTTCAAAGCATAGCAAGGGGATCAGTGGCTCTGGAGCAGAGTGGGCAGTGGAGAACCGTGGGGTGTAAGCTATGAGTGGAGGCGAAAGCCAGAACATATAGTTGCTTGAAATGTCTTGTAAGGACTTTGGATTTTGCTTTGTATGAAATGAAAGGCCAAGAGAGGGAGAACCATAATCTGATTTAAGCATATCATTCTGGCTCCTGTGTTGTATGTGTGAGGATATAGGAGGGCAGCCGTGTAAGCGGGGAGGCCAGTTAAGAATTACAACAATTCACGTTAGAGATGATGAAAGCTCAGACAAAGATGGTGACAATAGAGGTGGTGAGAGATGGTCACATTCTAGTTATATTTTGAAGTTTGAAGATAGACCCAACAGGATTTTCTAACAGATGGGATATGGGGTCTGAGATGAAGAGTGCAGGCTATAATGACAGTAACAGTTGGTGAGTCCTGAGAGACTAGAAGAATGAATCACTATTACCCAAGATTGGAGAGATGCTTGCAGAAGCAGATTCAGGGGACTAGCAGTTGTGTTTTGGGGCAGGATAAGCTTTGGCATTTAACTGGAGATGGTACAGTCAGTTAATAAGTCTGGCATATGAATGAGTATCTGGACTGAAAACAAAACTGAAAGAAGCATCAGGTTATGATGGTATTTAAAGCCATGAGACAGCAGGAGGTCTCCAAAGGAGTGTGTGCACATGAACAGAGTAAGTTCAGTGTCTGATCCCTGCACACTCTCATTAACTGATGTGGAAAATGAAAAACCTCAAATAGCTTAGAATTGGACTTGATAACATCTCCTGGCATAACAGTGAAGAACAGTTATAAAAATAGTTTGAACTTTTTTCTGATCCAAACTACCCTTTAACTACTTTTATAGCTTGATCCTTTTTAGATATACCTCTAGCATAGACTTCCCCCCCCAAAAAAAAAATGAATACATGTCACTTTCCATGATAACTCCCATTGCTTTGTGGTGACCACTTGGAACGCTGGGTAACAGAAGAGATGGAGGCTGGACATGTTTCTTGGGGGAAAAGCCCCATGATGGAGAGGTGAGGCCTTCCACGGAAGCAAAACAGGTAGCGGTTGGCCTGCATGCCTGGGTCTGTTCACGTCAGTCTGTACAAGTCTCATAAGTGAAAATGCACCTTGGGCGCTATTAGTTTGGGGGTCAAACTCTCCTTTTAGAATGTGATAGGATTATGAAGACGACTTGCCAAGAAATCGGCATTTACCTGTCCACCCCTCAAACAAGAGAGTGTGCCCTGCTCTGTTCACTCAATAGTAGTCTTAGTTACTTTTTAAACATTTATCACAAAACTTTGTCAGCTTCTACATTAATTAATTGCAAGTTTGGTACACTCAGTCTACTATTGCACATCAGTAGCAAATTGGAATGAGATCCAGTTATTCCACGATTACTGTTATAATCATTTCATGGAGAAACTTGCCAAGAATAATTAAAAGGTATTTGCAACTTCATTGCTCTTTTATTGGCCATTGGCTTTGCAAACAGAAACTAGTTCTAGCCAAGTGGCACATGTTTCATATACTTTCCCATTTTTTTGTGTGCTTATAACATCTTTTCATTACCAAAGTAGTAAGCAAGTCCAACGGAATTGGTCCCCTGAAAGACAGATGGCAATCCTACACATTACTAAATGGGGCTATGTTTCTTTCCTAAATTTGTAAACTTATACATAAATGATTTGAAATTACTCTTATATCAGCCATATGTATACTCCTTCTGCCATAGCATAAAGAATAAATAGCCTCTTGTTTAATAATTATATGGTATTTTTCATAAAAAGAGACAATCCCGGGTGAGCTTTAAACAGATAAGACATTATGGAATCGAAGTACTGCTAGAAAGTGTGCCTCAGCTTTAATTACACTAAGGAAACTCATTGTCACATGGCTTTTAGATGCACCTAAGTCCACATTCATTACCTCCATGTAACAAGTTCACTTCTACGGGTACTTGGGACACATTTTCAAAACAAATATTCCTAGTTAGTACACTAATAAACAACCTGGTCCTCAAACCCAACCATCTGTAGGAAAACAGGAAATGACATAAGAGTTCAGGAAATGGAAAGAGGAACTAAAATAGTTAATCAACACTTTGGGAGAAAGAAGGACTAGAATTTGAAGAGAATTTATGCACTTGGGGGGTGAGAAGGGGATCCTTCAGCCCAGCCTGCACCCTCTCATAGTCCGGGAGCCATTGGGGATGTCTGACTGACGGCTTAGGCCTGCTCCCCACCCGCTCCTGGCTTAGGCCCACTCTCCTTGGGGAGTGGGCCTAAGCCGGCAATCAGACATCCTTAATGCTGCAGGGAGGCGGGAGAGGCTCCTGCCTCCTTCACTTTGCCAGCCGTGAGCTGGGCTTCTGGCTGAGTGGTGCTCCCTGTGGGAGCACACTGACCACCAGGGGGCAGCTCCTGCATTGAGCATCTGCCCCCTGGTAGTCAGTGCGCACCATAGTGACCAGTTGTTCTGCCATTTGGTCGATTTGCATATTAGCCTTTTATTACATAGGATAGGTCAATTTTGGAGAAATGGGAGGAATGTGTTAAGAGGGTTTGGAGAATGAAAATAGCTTGAGAAAAAATGGAATTGAACTTGATTTATTTAACGGAAAGTGACAAGGTTACTTGGGCTCAGTCAAGGTGTAAGAATCACATGAAAAAATATATTGGCTTTATATAATTAGGTCACTTTGTGGCTTTAAAAGCCAAGAGAAGTTGGTAATCTCCTTAACCATATTCCAGTTCCATAAACACCTTTTATTTAGTAGGAGAAAATATACAACTGGATCCAACTATCCCATAATATGTGAAACAATGCCTTTGTTTTTAATTGAAGCAAAATTTTCCATTAAATAAAGTGACGGGTGTGCCTGTGTATCCATTTATGCTGAAGCACATATGTTTTGTGTTTGCATGTGAATGTTAGAGTTGTCATTTATCACAATAGAAGGTTACAGCTACCCAACCAGTTAGGCACAGGGAGAGCAAAGACTGGATATGGTGAGCTGTGTCACTTTGCTCCTGAGAAATCTTTTCTCCTGTAGTAATCAACACTGACATGTTGTCATCATGAGTGACAGCTACAGACCTCTCATTAGAGGAAATGATTGCACAATGAGGCAGACTGATGAGCTGATTGGTGTTTCCTCAGAAACTCAGCTCCTCCCCACCAGCCCTCTCTGACAACATTGCTGTGTACTATCAAATATATATTTAAGGCAATTCAGCGAGGGCGTCTTCACTTAGCAAAATAGGTTATGATTGCTTAGAAACTTATGCTGCCGAAACCGGTTTGGCTCAGTGGATAGAGCGTCGGCCTGCGGACTGAAGGGTCCCAGGTTCGATTCCGGTCAAGGGCATGTACCTTGGTTGCGGGCACATCCCGGGTGGGGGTTGTGCAGGAGGCAGCTGATCGATGTTCCTCTATCATCGATGTTTCTAACTCTCTATCCCTCTCTCTTCCTCTCTGTAAAAAATCAATAAAATATATTTAAAAAAAAGAAAAGAAAGAAACTTATGCTGAGAGCCAATTCTAACATATCTCTCCCAATTGTAATGATATCCACCATTCCAAGAACTCTTTACTTTTCTGGAGTGCTTTCCACCTTTAGTTTGTACAGCGGTACCCGTGATGTTGAGGGTCAGGTCTTACATTTTGTTTATGCATGAAAAATACAATCTGTGGACAAAGTATTTTCCTGAGGACTGTCTGGTCACTTAAAAGCACAATGTCAGGCTCTTAAGTTCATTTCCAACTTTGCACTTCCAGTTGCAGGTACCTTTAACCAAAATGTGATTCACCTCTTCCTTCCACCAGCAGGTTGGCCCTGGCCCTGGAAAGGGGGTTTTCAAACTTGAGCAAACTTCATGATCACCTACAGGTCATGCTAAACCACAGAGCCCTGGGTTCGACACCCAGTGTTCCTCATTTAGTTATCTGGGGTGGGCTCTGATTTATTAAGAGTGTTGATGGTGCTGCTGGTCTGGAGATCAAGAACCACTTCCCTAGAAGGAAGACTATAAAAGAAGTCCTGCCTCAAGGGATGACTTTTTATTGGTTACATTGTGTTGCCCAGACAATCGGTACCTGGATGTTCCCCCGGAAGCTTTCCTGGATCCCAGTCCCACATGACTCTGACATCTGTCTGGGCACAGTTTGCGCTTGTACCTGAATAAATGTTTTATTTCCTGCTTTGCTTTGGATTTTGTAGCCACACCTCATGGTCTTCATCCACGAGGCAAACAGGCAATGCTCTAAATAGAGAAATGCTACAATTGCATTTCTGAGATTGGTTTTCTGACTTGCTAGTATCAGGGCACTGATGCAGTAACATTGTGGCTAAATTCTAAGTGGCACCAATACTTGTAGAACCGTTCTAAAGGTAACTTGGGTCAAACTAATCAGCTTGGTCTGTCTTTTTAATGAATGGTCCAGCTGTGAAAATGGAGATATGTTCATTGTCCTAAAGAAAATATCTTAGATATAAACTATGCTTATTAGCCATAATCAGACTGCTTCTTGGGATCCTTCTAATCCAAAATGACTATAGATGCCCTGAAAGATAATAACTAAAAACCTGGCCCACAGCCAATAGAGCAATTGAAAGCTAAGACGTAAAATCTCATCTTCACCCAAACCATGTGCAGTATTCATCTGTGCACTCAAAAATATTTATTTAACTCCTACTATGTGCCAAACATGTTTCAGGAACTGGGTGCACCGCAGTGAACTGGAAATCAAAGTCTGCATTTGTGGGACTCACATTCTCGTGGGGAGAGGCACGGTAAATAAGGAAACAGATTAATAAACCAGATAACTTCGGACACGTTAGGTG
This sequence comes from Eptesicus fuscus, assembly GCF_027574615.1. Lineage (NCBI taxonomy): Eukaryota > Metazoa > Chordata > Mammalia > Chiroptera > Vespertilionidae > Eptesicus > Eptesicus fuscus. The sequence goes on from NC_072484.1 coordinate 85,495,847, forward strand.
CTGTATAGGAGCTAAAGCGGGACAGCATGGTACTGTGGCCGGGGGTGTAGAGCTACTTTGGATGGAGAGATCTGCCTAGGCCAGTGATGGTGAACCTATGACATGCGTGTCAGCACTGACATGCATAGCCATTTCTATTGACACGCGGCCGCTGAGGCGACCACATGCCGAGGATGAAACATTTGCTGCTCCTGAGGATGAAACATTTGCGAAATAATGTTTTTTCCTCAAAGTGACACACTACCCGAGTTATGCTCAGTTTTTTTGGCGAAGTTTGACACACCAAGCTCAAAAGGTTGCCCATCACTGGCCTAGGCCTCGTTGAGGAGGTGGCGTTTGGGCTGAGACCTGAATGATACGAAGCAGTCACCCATCTGTATCTCTGGATGGTAGTTAGTGGTGAGGTTTGAAGTGATGGTAGAGGAAAAACGTTTAGGAAGAGGAAGCAGTAAGTTGCACATGCCATGAGCCTGAAAAGCCCAAGGCCTTGTTGGCCTTGGAGGGGAATTTTATTTTCTTCTAAGCACACTGGAAAATGATGGAAAGTTCTGATTTATATTTTTTAAAAATTATCAGCAGATAGCAATGGATGATTCATGGAGAATCCAAGGTAGGAGAGTTAAACTGTACCAGTTAAGAGGGGATTTCATCCAATCTTAGTGTCAGACATTGACTTCAAATTTGCAGCTATGGCTTATTTAACTTCAAGGCCATTATTTCCTCCTGCAGATCCAAATTTCATACAAGGAATTAGGCTCTTGTCCTAGATACAACCTTATAAAGGCCATTCTGCCTGAGGAAGGAATTGCTATCTGCTGATAATATAATAGTGAACTAGGTGGTAGCACTGGATATTTTGGAGTTGGATCTGAAAAGACTTGCTGAGAAATGGATTTAGGAGATGTGGTAGATGCTCTTTGTACCCTGTCTAGATACCCTTTGCTGGCTGGAGAGTCATCCTGTAGCTTTTAGAGTGTTGACTACCAAGAGCTTATAGTTGTCTCTGTCAATCACTTGGTTCCATCTGAGACCACATTTTGCTTTCTGCCATTCTTGATCCATCTCCTCTCATCCACCATCTCCCTACAGCAGTGGGGTTCAAAGAATGGTTTTGGGAAAAGTAGCATCAACATTACCTGGGAACATGGAACTATGACTTCTCAGATCGCACCCCAGACCTTCTTAACTAGAAATTCTGCAGAGGGACTCCAAGATTCTGTTTTAATAACCCTTGAAGATGATTCTGATGCTGCTCAAGTTGAGAACCACTGCAGTAAAGCTCATGCCCAATAAGTCACTTGAACAGTAATCCTTCATGGCCCACCACTAGGAAAGGCACCCGAAGACAGGGAATTAGGGAAAACAAGAATGGAGGGCAATTCCTCGGATTTGGGTATGAGCTTCCTGACATACTTCGATGAACTAAAATGGGAAAGACCTGGTGAGGAGCAAGTTTGGAGAAATCAAGATTTCTATTTTGAACTTGGTTAAGATTGAGGAACTTGCCCTAGCCATTTGGCTTAGTGGTAGAGCATTAGCCTGTGGGCCAAAGGGTCCCGGGTTCGATTCCAGTCAAGAGCATATACCTCGGTTGCAGGCTCCTCCCCAGCCTGGGCCCTGGTCAGGACTCGTGAGGGAGGCAACCAATCGATGTGTTTCTCTCACATCAATGTTTCTCTCTGTCTTTCCCTCTCTCTTCCACTCTCCCTAAAAACCAGTGGGAAAATATCCTCGGGTGAAGATTAAAAAGAAAAAAAAAAAAGATTGAGGTACTTATTAGATACCTGAGTGGGAATGCCATGTTGGTAATTAATGTACAAGATGAGATCTCACGTGAAAAGTCAGGACTGAAGTCATACATTTTAGAGCCTTCAGTATATGGATAAATAGACCTAAAAAGAGATCCTGGAGAAATAAAGAAAAGGGGTTGCAAGAACCTCTAATTTTTGCCTCTAATGTTTGCATGTTTGGAAACTATACAACGTACATTGAGGTGACTTATTTCTCTAAGATGGTATAAAATAATTGTATTGGTTCCAAAAATATGTAGGCCAGAAGAAATAATAGCTAAATGAACTAAGAATATGAATCTTTGTACTGTGTCTATGCAAAGGCTTAAATAGATTTTGCTAATTATTAATTAAATAATTCAAGTCTGATTTGGCTTTAAGGATGTATAACCTGTTTAAGCTGCTAACTAGAGAGGGTTTCTTATGGAAGATAGTTATGTGTACATACATTAGACACCAAAAGAGCAGAACTTGGTAGGATGTCAAGAAGGCAGTTCTATCCCTGCATCCAAATGCGAGATGTGAAACAGAGAAATACAAAGATTGATGTTGGAAGACAGCCTGGAAGTTATAATGTTTTCACAACCATCTATAAAGATAAAACTATTTTAATGATCATAAAGAAAGTGCTTCATTGTAAAGAAATTTTTATAATTTTATACAGTAAAATCATTAAAAGTTAAATTTAACTGTGTCCAATAACTCTATGAATATCTTAAACACCACTGCTTTCTTTCTAACGTCATTTCCAAATTTTCCTTTAGTTAAGCATTTAGTAAGATAAAGTAAGTCTCACATAATTTAAAAATACATTATATTTTCATTATTTAATGCCTATAAAAACACCACCCACATTGCACACCTGTTAGCCTCAGTTGTGTCAATTCCTTATGATGCAAAATTTAACCTAGTTTCCAGAAGCAGATTGCTGGAACAGATCTTAACTTTTTTTTTTCTATTTAGGGACTAGCATAGGTGAGGCAAAACAAAAAACATGTAAGGGGCATCCAGGGCTGACTCATCTTCCAGAAGTGATTTTTCTGTGTGCATATGGCCCTGAGTAAGGGAATCGATCTCTCTCTGCTCAATTTTCTTGTTTATAAAGTGACAATCCTATAGGGATATTGTGAGTACTAAACAGTATAACAGCTGTAAAGCTCAGAACCCCTAACTTTACCTCCAGTGCCACCAATCTGTGAGCCACAGGGATGCCCAGTTAGGCAAAGGCATCATTTGATGGACAGTATCTGTCTAAGAAGAATAAACTTTTGTTAAGACTTTTCTAATAAATATGCCAAGAACCATGATGGAAATTTTAAATCAGTGTTGATATTCCTGTGTCATAAAAGAGAGAAGTATAACAAATAAATATAAATTAGTCCAAAGACAAGAGCAAGTCCATGTAGGCTTAAAGTTCAAACGCATTATTCTGGAAAGACATACTATGTTGCTACTTTTATTCATGTCCAGTCCTTGTGAACTTGGGAAAAGGCAAGAATTTTTCTTATGTTAGTCTCCAAATGATACCTGTGAGATAAGATCTGATTTTGGCCATCAAGTGTCTCTGAAACAAGAGAATTTGAATGAATGGCTCAGGATTTGTGTTTTATAGGTATATCTCATGAAGTAACTACAGAAAATATGCTTTTATCACAAAAAGAAGAAATTGCCATTAAACAAAGGTAGTTTTCTGCCCTACACAACAAAAATACATGTCTAAGAGGTATTCATCTGTGCTAACGCCAACCTCCTTCCTGACAAGGTGTCAGTGAAAATGAGCTCACTGAGACGCATCCCAGTTCCCGTGGGGAAAGGAAGACAGAGAGGGCACAGAAAATCTTACACTCAGGCACTAGAAGAGGTCTGAGAGCAGCTTCCTGCAGTATTCCCATGAGTTACCAGGCAAAGACAGCACATCTTAAAGAAGACAGAACTGCCCCATCGGCTTACATTTCTTCATTGATCTCCTTCCCGTGACTTGAAAGTACCCCGACAGAGACCTTTATATTGATACTAGTTGCAAGTGTGAAATATAAAGATAATATAATGGATGGTCTCAGTAATTCTTCCTGACCGAATAGTAAAAGCCATGATAATGCACTGCAGCAATGGACCAAATGCGGCCATGGCCCCACTGAAATCACATTGTGATTCCCATAGCCGTCCATCCTCAATCCCTCAGGAAGAAGATCTTGCAAAACTCTGGAGTAAACAGGCTGCAAACCTGGCTCCAGTATCAGGTAAGACACAACTTCCCCCAAACACAGGGCAATCGCAGTTAAAATGCCCAAGTTCCATGTAAAATGCCGGTCCTCCTCATTGGGCATAGTATAGAGCCACCAACATAATTCTTAAATAGAAGCACTAGCAAATGGCTTAACTAATGGCATTAATATCAGTTGTTCTTTCCAGGGATTTGATTGATTTCAGCAGGTAATAAATTCCTACACTGGCTCATTTCTTTTACAGAAAGAATGCATTGAAGAAAAGTACCACTGGATTTATTTATGGACTATGGTGCTAATGGAAGGGAAAGAGTTTAATGAAGAGGCTCTGAGATTCAAAGCCTGTTATGATATTAACTAACACCAGCCCCGCACCACACATGTACCTCAAGATGCTACTTTTGGTCTCATGTAAAAGGGCGGGTGCTTTCAGATGTGGTGTAACTGGCCTAAGCCCATTCTGCTGTGGGAAACTAGGAGTAGGAAAATGCTGATGATTGAGCTTCAACTGGAATGGGGAACCTCCAAAGGGAGTTGAATAGTCACTGAAATTGAAAATGTATGTGATGGATATTCAGCAGAGTTGTATGTACAAAGTGGGTGGCTGAGATTGGAGGTGGGCACATAAATCTGTCAGAGGGAGAAAATTCAGGGAATAGTGTTGTGGATTTTGACCCACTATGTAGTCAGAAGTCAGCCTGTATGAGCTCTTTAGCACATGAGCAGTATGTTGTAGATTCCTGACATTACCGGTAACATGTCTCCATTCTTACATAGAACACCTTTTATTCAGACGGTCTTTCGATTTGGAACCTTCTGTCTTATTATTTTTCTCTCCATCTATTCTTCACATGGAATTTCCTCCTGTAAGATGTACCTAGAAATGTGTTCTACATTCTCATTTTAGACTTGATTTGAAAATCTTGCTACTTAGCCATTCTCTTTCTGCATAGAATCTGGGTTTGAGACTTACCTTTGAACTTTTGTACCCGGAAGTATGGTCAAATGTTTCAGAATCAATCTGAGCCATTATGCTGGAGCAAAATCTGGAAACTCCCTGCTCAAATGGCCTTGACCTATTGGTTTCTGGAGTTTGAGATTGTTCATGGAGGGACTGAGGCATGTGGGCATCACAACCCTTCAGGGCTCAGACTATTAGCTATTTGATTATTAGAACAGAAATATTTCAGTATTTAGTAAACAGGATAGCCGTAATCATGCATGGAATTTAGCTTTTGAGTTGCAAATTATAAAGCCATCAATTTGCCAAAGGACAGTTCTATGAATATACAAAGAGCCTGTCATCAGTTCATCTCTGTGACCTCTCTCTCTCTCCTCCAAATGCACATATCCAATTGGGCAAATTCTACAAGCGGGACTAAAAATACAGGGTTACAAGGCATAGGAACAATTTTCCAGTGATGAACCTAGTCCTAATCTATCGAGCACTTTAATATTTGATAAGAGAGTAATACAAGAAGAGAGGAGGAGAGGAATAAAAATGCAAAAATATAACGGCTGTTTCAGGTTGACTTTTACTTTTTAAATTAATAGAGTAAAACTTTGACCAACAAAAGAGACAGTGGTGTCTCCTGCATTGTCTTCTTGCAATCTTGAAGAGGCTGGAGTATTGTTCATAAGAGAATGATGGGAATGAGCTAGGAAGAATGCGATTTCATGCATAACTTGGGGGAAAGTCACATGATAGAGAGATGGACAGAATAGGTTTGGGATCACTAAGCAATCAGTCAGTTAAACATATTTCTGAGGGAGTTAAGAAGGTATATGAGGGAAATTATTTGTCCTCAATTGGCTTGAAAGTTATTTGAACCAAACAAGCCAAAAACACATGAAATCAGTTAAAGATCAATTCAATAACAGGTAAAATAAAATTATAAATTTGTGATTCAGACTATAAATTACTCAGTAGTGTAGACAAGAGGAAGATCAGTGAAGAGAAGGGTCTTTCAGGGAAAGCTTTACTTACAGGATTAGCAAATAGTGCTGTGATCCTAGCCAAGGTCAGGAGAGGCATAGGGAAGGGCATCTTATCCTGAAGATATGGAACATGATTCTTTTTGACATCTGGGAAGTGTGAGGAACTAACATGGAACTTGCTGTGGTCACATTCAGCTAGTATTCAACACACCTACTGTTCACGGGCTTCTAATATGAGGTGGAGTTTGGAATAAGACTGCTTGCCCTAGCCAGTTTGGTTCAGTGGATAGAGCATCAGCCTGTGGATTGAAGGGTCCTGGGTTTGATTCCAGTCAAGGGCACATGCCCGGGTTGCAGGCTTGATCCCTAGTAGGAGGCATGCAGAAGGCAGCCGATCAATGATTCTCTCTCATCATTGATGTTACTATCTCTCTCTCTCCCTCTCCTTCCTCTTTGAAATTTATATATATAACAAAAATTGCTTGAGTTCAGGTCCCGGTTCTGCTTGCAAGTTGTGACCTTGACTAGGAGCCTCCATTTCCTCATAGGACTATAATGACAGCGCTTCTGTAACAGGTTAATGTATATAAAGTGTCTACATGGACCTGGTTTGTAGAAAAGCTTACAGCACACTGTCATTAATAACTATTGTTTCCTTGGTTAAACTATTGGATTAAGGTTAATTACATCAACTAGAAGATGGTTCCCTCTGCTTTGCTTTGCTAAAGGGAAGCAATCTGTAACAGCACAGATACCCCCATGGAATGACGTAAGCATTAATTAGCTTCGTGACTTTGTATAGGTTTCTTGCCACACTTCTCATCTCTACAACAAGAGGAGGGTGCAGTAATCTCTGAGATTCCTCCAGTTGAGATATTTTGAATCTAGTTGTATGAATTGATAGTAACACCTGCTCATTTTTCGGTCTCATAAATGACCTGGACGTGGTAAAAGCAGAGGATGACAGTTTCTAGACTCTATTCAGGAGGAGAAGAGGGGGAGGTTTATTGATTTAATTTTCCAATGCTTTTTTTGGTTTTTTTTTTTTTCATTTCCAAGTCAATTTACATTAGTAAGTAAATGTTATTTAACCTAAATTATAAATATTTTCTTTAATGGCTTCAGAATTTTGTGTATTATTTGGAATGGCCTTCTCCATTCTAAGACTATACGAGGAGTCTTGGTTTATTCTAGTAGTTGTTTTATGCATTTATTTGCAATTCTATTTATATCTTTTATGCATTGGAATGCATCATGTTTTCCTGGTTGTGGGCAGACGCTGACTTTATAAATATTTTCCAAATGGCTGCACAGTTGTCCCAACTACATTTATGTAATTATTCATCTTTCCCTAATGGTTTGAGATTATATGTATTTTCCCATTTATATCAAGTTATAAATGGGAAAATACATATATTTTTCCTGTTTCACTTTCTCTATATTCACACTCGAATGCTTTGTGTGGCAACTTACAATGTAAGCTCAGGCATATTCCACACCTTTTTGATGATTAAATGTTCTTTTTCTGAAGAAGGCAGCAATAATAGCATGTCCCTCAGAGATGTCGCACATGTGGGATCAAATAATGCTCTAAAGAGTTTACCATAATAACTGGCCTCTTCTAAACTTCCAGTAAATATTAGCTATTATTACTAAATCATAGCATTATTGTATGTTCTTCCTGCTGCTGAATTATATTTTGTAGTCATTTCCAATATTGTGTGTATGTATTCAAGGAGAATTTGAATTTTTGAGAATTTTTTGAGAAAGCTTTCTTAGTCCTTCCTAATTCTAAGGATTAGTCCTGCCCCGAGAAATCTTTGTTCTAGACAAGAAGCCCCCCCACTGCCCTAGGCCACGCCTGCCCCAGTTAATTATGTGTTGCCCTTTCCTCTTGGAAATAAGCTAGAGGCTCTCTCCTGTTTAAAACAAAGGCTGATACCCTGCTGGTCCCATTTTCACAAATCTGGCCAGTTTCATCTCTGTATTTCTAACTCTAAGGGGGAAACTTTACTCATAATCAAGGATGAGCAGCTGAGATGAAATCCAGTAACTGTGAACCTGTGTAGGGAGAGTGTTGGAAAGATCCAGGCACAAACATTCATAAGTGATGTAACATCTTTGTGTTTGCTCCCAAACCAGGATCTCAATATTTTTTTTTTTTAAATTAAGGCATCATTGGCAACAGAATATGTCCCTAAGCAGCAAAGCTCATAAAAAGTGACTTTTATAACTTGATTGTTAATTAGATTGTTTTTTTTTCTTTTTTTCAGGGCAGAAAATCTAGCATAGAATTTTATAACAGAAGAAGGAGCCAAAGGGAGATAAATTTCTTACGTACTAGCAAGTGAACTGAACTTTTGATTTCAGTGTTCACACTTAGGAGGTTTAGCAGAGAGAGTATCCGTGCTTCTCAACTTATTCATTTGATTTGGGGAGGAAATATACATCTATTTCCAATCTGGTAAAACACCACAGCATCCCAGGTCATGAGAGACAGTATTGCTGTTGGGTAAAATAAAACTGGACACAAATAGAACTGTAGATTACAGCACTTAGATGGATGTTGTGGTTTATTTGTTTATTCTTGAATCTTGAAATCAATGTAGGTTGAAAAGAAAGAAGTATATTTCACCATCATGAAGCCTAGAGGATCAGCTGCTAAGTCAGAAATGTATTTCTGCATTTCTACCTACACCCATGAAAGCTCTGTCCTTGGGCACCTCTGTCATGTGCCCAAGGACAGAGCTTTAAGAAATATTTTCCATGGAAGTTGAATAATCAGACAGTCAAAATTTGGAATCACTCCCAGTTCTTCTGAAGTAAAGTTAATTAATCTGGAAGCACATCATTTGTGTATAAGAAATTCAAGAGAAGTGTAATTTGCTCAGTAATTAGCTTTAACTTCTCAGATACATTTTTCAAAAATAGGCATTACAATCTTACCCTTTTCTTTTTCTAACCAATTTTATTTATTTTTATTTTTTATTTTTTAAATATATATATTTTTTATTGATTTCAGAGAGGAAGAGGGGGGGAGAGAGAGAGAGATAGAAACATCAACGATGAGAATCATTGATCGGCTGCCTCCTGCATGCCGCCCTCCTGGGGATCGAACCTGCAACCCAGGCATGTGCCCTTGACCAGAATCGAACCTAGGACCTTTCAGTCTGCAGGCTGATGCTCTATCCACTGAGCCAAACCAGCTAGGGCTCTAACCAAATTTTAAAAAAACTATATTTTTTTCTTATTTTTATTGATTTCAGAGAGAAAGGGAGAGGGAGAGAGAGAGAGATAGAAACATCAATGATGAGAAAGAATCCTTGTTTGGCTGCCTCCTACACTCCCCACACTGAGGATCGAGCCCACAACCAGGTGTGTGCCCTGATGGAGAATTGAACCATGACCTCCAGGTTCATAGGTCAATGCTCAACCACTGAGCCACACAAGCCAGGCAAAATATATTTTTACTAGAGGTCCAGTGCACGAAATCGTGCATGGGAGCGGGGTCCCTCAGCCCGGCCTGCACCCTCTCCTATCTGGGACCGCTGGCTCCTAACCGCTTACCTGCCTGCCTGCCCAATCACCCCTAACCACCTCTGCCTGCCTGATCGCCCCTAACTACTCCCCTGCTTGCCTGATTGCCCCTAACCACCTCTGCCTCGCTCTGCACCCGGGACCCAGGATTCCCTCCTCCAGCCAGTTGCAGGCACCTGGAACTCAGGCTTCCCTCCCTTTGGTAACCAGGATCTGGGCCAGCTTCTCCTGGGCTGGCTGCAGCTGCAAGGGACTGTGGGTGCCCAGCTTGTCCCTCTCCCCGGCTGCAGGCACAGGTGCAGCTGCTGGTGCCCGGGACCATGGGGTGGGCAGCTTGTCCCTCTCCTGGGCTGCAGCCTGGCTGGTCCCCATACCACTCTTGCAAGCTTATTTGTGCCTGACTGGTCCCCATTCCTCTCTTCCCAGTGTTGAGTGTCTGAGCCATTAAGGCATGACGACCATTTGCATATTAGCTTTTTATTATATAGGATTGATTTCAGAGAGGAAGGGAGAAAGAGAGATAGAGATAGAAATGTGAATGATAAGAGAGAATCATTGATCGGCTGCCTTCTATACGCACTTTACCAGGGATCGAGCCTGCAACCCTGGCATGTGCCCTGAACGGGAATCAAACCATGACCTATTGGTTCCAACCATGTCTGGTTGTTAAGCATGTTTATCTCACTGGTTAATCTTGTCGTAGAAGGAAAAAATCCATTGTTGGCTTTTCCAGCACAGTTGAGTTCTGTTGCATCTAAGTCCTCAATTGTGACTGATTGTTTGACTGGAATGTACAGAAAATAGTGTTTAGCATCTTGAATAGAAACAGATGGCTCATGCTTCCCTGAAAGCTATTTTCTCATCTATTTCATGCAAAACAAGTCCTCTATCTGTTGTCCTCTAACTGCAGCCTTATCTTCACCCATATGCATTTTGTGATGATGATGTGGACAAAAGAACTTGCATACAAGTTCTTTAGGAAATGAGACTTAAATTATATTATATATAAATTTTGAGTCATATTGTTTATACCAAGTTGGAAAATGTAGAGTAATTCCTGGGGTCAGGTTTTACTTCATGTTATTGGACACATTCTAAATCCAGATGGCTATTTAACCAGTTTCTGTCAGATACCTTAATGACTGCCACACTTATTGTGAAATGATCATAATAATTCTAGTTACCACTCATCACTTTAGATAATTTAAAAGAGATATTTTTCTTGTGATGAGAACTTAAGGTTTACTCTCCTAGCACCTTTCAAATATGCAGCACAGTGTTACTGACTATAATCACCATGTGGTACAATACGTCCTCATGGCTTATTTTATAACTAGAAGTTTGTATCTCTTGTCTTTTGAATTTTTCTACATTAACACATTATGGCATTTCAGAGCTTCAGTATTATCTCTTTTTAAGTTTCTTATTCTTCTAGTAATGAATACAAAAGGATTTTTAAAGGATCTGTATTTTTTTTATTTCAAAACTACAGAAGTCCACAAAGAGGTAATTCTAATAATGCTACATTTGAATCTATCAATAGTTTAAAGTCTATATTGTATTTTTACTCACAGTGACACCCCTCCCCCCAAAATGTCTATCACAATGGATTAAAAATGGAATTTGAAACTTATTATAATACTAGAGGCCTGGTGAATGAATTTGTGCACGGGTGGGGTCCGGCTGGCCTGCCCCAATGGGAGCCGATAGGGGCCAGGTTGGTGGGGGCGAGGGGACGAGAGAGGTTGCGGGGGCCGATCGGGGCCACGCTCGGGCCAGTTGGCTGCCAGAGTGCACGTCATAGCGACCAGTCATTCTGGTTGTTCCAGCATTCTGGTCACTTGGCTTTTATATATATAGATATCTAGCCCCTTTAAGATTATGTTTTTCATTTTTATATATCTTGCTCATATATTATTTGATATAATTTTAGTCAAACCTATTAAATACTGTACACATTTTCTTAAAGTGTACAGTCCAGGAAATATCATGTTTGTCATAAGTAGAATTTCGAAGGCAATGGAGTTCCCAAGCAGCCCACAGCCTTCTGTCTGGCAAGGACCTGGGCATGCCCTGGACGCTACAGTTAGCCAGAGTCTTCATCACTCCCTTCCTTTTGTCTTTATATGGAGTGTGTGATCACTGGCTTACAGAGACTTATGTGGTAAAAAATCTCCTATAACCTGTTCATGATTGTTTTACTTCAGGTTATTTTGCTCACCATTTTCTGCAAATCAACCCCTGCCGCTTAACCCTCTTAGCCTGCTTCTCCTTTCCTAATAAATGGAAAACTGGAACCAGAAAATGGTCCCAATGTCAAGTGTAATGCTGAAAGTCAATTGAATCTAAATGGACATGTTAGAATAATAGCAGATGTTGAACATTTATCCATTCAACATATAATTATTGAGCACCTATTCTGTGTTAGGCCTTATTCCAGTTTTTGGATATTTCAAATCATGTAGTAGGAAATAAGTGATGAATAATGATAATGGAAGTGTTGTTTAAACAACTTACTTTACTATAAATTTAATCTTACAATTGGATTTTAACCAGACACCATATAATTGCCTTGTAAGACTAATCATCATACTTTACTCACTTATTGCAGGTAGAATAAATGAAACATCGAATAGAGTTGTTGTTTTTTTGATACAAAACATGCATTCCATACAAACAGATATCCTTCTTTGGCTATTATAGTCGAAATAACTGATTGATTTTAATTTTTATCTTTCAATAGCAGGCACAGTACCGGTATAATGCATTTTAACTGAAAATTGACATTTTATATCAAGGAAAAAGAGGCTGAATTATAAAAATTAATGTTGAATCTATCTTATCAGGCTTACAGGCATAACAAAAAAAAAGAAATAAAAATCATTGTATTCTTTATATCCAGGATTGGTACTATTTTTACATAATCATATTGCTTTGTGGTAATATAATTTTTACCTTTACATATTAATTTTTATTAACTTTATTTATTTATTTATTTATTGTTAATCCTTACCCGAGGATATTTTTTCATTGATTTTCAGAGAGAGTGGAAGAGAGAGGGAAAGACAGAGAGAAACATTGATGTGAGAGAAACACATGGACTGGTTGCCTCCTGCACAAGCCCTGACCAGGGTCCAGGCTGGGGAGGAGCCTGCAAATGAGGTACATGCCCTTCATTGGAATCGAACCTGGAACTCTTTGGTATGCAGGCCGATGCTCTATCCACTGAGCAAAACTGGCTAGGGCTACATATTAATTTTTAAAGATAGGCTTTAAGAATGTGAGATTATTATTCATCTTTCATCGATCTATTTAAAAATGGCATATGCTAAATAGTCAGGAATACACGTTTTGGAAAGTCTAAAAACAAAACAAAACAAAATCTTTGGACACCCGGTATACTTTATGCAGGATGATTTCCTAGTATTCTATGAAAACAGGCAAACCAATACAAAGTAAAGATGTTTTCTTTATTTCTAGGGATGTTAAATATATATATCAAACCCATTGGATCTACTAGCCTTAAATAGACCCTTAAGGTACATATACATTTATTTTAAACAAATAATTCAAGAGGCATTACACTTTTATATTTTCATGCAGTTTCATTGCTTAGATGGTCATTCTTTAAACATTTTGTAAGCTTCTTTTCCTTTCCTGTGTCACTTAAATAACCTGTATATGAATATTTTGATAAGTGTTATTATGGTTAATAGTTACAATTATTGAGAAATTGGCATTTATTGAATGCTTACTGTGGAATCTGTAGATTTGTATTCTCATTTGATCCACACAGCCACCCAGTGTGGCAGGTACTATTATTACTGTCTAATAAGAGCCAATACGTCAGTGATTATAAAAGTATGTCAAGGTTATAGTGATGGTTTTACTATAGTTAATAATTCTACCTCTTGAAATACTCCATTTGTTCCTTCCCCAATGTTTCTGGCTTTGCATTTCCTATTTTATTGTATCCTTTAATTTGATTTTATATGTTTGGATTTCTCCCATAAGACCAAATGGCAGGGCTGGCACAGGGAGATATAGTGATGTGGAGTTTGGGCACAGACACGAGTAGAGACAAAAGTTACAAGCAAGGAGACTCCAGAATTGAGCAGGACCAGGGCAGGTGCTGGTATATCTAGTGCTTGGTATAGCATGTTGCTTTTATAGACCAGGCAGCAGAAGGTCAGGTTCAGAGTTCTGTACATAGCAGAGAGCTGGGCACAACACAGACCCTCTCTAAGCAGTTTCAAAGGAGTAATTAAATGAATGAACAAGCCCAGTCAGCATGGCTCAGTGGTTGAGCATTGACCTATGATCCAGGAGGTCACGGTTTGCTTCCCAGCCAGGGCACATGGGTTAGGGCACCTGCTTGTGTTATGGGCTTGATCCCCAGTGTGGGACATGCAGGAGGCAGCTGATCAGTGACTCCCTCATCACTAATGTTTCTACCTCTCTCTCCCTCGCCCTTCCTCTCTTAAATCAATAAAAATATGTATATTTAAAAATGACTTACCAAAAGAAAATGGTCTAGTACCGTGGTCGGCAAACTGCGGCTCGAGAGCCACATGTGGCTCTTTGGCCCCTTGAGTGTGGCTCTTCCACAAAATACCATGGCCTGGGCAAGTCTATTTTGAAAAAGTGGCGTTAGAAGAAGTTTAGGTTTAAAAAATTTGGCTCTCAAAAGAAATTTCAATCGTTGTACTGTTGATATTTGGCTCTGTTGACTAATGAGTTTGCCGACCACTGGTCTAGTACCATCAGGCCCTAAAGTAGTTAGAAATCAGCCTCCAGGAGATAACTTTCATTTCTAACTGCTTACTATATGCCAAATATTGTCCTGAGCAGCTTCTGATGCCACGCTTCATTAAACCCCACAACCATTTTATGAGACAGTACATATACCGTCAAGGCATGTGAGCAGCAGGGAAACCAGCAGCAGGGTGTCTGGGTTTTGCAGGAATGCCAATGAGGTAGACCTAACACGTGGCAGAGATGCTATGGGAAGTAGCAAGTGACGCCATCACTGTTCCTCAGGGCCTTGTTTGCTTTGTTTTCCTGCAGGGACTTGACTGATCAACACGGGAAACAGCAAATTGCACGATTTCCCGAGCCTAGAAGCAGAGATTCTGGTAACCCAATACCTGGGGCTCTCACTGCTCCTGAGTGAGGGACCAAGGCCACAGGTGTAATGAGCAGACAGGGTAGGGATGGGCCAACATGCAGACATGATCATTGGTGAGTATCACGGCTCATGAGCAAGTGATGATGCACAGATGCAGCCTGTGGACTAACTCAGCAGCACGAGTCCCAGTCCTTGGGGTTTTTCTACAAGAAGAGAGGCAAGAGTTACAGTAAAAATGCAAAGCACTAGCAGCAAGGAGTTTGGAACTCCGTGCCCAGTACACAAATTATCACCTGCCCTGTTTTTACAAATGGCCTTCCTTGACCTCGGTGTACTGGTTTCTTCATCTGTAAAGTAGGAACACTGAGCATAGGCTAGGAGACAAGGAATTCTTTTTAAAAAAATATATTTTATTGATTTTTTACAGAGAGAAAGGGAGAAGGAGAGAGATAGAGAGTTAGAAACATCAGTGAGAGAGAAACATCGATCAGCTGCCTCCTGCACACTCCCTACTGGGGATGTGCCCACAACCAAGGTACATGCCCTTCACCGGAATCGAACCTGGGACCCTTCAGGCCGCAGGCCAATGCTTTATCCATTGAGCCAAACCAGTTAGGGCAGGAGACAAGGAATTCTGATAGATTTCAGGGCTGTTTCCTGTGATCTGTGCCTCTGACTTCATGTCCCGGTGAAAAGCACCATTAACACTCCATCTGTAAGGCTCATTTGGCTTCTTTTGATCCTATTTTGCATCCTAAGGGCAAATTACAATCACTCATTTATCCAGTGCTCATAAACCTGTATCCAGAACCGAGACAGTTTATGGAATACCTCTCAGACTCTTGGAGTGATTGGCCTGATGGTTTGGGTGGGTGTGACTTTGGGGTGGGGTGGGGTAGATGAAAATAGAGGAATTAGCATTTCCTAGCCATATTCAAAAGTAAAATCAAGACTAAACCGATCCTAATCCACTGGTAAGTTTCTATGGAATTCTTTCCATATCTTACTATTTTAGGAGAAAAAATTGTTTTGAAACTGAGTACTAGAAAAGGGCTATCAGTTACTCATTAACCAGGCATCCGATGCCTAAAACAGTTGGTGTACTTGCTAGCTTCTCACGCACCCGGGACATGCTGCAGGCAGCCATTCATTCTGTTCTGTTTGTTGCTGAGTGTCAGCTGGAGAACACAGCTGCGTTCCAGGCCCTCACTTTCACTGAAGCTGTGTATTTGTTATCCAGCCCACGAAGCCCACCAGCAGTGTCCGGGGCTGTGTGTCATTGTAGGAAGGAAATCTTTGGTGTCTTCCTATCCGAAGGTGTTTCCACTGACCCATTAAGGAAGGGTATGCCTTCTGAGAGGCCTGCCAAAGGCCGGCAGTGACGCTCTTTCTCAGAGCAGAGATAATTGGCCCCCACAGGAGTGAACGCCAGGACCTGGTTGCTTAAGTGAGGCTGTCAGAAGTGGCTTCAGGGTCAGGCCCACAGTCTAGGCGGCCTCCCAACTCGCTGCTGACGGGGGAATGAAGAGGGGGTTTGCACGAGGATGCGATCCACCCCCTAGAAACCAGGCAGACCATGGAGGGTCATGCTCTGGTGGCTGGTTCCCTTAACACTCGCATGGAGCTCTTCTCTGTGAAAAGCCCAGCCATCCCATCTGCTCACTTTCCTCCCCTCCTGCACTGTGCTCCACGCCTGGTCTCTCCCCCGGCCATTTCCAGGTCGTATTTATCTTTTCTCCTTTCCCCAACCAGTTATCTTTACCAAGAGCATTCCTGACAAAGTATGGTGGTTCCAATAATTTGATCCAAATGACGAGTAAGGCTTAGAGAGGCTAAAATAAAATTTGTTTTTGTCTTTACTTTTTTTCTTCTTATACGTTTTACCATCATAGATGCAGTAGTTAACAGAATAATATCCTCTATTTGTGTACAAGTTTTATAAAGTTTCAAAGTGCTGTTTTCATTAATGATTCACTCAATGACTTATTTTGTCCGTGAGGATGTGACCGTGATGTGGTATGAAGACCACACACAGAAGGGAATAATTGTAGGTTTTCATTCCAAGTCTACCAGGAATTTGCTGCTGAGGACAAAGACAAAGCTCCATGAACCTCTCTGAGCCTCCATTTCCTTACTTGTAAAATGGGAGAAATCAAGTTATCAGGATTGAGTTGTTATGGGGATGGAGGAAATATGTTACTGTTAAAGGGACATGTATCTAATCTGGCAAAATGCCATGATGGTGGTGATTGAAATGACATTAGAGTCTACATTCTTGTGAAGTTTAGAGTTAAGAGGATTATGATCATTTAACCCAGGACAACAAAAGTATTTAAAAGATTTCGGTTGGTGTTATCAGTTGCATGCTGTCAGCTGTTAATTTAAATATGTATTATTACATATAGACTAGAGGCCCGGTGCATGAATTCGTGCATGGGTGGGGTCCCTCGGCCTGGCCGAAGATCGGGGCATCTCACCCAGTCCTGATCGGGGTGGATGGGGCTACCTGCTTGCAGGGGGTGGGGGAGTGTAGCGGTAGGGCCTCAGGAGGTTGGCCAGCCAGGGGGAGGGGTTGTGGGAGGTTGGCTGGCCAGCTAGTGGGGAGGGACCAGGGGAGGTTCCTATGCAGGCAATTGGGGCCAACTGGCTGGAGGTGAGGTTGGCCAGCCACGGGAGGTTGTCTGTGGGAGTGCACTGACCACCAGGGGGCAGCTCCTGCAGTGAGCGTCTGCCCACTGGTGGCCAGTGTGCATCATAGCGACATGGTCGTTCTGGTCGTTCGGTTGTAATGGTTGCTTAGGCTTTTATATATTTAGATAGTGTGTGTGATGTGTGTATATATGTATATATGTATGAATATAGATGGTCTCCACCTTATGATGGTTTGACCTCTGAAATTTCAATTTTACAATGGTACATAAAGGCAATACACATTCAGTAGAAATCATTCTTAAAATTTTTAATTTTGTCCCTTCCTGGTCTAGTGATAGGTGATGTGGTATGATAATCAAGCATCATAAAAATAGGCTTTTAGGTGGTTTTGCCCAACTGTAGGCTAATGTGAGTGTTCTGAGCACCTTTAAGGTAGGCTAGGCTAAGCTATGATGTTTGGTAGGTCAGGTATATTATTTGCATTTCAATTTATAATATTTTCCATTTACGTTGGGTATATTGGGACAGAGCCCCATCATAAGTTGGGGAACATCTGTTGTGAGTGCACACACGTGTGTGTGTGTGTGTGTGTGTGTGTGTGTGTTGTTTGTGTTTGTGTTTGTGTATAATTTAAAATTATATGTCTTCTGTTTATAAAGACATACTTTAAAGAGTTTTTATAACAAAATAATAGTATTACTCTTTTGATATCCACTAATTTAAAAACAGCAACAAAAAAGTGCCAATATGTATTATTATGAATTTAGTAAAAACTTTATTTTATTGGTGATACCAGTATCTATGTATTCTTGGAAAATAGTCCTGAATGCACTTAGTAGCTGTGAAACAATGATCAATATGTATGTTGATTCAAGAACTCCTTTCCATGACTCTAAAGCATGAACAACTCTGGCTCCTTAGCCCACAGATTAGGAATAACTGCTATACAACAGATTATGTATGAATAAGATGAAATTATGGTCTCAACTATCAATTCTTCCTCTTCAGGCTATTAGTGTGGGTCTTAGCTTTTGGTCAGTGGGTTCCTTTCCACATGTTTAAACTGATTCACAGCCTCTTTTAATTTTCCTGCTTCATAAGTATTTTGCGATTTAACTGACTCATCACCATTACATGTGGATTGCAGTTTCATTTGGGAGTGAGGGGAGGTAAAAAATGATATCATGCCCATTCCTTCTTACACAGATGGGAAATTGGTGAAAAACAAACATTAAGCATACATCAAATGCAACTGGAAAACTTTAAGAAATACATATTTAAAAGTAAACAGACACTAAGTAACTGCCTAATGGAGCAGTATGAGAAGGATGTGCTTTTAGTAAATCCAGGCTGTAGACATGTTTGAGTAACATTTTGCTATCTTTGCTCTAAAGACACATGCTAATAAAAGGGCTAGTGTACCATTAATAAGATCACTCCATTAAATTCCTTCTTTTTTCTTGTTAAATATCCGAAAGAGAAAGAAATGGGCCACTTAACTAGGAAAAGAAGTTTTCATTTTAGTGCAGTAGAAGCATGATGCATATTTTCTTTCTAATTTAATTTCCAACCATTAAGACTCGATTCTATAAATGACCCACTGAAGCGCTCGGAGAGATTAGAGAAGCATAAACTGAATGTCATTTGAATTTGGCTGGATAGACACCATGATGTTATATTGCATAATTTGAATTTAACATCATATTTTTATGAAGGCACCAAGATGAAGCCCAGTGACTTTCATGAACAATTACTAAGGAGATCCTCAAATGGAATGTGAGAATCAGGCTCTTCTGTGGTCATTGTTATTGTTAAAGGTCACATTGGCCAGGTCTTCCCATCGCTGTGATTTGAACTTGTATTAAGATAGCCAATTTCACTCTCAGACTCATAGGAAGGGGTTGCTTTCACTCTGTGGGCTGAGGGAAAAGGATTACAGCTCTAATGAGCCAAATCTGTGCAAATGAGAAAATAATAATCTCCTCATAATTAGAACTTCCTTTTTAGACTAAATGCTGGCCATGAGTTTTTCAAAAGAAGATGTAAATTAGTACCAAAGAGCTTACTGGAAAGGGGGACTTAGAATGACTGGCTTGTTTTCACAAATGTACATTGTTGGAATCTCACTCTGATTTTCTAGTGAAAATAAATATTGTTCTTTTTTATATATTTAGATAGCAAGGGCCAATACTACACAAATAGTATTTTAATGTTTCCTGCATAAAATAATCATTTTCAGGCCTGGCCAAAGTGGCTCAGTTGCTTGGAACATAGTCCCATAAGCCAAGAGGTGGTGGGTTCAATTCCTGGTCAGGGCACATACCTAGGTTGCGGGTTCAGTTCCTGATCAGGGAGCCTACAAGAGGCAACTGATTGATGTTTCTCTCTCTCCCTCCCTTCCTCTCTCTAAAATCTATACCAGAAAAATCACTTCCAGTCTTTCTGAAGATACCCTGCAGGAAGCAGGGTTACCACACTCATTTCACAGTTGGATTAATGGGATGTGGCTTGCTCAATGTTTAAATGAATTCTTGAACTGAAGTTAGAATTCAAGAATATCAGTTCCCATGTCCAATATGCAGATTATTATAAGTAGTACGGCAGTCACTGCAGTGATGGTGGCATAAATCAGGACGAAAAACCATTTTAATGACCCTGACAGTTCTCAGTTTATAAGCAGACTTTATCTGCAACTCAAAACACAAGAAGCATGTATATATGTAATTGTGAATGCGTGCTCAGACCCACCCATATTCTGGTGGCATATTACTTAATAGAGGCATAAAATTCTGCCACTGTCCTTGTTTCCTTTTTCTGGCTTCTTCTAGCTCTTTGGGGTCTGTTGAGTTCTTTATCCCTGAAACAGGGCCCTCTGAGGCTGGAGACCAAGAGAGTTTGAATAACAAGTTGGAGGTTAATAGCCATTTGGAAAACTGCTGGAAAGGGATGTCCCAGATGGGAGTTCACTGACAGGGAAGACAGTGACGGTAGAGGATGGGAGCCTGCCTGGGTGATTTCTGTGGAAGGTCAAAGCCTTTGGAGGGGGGCCCTTGATGGCTTGTAGGAAGGTTTGGGGGAGCTAGTGTTCAAAACCCAGGGAATTTCCATAATTAAAGTATCTTCCTTTCCATTCTCAAATGAGCATCACTATGCATTATCTTGGATAATCACCACGACAAACTAGGAAGATGGTAGTAAGATAGTCTGGGCGAATACAGTGTTCTTTTCCACACTAGACAGATGTCCTGGTGTGTGGCTACCCCCAAGATCCCAAGCTGGTGTGAGAGCTGGTCTTACTCCTCCTTTCGCTTTAACCATTGCTGAGGTCTAGTTGGGTTTGGTCCAATGCTTAACCACTTCATAGAAGAAACAGGAGGCTTACCCCTGTACTTGGCCTAACCCTAACCTGATTGATGAAGTTCAACATGTCCATGAAATATAATAAGGTAAAAAGCCCCCAGGCAAAGCCTTTGGCCATGCCTACAGTGTTTCTGAAGTGGATGAAACGGTATTACTGCGCTGATCAAGTGATTACATATCGTATAATAGGGGTTACTGCTCCTGCTGATAGGGCTTTGATCAGTAGAAAGAGCTCAGTGATTATATGACACTTAAAAAAAATCTTCACCACTCTTTATTAGTTATTTGGCCTCCTGATCATTTCAAGTCAGAAATACTGACTATAAAAAGAAATGAACTATTATGCTTTGATAGAAGAACTTTTATTAAAAAGTGATAAAAAAAGAAATGAATTATTATGCCCTTACAGTAAGAACAATGAAAGACAGCCTTTTGAAAATTTCCAAATTATCCCAGATCAACTGTGTTAATCCTACTGATTGCCTACTCATAACATGTTGACACTTCCTGTGATGTTCAAATCTTACTATTTGAAATCTGGTTTTTAAGTTTCTAAAAAAGATTTTCATCTTCCCACAGGTCCCACCCAAGCCCACCTCCCTGCAATAGGCACACAATTTTTATATAAACAGAAGCAACAAGATAATGCTCTAAGCCTTCAAGGGGCAAGGTTTTCTCTAAAATTGTCTCCTCAACATTTGCAGATATTGCCTTGCTCTCCATCGTACCGTAAATAGTGTACAGAATGGTGAGGGGAAAGCATCTCATTCATTCACATGAAGCTATTAAAACCTCGCTGTATGCACGATGCATCAGTCAGCAGACCAGCTTGCCATGAGGGAGTGTAGAATGGGATGTTTGAGGTTATTCCTCCAGCCCTGCATTCTACCTACATGAAAGCTTTAGCACTTAGAACCCTCGGGCCCTACAGCAAATGCGGTCCCGCAGAGGTGAATATTCCTGAGTGGCACAAGAGCAACCCACCATTTGTGAAATCTTTTACCCAAATGAAGATATGTCATGTCCACAGAAGCCCTTTGATTAACCAAAGGCCAGCACATGAAACTTCAGGAAAGTTTTAGACATCTGTCTTTTCCAGTCAACTAGATTGAAAGTTTTAGACATCTGTCCTCTCCAGTCAACTGTATAATGGGAATTTCTAAGGTAAGGTCAGTTAAAGTTATGAAATAATTGAACCATTTAGAGGCAAATTTTATTTCCTATTTACCTACCTATTAATCTTGTGTCCTATCACCCCAACCTATGCACCAATTTAGCATGTTAAAGCTAAATTGTAATGTTACTTATTCTCTTTCCTGAGCATTTTACCTCATTTCTGCAGCCATAGTATATACTATACTTGTCCTCCATGCATGTGGGATTAAGCTCACAGTCTCTTCCCCAGAACTTCTGATCTACCACTAGCTACCTTCTCCCTATTCAATCCCACTTCCCTTTAAAAAAAATAAATAATATATATATATATATATATATATATATATATATATATATATATATTATTGATTTTTTTAGAGAGGAAGGGAGAGGGATAGAGAGTTAGAAACATCGATGAGAGAGAAACATCAATCAGCTGCCTCCTGCACATCCCCTACTGGGGATGTGCCCCCAACCAAGGTACATGCCCTTGACTGGAATCAAATTGGGGACCCTTGAGTTCACAGGCCGACGCTTCATCCACTGAGCCAAACCAGTTAGGGCAATCCCTCTTCCCTTTGACTTTCCACAAAATTTTCTAATGTTTCTCTGTCATCTACTTCATCATGCAACACAAACCAAATTAATACCACTCTAATTATGGTGTTGCACAAGTGTTTTCTGATCACATGCATTGCTAGCCTTGCCCTCCTTCCACTCTGCCTCATAGCCATCCTTCCAAGCAATCTATAAGATCCGTCTCTTCTAGAAACCCCATTTTTATTTTCTGAGCTTGAAAGAACGAGCATCTCTCCCGGCACCTCACTATCTGCCTCTTGCATACACAGTACAATATGCTTTTCCCTTCGATTAGAAATGTTTCTTAACTTTATTTCTCTCACACGCCTGGAAAGACCTTTAGAGTAGTTGGGGGACTTATTCAATGGTTCACTCTCCGTAGGACCCAAATGCCCCCTCCTTGAGATTTTGGCATGTGTTTTTGCCTCTGTTGAAAAGTCTGGTCCCACAGAGCATGACAGGGTCTCCTTCCTCACCCCTTTGAGACCTTTTTTCTAAGAAAAGCTTTTCCTGAGCTCCCTTTATTTAAAATTGCCAAAGCTCCCAACCTCCACACACTTACCTCCCTTTCCTGATTTATTTGTTCCCCAGGATATTCAGTCCCCTCGCTCAGACTTTATTTTTACTTATTTATTTGTTTAATGTCTGATTTCTCTAAAAAGTATATAGATTTTACTAGGGTAGTGTGTTTTATGTCTTCCATTTATTACCTTTTACTTAATGGAGAAGTTTCTGGCACATATTAGGTGTTCAATAAACAGTGAATAAATAAATTAATGTGCTGGAGCACCTGAAAGCACTTCAAAAGGAATTGGTCTTAAAATTATTTGATCCATGGGAATATAAATAAGAATAATAAGAAAAGCAAACAAAACTAAACAAAATATCTCATAGCTATAATTCCTCACACATCCAGATATAAACTCATCTCTTTATAACACTACCTTGCATTCATTTCAAACAGAAGGCTTAGGAAGAAAACCTGAAAAATTGCATTGATTGCAATTTGGAAGTAAGGGTACTGAAAATGGCTCCTTTGCTTAAACTTCTCTAATATTAAGTTCTGGGGATTCCACAATTTTTGCTCTAACAAATACACTTTCACTCGTTACTATCTAAGTTGCTGTAGAAATCAAATTGGACCTAAAAGAAAGTAGAAGAAAACTGTCTCATAAACCTTCTTTTTTTTTTTTTTTTTACTCCTTTTATTCTGTTCATAAAAGTTTCATTTGAAGTGAGCAAGCACCCTCTGGGGCCCCATCTACATGAAATGTTAAGATATGAAGTGATTATTTTTGTGCAATAGATCATAGAGCTCAAGTATGCCAGGTAGGTAGGTTATTCTTCCAACCACATTGACCAAAATGTACATGAAATCAATTAGTTAATTTAGAACTCCTGAATTACCATAGGCAAGGAGCCAAACTTCTCTAAAGGACCAGAGAGTAAATATTTCCACATTTGCAGTCCATATAGTCTCTGCCACAACTATGCAACTGTCCTGGTATCTTGGAAACAGCCATAGACAATCAGTAAACAAAGGGGTGTGTCTATGTCCCAATTAAACTTTGTTTTATGGATACTGCTATTTGAGTTGCATATAATTTTCACATTTCATGATATATCTACACTAATAAAAGAGAAAGATGCAAATTGACTGTACTTCCACAACACCCACCAGCAAATCAGGAGTGAGTATGTAAATTAACCCAACAAAGATGGTGGGTTAATTTGCATACATGGGTGCCAAGCGGCCTGGGTCCCCGGAACATCCTCGGGACCCAAGCCACTCCAAGCCAGGAGTGGCCGACAGGTGCTGGCGCCAAGCGGCTCAGGTCCCGGGATGAGTGGCCAGGGGCGCCAAGCAGGCTGGGTCCTGGGACAAGCAGCCGGGGGCTCCAAGTGCAAGTGGCCGCAGGGCTGGAACATCCACTGCATCACCATGGTGCGCCCCATGCCGTGGCCGCTTGCGCATGCGCCTGGGCTTGGGGGCATGCCCCCGGCGGTTGCTGCACACTGTGTGCCGGGTCCAGGCCTCCCCCAGCCCGGCAGACACAGTGAACATGGGGCCTCCAGGCTTGGGGTGTGCCCTTGGTGGCCGGGGACACACCCCTAGCCCACTGGACACAATGCAGGGGATCCTCTGTGGATGGGCTGCAAAGGAAACACCTTTTCTTTCTTTTTTAAAAATATATTTTATTGATTTTTTTACAGAGAAGAGGAGACGGGGATAGACTGTCAGAAACATCGATCAGCTGCCTCCTGCACACTCCCCACTGGGGATGTGCCCCTAACCAAGCAACATACCCTTAACAGGAATCAAACCTGGGGCCCTTCAGTCTGCAGGCCGACGCTCTATCCACTGAGCCAAACCAGTTCGAGTGTAAACACCTTTTCTGACCACTCATTGCCTAAGCTCCCTGAACGCCACCACTTGCAGTGTTCTTGGTAACTTGGGTAATAAGAATCCAAGAAGGTGATCTAGGGTTTTTCCACCACACTCCTGGAGAAAAAAACAAAGGTCCGCGGCTGGAGAGGCTAAGAAATGTCATATCCTGCCCTAGCCAGTTTGGCTCAGTAGGTAGAGCCTCGGCCTGCTGACCGCAGGGTCCGGGTTTGATTCTGATCAAGGGCATGTACCTAGGTTATAGGCTCCTCCCTGCCCGGGGCCCAGGTCAGGGCTCATGCAGAAGGCAACCAATCAAAGTGTCCCTCTCACACTGATGTTTCTCTCTGTCTCTCCCTCTCTCTCTTCCACACTCTATAAAAATCAATGGAAACATCCTCAGGTGAGGATAAAAACAAAAAAAAAAGAAAGAAAGAAATGTCATATCCTATGAAAGACACATCTTGAAAATGCCTAAAGAAAGTTGTCATTTTTTCATGGTGAAGGGACTGGAGTCCGTATTGATGAAAACACCTTGGCCGCTGCGGTGGCTGGCAGTGGCTGCAGCAGTGGGGTGATGGGGCTGGCACCTTCTCCTGATCAGCCCAGTTGCCTCCTGCAGAGGGAGGCCAGACTGCAACTTAGGACATCCCCTGAGGGCTCCCAGTCTGTGAGAGGGGGAAGGCTGGGCTGAGAGACACCCCCCCCCCCACAGTGCACGAATTTCATGTACTGGGCCCCTAGTATATAGTGACCCTTGCCACTGACTTTTTGCTTCCAAATGTTCTGGTGTCCTAATGCTATTATTCTAATGCAATCTGAGCAGGACTAGATAGAAACAGAGTGGCCATGGTAAGTGTGTGAGATCTGCCCAGATTAAATGAAAGAACAGCAAGATTTCGAGTCAGACAGAAGCTCCTAGCAGGTGCTGCAACCCCGACTCTGAGTTTTATCTCCAATTAAGATGTTGTAGATTCCTTGTGCTTTTATCTGAATCCTGCTCTCACTCTGCAGGCTCCTCCATCTAGCCTTCTCTCCTAACGTTTTAGAAAAATGTATCCATGACTTCTTTTTTTAAGCTAGCATTAATATATCTTTGTAGAAATGGAGAGTCAAGCATGTTATTTTCTACCTTTTGTGCTGCTTAATACTTAATATTATGTTTTCTCTACATGTGTCATTTTAGCTGCAAAGAGTTAATACCAGCAAAAGGCAAAGAAAGGATGTTCAGCGTTTTAATACTATACAATTAAGACTTAAAGACACAATTGCATAAACTTCTATTTTTAGATCTTGTCCACAATGTTCATTTCCCCACCCATTCATTAACATGTTTGAATAAATTGCTTACAACTTATGTAATCCTTATTGCTCTCATAATACAACCCTGGTGGATACCAGATAATATCTTTTCCAAGATATTTAAAACAATTGTTTATCTCAATTTTATGATGCTTTTTTCCCCAAAGAATTTCAAAAGGTGAATTTCCACAGCCTCGCGGTATAGCTTATCCAACTGTTACTGGTCATGTTAATGTGGTCAATTTGTCTCCGAATTAGACAGTTCACAGCCCCTGCACCAGACAAAATCATCTTCCCTTGGATGTGTTGGCTTTACCAAGCAGGAGACCTTTCTAATGCTTCTCTCTGAAGAAACTTAGAGTACTTTCATCTTGGCAGGGGAGACTGGGTTTAGTCTCTGAAAAGAAATTTGCAGAGATGCCGATGATGTAGTTGCCATCAGTAAAATGAGCCTTTCACTTAATAAATGAAGTGAGTCTCTTCTACCCACTCTATGTCACAAAGGATTAAGATCTCTTGTCCCTTGTTTTAATTGGAGATTTAAAATATGTTTCCATCTAAATGCATTAGCACTGAGCTCCCCCACCTCCCCAAATTGTGCTTCCTGTTTGAAAAGCCGATTAAATGGTCTCCTTGCTGATTGGCTGGAAGCCTATACAACTTCCTGGCTGTAGGCCATTAACACCCTGGCCGGAAGTGCTGACAGAATGATGAAGGGATTTACACCCTCTGGTTTCTGTATTAAGAACAAGGACAAACAGTATGTGGTCTTGTCAGCGGATAATGCAATTTAAAGATATGATTTCTTTCTCCACAGGTGCATTTGTCTCTGAAAATTAGCAGTTAGCTTGGTGTGAATAATAAGGCATCTTGTCTGATGAGTTTGAATCATATTAAAGTTCTGTATTCTGGACAAGCTTATGATTTATAGACTATTATCATTTCTCTAAATGATGGAACTGGAGTCAGCTTATTTTTTTAGATCTAAATTCTCTGGTAACTTGAAAAATTTAGTGGAAAGGATGTGTAGGAAAAGAGTTATGTTTTATAAAGGGAAACCACATACATGTATAATGATGGTGAAAATCTCCTGTTAATTATTTGAATTATTTAAGATAAAAATTACTCTTTAACAACAAAGAACAATGCACTATGATAATATGATTGCTTTGCCCAAATTCAATAGTTAACTATATATCTCTGCAAATATATATGTGAGGTAGATGTGTGTTATGCATACATAAACTCACTGGAAATAGAGGTATGTGTATATTTGACAATAGTTGTGCATATATAAGTGTACATACACACACATACCTACATATGCGTCTCCATCTGCATCTACGCACACGTATACCAACACTTCTCTTCTAAGCTTATGCTCTAGCAATGGGACCATGCTTCTTCTTGAGAACTACTTCTCAATACTTTAATACTTCTTTTTACATTCATAGGTCAGAAGATCATAAACTTGGAAGACGTTTTGTTTGTGCTTCTATAAAAAGTGTATAAGTACTCTGATATTGAGGCTTAAAGCTATTCTTAAGGAATATTTTACTTCCAACTACATACACCTGTAGCACACATCTGGCTCCCTTAGAAGCAGGGGGAGAATTTTGTCTCTGACTGCCCAGGCATGCCCTTTTCCATCTTCCTCCTCTGTTCAAGTATCAGACAATACAATTGGGCCGGGAGAAGGATTCCACAACTAAAAGATTTTCATGAAGGATGCTTTACTCTTCTCCAATTTACTGACATTCTTCAACAGCAAAATAATGCCTAGGGACTAAGTACACAAAAAGATCAGTTGGAATAAATGATTAGTTCAGACTCTTGTGGTGGACATTGATCCAGGTGAGTGTGAAACCCTTACCAAACTATGAACTTTGAGACCAGACAATGTTTTTCCTCATTCATACCTCATTATGTCAGGTATATCTGCTTTCTCTGGGTCAAGCTACCCCAAATTTTCATAATTCTTTAAAAAGTCTTGATGTTATCAAGATTTCTCTAAAAAGAGAGAATACAAAAATCACACAAGTTCAACAGTTAAGCAGAAATATTTTGGTTTTTCATTTTTATTGTGCGAATGCATAGCATACAAATGTGTTTTATTAGCTTCAATTTTCTCCCAGTAGGTACTTCCAAATCAAAATTAAAATTAAATAGATTCACCAGAAGTCTTTAATCAAAGTTATTATTTCTGCTGGGATTTCTTGATTATCATATTACAGATTGATTTTATGGGGGAGGAAAAAGAAACTAAAATTCTGAGAGGAAAAAATGGAATCCTTTTGCTATATTTGATGTGGATCTTGGCTATTATCAAATTGAGTTGAATCAGTTATATACTGAAATAAAGGCTTTGAGCTGACACTACTCTCTGCTGCCTCCTTCTATTGAAACTGTGCTCCGTTTAGGTTTCTCCTTTCTTCGGTCTCTGTCTACAAATTCTAAATATAGGACTCAGTGCATATTTACGACAGAAAAAACAGTCATTCATTTTTAGAGGATGTTGGTCCTTGGAACAAACTGAGAGTAAAAAGTGTTGCCAGGGGACTTCAGTAGAGCCCTTTACGGCAATGCAAAGGCTAGACTTCATCCATATATACCCTGCCTTACACAGTGCCCAATATAGGGCTGGGTAAAAGTAGGTTTACAGTTGCACTACACATACATGATACAATAATTAACAAATGATAGAAGAATAAACATGTGTCTTAAACTCACAACTGTAAACCTACCTTTGCCAACCTCTATATGTATTCATTCAGTGTTACTGGTAAGAAGAAAAATTAGCACTTAGTTTAAAGATTGACAGGTAGAATATGATGTAATCTTTTGGATAATATGCTAAATTAAACGTTTGAAACAATCTTACCCCAATAGATTCTTGACTTAATGACCTTTGACACCAATAGGGTAATCTCTTGCTAAGTGTTTGGGATATGGCTTCCCTGTTAGTGGGTCTTTGACATGATTCATTCAGGAAAGAGGCTGGATGTGAATCTCATACGATGCCATGCCCAGGCTGCCCTCATGGAGCTGTAGAACTTGTGTAGTCAAAGCACACGCAACGTCTGATGAATTAGAGAACTGCCAGGCTCTCTCAGGTGGTAGAAAAAAGCAGTTGTAGGGATCGCTTAGTGCTTCCCCGCCATGTAGGCTACCAGAGGCCCCAAGGCTATTATTAAAAAGGATGATTTGGAGAATCTTGAATTACTCCATGGACTTGAAGACCAAAAATCTAGCGAGGCTACTTGGTGAGATTGTGACAGACCAGCATTTAAACTGGCTCTTGGTCACCCAGAGATTATGGGGGTCCCAAAATGATCACTTGGTTCCAAGTCGTATGTATAAGCAGTCTTCAAGAAGCTGGGAGATTACCAGTTCTTTATAGCATTTACATTGGACAAACCCCATAGAAGACTCTGTGAAAGCCTCAGCTGATGGCATATCTTCCTGACATTTTTGTTTGTTTTTGCTTCCGAGAGGAGTTCATTGTGTGCTCCTAATGCTCCTAATCTTGCAGAGTTAGACAAACTGACTGTGTAATGGGCACAGGTTTCCTCCTCCTGTCACACTTCTTCTGTGACATCCTTTTGATGTTCAGTTAATTGGCCACATGGATGGTTCTTATAATCTCACACACGGGGCAAGTGTGGCTGTCACCCCCCAGGCACGCTCACTAGCTGTGCTTTGCCTCGCCACTTCCAAGCCACTGCTCCTCAGCCAGTCACCTAGGAGTCTGTAATCTTTCCGATGAAAATTAAAAAGCTAAAACTCAAACAAAAACCTTTAAATAATAAAGAAATGGAAATGGACAGACAGACAGAAATGCGCTTACAATGAATTCCCGGAATCCTTTATTGGTCTTCTGGTTACCAAATCTAGAGAACTTCTCTTTGGATTAGCTCTATTCTCTTTCCTGGGGCTAAGTTGAGATTTAAAAGGAGGACGGGGGTAAACAAGGCCTGGCTTGGAAGGCACACAGCTTTCAGGCTTTCATTTGGAGCAAACAAGGCATTAACAGCAGCTCTCCTGGGGCAGTCGTTGTAAAATATCACCACATTGCTGAATATGTAGAAGCCAGGCGTATTTCCAACCCCAGAGTCTGTCCCCCAATTGATAAGTCTCTTTTTATTAAGTGAATTTTAATTCCTTAATAATTAGACCTTCCAGAGGAGGAGATGAGGATCCCGATAGTCTGGCAAAGAGGTAGAGGGCAAAGCAGAAGGATGTGCCATTTTCAGATTAGAATTTCAAGGAAGGACTAGGCCCCCATCTGTGAGCGTGTGGGTGGAGGAGAGGTCTCCCTAGAGGCGGAGAGTCTTGGCATCAACCTGGACTGTGAAAAGCTTTACTTCCACTTTTGCTTATAAAGCAAATCGTTTCGAATTAAACGACTCGGAGAGCAGAGTGCATGTTGAAGATAGTCAAACTTTCTGCCCGTCAGGGTCTGATGGGAAGATTTCTCGTAGGCCATGTGGTACATGGGTGCCTGGGTGGAAGGAGACTATTGTTCTCATGATTTTCATTCTAACACGTTGGCTGTCCCTGTAGACTTAGCAGCTTTCATTCATTGCCATGGAGATTTTTTTTACCCCATTTGTTTAGCATCACAAAGGAAAACCCCAAATGAAGAATGTTTGCTGCCTTTGTCAATAACATTTCCACTGCCCTAGTGACAGCCAACGGTTTGGTTATCCCTTGCTCCTGAGGAAATAGGCATGGGCCAGGACCTGCTGGATGGCTGCAGCCTTTGCCCAGGCTGTCCCAGATGGGCAGGGGCTGGATCTGAGATGCTGATAACTTTATTCCTGGGGACAGTGATTTGAAGGGAGGATGAGGAAATCTCATCCCGAATATACATCCCTGGTCCACAGTTTGAATTTATGGGGTTTGGATAAAATTGTCATGGATGCACTAGGCGTAGCTTTTCTCTCCATACCGTCTCTTTTCAAATGAAAGGCTTGATGGGTTGCCAGTTATGTAGCCTCAGCTGTTTTTTTACTTTTCATGAAGAAATCCCTATTTTCTTCCCTCTTTCTGCCTCCCTAACCTTGCTGTCTTTCCTAGAACCCCCAACGTTTAGGGTCTGGGATATTTTCCTAAACTAGTTATCTTACCAATAATACATTTTTTCTACCCAACATGTATTTGATGGAGAACTATATACCATGTACTATACTACTAGTAAGTCCTCAGAGTACAGAATAAAATAGACCCAGCCCTGCTTTTGTGAAATTTATATATTAGCTGGGATGATGGCTATTAAGTTAATTTTCCAGTTAATTGATTACAATTGAAATAAGTGCTACAAAGGAGATATACAGGAACAATTGGTTCTATCTGTGTTTGAGGACGTGTCTCTGAGGAAGGGAGGGTTCCGATACTGTGTTGGCACTATGAAACCCCAGGTATTCGAGCACTGTGTTATTGAAGAGCTGAAAATAAAATATTCTCTCCTTGCATGGGTAGTTAGTAAATGTTCTAGAAAAAGAATTGGGCTTATAGCTGTTTAACAAGCCTTGAGCAACATTTAACAAAGTAACATATATAAATAGACAATTATACTAGTATATGAATCGTTTAGAGTTCAAATCAGTATTGGAGAATAACTGAAGGATCTCTTACAGAAATCAAAATAAACAGGGTGAGACCCATTTCTCCATGGTGCGCTCATCATGGCAATACATCGCCTCTCACAGCGCCTAACGCTTACTATACAACTACAATCAGGAGAGTTGGCATCAATAAAATTTCTGAGACTGAAGCCTAGGCACTTTGACTGACTGTTAGTCACTTATGAAATTTGAATTACAAGCCTCTGTGTTTATCATTTCTAGGACAGAGGATACACGGAGCTGCAACGTGTGTCTGACTTTTCCATCTGTAAAACCACATGTTCTTTTATGTGAATGGCTCCTGAGCTGATCCTCATTAGGTGCTGGGCATCGTTAATCCCTGGATGTGCAGATAGTGTGTAAACTGTAAGGTGGTTGACATGGGACACTTCCAGCAAGTCCAGGTATTTCCAAATCTAAAGCAGGCATAGCATCCTGGGCCAGGCTAGTGTGAGGGCAGGGACCTTGACTACAAGTCATTCTTAAAAACAGCCTTCTACAAGGTAAACAATGAAAGATCTCCATGCCTAGCTGGTGTGGCTCAGTGTTTGAGCATCAGTCTATGAACCAGGAGATCACAGTTCGATTCCCGGTCAGGGCACATGTCCAGGCAGTGGGTTTGATCCTCAGTGGGGGTTGTGCAGGAGGCAACCCATCAATGATTCTCTCATCATTGGTGTTTCTATTTCTCTCTTCTTCTCTGTCCCTCTCTGAAATCAATAATGTGTGTGTGTGTCTGTGTGTGTGTGTGTGTGTGTGTGTGTGTGTATAAATATAAGGACCTCCATGAAAACACTAAAAACAGGTTTGTGTGTTATTTCTAATAGTACAGTCCTACAGGCTGAAGTTGGCCTATAAGACAATCTAGAGATAAGGTACTTATTAAATAACCATTTTACCCAGTGCTGTGCTGATATACTTGGAGCAGGAGTGGGGAGGTACTGATATATAAAAGAAATTCCTCTTGAGATATTTTCACTTAGGTTGGGGAAATAAGGTGTTTTAGGAAGTGTAATAATTCAGTCCTGAAGCTTACATTCTTAAACATTCATGCATAATGTAAACCTTCGAATCAGTTTTGCTCCCATTCGAGTCCCATCTGTAATGTGAAGACAATAATACTGAAAGAGCTGTTGTGAGGGTTAAATGAGGCTGTTTATAAAGGAGTTTAAAATAGAGGAAAAAGATAACCCTGAGGCCTTGTGCAGTCACCCAGCTGGTTATATGGTAAAGCAGGGAAGTGACCCCAAGTAATCTGGCACCTAGGAATGTTCATCCCAAAATGCCACAAAATATGCTGGAAAGTGAGGCGACATATTCAAACATAATTATCAACATTTGGATGTTTGTAGTGCTCTATTTAAATATTTAGAGTCACATCAAACCTCGATAAATATTTATTTATTTCTTTTATATACTCTGTGTACATAAAATACCAAAAAGTACACATATACAAACATATAAATAGTCCTCAGACTTTTTTTTTATACACTCAATTATGTCATGTTATCTGTGAGCGTCATGGACATTTAAAGGGTTGAGAGATGATCTCTAGTAGCAAGCCTAGGGGAATGGACATTTTTTGACTCAATATCTTAAGAATGACTATAGTTTTTATATTAGGGGAGAGGGTATACTTCTTTGGAGGACATATCATGAGAATTAAGTCAAGGGGAAGCCATGATTAGGGCATAGGATGGTCCACTAGATTGAAGAATTATTTTGCAAGAGTTATGGAGATGAGCCGAGAAGGTGCATTGTGCTAGAATTCTTGGGTACCAGAATTAGGGGTGTAAGACAATACTAAAAATGTTTTGGAACATCAGAATTTTCTGAGTGAATCAAAAACTTGGGTGATTTAGGAACACTGATCTTGTGACGATGTTTGAATGGATTTGGGTAAGAAAAGAGCAGAGATACGAAGACCATTTGTGCTGTGATCACAGGGGTTCAGATGAGATCTAATGAGCCTGAACCCAGCTGTTCTCATGCACAGGCAGGCTCTTGTTGAGCAGGTAACTATTTTTCATGAGGATCTAGTTAAAATTATGTCTGTATCTACCTATGAACACAGCACAGGAATTGTTCACATTGCATTAGAGCATTAAATGACTCTTCTGACGACACCGCATTTCATTCTTATGAGTTACAGTGAGTTTAGTGTTCATTACCGGGTGCTCATACTCATGCCTTGAAAATATACTACTAACTTGATAGCCTATAACTTCTTCGCCTTTTAATGCTATTGCTGGTTTGTACAACAGTAGGAGATGTGAATGCTACAATTCAGCACAATATTGGGAGCATTAATTCTAGTCATATAGAGCCTCATAAACTTAGAATTGCTTTTTGATGTGCAGGATTTCCTTTGTACAGACAAAAAGAAAAAGCTACAGATCATACTTACAATTTCTCACTCTGTTAAATAACCAATTATCTGAAGTTTTCAAACATTACATTGATAAATTTTAAATAGGGGGCATTTCTGACCCCTGTTTATTAAGTTCTGAAATCAGCATAGAATGCATATTGAATAAACATGTGGAATAGTATTTGATTTCATTAAGTTTAATTATATTAATACACAATTTTGTGTCGTGTATGATTCTTTTAGCTAGAAGAAATTTACAGAAAGGGACCAATTGTTGAGTATCATTTTGAATTACCCTTTCATTTTATATTTTATTCTATTTCTAGAAATTTGCAAGTGAACATTTTGAATGCCGCCAGCATTTAGACGTAAAATAGATATTAAAATTTTATCTAATATGCATAACTTATATAGGACCATACATCCATACATCTGAATATGCAAAAGTATTCAGATATTTCCTCAACTTACGGATGTTGTATAAAATATGTAATTTGTACATGTAAGTACATTATTCCCAACTACATTTCCTTAGTTACAAAATAAAATGTTAGGGATGAAGACCATATGAAATTATGATGTCTTGACCTAGACCTTTTGCCTTTGCTCTTTTCACTCCAGAAAAATATCCATCATATTGTAGGGAAAGTTAGGTTTGTGAAAATCAATAGATCCAAAATAAAACCAACATTATTTAAAACTGAATATAATGGAATTTGTTATTGACTAAATATTGACTAAATAAATTTTAAACCTAAACCTAGCAAATTTTGAGTTAGTTAAAATAAATCTATAAAATAGAAGTTGCATAAAATATGATCAGCAAAACTGGATGTGAACCTCAAATTGATGAATGAATAAAACTTTATCTTAAATGCACATACAATGAAAGAAATTTTGAGTAAGATTAAAATGAAAATAGGAATACTGTAATATAACGGTGATGAATAGCACATGAATCAATGAATTAGGATTATTTAATTGAGGTTACTCTAAAAATGCATCTATCAGTAATGGCACAGTTCATATAATAATGTTTATTTGCAATTATAAAAATAGTTCTTATGGTCAAAGCTTTAGGGTCACAATTATCCATCTTTTCAAAAAAGGGGTTTCAGAGGGCAGATTACAGTATCATCTACCCTTTCACATCACAACATCACCATGAAGGAGGCTTCTCTAGCAAGGCTTGTGCTCAGGGATGGCCAGTTGTTTGGTTTATTTTTTTTAATTGTTTTTTCACTTTCCCCTACATTTTCTTTTTTAAAACTCTTTATTGTCAAAATTATTACATATGTCCCCTTTTCTCCCCCATTGACCCCCTCTAGCTTTAGCATTTTTTCTCTACACCACAACCCTAACTGACAAATACAGATGCATATTTGCCTTAAGCTGTTAGCCCATGACAGTGTGTTCTCTGTTACTATAATCGGTGGTTAATATCGCCCATTTTTTTCTTGAAGCTGCCCTAGGTTATGCCATGTGGCCAGTCCATCATAATCCCTTAATTTAATAGTTCTTTGTTCAAAGTGGGATGATGGATGAGCACAGGACCTGGATCAAAAAGAAGCAAGTCTCATTTGCAGTATTGCAACGTGACAACTGGGCATTTATTTGTGGAATTTCACTTTTCTGCGCCTCCATTTCCTAATGTATAAAATGAGGATGATCTTGTCTGCTCTGCTTATTTTACAAGGCTGTTTTATTAGCCAATAACAACAGAACAGTAAACTTCTAGAGATTAATGGCCATATCATCATCGTATTTTAGCTCCAGAAACTACTGTAGTGCCAGGCACATACTGTGGTAAAATGAGAAAACAAATGAGATGAAAGATGAGAAAATACTTGGTAAAATACAGGTTTCTATACAGAATACAAATGCGATTATTTTTATTGGTGACTGTTGCATCTCCTCTGAAAGATGTACCCTTCCTTCTTCGTTTTTCCCCCAGGACCTCTGAGGTTTCTCTCCCAGACAGAGTCTGTCACGGCCTTCATGGGAGACACGGTGTTACTCAAGTGTGAAGTCATCGGGGAGCCCATGCCAACGATCCACTGGCAGAAAAACCAGCAGGACCTGGCCCCGGGCCTGGGCGACTCCCGGGTGGTGGCCTTGCCCTCGGGCGCATTGCAGATCAGCAGACTCCAGCCTGGGGACGCGGGCATCTACCGGTGCTTAGCCCGCAATCCAGCCAGCTCGAGAACAGGAAACGAAGCCGAAGTCAGGATTCTATCAGGTACTCTTTTTAAAAATATATATATATTTTTATTGAATTCAGAGAGGAAGGGAGAGGAGATGGAAACATCAATGATGAGAGAATCCTGTACACCCGACGTGTGGGATGGAGCCCGCAACACAGGCATGAGGTCTGATGGGGAATCAAACCGTGACCTCCTGGGTCATAGGTCTACGCTCAACCACTGAGCCCCACCGGCTGGGCTTGTAGTGTTCTTTATTCTTTCTAGGATTATATTCTCTAGAGTACAGTAAACAACCATTTTTCCTTTAACAAATAATTTATATTTAATTTCCTTATTGTGTATTGAGGTTTTTTTTTATATTTTCTCTTTCCCTTTTTCTTTGAGCCATTAGATGAAGGTACGCCAAAAGCGTTTCCTATTTGTCTATGTCTTATAGCTGAAGCTTCCAGAGAAAGAGATATTTTCCTTATATTTGGCTTCATTCATTCAATCAGTCATTCCATTAATATATGTTTCTTTGAGCAAAGCCCATTGCGAAGCATTTTTATGTATTTTTAAAATTTTTCTCTAGTAATATTTTTTAAACATGAAGGTGATGCTTACTTAATGAGGTTAAGAACCTTCCCCAAGTTAACATGAAACATTTATTCACTCATCCATTCATCCACTTGTTTTTGAGAAGCATCGTGCTGGGTACTAGGGATATATAATGACTAAGACTGACACGGAGCCTGGCTTATTAGGGTTCTGGGTGGCATAGACATACACATAATTACAATGAAGAGTGATTGATATTATGAGGAGAAAAATTGTTCCTCTCCTCTTATCTCCTTTTCTCTTCTCTGGCAACTCTCTAAAACTCTAGGCTCATTCTCCTCTCCAAAATAATCAGAGATTGGATTGAATATTCTCTAGGATCTTGTCTCTTCTGATTACTATTACTGTTAAATACCTATGTACTATCTACTTTCTCATTTAGTCTCACTTGTAAGGTTTGGTTAGACCAGTGAGAATCACCAGAAAGGCACATACTTGAGAAACCATGACAGATTCCCTATCAAAGTATTGATGTTGGCCCTTGTCTCTGCTCTCTATGTGTAGTTACCACAAATCCTTCAGCTGTGTGGAGGGTCATGTTCCTGTCATCCCAAAAGCAAACAGGAAGGCAGGGGAGAGTGGTGGGGGGAAGAGATCAACCAATGAACTCATATGCATATATGCATAACCCATAGATACAGATAATAGGGTGGTGAAGGCTTGTGGGGAGGGAGGAAAGGGCAATGGGGGAATAAAAAGGGACACATGTAACACTTTCAACAATAAAGATTTATTTTAAAAAAGTGAACTGGCAATTTGATTGAAAGGTTCTTTAATAAGGGCACGTCTAAAACCTCTTCTAATTCTTTTGTGTATTCTTTTCCCCATTATTCACAGAAATACTGACTTAAATGTGTCAGTGACCATCAGCAACACTGTTACCTTCCACCTGCTAGGCAGTGAAAGATGCAAATTTAGCATTTATTCCAAAAACATACATGCATTTATTTAGGTATCCATTATATACATACACATTTTAAATATTTATATTCACATATCCTGAATAATGCATCTGTTTAGCCTATCACATGGGAAGCTTAGGTAACTACATAGAAAATTGGCAAGAATATGTTTGACTATCTTAATATGACTGAGAGGTTATTTCCCTGTGGTATGAAGGCATATAGTTGGACTAATTAAATATTAAATCTGAAATGGAAAGTTTTGAAAGGCACGGAGATATTATCATCAAATCAGCATTTACCTTTATTTGCTCACTTTGTAAATCCATGGAGGTTTGCATTGTAATCCATGGAGGTTTATTTAAAGCCAAATTTCATGTTGTTAATTTGGCTAAATCAAGAATATGTTGGTATACTTTGGAGGTGTCTGGTTTTTTCTTACCTGAATGGAAACTGGAAATTTTTGAATTCATTACATTTAATGAGAACCTTTCTCCAAGTTCTATTTGAATAATATTAACTTCAAAAGGGAATTATGAGCAGAAGTAATAAATACACACACACCACATTCACATTCACACCTACACACATGTTATTGTCATACTTGATTAAGACTGTCTCATTTGCTATTGATCACATAAAGGGGCTGCTGAAGGAACACATGTTTGTCCATTTATTCTTAAGTTTGCAAGTTGATTTAGAGGTCAAATATACAGATCTACAAGTACAAAAATGAGGAAGAGAATGAATGACTGAACGGGTAAGCCCAGCTCCTCTTACTTGCCACTTGTTCTCTCATTTTTAAGATCATGACTATTCTTTTTGAATCAATTTCCAATTTCTAATTTGAGGAAGTATCAATTTGAGGGAGTGATAAATTACATACATATATTGCCAATTCTTTATTCTAACACTTAGTTAATCCATTATGATAAAGTCCATTAAAACAGAAACCTGTCATATTATTAACATGATTTAGGAACATTAAAGTGGAACCTGAATGGTTACCACTCTTTAAAATATGTATTCTTCCATGGTCATTTAAGTACTATGTCGAGTGAGGAAGTGGCCTATATTGCTTTAGTTTGACACATAAATGCTAATTGGAAGCCGCATGTTTTTACCACAGTTCATATAGAGAGCATTCACATTGTATGTGTGTGTATATAGACAGTTATCTACTTCTAAATAATATATATGTTATTGTATTTATTCAAGGTCATATGAAATAATTTCAAGTTGCCACTTTTATATAGAAGGTGTCTAATATTACATAGTAATTGAGATCTATTGAATTAAAAATCCAAAAAATCAAATAGCTGTTTTGAAATGCTCTCTTTCAACAGAAGTTTTTATTTATTCACTGAATAAATAAATAAATACTTTATTCAACAACTTTTAAGTGGATCTTGTATACCTGCCATGATGCTGGTTGCTAGG
This sequence comes from Eptesicus fuscus, assembly GCF_027574615.1. Lineage (NCBI taxonomy): Eukaryota > Metazoa > Chordata > Mammalia > Chiroptera > Vespertilionidae > Eptesicus > Eptesicus fuscus. The sequence continues at coordinate 85,535,040 of NC_072484.1, forward strand.
AAGACAAAGTTGGAAGACTGCCCTAAGACAGCTACCGTCTAGTGGGGGACATAGGCAAAGCAGCCCATGAACTGTGCTATGAAAGACTAACGCACACAATGCCATTACGATACATAAGATAAAAACACCAATGTGTCAATCTTGGAGAATGAGTGGTAGCTAGGCCAAGAGAAGTATATACATCAGGAAGAAGAGAGCATTTATAAGAAAAGCATAGAGGAAAGAGAAATACTTTCGGAGTAACGTAACTGCACACATTCTATTTAACATGATCATAGGGCATAGGAAGGGTTGAAGGAGGATGAGTTACAAGTAAAGAAGATAAATGGAATAAAGGAAGATACGGTAGGAAGATACGGTGTGGCAGTAATCCTTCAAAGACTTGACCAAAAGCTGCTACTAAAGGGTATTACAAGGATTCAGAAATGAAGATGGGTGGTGAGATTGTAGGGCAAGTCTTGGAAACATATCAGATGTGGTATCTGAGGGAGGGAATGGAGTTCAGGCTCAATGAAAGCTGAGTAGTGGCAGTTCCACTGAGATTGGGATTGGGGTAGTGGTGCATTGTGTTCAAAATAAAGTGCAAAGTTTTAAAGGAGAGTTTCTCATAACTTAATATTTTCCAGATTCAATGAATAATTGTTTCATTCAATGGTAGGAAAATTAGTTACGAACTCAATTTTTTTGATTAATGTTTTAAGGTAGAAGTTAGACTTTTGCTTCTGAGGAATTGTACATTTTTAGCACATTAAGTTAGTATTAAAGCATGAAGAACTTTTTTGAAATATTGATAACAATACACTAAGAGCTGAAATGCTTTAAAATATCTTATTGTATGTGGTGGAGACTGTATGAGGAGCTGAAGTGGCCATTGAGACCGTCAAGTCCACTTCACTCAGCTCTCATCACTCCTGAGTGCCAAGTAGTACATTGGATTGCTGAAGTATAAATCTGCTTTGGACACGAGGTTGAGTAAAATAACTGGCCCATACTCATATTTCAGTTTTCATAATGGCCTAATTGAATTGAACAATTTGTAATTTAATATATTATTCATCCACTTAACTACAATTAGATGACCCTGGGCCCTGGGTAGCCATGAACTAAATATCTGTATAATTAGAGTCATTGGCTTTGATGGAGTAAATTGGGCTAAAGTATATTTCAAATATTTTTTCTCCCCAATATTTATTTTTATTGAAATAAGTTTTAACAAAAACCATTCCCAAAATCATATTATTTAAATAGAAAAACTATGGTTTTTTAGCTTAAAAATAGTTTCATTATTTTTGTCATCACTAAGAATTACTACTAATCCAATGGGTGCATTAACATTTTTGGTTTGACTAAACATTGCTTATATTGCAAAATTAAATCTATTTTGCTACCATTTGTTTTTACAATTTCTACAGAATAATGATCTGGAGGGGATAACAAAAATGATACATACTTTGTTTTTAAATTTACCATCATGCCAGCTAGTTAATTAATATAGCTATATGACTATATAAAGCAGGAGAGGGCAAATTCAGGAAAACATAATCAGTACAGACAAGGAATAATTCGAGGTGGAAAATTTAGAAAATCTTTATAGAGATGTTTACTTTTCTAGATCATCAGGGGAGAAACATTTATGGAAAAATGGCAGAGATGATAAGTCTAGAATGAAAGATTGAACCTACATTATGTAAAGTCTTGAATCCCATCCCAATCAACTAGATTTCATTCTGTTCATTTTATTAATGGTTGCAAATTCTTAAAAGTTTTTGAGCAATGGATACCATAAACATGCATACGGATAAGCAGAAACAACAAAATGAAGAGCAAATAAGATTAACATATTATCTTGTTTTATATACCATACTTAATGTTTTTACTGCACTGAAGAATTTTCCCATTGTCCGCTTTATTTTCGTAGTCTAGTTTATTTTAATACATTTTTATTGATTTTAGAGAGGAAAGAAGAGAGAGAGAGAGAGAAATAGAAACATCAGTGATGAGAGAGAATCATTGATCAGCTGCCTCATGAACACCTCACACTGAGGATTGAGCCTGCAACCTGGGCATGTATCCTGATCAGGAATGGAACTGTGACCTGCTGGTTCATAGGTTGACACTCAACCACTGAGCCATGCTGGTCGGGCAAGAAAACTATTATATCATGCTATAAACTAGGTATTTTAGCCTTTCATAGATCTAAGTTGGATAGGATGGTTTTGTGAAGTCCACGTTTCCTTTATGTTACATCAGATTTACCCAGATGGCATGAAGGGGTCAGCAGTTAGACTGTTATAATTCTTGAAATCAGTTCACATTAAGTTAATGTTGATCAATTAATGAATATTTAAAATTCCCAACTTGAACTATTATTATAGGTTGTTAAAATCATGAAGTCTCACACCAGACTCAGTACAAATATTATTTTTAAAACTTGCTACTAATGAAATTTAGGGCAAGTAATTTTATCTAGCTCTTTATCTTGTAAAATATAGAGAATAATAATACACATTTTATAGGGTGGTTATTCGGTCTTAATTTAATAGGCCAAGTACAATGCCTGGAATTAAGTCCTTGGTAGCTATTATAATTACTTTGGCATTTTAGAAATTCCAGTCTTAAAGAATTTGATTCTCCTGTTAAGATTATTTCTCTGATAATGAATTACCTGATTTTGATTCTAGATCTCTAAGTATTATTTTATCTACTGGTATTTACTTATGCTATTTATCGATAGTTCTAATTTATGCATTTCCCTTTTACATCTACTAGAAGTCAGAGTCTCCTGAAACTACTTCTTCTCTAGTAACTCACTGTTACATGATTTCCACCCTCACTTTCCATCAATATCATTTCTTTTGCTATATAAAATACTGCTAGAAGTCTGGCTTAAAAATACGCGTAAGAAGATAAATAAGACTTCTGGTATTTGAACTTTATTAGCCATTGCCAATTCATCTAATCCTCTAAAACTGTTAGTTTCTTTATCTGTTAACCAGCCTCACTACCAAGGATCTCATTTATTGTTTCATTCCACAGTCATCCCCAAATCTGTCTTCATGATCCCAGTGTTTAAGAGTTCAAGTTTGCCAGGCAAACTCTAGTTACTGAAAACCAAAAGGTCATGCTGACACATAACAACTAAAGATCAAAACACAGTATCATCAAATATGAGATGGTACTACATTTAGATTAATTTTAAAGCAATAGTTTTAACTTGATTTATGTTGTCACAAAAGCACACCCAGAGAAGATAAGGTAGCTTTTATTGCATACAATTGACCACATGTAAGCTGACCAAGTTCCATGTGACAGTGTGTCCTTGCTCTTCCCAGATGATAACTTAGCTTGCCCTTTGGTAACCAGGGCCTGGCACAGCACGGAAGCCAATGCATAATCATGCCATGTGGGAATTCGATACTGTAGGTCAGGTCTTTTAGCCGGCATGGGATAACCAGTGTTTCACATGACATTGATGAAACAATCTGTTAATAAACATAAGCTGGCCTTACTTGGATCAATATATAATTTCTGTTTAGTTTTTGAATTAAAAAAATAAGTCTTCAAATAGACTTTCCAGTGCTATTTTGGGGGACATCAACAATGTCCAGGATTCCAAGTTGGAAGTACTTGAAATACTGGGGGACCTAGTATATTTTTCTTGCATGTCTATAATTCTAATGTCCCTAGTGATCTCTCCCTCACCACCTCATTAGGTGTTCTATTTCATCTTTCTTGACTGATGTTAGATATTGATTATACTATCTTCTCTTAACTCCCATTCCCTGAAGGCCACAAACGCAAACAATATACTTGAAATTGTCCTCCACCTGTAGGAATGAAGATTTCTTAGAAAGGAGAGAGCTTGTCTTTCTCAAGAATCTCTTGAAGTTGGCATATGGTCAGTTCTGCATTTCCTAGGCATGTGATACTTAGCAGCCCGGAGTGGGTGACTGAAGGGTCAGGCAGTCCGCCCTGACTTACACTGAGGCTTTCTCTGAAGGCGTGGAGAAGCCAAACCTATACTCAGTGAATGCAGAGGTCACAGAGGTGAATAAGAGAGCCTGTGCACCTTCCTCCTCTGGTCTTGTTTTACATCAATTTCTTCCTGGAACATAAAAAACAAAACACTGTGTCATGATATACAGGCATGCCTTTATTGATTCTTTATATATAAAAAAAGGGAGCTAGCATAAAAACTCTACCGCTTTTCTGGAAAGTTTTAAATGTCATTTTACACATTTGTATAAATTATGAAGATTTCTGGGTTTTCTAAATTAATTTGGACACATCACAATAGCAACATTTGTTTTCTAGGATTCGACTGTCAGCTGTAAAATTTAGAAACAAAAATCTATAAATGAAAAAATCACTTCCTTCAGGCCTTCTACTGATAGACTCAAAATGTGCCTGTGAGACAGAAGGGATTTGGCCATATGCCAGTGATAAGAATAGATGCTCTTCTTTCTTCCTCCAAACTGTAACTACAATTAGCAATGTGTGTGTGTGTGCGCGCTCACGCATGCGTGCTCATGGAGAAAAAAAGGAAATATGAACAGATGTAGGAGTATTTACAGAGATGGAATGACATATTTAGTTCTGAATTTGTGTAAATGAGGAAGGAAAGTAATAGAATCATAGATGATGAATAACAGCTCCTGAGAAATAGCTCCCTTTTCCCGCTCTGTTCAGAGCTCCTTGGCTTTTGGCCTCATGAAGGTTTCTGTTTGGTGTTAAATAAATTTTGAATCCAGTGATCAGGCTGGTTTTAGTGAAAGACACTCTAAACAGAATTAGAAGGCGTTTCATGGAATGTTTCACTCGGAGCACAGAGCACAGTCCCAGAACACTGCAGTACAGGGAGGATCACAATAACACAACTCATAATATTTTTGCTGTTGGAGGGTCTTGACTTCAATTTGTAAATAATCCAACACCTCAGGTAGGGTATGCTACATAGTACGTACTTGTGTGTGAGGACACATGGCACCTGTTGAATTTCCTAAAACAAAACTAGATGGGGCTGCTAAGGAGCCAGCAGGTGAGCAAGCAGTAAATTAGCTCAAAATCCAGGAAACTAGGTCTGCGAAGTTAAATTAATCTGTAAGTCTTACGCTTGCGAAGAAATCAAAGAGAATACCCCATGGTAGTGGGCAGTATCCTTTCATTTCCAATCAGAAACAAAAAAGGTTTGCATTAGGAAAGCATATAAATCAAAAGCAAGTACTGGTTATTTTAAGGAAGATAATTATTAAGCTGTGAAAACCAGTATTATGTTCTTGCTGACACAGATGCCAACAGTTCATAATTACATTTCTCTCTGCCTCAGTTATTCTTTAGACTCAGCCATGTAAGTTTAGTCACGTTGATATAGGGACACGGCCCCATTAAAAGAAAGTCATTGTCATCCCAGAGTGTGCATGCATTCCACACCTAATGTCTTAGAATATTATAGAGTTACCTTTCACTCTAAAACATACCCCAGCTTGGATAATGTATACAGTCATCATGTTCTCTTCCTATCAGGGAAGACAAAAACATGTGGCCTCAAGGCATTTGGGAAACCCTGTGAAAGCAAGGAGCCAGCTATAGCCTCACAGACTCAATGAACTTGGCCAGTGTAATGTCCAATGGAAACTAGTTTTCAGGGATAAAAATGCCTTTAAACAGAAAATGCTCTCTCTGCTTTCATGGTGTGCCTTCCTGGTGCCTCTTTAGCACACGGGCCCTGAAGACAGTGAATTTTTATTTCTGAGTATGTGAAGCGTGGGTAAATGTGTCGGGTAATATGACCTAAGATGCTTCTTAACTTTTAATAATCTATTGCTCAAAGACAGGGATTGGAAATACTTTGTACGGCCTAAATGCAAAATAATGATGTTGATGATTTTGATGAGAAGGAGGAAGAGGAAGTAGTGGAGAAGGATGAAGTAAATTTAGTTTATCAGTTTCTACTTGAAACATGTAAAACTATCCCCACATTGAAAGGAAATGGGCTTCGTGAGTGTCTCAGAAGGAGAGCTAATTTGTTGAGACTGTGTCTACATCAGTTCTCAGAGTGTGGTCCTGTGGCATTTCTTTATTTTTTTTAAAATATATTTTATTGATTTTTTACAGAGAGGAAGAGAGAGAGGGATAGAGAGTTAGAAACATCGATGAGAGAGAAACATTGATCAGCTGCCTCCTGCACACCCCCTACTGGAGATGTGCCCGCAACCAAGGTACATGCCCTTGACCAGAATCGAACCTGGGACCCTTGAGTCCGCAGGCCGACGCTCTATCCACTGAGCCAAACCGGTTTTGGCATGTGGCATTTCTTGAGAGGATTTCAGATCTGTGAGGTAAAACTTATTTTCAAGATAATATTTTGTGTATTTTTTTTTGCTATGTTGACTTAAGAATGTCTTAGATGAAGCAGTAAAAATTATTATATTAATATCTCCATCCTTAAAAACACATCTTTCTAATAGTCTGCATATCAAAACATGAAGGATATGAAGATACAATGTTTTTTGAGGGATAAACACTTCTGTGGACATTTGAGTTTCAAGCTGAATTAGCTGCCTTGTTCCCCCACGGACACCGTTTTTACTTGAGAGGACAATCAACAGAAAAGCAGTAGCTATGCAGACTAGGGTACTAGTTAGACATTTTCTCAGAAATGAATGAAGTGGGCCAGACAGTTCAAGGGAAATAGTATTAGCTGCCAAGGATGGATTCAAGCTTTTAGGTTAAATTAGAAATTTGGAAAACTTGTGTCCACTACTGGGAACTTGACAGCTTTGCAACATTTCCAGGCCTTTTGGATGGGATTGGTGGTGATGATAGCAGATGAGGGTTGGTGGTAGTGTATGATGAAATGTTTCAACATTTGGAAGATCTGTCTAACTCAGTGTACCATTCCAAATTACTATTGATTGATGTGCCAAAATCATGCATGGGTAAAAGATGTTTTCAAAATGCAAGAGAGACCAATGGGTTTTTATATAGTATAGCATAAAATGGTTATCAATATGGTGCCAGATTCCACATTAAAAAAAAAAAAAACTTTTAAGAAATTAGGTATTGAGTTTTGGTTTAGAGTTAAAGGATAAAATCTACCATTATCTAAAAACACTATTAAAATTCACTTCTCTTTTCCAACTGCATATCTGTTTAAAGTCAGGTATTTTCGTGTAATTCAACCAAATCAACATAACAGGGCAAAGTGCAGGAAGTAACACAATAACCTAGTTATTTCCTATTAAACCACTCATTTAAATATTTTCAAAAGTGCAGGGTGGGGCAAAAGCAGGTTTATAGTTGTTCATGTGGAAAATAATACAATAATCTATAATAATAAAATCATATATGCTAATTAGACTGGATGTCCTTCCAAATGACCTTCTGGATGAAGCCACTGCAGCTGCAGCAGCTGAGACAGAGGCAGCCACCGTGGTGGCAGGGGCCAAGTCCCTTGCACGGATTTCGTGCATCAGGCCTCTAGTTAACAGATAATGTAAAGATAGACTCTGTGTTTTGTGTATGCCCAGGTGTAAAGCTACTTTTGTGCCACCCTGTATGAAGTACTACCACTCTTCTCACTAATATTTTTTGTTTTGGAAAATAGAGGATTTTTAAAAAAATTTATTATTGATTTTAGAGAGAGAGGAAGGGAGAGAGAGAAAGAGAAATATCAATGTGAGAAAGAAACATTGATCTGTTATCTACTGGTTTCTGCTCCCACCAGGAATCAAACCTGCAACCTTTTTGGTGTACAGGATGATGCTCCAACCAACTGAGCCCCCTGGCCAGAGCAAGGGTGTGTTGTTTTTTTAATCTTATTTTTGGCGAGGGGTAAATAAATATTTACTAAATAAATATTTTAAAATATCTCATTTTTTCATTTTTAATATGGCAAATATGTGTAGGTATAACCTGCATAAACAAATGCTATTTGGGGTCCTTAATCAATTTCAAGAGTACACATCGTTCCTGAGATCAGACAGTTTGAGGTCTACTTTCATATCATTATTCATTTTCCTACTGATTACAGATCAGTCCTCTCTAACTCAGATAACAGAGTAAGCTAAAGTGGGCCAAATATTCCATTTAGCAAGTTAGAAAGAAAGAAAGAAACTTTCAGGCCTCTTGAGGACTTGGCTCCAGAATTCAAGTGTAATTCCCACCACCATCTATTGGTCAAAGCAAGATCGAGGGGCAGGCCAGGTCTAAATCATAAGGAGATAGACCTTTGACTCTGGAATGGAGGACTCAAACAATTTGTGATTATAGTTCATCTATCGCCGTGTTGTGAATCATATGAACTGTTTCCAATTGAAAACATTTCTATTAGTTTTTTTTTTTTCCTGAAAACATCCATAATATAATTTATTTTATTAGAGAAATATATTTGGAGAAGTGAAACCAAATTTCTCTGCCAAAAGTTAACATTTACTTCTGACACCACACACAAGAATAAACACAAAATGTATTAAAGGCTTAAATGTTAGACATGAAACCATAAAAATCCTAAAAGAAAACATAGGCAGTAAAATCTCAGACATTTTTAGTAGCAATATTTTTTTCTGATGTACCTCCTTAGACAAGGAAAACAAAAGAAAAAATAAATAAATGGGACTCTATCAAACTAAAAAGTTTTTGCACAGCCAAGGAAACCATCAACTGAATAAAAAGACAACCCACTGAATGGGAGACCATATTCGCCAATGATACATCTGATAAGGAGTGAATACCCAAGATTTATAAAGAACTTATGTAGTAGAAGGTGCATTGGATGAAGCTAAAAAACTTTATTTATTCAGTCTCAGTCTCTGTAAAGTTATTAAAAATTAAAAATAAACACAAGGCTTAGAAAGAGCCAAACATCTATATATATAAAAGCCTAAGTGACCAAACAACTGGTCAACTGGTTGCTATGTTGTGCACTGACCACCAGGGGGCAGATGCTCAATGCAGGAGCTGCCCCCCTCCCCCGCCACCCGGTTGTCAGTGTGCTCCCACAGCCAACCTCTCGTAGCTGGCCAACCTCCTGTGGTCCCTCCCCCTGGCCAGCCAGCCCCCCCCTGATCATCCCCGATCTACGGCCAGGCCGAGGGAGCCCACCTGTGCACGAATTTTTGCACCAGGCCTCTAGTATTGTTATGAAAAACAAACTTTAGTGTAACTTCCTTTGAGAAGACAGCAGATATTTTCTCATACCTTCTATATTCTAATCCTCTGCACTTGTGTGTTATTTAATATAATTCTAACATGTTTGCTTATTTCATTTCCCAATCCACAGAAGCAATAAACAAAGCAGAAGGAAGTGGAAGAGATATTAGAGGCAGGCAAACTGCATCTATGGAAAGTTTGGAGCCATGACCTTTAGAACAGTCACTGATAATGTTGTCTTGTTCTCTAATAATGACAAAGCAATAAGGCCTGTGGCCCAGAGGAGTGACTTGTAATCTCACGATTTTCCCTTTGCCTTATACCATGAGGTCATCAACAGTTAAGAGTATTTTAATATCATAATTCTAGAAACTAAGGACAGAAAAACTCTTTTAGGAATTCATTTCATAAGTTTTATTGGCATCTGTCCATTGTTCAGTCCTTCATTTCCATCACAGTGTCTTGCTAGGAACAAAAATGATTGAGCTACATTATTTACCTTTTTGTTTTTCATAAAATATATGATCCTGTGGCCCAGCCAGCAAGCGTCAACCTACGAACCAGGAGGTCATGGTTTGATTCCAGGACACATGCCCTGGTTGAGGGCTTGATCCCCAGTGTGGGGCGTGAAGGAGGCAGCCAATCAGTGACTCTCTCATCATTGATGTTTCTATATCTCTCTCTCACTCTCCCTTTCTTTCTGAAATAAATAAAAATATGTGTGTGTGTTTTTAAATGTGACCCTGTGTTTTCCCCCCACAGACCCAGGATTGCATAGGCAGCTGTATTTCCTGCAAAGACCCTCCAACGTGGTAGCCATCGAAGGAAAGGATGCTGTCCTGGAGTGCTGTGTGTCCGGCTATCCTCCCCCGACCTTCACCTGGTTACGAGGAGAGGAAGTTGTCCAACTCAGGTATTATAAATGTAGGACTCCGTGAAGCATATGCTACTGTTTATCTTTCTCTAGCTTGATAGCGATACCTACAAATGTTAGGGTCTTTGATAATAATTGAATATTTTTCCACATTCCTTGACATACGTTATATGAAAGACATTTACCCACCTAGATAAAGGGCGAGGAATGGTCAAAATTCATGAGATCGATTCTAAAAGGAAATGTTTAAAAGCCAGATTGTCATTGAGATAATTCTTCCCAAAGAGTCTTCAGCAAAGATACTCGGAAGGGTCTCATCCTAAGGAAGCATATAGAGAGCGAAATATTTCTTAAGAAACCAACATTTCTTGAATTCAAGATATAACCTTCAAATATAGTACGTCTGTGTAACTTTTCTTAGCTCCAATGATATCTCTCACTATCTTCTCTATAGCAAATATTTCAGATAAGGCAGGAAAAGAACCTGGCTGGCTTTGAATCACTGGACATTAATATTAAGGCAAAGTTAGAAAGTAAGCTCTTAAATAGAATGGAACACTAGTCTGAAACATTTTGATTGAATGGGTTTCACTTAAGAAATTAATTTCATTGATTTTGAGGTTTGGCGTGCTCCTTTTCAACACATTTATTTTCTATGGTGAGATAGGTGCAGAGACAATAAGTTAATCTCTAAACGTCATTTACCTTAAATCCTATATAATAGAAGGCTAATATGCAAATTGTCCCCTCAACCAGGAGTTCCACCAGGAGTTTATCCAGGGGGTGGGGCCGGCTAGCCAACCACCCGCAGCCCCTCCCCCCAGGCAGCCCCACCCCCAATCGGCACCCCCCCACCCCCGAATTGGGGTGGGCTGGCCTGGACCCCACCGGTGCATGGATTCATGCACTGTGCTTCTAGTTTTAATAAATGGTATGTTATCACAATACTTCTGAGAATATAAAAGCATACAGAAACCCTTCCCATCTGCAGAGTGTCACAATGTGTTCCCTGAGCATAGGCAGGCATTGCTGGCGCAGTGTGAAAGGGTCTTGTACAAAGGTTACTAAGTAGGATGCAGGCCACAGGACATTGACCTCCGCTGTGGGGAACAACTTCTCTGGACCTTGCAGCTTTCAAATTCAAAATGAAAGAACTGGCCCAGATTATCTATACAGTCTTCGCAGCACTAACATTAGTGCCAAGTTGAATCTACTTCAGTTCTTCAGTCACTGCATACAGCCTTCCAATGGGAGTGGTTTACCTTGAAGGAATTTCTCACTAATAACTGCCATACCATCAAGCCCCTCTGATACAGAATTTTTCACTTTTATAATTTGAATTTTCGTGGAGTTCATTTAAACCTTTGAGTACCTTGTTGATAGATGGGTATGTTAGTTTACGCTCTAATTTCATATGCTTATGTATTACAGGTCCAAAAAGTATTCACTATTGGGTGGAAGCAACTTGCTTATCTCCAATGTGACAGATGATGACAGTGGAACGTACACCTGCGTTGTCACATATAAAAATGAGAATATCAGTGCTTCTGCAGAGCTTACAGTCTTGGGTAAGTTAATGGCTTGAAATGAGTTTACATGGTATCCTTCAAAATATATCACCATGACGCTTCAACTGCTTATTGCCGAATTGCTTCCTATGTTTTTTAGTGGAAAATTGCCATCTTAATACTCCACTTGTAGCCTTGCTCTGCTTTGATTAATTGCATCGGGGTTAAATGCAGTGTTTGACTACTTGCTCATTGATTAAAATCCAGATTCATCACACTTTAGTCTATTTATTTCAGTGATACAACTGAAAACTACCAAAAATTATTATTTAACAAATGTGTTAAAGAAACAAATGTGATATTCCGAAATATATTATCTGGGGAAAATAAATGAAGTGAATGAGATAAATTGCATGACAAATATGAACCTCAATAGAAAAGTCAGTTGTCATTTGAGATGACAGGGTATCTGAGAGTGAGTTCAGATGTGTTGCTAAAATTGCTTTGTTAAGATGGAGGGACTGTAGATGTTATCTTGAAAGTGAATCATTAAAATCAAATACATCTAAAGAAAACTTGCATGGCAAGAATCTAATTTAAAGAAATTTAAGGACCACAGATGGGTTCAAATTATCCCGAGAGGAAGGGTCACCAGCTATCATTGCAAATTAATCATTCTTATGTGTGGTAGGTACTCCAATGGGATGCATATTTTATCATCTGCTCCAGATTGTTTTTAGGCCAGTTTCTTTGAATTATGTAGTTTGGAGAAAGTACCTTAACATTTGAATTTCAATTGATTTTTCATGTAGCAACAAAAAATTGTCTACCAGTCTTTGGATTAGTTTTCCTCTGGAATAAATCTTCTTACCTTTTAAAGAGCCCAGGAAAAATCATAGGCTCTTGGAAATTTATTCAGTAAAACTGAAAAGATTCGGAACACTGATTATATCAGCTGGCCCATATCATAATATCATTATGCTATCCATTCTGCTTTGTGGGTTTCACGTTTATTTTTAAAATGTTTTAATCTGTATTGAGGGTAATAATGCATATGATGGGTGAGGCAATGGACTTGTTTGTTCCTTGATCAAACCATAAATATTAAACTAAGAATAGGCACTTTAATTCTTTGGCTTTGGAGGTAATGTTATTCTAACTTAATATCATCTGTCTTTAAAATGACAACAATTTCATTCATTCTTATACTAGAGGCTGGTGCACGAAATTCATGCAAGGGGCTCAGCCATCACAGCCCCAGATTCAACCGGAGGTCTTCTGGTCTAATTAGCATATTATGCTTTTATTATTATAGATGGAAGTTTTTGGTGATACAAAAACCTTTACATTTGTAACATCAAAATACAGTAACATAGAATGGCTACCATAGAAATTATCTTGTAATGTGTATTACAGATCATAAGGCAAATACAGTTATCGGATGCAATATAATTCATAGTGATCATAGGTAAATCTCTAATTGCAAATGCATGAAGTCAAATTATATATCAAACAAATGCACAGTATTTAAATATCTAATACTTCATTGGTATCTAAGACAAATTTATAAATTCTGATTTCTGAGACTACCGAATTAGCATAGAAATATCTGTACAGATGTAAATATCTGCATGCATATTGACATTCATGTACATTCCTCTGTGTGTTCCTGTGCATGTGTGTGTCCTTCAGTTCTTTATTGTTGAGAATTATCTTGTTTCCAAGTTTCACTTAACAAAACCAAACACTGATATGATCGTTTTTATAAATATATCTTTGTTATTTATTTGCTTATAACTTAAAGAAAAGTATAGCAGAAACAGTTATACTCTCACCAGCAGTGCAAGAATTTGCCTGTCGCCTGGGCCAGCCTGGCTCAGTGGTTGAGCATCAACCTATGAACCAAGAGATCACGGTTTGATTCCTGGTCAGGGCACATGCCTGGGTGGCAGGCTCAATCCCCAGTGTGGGGTGTGCAGAAGGCAGCCAATCAATGATTCTCTCTCATCATTGATGTTTCTATCTCTCTCTCCCTCTGCCTCTCTGAAATTGATAAAAGTATATTTAAAAAAAGAATTTGTTTGTCATCATGAGTACATTCTTTCCTAGCCCCCAATATTTGCTTATTTAACAATTTTATAAAAGTAAGTCTTCTTTTTCTAATCTTCATCACTATTAAATTCAGGTTTCTTTTTATAGTTTTAATGTCATTTTTTTCACCTTTTTACTTTTATGGAAATAGTCATCTTCATTTGGTTGATTTGTAGGAGCTCTTTCTATAGGAAGAATAGTAACTATGCTGTGTATGCTCCATGTGTGTATTTTTGTCATTTTTTTAATTTAAAACAATTTATATTTTATATATGGTACGAAGTCTTTTTTTTTTTTTTAATGGCTGCTGGCTTTGTGGGCTTTAGACTTACATTTTTGTTCTAAATGGATCACCTTATTTCCAAAAGTCTAGATGTGATTGTTCATTGAATGTGTAAATTAGAAGCAGTACTAATTTTTAAAAAAACCCTTTGTGGGTTTTTTTTGGGGGGTGTTGAATCTTTCTAATAACTGGGTATACATTTTAAAGATTTCCCTACAGCCCTCGTATAATTTATAACTATTGTAGAAGGCATAATTTAATTCAGGAGGTGGTTATAATGCTGTTTTAACTGTTCTACTCAGGCTTTAAAGTAAGTATCAATATAATGATTTTTTTGATATATTCTTTGACTATTCTGATATAAAGTTCATCTTGCAGGGCTGAATTTATTTGGAAAATAGAATTTAATACTTTTTTAAGTGGAAGATGAAAAATAACATGAAAATAACCATTTATGTTAATGATTCTGACCTATTGGAATAGCCATCAGTATGTTATTGGTGAACAAGTTTTGAGTACATGTACCACATAGGTTCTGGGAAGGCTAACAAAGGTTTGAAGTCTGGCTTAAATGGGATTTTAGTATTACCACAAATGTATACAATCAGTTGCTCTAATGCCTTATGACAAAGATTTTTTTCATAATGTAAACTTGGAATCAGTGGAGATATGAGGAGTTGATAATATCTATTCTCATAAAAGACAGAGCATAAAGCCAGGGGGGAGGTGGGGAGAGATAGGAGGGGTCCTGGAGAGGATGCAGAGAGGATACCAGGCTCTCTGATATGGTTCTAGCTTCTGTTTCATTTGAATCACTACTGCCATAATGAGCTACAGAGCAGTAGTCTGTCCATTTTTATTTGCAAAATGTCCAACTTTCTGACTGAAGAATTATAATCACCATTTCTGAAAATATATTCATTTTTCCCTATATCTACTCACCTCCATCATCATGCAAACGTCCATACGCACAGCAAGATTTGCCACTGCCTTAGGTCTAGATTTATTCCTTGTCTGAATCGATGCATACATGCATGCGTTAAAAACGTATTTGATCTTTAACCAATAAAGTGCCCAACCTTGGATAATTCGTGTGCACTCTTCATAAACACACACACACACAAGAAGGTAGGTGGAAAGTTCACTTTTCAGTAGAAGCCATTAGGTCTGACATCCATGAGAAAATGAAAACATTTTTGAACTTTTCAGAAAGGATTCTGGAATTTTATTTTAAAGAAGTCTGCAGCAATTTATTCAATATACTATTAAAAGTTTACCTTTGGCTCTAGCCGGTTTGGCTCAGTGAATAGAGCATCGGCCTGTGGACTAAAGGGTCCCGGGTTGGATTCTGGTCAGGGGCAATGCCCGGGTTGTGGGCTCCACCCCCAGTAGGGGGCATTCGGGAGGCAGCAGATCAATGATTCTCTATCATCATTGATGTTTCTATTCTCTCTCTCCCTCTCCCTTCCTCTCTGAAATCAATAAAAATAAAAAATTGAAGAAAAAAGTTTACCTTTGTGTGTAGGCTTCCTCGATGATTTTCTTCATCAACTTTCTAGAAAAATGTTGGCTGTAATTGGCACAAACTAGTTAGTAGGAGACAAATAAGTCTGATGGGTCAGACCTTTGAACATAATTAAAGACTTGAAGCCACATCTAAGAGTTCTCCATATGCTCCACAGTGTGAGGGGCCCATATCATGTCACATGGTGGTTACTTTTCCCAAGTAAATACCTTTGCAAGGTTTGGGGAAGGTGTTCCTCCTGCAGGAACTTCCCCTTAAGAAGGAGGCTCCCATGGGTCACCCTCTCTGAGTGCCTGTGTTCAGGAGGCCTCTCTCCATTGATCTGAGCATGTCCACCTTAGACAGGTATGTTCTTTAAGCCTGATGGTCGTGTCTGTAGAATAATACATACTATCTACATTTATATACACAATTCACATACTAGCGTATTTTCTATTTTTAAGAAAATGTATCTTCAAAATTGATTCCCATCCTCTCTTAAATGCATATCATTATCTCAACTCATCATTAATGTACTGATTCTGCAAATGTAACTATAATAGACCAAGCTATTCAGAAAGTTTTAGGAACATTATCTTAAAAGGGAGTTAAGAAGACAGCATATTAAGATACATGGGAGAAGTTTAAACTGTTAAAAACTATCATTTTTATTGTAGTGGGATGGAAAACTCCACGTTAGTAACTCACTTTATTTTGAAAATGCTTTTGAATAATAAAAAAGATGGCTGAATATGTAGTGAATTAACCAATTACAGTTCCAGTCCCAGATATACAACTGAACCTCAGCATTAGTACTAAAGCAGCGACCAACCAATGAGTGAGTGCCTCTATGTGCTCTGCTAAGTACTCTTTGGACACAGAAAGGCACATGTGACACAGATCCAGGCTTCATTAGGAACAAGGACAGGAAGTGGGCATTAGTACAAAACCCAAAGAACTGTTGGGGAACGAAGGAGTCCAGGGGCCCTGGATAAAGAGTTCAACAAAGATGAGAGAATGGGAGTTGGGGTTTGGTTGGAGGAGCAGGGGAGAACTTTCCAGCAGGAAGAGTAATTGGGCAAAGGTTTGAAGATAAGCAAGGGGTGGGGAGAGGAGAAGTGATTGATGTGACTGAAGATTGTGGGTAGGAAGAGTTTCTGATGGTGGCTGAAAGGTGGCATAGATCCTGAATGTGTCGCTAATGTGGTTAGATTTTTATCTTTTTAAAAATATATCTTTATTGATTTCAGAGAGAAAGGGAGAGAGAGATAGGAACATCAATGCATGACCCCTACTGGGAATCGAGCCCACAACCAGGCATGTGCCCTAACTAGGAATTGAACCTTGACTTCCTGGTTCAAAGGTCCATGCTCAACCATTGAGCCCCACTGCCTGGGCTAGATTTTTATCTTAAGGCAATGGAAAGACACAGGAACGTTTTTGAGTAGTGCCTTACTAGCAGTTTCATCATGGCTAGTTATCTCTGAAATCCTCTTTTTCTTTTATAGAGAGTGATAATTATTTCTTCATAGGATTTGCTGACTGCTTGGGTGCCAGAATTGGGAGAGAAGTATTTCAGAAGAGCAGGCACAGCTTTGGGTGCCCCGGGATATAAAGAACCATAAGATGCTCTTCCAGCCCTCAGCAGAAGCCTAAAGCATAGTTGCAAAGATTAAGCAGAAACAAACAAAATGAAGTGCCACCTATTAAAACACCTCATGCTCTCTCTTTGCCCCAGGCTTTCCTCATCTATAAAATGTACAAAACAAGTGATCCTCCCATGATTCTCATGATTATGGAGATATCATATAATGATGTCCTCATGATACACAGGTTTTTCTTTGGCAGCAATCTAGAAACAGACCGCAGCGGCAGTTTGTGGCACGTGTAGGCTATCCTTATTTGTGAAACATTTTGTATTTCTTACTTTCCTCTGTGCTTCTGCAGCCTGCTATTCATGCTTTCTTCCCAACTAGATGATAAGAAACTTAAAAACAGATGCCAATCATGGCTTGTTCATCTTGACCAATCAAATTCTTGGTTTGTTCTCTGGCTCATCTGAGATTTAAACTTAAGAAATATCATTGTAGGTACATTATGCCTAAGTTATCTAACTTTCTATCAAAGTATTTTACAAGCTCTTCATTGAAACTCATGGTTTTTTTCATAGACTGAATTGTTTCTCTCCAAATTGACATGTTGAAGCCCTAATCACCAATTTGACTGTCTTTGGAGGTAGGGCCTTTAAGGGGGTAATTAAGGCTAAATGTCCTAAGAGTGGGGCACTGATCCAATAGAAATGGTTTCTTCATAAGAAGAGGGAGAGGCATCATAGCACTCTATCTCTCAGCGCACGCACACAGAAAGCAGGGCAGGTGAGGACACGGTCTGCAAGGCCAGGAGAGCTGTCTCACCGGAAACCAACCCTGCGGGAACCATGATCTTAGCCTCCCTCCCTTCAGGACTTTAAACAATAAGCTTATGTTGTCTGAGACACCCAGAACCAGGGAGTTTCTTATGGGAGCTCAAGCAGACTAATGTAACCACAGAAAGAGTATGTGTTCTATGCATTATATTGTTAAAAACTATTTATTTTTGAGCCCTAGCTGGTTTGGCTCAATGGACAGAGCATTGGCCTGCTGAGTGAACATGGGTCCCGGGTTTGATACCAGTCAAGGGCACATGCCCGGTTTGCGGGTTCAATCCCCAGTGTGTGTGTGGGGGGGGGTACAGGAGGCAGCTGATCAATGATTCTCATCATTGATGTTTCTATGTCTCTCTTCCTCTACCTTCTTACCTGAAATCAATAAAAATATATTTTTAAAAAAGATTCTTCATTGGTTTTATAGAGACATGAGCTACAATGGAGAAGCATTTCAGTAATATTTATTACATATCGTTAGTACTGACAATCTTAAATTCCTGGCAGTGTAAAAAAATAATGTCCTTCTTAAAATAGCAATGAATCAAAAATTATTGGTTTATAAATGAGGTTCTGTGTAGTTATAAGATTATAAATTTAATGTTCCCCTGTCTTAGCTTTTCTTCAATATCACCCTCCCTTTATTTAGTAATTTTTGAGTAATAGGTCCTTCTCACGTTTTAGATCCTATCATCTTAAATATGTCCCAATTTAATAGTAAATATGTCATTAGCTATTAGGAAATTGTGTTTCTTTCTTTTCTTAATCAATTCTTAGATAAATTTAATTTACTGCAACAAGCTTATTGAAGTAAATATTCATGCCCCATCAACTCTCAGATGTGTCTAGTAATGAAAGAAAGCATGATAATTAAACACTGATGTGATTTTGTATTTTTTATTTTTATATATGTTTTAGTTTTAATAATTTTATTTTTACTGAAATCTATGTGATATTAGTTGCTAACTTCTGAGCATGTGTAATTGACCAAGTAGGGAATTGACCCAGCCATTTGTTTGGAGAGGAAGTGGAACATCCACTTGCCAGCAAGGTGTTCAATGGCCTCCTTTATAAACTTGCTGGGGGATCACCTATGCTGGGTGTTAGGCTCATTCTTAGTCAGAAATGGAAAATAGCTATCATAAAACATATTAATTAAGATCATATTTATCCTTCTATTATAATGTCAACTCTTCATTTGAATGGAGCTCTCCTGAATTTACAACATCACTGCTTCTGACTTAACAGCAGTCCTTAAATTTCATGTCTATCTGTAATTGGCCTTTATTATCAGTGACCCCCTCACCCATCACATTTAATGATCATATTCATAAAAGTAGTGCCTTAGGTAAGTTTATATTGATTATCCTTTATGAGGTAATTGCCACATGGATCTTATTGAAATTAGTTTAGAATTTTTCCATGACCTAAATGTAGGATACAAGTGCATAACCTAAGGCAGAATTAAGTTTTAAAAATTCAAAACTATCTATGAGCTGCTTCTTCCTATCATCTGTGTTGCTTTCTTATTATAGTTAAATTCCTCATCTGGGATTATAGCTTTCATAAGAGTATGCCGAGGTTCTATCCAAAATAATGTTTGGAAGATTCTGTTGAATACATATGTTTTATATGCAGTTTAATATATTTGAAGTCCTACTATGTGGAGCTCTACTTTCCCCCCCTGTTCTCTTGGAGATGACAGTTTGAGCAGTGTTTTGCATTTATACTTGAGATGGTCATGAATCTATTTTTTTCTTTCTTGGATAGACAAGGAAGTAGAGGCCCCAGAGGGAAAGGCAAAGACTATGTACTAACTCAGAGCATTAAAAGGCAATCTAAGGCCATGATTTTAATTAGCCCTCACAGTCCCAGCAAGGTGAATGGACCATCTGCGGTATAGAAGGAGAGAAACTGCTGAGAGTGGTGCAAAGGGCATTTCATGCCAAAGTTGTCCTCAGGTACCAGAGCTGTGCATTATCCCAGGAAGAGTTTGAATCTGTGATAGGACCAAACTAAATTAGACAGAGTGTTTTAATTAACGTTGGCAGGCGATAGTGTCAGTTGTACTTGCTAGTTCTCAAGGACTAGAGAGCAAAGTGTGGCATTTCCTTATTTACATTTTAAGCTTTTTTCTGTTTTATTATTTCATATGTGAAGGTATAGTCATTTCACTATTTTTACATAGCAAGGTATAGATTCATCTGCAGTATAGTATCATATATATGAGCAGGAAATCATCAGAGTATAACTGATACTCATACACTTGGAACTCATACCATATAAGCAAGGCTCCTACCACCACTTGATGGTAATGTCCCTAAGGGCAAAAACACCAACCTGGAAACATATCTTAAAATAGAGAACTCTGTTAAAGCATTTGGAGTTTCTATCTATACATTTTTAAGTCATTTATTCATTCATTCAACAAATATGTACTGAAAATTCAGTAATTTTGTTGCCTGAATCTTTGGGGAAAAAACAGCTTTACTGAGATATCATTTACTGTGATTTGCATACTGTACAATTTTGCATTTGAAGTGTATGATTTACTGTTTTTCAGTATAATCACAGATGTGTGCAACTCTATTCAACACAGCCAGTTTTAGGACAGCTTCACACCTCAGAACGTAACCCTCTACCCTTTAGCTATCACCCCCATATCCTCCTATTCTCCCTCTTCCCCTGCCTAACCCAACACCCCAAACAAACACCAATCTATTTTCTTTCTCTGTTGATTGCCTATTCTGGGTATTTCATGTGAATGAAATCATGGAATATGTTCCATTTTGTGACTTATTTCTCTTTAACTTGGCATACTTTTGTCAAGGTTCATCCTTGGGGTATTTCATTCCTTCTTATGGCCAAATAATATTCCATTGTATAAATACACTATGTTTTATGTATTCACTCATTAGTTGAACATTAGTATTGTCTTCACCTTTGCCTATTGTGACTAATTCTTTATAAGCATTTGTGTACAAGTTTTTATGTGGACCTATATTTTCATTTATCTTGGATATATACTTAGAAGTGAAATTGATCAATCATGTAACTATGTTTAATCTTTTGAGGACCTACCAGTTTTCTATATCGACAATACCATTTTACATGTTACGAGTAGAGTATGAGTATTTCTATTTCTCTACATCATCACCAACACTTGTTATTAACTAACTTTATTATATTCAGTCTAATGAATGAGAGGTGGCATCTCATTGTGCGTTTGATTGGGATGACTAATGATGTTGATTCTCTCTTGTGGGTTTATTGGCTATTTGTATATTTTTGTTGAAGAAATGTCTATTCGTTTTTATTTGGGTTATTTGTCTGTTTATTATTGAGTTGTAATGACTTTTTATGGGCATATGTGTTTGCGGTGAGGAATACCACTTTCCTAGGAACAGGTTAAGGGACATGTCATATGGAGGAACTGCTGAAGACAACATGAGGTCATTGGCTACCTGGTACCTGGGTGACAATGTTTGAGTTCAAAAAGCCTTTTTTTCTCATGCTTTGTTTTCTTAAGCTGACACTGTGTCATGTATGCACACTGCTCTTTAATCATTAGATCTGACACTATGTGCACACATGTGGTAACCCTTTCCCTATCCCGTGCTTCCATAATTTCTTGTTAATTCTACTATTAACACTTAACACATTGGTTAGGCAGTTTCCATAGACATTCATATGGTCAGTTGTAATCACATATCCATGAAACCGGTTTCTCAAGGGAAGGGGTTGTATCTGAGTCATTTTCACGTCTTTAGTAACCTGCATACTAGTTGGCATGAATTAAGCTTTTAAGAAATATGTACAAATTTCAGATTTTTCTCTCTCAGAATTAAATTTTCATCCTGAATGTTGAATTTTAGTATGCGAAAAAAAGTTGTCATTTATTTCATCCTTCTTGTGACAAAAGAATCTTTGTACACAACGCTCAGACTTAAGCCTGCTTACTCATTTTATCAATATTCTCGTGGTACAGAAAAGCTGTTTCTATGCATGAAGTTTTAATTGCACTACGATTAAGCTATGACATCATGTGCTAAATTTTAACAGAAATAGTTTGGTAGATATTCCTTGTGAAACATATTTTGGGATAAACCTTTTTGTTTACCAACATTCCCAAGACTGTTTTAATTACTAGGTATTCAGAAAATAATAAATAAACAAGACAAACAACACACAAATTTGCTGTGGTTCCTTCAATTTGGGAAATGCTGTCTCAAAGTTAAACAGGTACATACTATAGGATTTTCTAGAATCTCAAACAGGCTAATAATGTTAGGAGAATGCTGTGGCACTTACACAGGTGGAAGAGGTAAAACTTATTTTCCTTCTGACCCAGCGTCAGATCTGTTTGGAGAATGAAAGAGTGCGTCACGTGGAGAATCTCCTGGTACCATCTGCACAGCTTCACCGATTTGGCTTATACATATTTGCAATGTACTATATAAATTCCTATGGAAACTGCCTACCCAATAAAAATGGGATTTCTACCACAGTTAATGGGTGTAGTCGATGTTTTATTCTTGCAGTTCGGACCCATTACACATTCTGCAAGGAGCAACATGATTCTATTTTAATCACAGCCCAGTGCTTCCCTCCTGCTAAGAAAAATAAATGTGATATTTGTGAGTTTGCATCCACTGCTTCTTTAGAGGACCAGCAAAGAAAATAATTAGCCCGTGATTAAATCATATAATTCAATTTTCCCCTGCATATGTTCTTACTGACAAAGTAGTTCATGAATCCAACTGCTGAATGCTCAGTAATAACACTTTATCACCAATTTATAGTGCATGAAAACAAAAGAAAATTGAAATGAGCTGGGGGATTGTGGTGTGTGAGTGTGTGAGAGAGTGTGTGCGATTCTTAAAGGATGGTGAATCAGAAGTGGTGGTTGTGCCAGTAACATTGTATTTCTCCATTGGCATGTTAATTTAGCTTGCAAAATACCTCTGAAATTAAGATTCACCAGGTCATTATGTAGATATATGCAGGAAGGCAGCGTGAAAAGAGGAACGTTTCCCTTTTTTGACTTTTAAAACAGTAATAAAATAATAATAAGTGAAAATCTGGCCTCTGAAGAAGATATCAATGTTCTCCTCACCACCCCTTCACTCTCTTCCATGGAAAGAGAGAAGCAGGTTTGTTCTCAGTTTTCACTTCCACGGTAAACTGCTTGGTTTTCTTCTCTTAGGCTTGATTCTTTATGGACACTTCATGCTTATCAGCGTCACCCTAAAATCAGGAGTGTTTATATGCTTGTGACTCTCATCTTCTATCCTGTCCTCACTTCCCCCTTCCACATCTTGCTTCTCTCTCTACTCCTTCAACGTACCCCAGTTTACCCTGGAGGTTGTTACTGGCAAATGGCCATGAACACATCTCGGATCTCTAAGCATTGTCTGTGCAATGGGCCAATGACAGCTAACCTGCAGACTTGTTATGAAGAGCAGACTCAGAGAAATAACGCATGTTCAGTGCAGCTCCAGGACAGTGCCTGGAGTAGAGCAGATATCCAGCAAGTGGCTTTGTTATCACCGTTGTTATTATCTGCACATTAACATGCATCCTCCTTAAGTACTCAGACTCAGAACAGCAAGTCTCATTCAGATTGCATCCTCAGAGGGAGGGCTCTTGCCATCTCTTGACATTTCAAGAAAACCCAAGGAGAAAGGAACTGTGATAAAGACGTATATTTGAGGTGACCCTAGGAATAACAGAACTTAAGCAGGGGAGCAAAATTTATCATAACGCACAGGATCACTGAACCAAAGTTGTAGAAGTGGGGACTGGAGCAACGTGAATGAGAGGAGATGAATACGTTGTGCTGGTTTGGGTGGGCCTCATAGTCTAGGGTCGTGGATGTGAACCAAGGTCTGGTACATAAGAAGCATTATCGATTAGCTATTATTATTTAAAAAACTAATTTGAGCTGAAAATATTACAGGTTTTCTTGAGGGAGTTTGGAAAGTGTGTTATCATTATTTATACTTCACCAAATATTATGAAAAATGTTAATGATGTAAGTTATTAAGAAAATCACCCAGAAAATAAATACTCTCAATTAAGTTAGCTTCAGATAGAAAGGAATATTTGTCATTCATATATATAATGCATATGAACAATGTCAAAATAAGTAAATAGAGCTTGGCTTAATGAATATGGCTTCAGTGTTGCAATATATTACACCCAGTCATCAGCTTTGTGCCCCCTTTTTCTTATACCTTACATTAAACCCATTACAGTTAAACCTCCAGAATTATTTTTTAAAATATATTTTTATTGATTTCAGAGATAAGGGAGAGGTAGAGAGAGATAGAAACATCAATGATGAGAGAGAATCAATGATGATGATCGGCTGCTTACTACACACCCCGCACTGGAGATTGAGCCTCAACCAAGCATATGCCCTGACCTGGAATCAAACCTTGACCTCTTTCTTGGTTTATAGGTCGAGGCTCAACCACTGAGCCATGCTGGCTGGGCCCTACGGAATTATTTTAAATCTACCCATTCCCCTCCATCCTGAATTACTAGGCTCTGAATCCAACTAATTTCTTCTGTTACCTGAAGCAGGCCTCTAACTAACCTCCTAACTCTTCCAGTCTTACCATATTATAACCCAATCTCACCCAGTATGATCTTGTTAACAGGTTAATCAGAATATAGGATATTCCTTCTTAGAAACTACAACCTTTTTATTTTTTAGACTAAACTAAGGAGTTCATAAGAACTCCTTACTGCAACCTACCGCATAAACCACTGTAGGATTTAGCTTGCATTCACTTTTCTAACTTCATCACCCTTCCTCTGTTCATCAGGCTCCACTTGTAATGGCCTCCTGCCTTTTTCTTGAAAAAACCAAACAAGTTCCAATCTCAAAATATGTGTCTGTAGATCTTTTTCCCTAGTTCATATTGCATACACCACATCTTATGAGATTTGTCTTTGTCCTTTATGACTAAATCAGCCTCTCCCAGTGACTCCATTCCACCATCCACTTATTGTTTTCTTTGTAGTACATATTACAATGTGTTATTCGTTATTATCTGTGTACTCATTCAATGTTTTGTCTCCACCAAAGCTGAGTTCTTATCTGTTTTGTTCAATATTACATCCCCAGAAGCTAATCAAACAATCAACAAATCTGTTCAAATAATGATACATTGCCATCATCATCGTCGGTATTGATGTTTACAGAACCCACATGTATTGAGCATTCATTTATGTTCCAGGCATCATGCCAACTTATGTGCTTTCTTATTTACTAACCTAAAACATCTGTAAGGGAGGTCTGTTTTCATCTCCATTTTAAAGGTAAGGAAATTGAGGCTCATCGGCATTACTACTGTTGTAATTGTCATCTTCATTATCATCATCATCATGATTTCAGGAAGTAGAAGTAGAATTGGTTTGCCTTTCTCACACAGTGGTCAGAGGAGGGAATAGGGCCTGCAGATGTAGGAAATCTCATCAAGATGACACAAATGAACTGGTCAGAAAGGTGGACCATCAAGGGATGGCTTTCAGCAAGTGACAAACAGATGGAAATCCTGGAGGCTGTGTAATTCTCAAAGTGTGGTCTCCAGGCCAGCAACATGGGCATTACTTGTGAGCCTGTTACAAATGCAGAATCATTGGCCTACTGGGTCAGAATCTCTAGGGTCGGGGCTAGGAAACTATCTAAATAAGCCTTCAAAATGATTTTTAACCAACTGCATTAAAAAGTTCTGGCAGTTAGCCAAGGAAACAGGAAATTCACAAGAGTACGGCAAGACATTCATGTTCAAAAATCAAACCACACAAACAAAAGTCAGGTTAGCGGGCCAGGCACAAAGATGTGGACCTGTTGCTAAAGTTGGAATATAGGGAGGGGATTGGTCATAAGCAAAAACAGTCAAGGTAGATAACAGGGCAGTGAGTCAGAGTAAGACTAGACAGCATTCAGGTAGACTTGATCTTCTCACCTGTAGCACTTGCTCAAGTTCTTAAAATCCCTGTCTGGTACACAGGATTAGTATCAGTACGTGAGGTTGGACTAAGCCAAAAGTAGAGTAAAAAATGCTTCACCATGACTCCAGTTATATAGCCTGGAAGAATGTGGGTGTGGGGAGGCAGGTGGGCCTTTATGGCTGCACGCAGGTCTGTAAGTTTGCAATGACTCAGATGCTGTTCCGATGGGTGAGATGGATGGGTCCTGCAAGAACATTTTGTAGTGCTGTGTGAATAGGCAAAATAATAGTGGAAAAAGTTCATCTGTGGAAAGTATAAGGTAATGTACCTGGGGAAATATAATTCAAGCTATCCTGATAAAATGAATTATTCTCTCTGCTACTACTACGTCCGGAAAAACGATACCGGAATCTATGTCAACTGTCCCTTGAAGGCAGTCCGATGTAGAGTGGCAGTTCGAAGGTTCACCAAATGCCAGAGATAGCTATGATAAAATTGGAAAAAAGGTATTATATAATTGTGTTAAATTTTTCAACAGAACTAATAATATTTTGTACATAGTTCTATTCAGTGCATTCCAATAAGGCTATAAAACAGTTAGAGAAGCCTGAAAGGTTAACAGAAACGATCAAAGGAATTAAATAGTAAGACCAGATGAGGAATTTTCAGTTCAGAAAATGATGGGTGAAAAGGGACATCAAATTTATGTCCATGAAGATATTAGGTAATAGAACATGGACATGCTCAACAAATTCAGGAATATGTACCTAGAAGAACTCTCTTGAAGCTTGAAGGTAATTTTTTGATAATAAAAAAGAAAGTAGGACTTCTTTATACAGTTGTGAGTAGGAGAAACAGAAAGTTTATTCTTGTATTGCTATTTATTAATTATTGTGTTATTTTCCATACAAACAACTGTAATTCTACTTTTGCCCCCACCCTGTATACGTGTTGGTACATTCATTGATGTTGTTCCCCATGAGAGAGTTTACAAACTAAAAAGATGATAAGGAACAAAAATAACTATTTATTTATGGAAAATTAGATTCAAAATGCTTTATAAAGGAAAAGCCTACGTTATTCTGGACATTTTCTTAATGTTTAAAAAAGACATTATTTTGGGGAAATCCAAAATTAGGCATCTTCATGAAAAATGAAATCCAGGAACTGAAGATTGATATAGCAATAAAGCTGTGCACAAACATATACTAATACACACACACATGCACACACGCATAGACATCTATGAATTTATATTTACTTTCTTTTAAAATAAAATGTTTCATAAAAATATGTATGCATTAATTAGAATTACATTTGAAAATACAGACTAGTAGATTAAAAATATTACACATAGCTTCATTATCCAAAGGTATCTACTATTAACATTTTACTGTTCTATTTTCTATTTGTAATTCTCATTTATCTGATTTTTAAAAAGCATTCACTGTCTCTAGGATTTTACTACTAGCCATGTAGACTATTGATTCAATATACGCATTTTTAAAATCATAATAATGTGAAAATACTAATATTCTGTTAAATTCAGTCTACGAGTATATAGGACTTTTGCTTTATATTCAAACTAAGTTTAGACTATAGACTTTTTTAAAACCTGGTTTTAATATTCAGGTTTATTATACACATGAAGTTAAATAGTTTTCTAATTCTATATTTGTATAATTATGGCATTTTTTTTGTAATGTTTTTTGTTTCACATTTTTAATACTATTTTGTTTAGTATGTAAAGACATTTTAGATGTGTCTTTTAATAGCACATAGGTGACTCACAAGTTTTTCATTTCTAACCAATTTGAAATGCTTGCCTTTTCCAAAGAGTGTTTCACATATTTATATTTATTGTCACACATAATTTAAGTTATTGTCATTAGATATTTGAAATACAGTATTCGGGTTTGAATAATGGTATTGTTATCCAGCTATATTATAAAGTTGTATGAAGATTTAGATTAGATAGTGAATTTAAAACACTTGTATAATGCCTGGCACAGAGTAAGCATTCAAATTATTATTATTGTTCTAATTATTTTCTCTGTCTTATTTTATACCTCTTTTTTAATTTGAATACCAAGTTGGCTTTTTCCTTTGTTTATATTTTCTACTGTATAGATTTTATGGTTTTAATTTTTGTAGTAACTCAGAAGATAGAAACACTATTAAAGTTTACAGGCAATTAACTAAATGGATAAAATAGCTACATAAATCTTTACTTAGAAATATGCATAGATTCTCCAAATATGTACTTACATCTCTATATTAATGTTATGTTCAATGTAATAGAATATATTATATTATGTTCAATGTAATACATTGTTGCTTAAATTGCAAAGTATCATTACAATTTGTGTTGTTATTACTAATAGTGTGGCAGGCACATATGCTTAGTCTCATGATAAAGAGAAGATATCCAAGTATAGATATTTTCAGGGTATTTTTCAAGTATGCCCAACTAGTGAACATGACATGGGATAAATTTTCCATGAGGATATGCATATTTATCTGGACTGTAGATGCAGATGAACATTATTTGGGGGAAGTTTATTTGATCCTGCATTGAAGGTGATCCACCCCAGAAGTGGATCAAATCTATATATTACGATGAAGCTATTCAGCCCATTTCTCCCTGAATGTGACATACCTACCTGTTCATGTAATGCAGTCTTTTTATATTCCAGATGGGGTTATCCTTTCCCCTTCTCTGCATCTTAAATTGTCTGTGTTCTTACTTTTCTTATGTTTTCTTCTTCTGGATATTTCCTCTTAATTATTGTTTATTAAAAAGGAGTATATAATTACTAAAAAAAACTTCAAAAAGTTCAGCAACGTGTACAACTAAATTAAATTTGTTCCCTCTAATAAAATCCTATCCTCATTTGCTAAGGCCAAACACCTTTAAGAGTTTCTCACATCTTTAATCATCTGTACTAGAAACTACATGATCAGAAAAAAAACACAAAAAACAAACCATGTGATTCCCAGAGGAAGAGACCCTAGTTCAAAGTATGATTTTTCTAGCATTTCCTTAAGACAGTCATTAGATATCAAAGGAAAGTTATTTTCTCTTCGTAAAATCGGTCAATAATTTCCCCTACTTATACCCTAGGACTGTTGTGATGATCCCATAAAATAAAATAGGGTAGGTAAAACTAATTGGTGAAGTCAACAGGCCATACAAATTTAAGTCACTTGCATTTATTGTATAAAACTCGTCCTCCTCAGCTCAAATACCCCTTTTACTCTGTCTAACCTTAGTCTTTGCTGAACTTAGTTTCATTCTCATAAACAGAACCAATTTACCTATTTATATACTAACAATCACTCTTAACCAACCGGAGTAATTTCTCACTTATTTAACATCCCATAGAATTGTATTTGTACCTTTCCCGGGTTTCTTACACCATTCTCCTCCATGGGATTTTATCCGTTTCAGGTGCTAAATGTATCTCTGGCTCAACATCCCCCAGCAGCATCCAACATTCCTTTCAAAGCAGATTTGAAGCATTTGTTAAGTTATAAGTAGATTAATAAATAAGCAGATGAGTGACTTAGGGAAGTATTTCGAAGTCATTATGGACATCCATTCTCAGGTAACAAGACTTAAAGCCATGTCTACACACACCCACCCCCTCCCCGCTAGTTGCCACGGCAGGTGTTAGAGTGGCGCCTAACATAGGACATGGATGCACAGCGTGGACTGGCTGCCTCCTCTAGGCTTGCTGTCCCTCTGACGTGGTCCAAACTCACACACAACACATTGAGTGGCTCCTGCCAAGTTCCCTCTGCATCTGCCAGTTCTGTTTGCCAGGGAGTCCTTTGGACGCCCCCAGAGCAGTGGCCTGCCTGTACCCACCGGGCCACTCAGATACCGCACGGAAGACAGAACGTACAGCCGCCATTTGTATCACTGACTTTCAAAGCTTCCTGAACAAATGGCTCTGGCTGGATCTACTTCAACGCGTTGACTGAAGCAGACAGAAAGCTTCCTGCCAGGCACTTGTATTTACCACACAAATTTGTCAGCTTAACCAAACATTTCAGTGTGTTCGGAGCAGAAATTTGAGCTGATGGATCTAAAGGGCTCAAACCCTGTGAGAGAGATGAAGATACATCAAGATATAGAACAGTGTCTACACGACTCCAAAGTGATCACTAAGTAAAGGTGTTTCATAGGAACCGTGGTGTTGCCTCCTCCATCCCGCTTACTGGGTTCAAAAAAGCAGTGAGACCCTTTCGTGAGTGTTGCACGTTTAGGCTAAAACACTGTGGTGGTGTTAGCAGTAATCTTGAGATGCCCTGATCTGCGTAAATTACACGGCACAAATGCTATTATAAACCCTGAGCAAAACCACGTGATGTAGTTAGTGATCCTTGAATTCTTATTTCAGCTTTCACATCGCCTCCATCTTCTATGTGTCTCTGCTCCACTTCTCTTTCTGTAAAATGGGAATTACTCATTTTCATCAGTTGCTGTCACACTATCTTCAGAACATAACGTTAGATGTGCAATAAAAACCTTCACAACGCAAATGCCATGGGGGACTCCTACACCCTGTGGTGTAAACCTAGCAGATGTCACAAAACGATCCTTCCAGATGATATAACCATCTTTGATATGCCGATAATTATCTTGTTACTACTTGCTCCTTTCAGGATCATTTGGAGATAAGGTAATCAACATATTGGTTGTAAATGTCATAACAATTACCCGCTTTCCCTTAATTTGTCATTTTACCATTTCTTACACATGTAATTTAATTCAGGCTGACTTCTTTTGTTCTGTCAGGAGTCTTTTGGGGAGAAAATTAAATAAATAAGACAGAGTTTTCAAACATTTAAAATTACATTCATGTAGGAAATACTTATTTTGCAAGTGGGTCTGTAGAACACTTTCAGGAAAGGGTAGGGACATATATGTAAGGCCAGTCTGATGACTGCCTACGGGTTTTAAAGTCTACATGGCAGATTAATAACCCAATTCTTTCCAAGGGACTATTGCCAAATTTTATGCACGTGATACCTGGTGGTCAGTGCATGTCATAGCGAGTAGGTGAGTGGCCTTAGTATATCATTAGCATATTACGCTTTGATTGGTTGAATGGACGACTGGACATTTAGCATATTAGGCTTTTATTATATAGGATTTTTTTTTTAATCCTCACTGGAGGATATTTTTTGCCATTGAATTTTTTAGAGAAAGTGGAAGAGAGAGGGAGAGAGAGAGAGAAACACCGATGTGAGAAAGACATATCAATTGCTTGTCTCCCACATGCCTCCCCCCAAGGCTTGGAGACTGAAACTTAGGTACCTGCCCTTGACTGGAATTGACCCCGGGATCCTTCAGTCCCCAGGCAGACCTGAGCCTAACTATCTAGGGCTCACTTAATAACCATATAAATGGGGCAAAAGGAGTTTGTTCTTTTCTGAGTCTCCTATGTCTATTGTAGTCCACTCATTATGTCCAGAGAAGAACTGTATAAATACTTTACTTTTAATTTCTAATTAACCTATAATTGAGGAACAGCTTAAGTTAGCCTGGATGTTTTAATTACTACTTTTTAAATCACCAAATTTTGGATTTTAGAGCAGTTTTAAGATCGCAGAAAATTAGAGGAGAAAGTACATGGAGTTCCCATATTCTCCTGTCCCACGAAGTTCTCCACACAGCACCAACTTCCACTATGGACACTCCCCCGCCAGAGTGGTGCATTTGTTACAATTGATGAACCGACATTGACATGTCATTATCACCCAAGGCCTATAGTTTACATTAAGGTTTATTCTTGGTGTTGTACATCCTGTGGGTTTTGACAAGTGTATAATGGCCTGTATCCACTGTTGTAATAACACACAGACGTTTCCCTGCTCTTCTCCATGCTCAGCCTCTCTTTTCTGTAACCTCTGGAAACCACGAGTCTTTTTCCATTTCCATAGATTGCCATTTCCAGGGTGTCATATAGTAGGAATCATACAATATGTAATCTTTTCATATTGGCTTCTCTCACTTAGTAATATGTATTTTAAATTACTCCCATATCTTTGCTTGGCATGATAGCTCCTTCCTTTTTAGCACTGAATAATATCCTATTGTCTGGATGTACCGCATTTTATTTATCCATTCACCTACTGAAGGACATCGTGGTTGCTTTCAAGTTTTGACAGTTATGAATAGAGCAGCTATTAAAATCCTTGTGCAGGTTTTTGTGTGGACATAAGTTTTCAGTTCACTAAGTACCAAGGAGCACAATTGCTGGATCACATGGTAATAGTTTAGCTTTATAAGAAACTGTCGCACTGTCCTCCAAATTGGCTGTGCAATTTTGCATTCCCCTCAGCAATGGGTGAGTTTCTATTGTTCCCTTCCTCGCTGGCGCTTAGTGTTATTAGTGTTTTGGATTTGGGCCATTCCGATAAGTGTGTGGTGATGTCTAATTGTCTTAATTTGCTATTCCCTGATCATATATGATATTGAATGTCTTTCAAATGCTTGCTGGATATCTGTATATCTTCTTTAGTTAGGTGTATTTCTTATTCTTTTGCCCATTTTTAATCGAGTTTTTAATATTCTTAATGGTGAGTTTCTAGAGATCTTTGTGCATTTAGATAGCAATTTTTAACACATGTGTCTCATGCTTATTTTTCTTTCAATCTTACCTGACCTGTCTTCTTCTTCTCTTGAACTATCTTTCATAGAGCAGGAGTTTTTAATTTTAATAAAGCCCAGCTTATCAATTATTGTTTCATAGATCTCAGACTTTGCAATTAAATCTGAACACATGTAAGCAGTTTTTATTAATATTATTGATCTGTGAACTGTGTAACTGGGAAATATATACTTGGGAATGCATTGTAAGAGAACCCTGGAGTGGGGACGTGATCTTACTGGTAAAAAGAATCAGCTCTAGCTTTCAGTAATTAAATCTGTATTTTCAAAGATAATAATGAAGAATGGCTAAGATACAGGTTGATATTAGGATGCAGGAGGGAGGAAGAGTAGTTAGGAAATATTTCAAAAGTTTAGGAATCTGTCATTGATAACCTGAATTGGGCAGAGATGATTACAATGAAGACATGGAAGCACATCAAAGAGAATTAACAGGACATGGTGGCTATCGACATTTAGGATGGGGAATCAAGATTTAAGGATGACTCACTCGATTGACAAGAATAGGGGGCAGTGTCCTCAGATGGAGAACATAGGAGCAGAGAAACATAGAAACTAGAATAAGGGATTAGAGATCTTCAGTTTACTTTAATTCACAGAATAAAAAGCAATTTCTAGGAAATGACTACTTTCATAAGAAGGTTCAGAATGAAATACTGAAAATCAAAGTAAAAACTGAGTTTGAAAGGAGCGTGGTTGGCTGCATTTGATCTAATAAGTCATAGGGAAGTAAGTAGAAGCTGATTTGCTTTTCTCGACACCCATGATTAAGCCATCCCCAGAAAAATCCCTGTGTTAACCCAGTTTTACAGAAGATGGAAAGTTATTTAAACCAATGAATTCACTTGCTGTGTGCTCTTGGATGGGTTGTTGAGCCTTCTATGCTTGTGTTTTTAACTTTTAAATATGGAAAATGAAATTCTGTTTGTAATATTTTTGCGAGCACTTGCTATAATTTTTTTTAAAAAAATCACTCTGCCTAGCACATTCAAGACACACAATAAATAAAATTTATTAATAATAGTACTAATAATAAAATGATTGCTAAGCAGAGCAAACTATATTTGTTGGCTTCTCTACATAACTTGTTTGCAAAGGAAATTAATATACTCTCAGAAGATTTATATAAGACCGCAGTACATTTTTATAAGGCTGTTGATAATTATTGAGTGATAAAAAATAGCTGAAGTACTTGAGCAGTAATTCTCAGTCTTGGGTGCAGCTACATGCCTTCTCTAAAACTTTGAGTTTTATGTGTACGGACTCTTGAGCCCAACCTAGTCTCTACTAAGTGTATACTGGACATGTAAGAAATTACCAAAGAACAACAACAAAATGAAAATCATTGTCCCTACTCCCAAGGGCTTTAATCGGGCATGGGATATATATATGTAACATTTAATATTGGTGAGAGGATGTCAATCATTCCACGGAGTGTTCCTGAGGGAATTTGATGATTTAAGGCCTAATGGATATTTTGAACAATGTGTACTGCTAGAAATTAGCTGGTGTTGTCCAACCCTCTTCTACCTCTTTCTTCCCAATCTGCACCCTTAACTCAATCTCCATTGCCATACCCTCACACTTAATATAGGTGCCTAACACTTCCCTGGGCTTCATTCTCATAGAACTTTGAATGTGTCTAGTTTTTGTATATACCATATCCCCCCAAAATTGTTACAGATTGGCAGATTAAGGAGGGAAAACCTATAAAGTGAATATACCCAAAGCATTTCCAGTATTAATTTCTTTAACATTTGTAATAAATTATGGAAATCATTACACTTTCTATTACTGGCAAAAATAAATTTAGAGTTGTACAGCTTCTGACTTCTAGGCTTGTCACAAATTTCTTTGAACTTCTACATTTTTAATGCTACTTTAGGCCTTCTGTCTCTACTGTACTAATTGGCATACTTTTTTTGTTTCTTTTTGTTTTACCCACTTGAGAAGCTCATCAGTTTTATTTTTTTCAATCATCTTCTGTAAAACACAGCATGGTTAATCATAGTTCTTTATCCATTGACTCTAAAATCCAGATGACATATTCAATTTAAATGCTATCAATTTTCAGCTGTCCTTGGAAAACAGTCATAGGGGGTCGAAATATGCCCAACTTTATAATAGCATCTCATACTCTTAACTGACTTCATTGACAAACTGAACTTCGTAATTTGGCTGTTTCTATTGGCCTCTTCTTATCCCTCCAACACAGTTATTCTCACAAGACAAGTCAAATTCAATTTCTGTGACCTCTAAGGCAATGTTAGAAATCAAGATTTTATCGATTGACTGATATTTGAAGTAAGTGAATGATAGGCTTATTAGTAGTTTGTCATATAGTGATATTATTTTACAATTATAATATTTTGTGGTAAGAATAAAGTAGATCAAAATTGAAGTTCAATGACTCTTCAGAGAGGACAGTAAAATTTCACAGCTTCCTACATGCAGGAGCAAAGCTACCCATAAACATAGCTTTATGTTAATTGAGGGCACTTTAACAATCTGGTAACATAAAATTTATGATACAGTACCACCGCACACTCTGAAATTTTGTTATGCCGTGTGCTAAGAAGTTGTTTCTTAAAAAGCCCCAGTGTGAGCTATTCCCTAGGAGAATGACATTAAATTGACATATAGATTAACAAGTGAGTACATATTGCTTTAATGAGAAAAGCAGAAAGCTAGACTGTGGAGCAAAGCCCTGGGCATCAAGGACAATCTGATTATCAAGATAGGAATGAAACCGCATGAACATGCACAGCGGTTTGAAGACATGCCACACCAGGAATGGGTCCCTGGGAATAACAGTGAGATGAGGGCTATTATGAAGTCCAGATTGAAGGGCAAATGTGGAAATGCAAAGGGGAAAAGAGACTCAACTCTTAACCATTTGACCTAAGAAAAGCACTTCTATTTTAAACCATGATATTTTTGCTTTGGAGCCATTGCTTATATTATTTAGTGCATATTGTTCAATATTAATAACTCTTTCTGATTCTCTTTAGGATTTTTCCCCCAGATCCTATGAGTACTACCAAGTATAACTTTAGTCTATGCAAGGATTAATTCCAAAAACATTTATTTAGTGTTTGGGAGATTTTTTTTAAAAATGGTGCATAAAAATGATCCCTAACCTTAATAACCTCACAAGATAATCCTCAGATTCTAATGGAAAGAGGCAGTCTTGTAAATAAATAATTATAATATGGTATGATAAGTACAATTGGAGAAAGGGTATATTCTGGGACTACAGAGCAGAGAGGGAATAAATAAGTAGCCATTTTCATCTATAGTAAATTTCACATTACCCTTTTTGGAAGCTCAATTTAAGAAGCCTGGAAAGAGGACAAAGTTTGCCTCTTGGAGATATATATATATATATATATATATATATATATATATATATATTTCAGAGAGGAAGGGAAAGGGAGAGAGAGAGAGAAAAACATCAATGATGAGAGAGAATCATTGATAGGCTGCTTCCTGCATGTCCCACACTGGGAATCAAGCCTGCAAACCAGGCATGTGTCCTGACCAGGAATTGAACTGTGACCTCCTGGTTCATAGGTCAATGTTCAACCACTGAGCCAGGCAGATTGCCTTCTAATTCATCATGAGCATCCTTCCATTCAGGAAGGGTGCCCCAAGAATGGGAGGGTTTAGAAATAATTCACCAACATCATAGTGAACAATAACCAAAAAGACACTTGATGTTGTTGAATCTAAAAATTAATTTCTGCCTTGTCCAACGATGTTCATTAATAGAAAAAATGGAATGGTATAGAATCCAACAGAAATGCTAAGACATTCTTATGAATTCATGAGGTTGCCTGCCAAATGATGAGAAGAACAGTTATTTGTATGCTTTTACCTATCTGTGCACCTCTGTGATTCTTTTTTTAATCTCAGATTTTTTTCTTAGAATCATAGTTTTGGGCTATCTGTGGGCTTATTACCTTGCAAGTCAACAGCACACAAAGCTGACTTAGTAGTATTTGGGGACTCTGGGGACTACTTTCTAAACAAACACTTCTTCCCAACCTTCTATTAGAGGATATGAAATCATTGTATATTAAATAACTAGAGGCCCAGTGCATGATTGAATCATGCACGTGTAGGGTCCCCTACACGCTTTCCCTTTCGATCACGGGGAGCTGGGTGCCTGTATGCTGGTGCACCAGGCGCCGGAGGCTTCTGAAAGGCCTGGTGCCTGAGTGGACAGGCATCCAGCTCCCACGCTTTCCTTTCGATCGCTGGTGCACCAGGCCTTTCAGAAGCCTCCGGCGGGGTGGAGGCTTCTGAAAGGCCTGCTGCCTGAGCGGACAGGCACCCAGCTCCCACACTTTTGCTTTCGATTGCCGGGGAGCTGAGTGCCTGTCTGCTCAGGCACTCAGCTCCCCCGCTTTTGATGGTCCGTGCCGCGGGACGTCAGCTCGCTGCCCCAGAGGCCCCTTCTGTGCCGCAGCACAGCCATGGTGCAGACGCTGAGCTTGAGCCGCTGCTGGCGACGCAGCTCAGCGTCCCGCCGGCCCAATCAGCTACCCCGGCCACCCCGAGTCCCAGCCCCCCGCACCTCCTGAACAATCATGGGCATAGCAAAGGTACGGTCAATTTGCATATTTTTCTATTATTAGGTAGGATTATTTTTATTTTTTGGCTAATGGAGGGAACATTTTTTTGTTTGTTTGTTTTTGTCTTTCCAGAAGATCCTATTTACAATTGTCTTAGAATTTCTGCTCGCTTCCTACTATTGCGATACACAAATTGCCATGAAGATAGTGGCTTAAACCAACACAATTATATTCTTTTGCAGTTCCGAGTGCCACAAGTCAGACATTGGTTTCACTGAGCTAAACCTAAGGTGTCAGCGGGGCTGCCTTGCCCCCTGAACACTCGAGGAGAGTTTGTTGCCTGTCTTCTCCAGCTTGGAGAAGCTGCCTACATTCCTTGGCTAATGATTCCTCCTCCACTGCAAAGCCAACAGTGTAGCATCTTCTCTCCTCTCTGATCTCTGCTTCCATCTCTACATCGCCTCTTTCTCAGACTCTGATCTTCAGGCCTCCTTACTAGAAGAAACCTTGTGGTTACATTGGTCCCACCTGCATAATCCAGGCTAATCTCATCTCAAAACCCCTAACCAAATGACTATACACAATTCCTTTCACAATGCAAGGTAACCTGCTCACAGATTCCAGGGATTGGGGCATGGATATCTTTGGAGGTGTCATTATTTCGCCTATCACAGAAGGTAATATTTAAAGCATGATTGTGATCTGTCAATATTATCTCAGGGAATATCATTATAAGGAAAAAGCTCTTAGAGAAACAAACCTAATACTGGAGGTCTTGGCTAGATTGAGAAAAACAGAAAGAAAAATGCTTGAACATTAGGAAAGAAGAAGGAAAGAAAGAAGGGAGGAGAAAAAGAAAGAAAAGTAAAAGTAAAGCATGAAAGAAAGATTTTGTCACTCAAATAAGAAATAAAAACTCCACACTGCACAATTTTATCAAAGACAAAGTTATGATGAGCATGACCAAAGCTTCATCTCCTTTCCTATAACTGATGTGATCATACACCTTATATATGTAATATTTCTGGTCATGAAACTATGAATTCCAAAGTCAGATTTTAAAATATGGCCTGAAAAAGAATCAAATATAGCCAAAGAAAGTTAATTCTTCTTTTCCCTTCCTGCATTACTTATGCTTCAAAACATATCTGGTTGTTTCAATGAATGCCTTTAGAATTTAATCTATTTTTTTTACATTATTTTGCAAAGGATACTGGAAATAAACTTAGACTTTTACAGAGAAACTATATTTTGTTACAAAGAATTTTTCATTTCTGGTCTGAATCATATTACTACTTAGTGGTAGACTTAAACATCACTTCCCAAACCCAGATTCCCTGTCTCTTAATTCTGTTCTCTGTCCACTAACTACACTGGTTCAGTGACTTGCATTTGAGTTTAGATCTCAGTGCAATACACAAACTACCTAAGAGCCTCTTCCTTTCACAAACCAGTTAATCTGTGAGGCAGGAGCATTTCCTTGGTACATTCTGTGAATCACTGGTGCACTCACATCTGTGGGGTGTCATAAAAGGATAGCGTGCTTGTCACCCAGACCTGCTTCTCTCCATTGCTAAGGCATTTCAAACACCTGAGACAGACTGCTAGGAACTCTTCCCAGAATTCATCCGTCATTTCTCATCAGGAAAACAGAAGCCTATGTGACATTTTTTTGCTTGCTACTATGAAGCTACAATTTTCCCTAAAGCAAAAGTTGTTTGAGCGAGGGCTATTCCATGGCCACGAATAAAGAGACATTGCTTATACTTTCTGACAACTTGAATGATTTGCTTTCCAGGAATGAGTCTCAGAAGGGGAGCATTTACTTATTTACACTTTAAAACACCCAAGAGGGCAAACATAATTTTGTCCTGTTTTTTAATTGCTCAGGCATTCCATAGGCCTTTGAGAACTAATATCCTGAACAATCTCAAATTCGTCTTTGTTTACCCTACGCCAAAGCCATTCTTTGACCATCTCTGCCATGCAATGTGTCCCCGAGACTGACCACTTGGCACTGCATCAAACAGGTGCCCTTGGCAGCTGCCTGCTAGTGCTTTTGTCGAATGGGAGCCACCTGCAGAAGATAGGTAGGCGGGCAGAAGAAAGGGTTGCTGGGATTTTCTTTCCCATTTCCAATTGGGCTGTGCCCTCCATGAGTACAGCTGTTCCAGGGAGCCCCTTCTCCATAGCCCCCACTATTAAAGAAAGATGATTCTTGTGACACTTGTTAAAAATAGTAAGGAAGACTTTATTCAAGGTGGGGGGCAGGCACTACAGTGGGATGTTGTAGTAGGGGAAGGAGATGTGGCTCAACTCCAAATACAAGGAAAAGTGGGGATTTTATAGCCAAAGAGCAAATTCAAGCGGTCAATGGATGGAAAATTACTCAGAGGAAGAAGCATCTTAGTAATTTATCCAGCGCCTACTGGATATTTCCTATGGGCACCTAAGCCCCACAAACCCAAAATAAATGTATCATCTTTGTCCCAAAACTGCTGCTTTCTTGCATTTTCCATGTCTACGAAGGGTACCATCACCAACCAAATTACCAACATAGAAACCCAGGTATCATCCTAGACTCATCCTTGCCCCTTCCTTCCATCCTCCATTGCTTCAGCCAACAATGACTCCCTATAACTCTTCCTGCCATGGCTTAATCTTCCCCCTCTTCTGTAAGTTCTCTGGAATCTCCCTAGTTTAATACCTTATCATCTCAAGTAGAATACTAGATTAGCCCCCAATGCATTTCCCTGTGTACATGTGCACACTTATGCATACACAGTCATCAAATGCACACACACACACACAGTTACCAGGTGTGCACACATGTACACAGTCACCAGGTGTGCACAAACATGCACACAAGGTCATCAGATGTCTCTGACATTTCTAAAGCATCAAATTGAATACTAGTATATGTATTTTTTAATTTTTTAAAATTACTTTATTGATTAAGGTATCACGTATTTGTCATCACCCCCCCATTCCCATCCCAACCACCCCCCACACACACATGCCCCCATCCCCCTGTTGTCCATGATCACTGGTTAGGCTCATATGCAAGCACACGAGTCCTTTGGTTGATCTATCTCCCTTGTTCCCACCCTCCCCTACCTTCCCTCTGAGGTCTGACAGTCTGATCAATGCTGTTCTTGTTCTTCAGTCTATGCTGTTCATCATTTCCCCTAGATGAGTGAGCTCATGTGATACTAGGAATACACATATAGGAACCAAAAATGAGACAAGCAATAATGGTTATGCTGAGAGGCAAATGAATCAGTCTATAGTGAGTTTCTTTCTGGGCCAACAGTTCTTTTGAGTCCCGATTCCTATGTCCAACAGTTGTTTATGTGTACATAACAGCAATGATATTCCAGTTCTAAATGGTGGTAATGCAGGTCCGACCCTCTCTGGTTTGGTCCTGGGCAATCTGCAGTGACGCACATCTGCTGACTGCTAGTATGGCAAGGCATGGTCAGCGTCTTCCATCTCTGGACTGTTTCTCTTCTGTCAGTATATGTATTTATTGTTTACTAATTGGTAATAACTTATTATTTCCTGCAGGGTGGGCTCTAAACTTTAAATTTGGATCACACCCTCCAGAGTCTGACCTCTGCCAGCCTCTGTGGTCTTTTCTCTGAAGGATAGACGAACACATGGTCTGGCTTCTGCATTGCCTCATGCCTTGTGGGCAGTAGGCATTCAATGAGTGTTTTTCATATAAATAAGAAGATGATAGGGAGAATTTTTAGAGTGAAATTTGTTTGTAATATTATGTTGTCAGAGATGAGAATATTTAATGCACACTAATGAGATAGTTCTTACATTTGAGGGAGTTGATATCATACATCGTATCTCAGATATTAATAATAAAGAGCCATGATTTTGTGAGATTTATGTATGAGTGTCTGTACATATGAATATTTAAATACAGATAATCATTAAATGCCCCTAAGATGGTGGATATTTATATAAATATTTAAATACATTGAACCTGCTTTACTGTTTGTTATATTCAATACATGTTGACATTCTGATTGTTTGGATCTTTTGAATAATTAATCACCATTTTTTCTAACATTTAGACTATATTAAAATAGAATCTGCACTACAATGACATTGGGGGCATAATTAAACCTTTGTAACATCAAAAGCTAGTTCGGAGGACTGTGCATTTTATTTATCTGCAATAACCATTTTTATTTATGAGAAAATAGAAACCTGTTTTTAGACTAGAGATGTTTATTCAGTGTCCGCAAACTAAAAAATATCGCACAATGCATAAACCAATCTCTAAAGCACATATATTGGCATTATTCCTCAGTGGTTTAACTAATGCAGATTTTCCCCAGTGGTGAGCTTAAAACACATTAGAGTATGGTGGAAATAAATGCCACTTATAAGGTTTCAGGACTACTCAAAGAAAACATTGATATTTACTAAACACATGTGACAAATTTAACTTCACCTTCCAGATAATATGCATGAATGAAAAGAAATAATAACTGGAGTAGTAGGGGTTACTTGCCATTAATAAAAGAATATCTGTGCTGGCCAGAGTTTCTCAGTGGTTAGAGCATAGGTCCACATACGGAGGGGGTCACAGATTCAATTCCTGGTCAAGGGCACATATCTGGGTTTCGGGTTCACTCCCCTCATGTGGGAAGCAACCGGTTGATGTGTCTCTTTCACATCCATATTTCTCTCTCCCGCTTTCTCGTCTTCATTGCCTATCTCCCTTCCACTCTCTCTGAAAAGCCATTGAGAAAATGTCCTCAGTTGAGGATTAACCAACAAATAAAAATAAATAAAATAATTTCTTTGGGCATGCTCCAGCCCGAGCATTGGTAGAACCCATATTGGGGAACACAACTTCATCTGAAGCCTCGTAGAATTAGTCTATGTAGTTAGAAACCAGTGGAGCTTGGGGTATTATCAGGCAGAATGACAACACCAGTGCATGCTGTGCAGAGAACGATCTGGGCATTTCTTCTAAACAGCATGTTTAAAAGTCTGGCGCCTAAAACTAATGTTGTGACGCTTGAGTTCTTTGGAATTGAGATTCCCGGGGAAAAGAAAAGGTCATGATTATTAGCTAGGAATTGATGGTGAATTTGTTTATTTGCTGATTGCCCACCACTTTCTATAGTATGTAAATGAGATTTGTACTTAGTAAAAGCATTCCCACTCTAAGACAGATGCCAGCTGCTGAAGCCCACGGAGGAAATAAAGCACAGCCTTTCCCCAGCCTTTTCTTTTCCTTCAGCGCAGCTTCCAGTCTCATGGAATCTCCCTAGAATTCCCTGAGCAGGAGCCTTCACATTCTGATTGATTAGCCATCATATCAGAGCTTAATGCCTTGGAGCTCCCTGGTTACCGATTGAACATTGTGAACTGGGCTCGGAAAATTGGCTTGCTCAGCACCATTGGGAGTGTGGTCTGTTTAGCATTGGAAGTCTAACTCCCTGACTCTGGAGAGTAGAATTGGCATCCAAGGGATAGGAATAGAATGTCTTCAGAAAGGAGTCTGAACATCTTTGCAAAGTTGACAATCCTACTGCAAGATGCAGGGGTAGGTGTGCGTACATGGAGTCTTCCAGACCTCGGCCAGGGGAGCCTATAGACTGGAGTGGGAATGGGGGAGGTGGGCGATGGGGACTCACTCAGTCTGGTGGGAGATGGGATCTAGGTGGTTTTCAGATTTTTATTCTTCCACCTTTCTCTTCTTATTCTGTTGCATTCTGCAATATCAGCTTAGAAGCTACTTAGCGATCCTACCCTCAGATCTCAATCTTCTTTTTTTGTTTATTTTTCCCAATATATATTTTTATTGATTTCAGAGAGGAAGGGAGAGAGGGAGAGAGAGAGAGAGAGAAACATCAATGATAGGAGAGAATCATTGACCAACTGCCTCCAGCACACCCCCCACTGGGGATCGAACCCGTAACCCGAGCATGTGCCCTGACCAGGAATCAAACCATGACCTCCTGGTTCATAGGTCAATGCTCAACCACTGAGCCATGCCTGGCCAGGCAGATCTTAATCTTGAGCACACCTCCTTAGGCAGAGAGAAGTCCAGCTTTCCCCAGAGCTGACACCTGGCAGTGATGCT
Organism: Eptesicus fuscus; assembly: GCF_027574615.1. Lineage (NCBI taxonomy): Eukaryota > Metazoa > Chordata > Mammalia > Chiroptera > Vespertilionidae > Eptesicus > Eptesicus fuscus. Next base: position 85,578,211 of record NC_072484.1, read on the forward strand.
CAGGAGGAAGATTCGTCCCCTCCTCTTATCTCTTCCAGGTATGCAGCCCCCATATCCACATAGCTTGGGATCCCACTCGGGCATGCCTTCCTCGGGTCCCTTGTACTCCATAACATGCCTGCACCTCCCTGGCCGTGTCAGAGCCCCATTGCCCTCTGTACCCAGATAGAAGGTGAGCTCAGAAACTAATTCACATGAAGGTGCTGATGTTAATTTGAAATGAACATGGGACCTCCCTTAGCATAATGCGGGTTTAAAGAAGGTCTGTGCAGTGAGAAAATCTATGAACATAAAGGAAAAATCATGTCCACTGATCAACACTAATGAGCCTGGGGGATGTTGGGAAGAGAAGCTGTGGGAATGGGGAGTTATTTCCATTTCCCTTCCCATTTTAACACTTTGCACTCGCTTGCTTTTTTCTCGATTCCTTTATTCTACTCGGGATTTAATTTTTTAAATACCCCAGATTTTACAAAGCGTGGCAGTAGAATAAAAAACTGGAGTTTCTTTTCATACAAACTTATTTATTTGTATTTTTTTATATTTCAAATACATATGAGCTGCTACCGATGCTAACCGTGTCGAGTCACATTCGACATCCGAGTGCAAAAGGTTAAGCCATAGGTTGGCATTAGTAGCAGAAATATATATATATATACTAGTGGCCCGGTGCATAAAATTTGTGCACGGTGGGGTGTCCCTCAGCCTGGCCTGCACCCTCTCCAATCTGGGACCCCTCAGGGGATGATCGGGCCTAAACCGGCAGTCGGACATCCCTCTCACAATCCAGGACTGCTGGCTCCTAACTGCTCATCTGCCTGTCTGCCTGATCGCCCCTAATCACTCTGCCTGCTGGCCTGATTGCCCCAACTGCCCCCTCCGCCAGCCTGCTCACCCCCAACTTCCCCCCCTGCTGGCCTACTTACTCACAACTGCCCTCCCCTTCTGGCCTGGTTGCCCCTAACCACCTCTGCTTTGGCCCTGCCACCATGGCTTTGTCTGGAAGGACATCTGGAAGGTCTCCCGGTCTAGTTAGCATATTACCCTATTATTAGTATAGATATTCTATATCATGAAGAGCTAATATGCTAATTAGTCCAAACAGCAGAATGACCTTCCGGACAAAGCTGGACGAAGCCGGGGCTGTGAGGGCCGGCCGAGGCAGCTGGAGCTGCAAGGACCTGCAGGGGCTGCAAGGGCCGGCTGGGGCTGCAAGGGCCGAGCCCCTTGCACAAATTTCATGCATCGGGCTTCTAGTATATATATATTCACTTATATTTATATTTAGTATTTATAGTTTATACATTTAGAATATCTATGTATTGAGCATGGTATATATATATATATATATATATTTAGAATCTTTATACTTATATACAATATTTATAAATTGAATTATAAATCCTGCCTTTACAAATAAGTTCCCTTGGGGTAGATTTGTAAAACGTGGCACTAAAACACAAATAAGCAACCAGAAAGAGGCAAACACTTCTTACTAGCCTTCAACTGCTGCTCTATTTTAGGATAAAACAGATCTACAGTGAGTTAAGCTCTATGGCCCCCAAATCAAGAGATGGAGTTTTAAACATTTATATATAAAAGGCTAAGTGTCCATCTGACTGGTAGCTATGATGCACACTGACCACCAGGGGGCAGATGCTCAACGTAGGAGCTGCTGTGACGCACACTGGCCATTTAAAAATAAATGGCACCCCAGACCTTGCGCCAACAAACCAATATTCAGCTTTCCCCAAGTGGGACACAGGCCCCACCATCACCCCAGAGCAACACCCCACCAAATCGCAGCCAGCACTGTCAAGACCCCATGGCGCAAAATACGGCCCATAGCCCAGCCCAGCCTGGAAATAGTCTTTGTGGGCACTGGGTAATGATGTCACATAGCAATGCCTGTCTTCCTCTCCCTAGTGACTAGCATCCTTGGAGTTTCTTCAGCCCAGAAACCTGACTTGCTTTATAGCCGGGTGCAAACATTTCACAGTTTAACCAAATGTTTGTGAAGCCTTTTCCCATGCCTCATCTCATTTGATCCTCACAGAAGTCCTAGAGTAGGTAGATAGGAGACTCTGTAGAATCCTATTTTCTTTTCATTAGCAAGATGCGAATAGCGATATTAAAATATTTCTTCTGATTTCCTTTCATTGTGCAGGAATCCGTGCACTGGGACACTAGTATTTCTATACTAAGGGATATATACACATAGGTGTACCTGAAACTTTCTCCATGTTTCTTTGAAAAGCAATCCTTTGTTAGATTTCATTCCATGAACACATAAAGTGGATATGTTTACATAATAAAATGCATATGCATGCATTCACAAATGTGGATACTGAGCCAAAACACTATGAACCTCAGCACTGCGGAAGCAAAGCCTGCCTTGTCTATGTCTTCCTCTCCTTTCTATGCTCTGAGCTCACAGGTGCTTACCTTTGAGGACTCATGATGAGAAGCTGCCATCCCTCCTCAATGGTACTTGATGCTGAGGAGGAGGAGTCATTCTATTTATTCTGGGCTCAGGGTTAGGCTGGCTGGGTCTCTATTGCTGCTTTACATTTTTCTAGACAGATCTCTGAATATAATTTTGAATGGTTCTCTGCTCTGTATCATTTTATGTGGGTGCACTGGGCTGTGTAGGAGGCAGCCACTGCATTGCACACGGGAAGAGGTAATAATCCAGCCAGCCCTGGAGAAATTGATTCAGCACCCACATGGAACAGAGCAGGTTTAACATTCATATTCTCCTTGGCCAGAGTTTTCCTGCTAACACAGTTCTGGAACCTAGTGTTTGCTCAATAAATGTGTGTTGGATGGGTAGCTGAATGATGAATAGATGCATTATGTGTCATCAGTGGGGTCTTTCTTTACCTCAGTCTTCAAGGTAATGTGCTTTATAGAAGATGAGGTTATGTCAACAGGTATTTTTATTGAAAATGCTTGTTTTATCTTTTTCTTTCAAGGAGTCACAGAGTTTTCCAATTAATAAAAATGGTAAGGTTTCTTTAACTTAACATGCATTAGTGTGAATTTTAAGTCACAATTTCAGTTGATCAAGTTTATGCTAAATAATACTATCTACATTTTATGTAATTTTCAAATTGTGGCATATAAAATACGGACTGTCTACCTTGCTTATTGAGTCACGTGTGGTCTAGGAAAGTAGGTTTTTGCTCTTCTTCTCCCATTTTCCTGATGACTACAAAAAAATAGTTCCCTCTTTGCGCCTTTCATTCCCAGAGTTCCAACTCTGAGACTCATCCCCGAGTAGGTGAGCAAGGGATTTCCTGTCTTCCCACAGGCTTTGTGCTCTCTGAGTTCACAGAGACATACATCTGAGCCTGTGAAGAGACCTCAGCGATGTGTGGACTGGCTTCCTGACTGTTCAGAAAGGTACCAGTTTCACTGGTAACAGGAGGAATCCCTGGGAGGCCTGGAGAGGAAACGTATGGGGTTCAAAACGTGGTAGGAGTGGAGGGGAGAGGAGGCTAGAGCATCAGGACTCTTACTTTTTTTTTTTTTAAACAACATATGTTTATTGGAGTTCTCCTTACCTTTCATTTCTGTAAGTGTCGAACCCAAATGTTTTAAAAATGCATTCAGTGGTTCAGAGATTCATTGGGTGTCTTTTCCTGGTGTGAGCGTTAGCCCATTCATATGCTGTGTATATATGTGAGTGTTTTAATAACAGATGGTTCTCTATAATAGGTAGAGAAGATAGATAACAATTAAGTTAGTGCATTAATACTCCTGATGCCAATGTAAAGTATTTTCAATTGAAAAATATCCTACATTCTAAAGACTATATATATATATATATACATACACACACAAAACAGTGTTTTTATTTTTATTTCAATACTAAAACAAGAATTTGGGATGTTAAAATGTGTTCCGGTAAGGGCAGACCTGACACAGATGTACTGCAGCTTGGGATTCAGGTCTTGGTAGACGTTAGCAGAGCCTGACAGGAAGCAGAGCTGGAAAGAAGACAGCATCCTCAATGTTCTCAATGTGGGGCATGATGTCCTGAGAATCAGGGCACCTGGGTCTTCTACCCGTTGCCAATATGAACTGGGTGAGAGGTGGGAGTGAACTAGGTCATCATTAAAGCCTGTTCCGGCTTTAACACAAGCTGTTAATGAAATGTTGATCGTCAAACAGAAAATGTGCATTTGGTTGGCTGAAGGAGCCGCCATGGCATGAGGCTGCCCGGAACCACACTGAATGTTAATAAGTGCCAGAGGACTCGCAGCCAATCAAAACACAAGTGCTGCTAAAATGAATTTATAAGAAAAAGAATGATTACTGGGCTTGAAAAGCCAGAGGGTGGCCTGTGGAATCTAATGCGGGGAGGCCTGGAGAATATGAGAATAAACTCTAGCGGTGTTATCTGAGCCTACCTGGTGAGGAGAATCCAAATGATCCGATATGTTCACCTGTCACTTCCACTTGCTAGGTAGACAGCTAATTTTTATTTTTCAGTTTTCATTTTAAAACAAAACCCAGATGTGGTGACTGCAGTGGAAGACCTAAGGCTGTCGGGAGGAAATTATAGTGGTGTGGCATCTCGTCTTTAACCGTAACCTTTAAAAAGTATAGTTAACGGACTGTGATTTTACGTGAAATTGTATTTTGCTGTGAGTTAGATCCCATACAAAATACTCCAGACATTTACCATGGATAGGTAAAATGTTCATAGGGTTTCATTTCCAGGGAATTTTGTTTCACGTAGTTCCACCCCATTTCACACTTTCCCCCTGGAACAATCTCTATTGGAAGCAAAGTCTTGGCATTTGTTTTGGATTATTAGCTTCCTTTATGCCATCTCAGTGCGGACCCTAAAGACAAAAGTCCGCCTTTGCACGAAGTCGGCTAAGGCTGCCATAGTGGAATACACAGCCTGAGTGGGTCAAAAAGCAGACATTTATTTTCTCACAGTTCTGGAGGCTGGAATCCAAGGTGAAGGGCGTGGCACGCTTTCTCATTTGTAGACGGGGGAATCTCAGGGAGTCCTGGTGTCTCTTGCTCTAAGGACACCTGTCCTATTTGATTAGGGCTCTCGACCCTTATGACCTCATGTAACCGTAATTACCTCTTTAAAAGTCCTCTCTCTGAATACTTTGTGAATGAGGACTTTAATATATGAATTTTGGGGAACACTGTTTGCCTCCTAACAACCTTTACAGCTATTTTCAATGATAAATTCCACTCTATTGCAAATCCATTAATTCAGTCACCAAAGATATTTTTACATTTTTCCCCAACCTCACTCCAGTTGAAAAATAACAAATAACCACAAGAAGGTTTATTTTTTCCCGAGGGAATTCTACTCTGGTATTCAGATTTTAAATGAAAATCCACCTCCTAAAAGGAAGAAATAATAGTCACTTCTACTTCTGCTGTCTTAGAAATGCAAACGCACAAAGCTTTCTTCTGAGTCTATATGTAAAGGGTGCACAGCTCTTCAAATAAAAGTTATAGAAAGAGATACAATTTTTCATGGTATTATCTAAGCTTTATTCTTTTTTAAAATATATTTTATTGATTTTTTTTACAGAGAGGAAGGGAGAGGGATAGAGTTAGAAACATCACTGAGAGAGAAACATTGATCAGCTGCCTCCTGCACACCTCCTACTGGGGATGTGTCCGCATCCAAGGTACATGCCCTTGACCGGAATCAAACCTAGGACCCCTCAGTCCGCAGGCCAATGCTCTATCTACCAAGCCAAACCGGTTAGGCCAGGCATCTAAGCTTTATTCTTATTTAAGATTTATTCTTTTAGGGTTTAGTAAAATTTCACTCATTCTTCCTGATAAATTTTAAATAAATATGTATGACTTGTCAATCACTATTCTAGGCATTGGAGTGACAACAGAGAGCAGTTTCTGTCTTCAGTGAGCTCAAGATGCCCTAGTCTGGATGATAAAATGTTTTTCACTGTTTCTCATGCAGAATAAACTCTTTTCCTATGCTTGTCTGACTTAGCCCTCATTGTTAATCTTAGTCATTTTTGCTGGGGAAATAATGAGAGGAAACTGAAATCAAGTGACTTATGGGTCCATCTGTAAAATGAGGGGTTAGACTGGATCAGTGTTTCCCAGCCTGCTTATCCATTAGCATCACCTGGGAGCTTTAAAAATGTACCTTAGACCCCAGGCACTCTGGTTTATTTGCTTGTTTGCATTTAAATTAAATCTTTATTATTTAAAGTATTACATATGTCCACTTTCCCCCCAATAGCCCTTTCTAGCCTGCCCCCATCCCCAGTCCCAGGCCTTCAACACCATATTGTCCATGTCCATGGGTTATGCATATATGTATACAAGTTCTTTGGTTGATCTCTCCCCACCTACCCACCCACCCCTGCCTTCCCTCTGAGATTCCACAGTCTCTTCCATGCTTCATCGTTTCTGGGTCTATTTTGTTCATTAGATTCCACATATGAGTGCGATCATGTGATACTTGTCTTTCTCTGACTGGCTTATTTCACTTAGCATAATACTTTCCAGGTCCCTCTATGCTGTCTCAAAGGGTAAGAGATCCTTTTTTTTTACAGCTGCATAGTATTCCATGCTGTAAATGTACCAGGACTTTTTTATCCACTCATCTACTGATGGGCACTTGGGCTGTTTCCAGATCTTGGCTATTGTAAATTGTGCTGCTATGAACATAGGGGTGCATACATTCTTTCTGATTGGTGCTTCAGGTCTCTTAGGATATATTCCTAGAAGTGGGATCACTGGGTCAAATGGCAATTCCATATTTAATATTTTGAGGAAACTCCATACTGTTTTCCATAATGGCTGCACCAGTCTGCATTCCCACCAGCAGTGTACTAGGGTTCCCATTTCTCCACATATCTGGCCAGCACTTGTCGTTTGTTCATTTGTTGATGGTAGCCATTCTGACAGATGTGAGATGATACCTCATTGTCATTTTAATTTGCCTCTACCTGATGATCTATGACTTTGAGCATTTTTTTTTCATATGTTTCTTGGCCATAAGTACATCGTATTTGGATAAGTGTCTATTTAGGTCCTTTGCCCATTTTTTAATTGGATTGTTTGTCTTCCTTTTGTTAAGTTGTGTGAGTTCCTTATATATTTTGGATACTAAACCCTATCAGATGTATCACTGCCAAATATGTTCTCTCATACACTGGGCTCCCTTTCATTTTGTTGATGGTTTCTTTTGCTGTGCAGAAGCTTTTTATTTTGATGTTGTCCCATGTGTTTATTTTCTCCTTAGTTTCTTTTGCTCTATGTATCCATAAACATTGCTATGAGAGATGTCTGAGATTTGCCTATGGTTTCTTCTAGGATCTTTATGGTTTCACAACTTACATTTAAGTCTTTTATCCATTTTTTGAGTTTATTCTTGTATATGGTGTAAGTTGGTGGTCTAGTTTAATTTTTGCATGTATCTGTCCAATTTTCCAAACACAATTTATTGAAGAGACTGTCTTGACTCCACTATATGTTCTTGCCTCCTTTGTCAAATATTAATTGAGCATAATGTCCTGGGTTGATTTCTGGGTTCTCTGTTCTGTTCCATTGATCAATATGCCTGTTCTTGTGCCAGGCTGTTTTGATTACAGTGGCTTTGTAGTATAACTTGAAATCTGGTATTGTGATTCCTCCAACTTTGTTCTTATTTCTCAAAATTTCTGCAGCTATTCAGGATCTTTTTTTGTTCGCTACAAAATTTTGCAGTGTTTGTTCTAGATCTGTGAAATATTCCATTGGTATTTTAAAAGGGATTGCATTGAATCTGTAGATTGCTTTGGGTAGTATGGACATTTTACTGATGCTAATTCTACCAATCCATGAATACAGTATATTCTTCCACTTGTTTATATCTTCCTCTATCTCTTTTTTCAATATCTTATAGTTTTCTGAGTACAAGTCTTTTACCTCCTTGGTTCACTTTATTCCTAAGTATCTTAATTTTTTGTTGCAATGGTAGATAGGATTGTTTGTTTAGTTTCTCTCTCTGAGAATTCATTATGGTATATGAAAATGCCATCAATATCTGGGTGTTAATTTTGTATCCTGCTACATTGCCAAATTTTCTTTTTAAATTGAGTAGTTTCTGTGTGGGAAGTAATGCATAGTATGGTGATACCTTGGGGGTGACTTAGTATAAAAGTATTATTATATTTAAAAATGGATGAGCTGAATATCCTTATATTCTGTTCAAATATAACCAAGAAAATGCAAAATATGGAGAGCGATATAGGAGATACATCATTAAGGTAGTATACCATGGAGGTGAAGGCAGGAGGAGGACCAGAATGTGGGGGGAAGAATCAGTACTGACTACCTCTTTCCGTGAGAGAGGAGGAAAGGAGAGGATGTAGAAATAACAGCATATCACTCTCAAAAAGTTGTGAAGGCGTATTTACCCAGACTGCTTTCATTCCTCATGAGATGAGAAGTAGGGTCTGTGAGCCTTTCGACTGTATTCTTTCCTGTGCTCCAACGTTTTCAACAGCCATCAATATTGCTAACTCACCCATTCAGTATGGAGCCATCTTTCTCAGTCAGCACATTCTTTAAGTTTTAGGTATTGAATTCAGTTAATATTTCCTCTTCTCGGTAAAGGCAAAGATCAGTACCAAGTAAAACATACCTCCCGATCATAGAATGGCATACGCCAGGCTCTTGCATAGCTTGTGTCAGGAGTGACCCATGAGGAGTCTCACATTGATGTACAGTTTGCTGCTCCCGCTCAGTGTGCTGACTTAGAAGAGGACCAATGGGTACCACACCCAGTCCGCTGGGCAGTGATCTGCCTGCCTGTGCCAAGCATGTGGGCTGAATTCATAACACTTCGAACTTAAGCAGGAAGAACCTTGGAGGAAAGATGTCTTCAAATGAATTCCCAAATGCAGACTTTCTCCCCCCTCTCACTTCACAGGCGGAGCTGCTTGCAAAGGGCAACTTCAACAAGTTCGCACAGGCAGCCCAGTCACTGTCAGCCTGACTTGGAAAGGAAAGGGGTTGTCAGTTCTCCAGAAAACAGACATCCCCTGAGGCCCAGGCACGGCTTTCATGTTCAATCACTGTATTTAATTCAATTATCTGCCCCCACCACCTCCAACTGTCTGCCTTACAAGGAAGGTTGGGAGGAGAGTGATGGTTGATGCTTCTGCAAGACCCAAAAGGTGTGCATTCTTTATTAGGAAATTCAATAAAGGAGGGGGTCTCACTCACCCAGCTGCTTCCTCTGGGAAGTTGTCATGGGGCTCCAGCTGCCTGCAGCAGCAAGATGACCAGGTCTACACAATGAACTGATTTTTTAAATTCAGATAATTGTATTTTTTTTTTAAAAGGAGGACCTATGTCATTTACACATGACAATTTCTTTGTTTAGGATGTGAAAAACCACCACAGGACCCTATTCTATTCTAAATTTTCAGAGTTCAGTTACCCAGGTAGAGTTATATTTAAGTCTAATGATTAGCTTCTCTTCCTTCTCTTGTCATGACTGTTTGCCTGTTCCAAGGGACAATTGGGATTAGAATTTATACAAGATCTTGAGGAAAAAGATAAAAAGAATTGTGGTTCACCTACTGTGTTAATTTTCTTTTTAGCAATGACTCAAATGAAGCAATGCAATAAAAAACTGCGAGGTTAAAATTGCAGAAGCCATCCTATATAATAAAAGCCTAATATGCTAAGTGTCTGGTCATCTGGTCAATCAAAGCGTAATATGCTAATGATATGCTAAGGCTGCTCAACTGCTCACTATGACCTGCACTGACCATGAGGGGGCAGACGCTCTGACCAGTAGGTTAGCTTGCTGATGGGGTCCAGCTGATTAGGACTGAGTGAGATGGGCCGGACACACCCTGGAGCCCTCCCATGGCCCTTCCCCTGGTGGCCAACCTTCTGCATCCCTCCCCGCCCCGATCATGCACCGGTGGGATCCCTCAGCCTGGCCTGCATCCTATTGCATTCTGGGACCCCTCAGGGGATGTCAGAGAGCTGGTTTCAGCCCGATTCCGTAGGCCAGGCCAAGGGACCCCCTGGCGCACAAATTCATGCACCAGGCCTCTAGTTATAAAATAAAACAAGAAGTCTTTTAAAATTTGTAAACTCATATTTTCTTAGATTAATGAATGCATATCCTTGACAATAAATGAGTCATTGGTGGGGTTAAAATTTTCTTAATTAAAGTAACTGAAACTGGTTGATGGGTGAAGGAAATTACCTCACTTGTCTCATATAACAGTTAACTCATGAAGTGAACAAGAATTGACTATGCCATACAAGAGACCATAAGTTGAAGAAAGCTAAGCTAAGCTGATTTTTGAATCAATATATCACAAACCTTCTAATTGTTTCAGAGTGCAAATATATTGCTATCATTTCTCATTAAATAGACCAATAAGGCCCATAATGATATATCAAAAGTTAGTGTTTTCCAAATTTGAGTTTATATGGAACTTCTTTAAGAAAAGAAAAGCTCAGGCCCTCAGTAACATATGCTCTCTCAATTTTGAGAAATATTGGCTAAGGATTCCAAGCCTTATTGTGTGGAAATATCTCCCTGCAAATAATCTTAGCAAAATAGAAAATTTATTTTATACTGGTATTAATAATTTTAGATTCTATTTGCAATGGAAGCTAAAAAATGAAGCAAAACACAAAACCTTGTCTGCCTACAAGGTCATGCCTGCAGACTCAATTTGAAAAACACTACTTGAAGCACTATTAACCCAAAATTTTAGACTTTTCAACAAATTCTTTTCTTTTTTATACATGTGCTACATTGCCAATTTTCTATAGCCTTATATTTAATCCAGTCTCTGAATCCTGCTCCCAAGTTTCTCTTATCTTTATAGACTCTAACCAATAAGAAGATTGGCAACAAAAATGAATATCTTCTGAAAAAAAACACACACAAAAAAAACCTCTTTTCCCAAGGGGTTGTCAGCCCTATTTTTTTTTCCCTCCAATCAGACAGGGAAAAAAAATTATCTTCTTTGAAAGCTGATCTCATTAGGAGTTTATTTAATCTTAGATATATCTCCATAAGTGTTGTCAACAACATCTATTTATTGAAAACCATTAAATATGAGTGGGAGGATTAATGTCCTTGATGATCAATGAATATGTCTTAAAATCTTTATGAATGACTTAGCATAAATAAGTTTACTGAAGAAGACATTTTTATATGGAAATTCATATTTTTTCTTAAGTATTTTCTGTCTTGAAGGAAAGACTGGGAATGTGCACATTAATAGATAATGATTAATATGAGCGAATGAGCGATGAAGTAAATACATATTGTGGAGGCACAAAGCAGAGAAGAGTTTGGGGAAAGTGCAATTTAAGTAGAGTCTTGGAAGAAAAGTAGGACTGGGATAGACAAAATGGAAGCAAGAAGGTATTCTAGGCAGGAAACGTCAGAGTTAGGGCAGGAAATTTTATTTGGAGGATGGATGCTAGAACGATACGGCTGAAGTCAGGTGCTCCTAAGAAGAGCTTTCCTAGGTTGCGTCAGAAAGACCGCTTGCAAAGGACTTTGAACTTAGTTGCTGAGGGTGTTTAAGCAGGGCACCCACATGGTGAACACAGTGCTCCTGGATGGCTCGCCTGGCAGTGGTGGGAAGAAGGATGTAAGAAGGGAAGGAGCTGGAAACTCAATTCAGGTAGTTGGTGAAATTCCTAGAGGATGATAGAGACATAGAGTAAGCTTTCATCCGTAGCTATTTCATCAGGGACAAGCAAGGAGAGCAGTGCACGGATGACAAGTAGAGGATGGCTGTGAAAGTGGGTGTTCCTCACCAAGCTGGCTTCTCCACACAGGGCTGTGAGGTTGGCTCTGTAACGCCCAACGCTGCCTATTTCCTCTGCTCTTGCTCTTTGCCCTCCTTGCCTGCACAATCCATCACTTGCTTAGCGCTGAATTTCTTAACTTCGGCGCTAGTAACATCTGGGTCTGGATAATTCTTTGTTCTAGGAGGCTCTCCTATACCTGCCCTCTACCCACTAGATGCCTCATTACCTTCCCAATTTGTACAAACCAAAAATGTCTCCAGACATTGCCAGATGGCTCCTCGGTGGGGGACGGGGGGGGGGGAGGGGGGGGGGCAGTGCGGTGGGGGGAGGGGGTGGGAGTGGAATCACCCCTTGTTGTTAACCACTGGCTTAAAGAAGCACATGTTTCATTGTTAAGTGTTAAGCATTTGTGACAAAAGAGTAGAAACTCTTTCTCCTCTCCAACATGACTAAACTATGAGCTTTGTATGTAGCATGCCATCAGAAAGCCACAAATGCCGTCCGCACAGTTTGAAATGCCTTCTTCATTGACATATTCCAACTTGCATCCTGCTCTCTGCCATCCAACAATAATGTGAGACGATCCATGTAATTGGTGGGTTGTCCTCATATCCTGGTCTGCCTGGGAGAGTCCTGGTTTACGCCTGTTTTCTCCACTCCTTTCTGGTTAGTCCCCTTTTCACTCTCTCAAGCAGGGGTGGGGAACGTCTGGCCCGAGGGCCGTATCAACTGATCTGGCCCTGCCAAGACAACTGAAGGCTGGACTCGAAATTCAATCTATCTAGGAGCTTTTTTTTATAGCAACATAATTTTTAAGTTGGTAATTTTGTATGGCCAGAGAATGTTGTTGTAAATATCCACATGGCCCTTGGCAGAAAAAAAAGTTGCCCACCCCTGCTCTAATGTGTCCTAAATTGCATGGGAAATGATATGATTATTCGAATATAGATATTATTAGAACTGTGAAAGAGCAATCAGGGACAACTCGAGTTGAAGGAGGCAAAGAGGCAAATTGCTTCTCTGGCTGTGCCAGCTACTATTTCCAGGAGACGGTGCTGGAGTTCAGACTGAGAGAATGCTAGGAGTTAAGCAAGAAAAAGGGCAAAGAGGTTACCAAGACAGGACAAGACACTGAGCTGAATAAATTGCAGAGTTAGACCAACAGGCTAATATGAAAATCCAAAAGTCATTTTTGCAAACTTGACTTCAATTTTGTATCTACCTATCAAATTGTTATCCTATCTGGCAAAGGGTCAGTGGCATTTTGAGGCTATAAATTCTAAATGTGACCAACATTTATCTTTTACAAAAGGAAAAGAATTGATTGCTAGAAATTGTCCAAAAGGAGAGGAGGGTCAAGTCCCCTGGCTGCGGGTTTGCAGATGTGTTGATATTAAAATGCAATGATCACTTCACTTTCTTTTATCTGAACATTTTCAGCCGAGACATAACTACAGAGGTCCTAGCATACCATTACACATATATAGCTTTCAAAGACTTGGGAAGGAACCTTATTTTAACATCTGTAGTTGGTTTTATTAAAAGCAGTTTAACTTCCCCTGCCTAGAGCAGTTTGGAATTAGAGAGATGGGCTGCAGAAATTTACATTTTAATTGAGGCAGGAGACAAAATAGGGCATGGTGAAGCATTCACACGTTACAAGGAAGAATAAATAAGATATGTATCAACTGGGAGAAAAGAAATGACTGGTCGTTTTTCACTGCCTCATGCGCTTAATTTTTTTTTTTTTCCCATAGGGCAGTGAGCTGAGTTAGGCTTGCTATGCAAAAACAGTTTTCCCAGTCAAAATGTTTACCATTTTGGTGTCTTGGCAATGAAATATCTTTATACTGTGGAGTCAGTATGCAAATACTCAAACAGGCCTGGGTATGTGTGCAAATGTGTATGGTGGTGTCTATAAATATAATATTTCAACTACCTATGGATTGAAATAACATATTTCAAAACATCACAAAGAACATTATTTTATGTGGGATATAGTTTATGTGAGAGTTATTGACCAATGTAATTTACCTGTAAAATACTATGATTTGAACATTGTTAAGAAGTTTTACAGAAATAGAATTCTCCTCTGTGGACTTTTTTTTTTTTCACTGTGATAAGAATGAAAGTACTCTGAAGAGTGGGGAGTACCTAGGTTTGCAAACTTGAAGTTTACCAGTGTTTGACAGTGTCCTTGAGAAAATATTCAGTTCATATTTTTCCATATTCATTGTATGCTTGGTTCATTTATAGATAATTAAGCTAAACATACATTTCTCATGAAGGAAAAACAATATTTTAAAAGGTATATTATAATAAGGGCTTTTAAAAGATATTATGGTCATGTGAAAATAATTTTCAGAAAATTGCTATAATTAATCATATTTAAAAATTTGCCTAAAGTTTCAACTTTATGGTATCTATTCTATTGCCTGTACTACTGCATGCTCTTTCAAACCATAATTATAGATTAATCATAAAATTGAAAACAAACAATGTATTACTATATTGTGATTATCCAACTATTATTTAGTGCACAGTGAGGTCCTTAATTGGACCCACAGAGAGGAAATATAATCCTTTATCTCAAAGCTTATGCCTCTCAAGCATGGAAGTCAAATAAATTCTCTGCCTTTACCCACCAAAACTTTTAATTTGCCTTCAAGTTTGACTATGAATTGCCTTTTTGCTTTTCCTGGAATTTTAAGATGGCATTTTAGAATACTTTTTATTTTTTTAAATATATTTTATTGATTTTTTAGAGAGGAAGGGAGAGGGATAGAGAGTTAGAAACATCGATGAAAGAGAAACATCCATCAGCTGCCTCCTGCACACCCCCTACTGGGGATGTGCCCGCAACCCAGGTACACGCCCTTGACCGGAATCGAACCTGGGACCTTTCAGTCCACAGGCTGATGCTCTATCCACTGAGCCAAACCGTTTAGGGCAGCATTTTAAAGTCTTTAAAAAATATTAGCACATCTCCACCTCATCAATAAGATTACTTATTTCTTAATCATGTACTATGATTAGAATGAAAAAGCATTTTTCTTAAGGGCATCTTTTCTCTCCCCCCTTTGAGCTACCTGGATTACTGTTCTAATTTGTATTGATAATTTTTTAGTTCTTCCCCATGATTGCCATGTCAGGATTTCTTTCTTTTCCTCTTGATCTGATATTGTTTGGTTATGCTTGCATGTTTTAATCTCTGCCTCTTCCATGCTTTCTTTGCTTTTTTCCTTTTTTTTTTTTTTTTTGGATATTCATAAGCAATGTTTCAGAAGGTATTTGGAAAGTAAAAGTTTTGAGTCCTTGTACATCTCAAATGCCATTTATTTGCCACCATAATTAATAATTGGACTGGAAACAATTTTTAAGCTCAAAATTATTTTCCCTCATACTTTTAAGACATGGTTCTATTGTCATATGACATTCAGCTTTGCTGATAAAAATTATAATGCCAATTTGCTGTCCATTTCTTTGCAGACAAAAAACTTTGCCTTTTATAAGCTTTTTTGTGTTCTCTGAGTTTCTGAAGACATTTTATTGAGCTTTGAGTACATGTGGGTCTTGCTGTGCACTCCACCACATAATAGCCACTTTATTTTGAAAATGTTGTATTTTTTTAGTTCTGATATTTTTTAACATCTATTACACCTGTGATTTTCTCAATCCTTATATATTCTATTCCTTGTTTTCATAAAACTTTTATTGGATAGCTATTGGCATCTAGGTTAATTCTCTATGTCTGTTAACCTTTTTTCTTATAGTTTCAACTCATTTACCTCTTATAAATGAGACTTCTTAATTTCTTACAGATTATTTAGCTTTAAGAACTCTTTATTCTTATATTTCTCTTTATCATAATATCATTTTTGTTTATAGATGCAACCATTTCTCAAATCAGTAACAAGAATATATAGTAAAGTCCTCTTCTGTTCCTAGTATTATCTCAATGCCTCTTAGGATTGGCTGTCTTGGCTAATTTTTTTTTTTTTTGCATTGTGTTGTTAATTTGTTCAATGTTCTTGGCAATTTATGAAGGAAATATAAATGCATATTGAGTAATGTCTCTGTCATTATGTAAATTCTGACCACTGAAAACTAGGACTGATCCAGTGGGTTAGTGACCTGGCTGGTTTCACTACAGAGTGGGCGGAGAGGTAGTAGGATAATATGTTAGAAAGCTCAAAAAATGAGAATGACTTAATATTTGGCCCACCCTATGGAAGTCATTAAATTTCCCTATAGAGTATTTTCATAATTTTAGAAATTAGTGGAAATGTTACTGAAAATGGTGTGTCATCAGGTGCCAGACAATGGTGGGGGCTGGGGTGGGGGGTGGGGTGAATGGCACAGGAATTCAACAGACACACCTCCCTAATTTTTCTGCCCCACTTTCTATATTTACTCTGCATCGCTGTGCCTTTGTCATAAAGGATAGTTCCCACCTCCTTACAGGCTTTGCCTTGAAAAGTCTGTTTCACCTGCTTTGTGTAAATCATCTACATGATCCCACTCACTTTCTCTCTTCCGGATACCTATCCAAAAAAAGTGGCTCCATTGAGATCTAGCCATCCCTGATTTTTTTTTTCCAGAATGGTTACAGATTTATTATGTTTTGATTTGTCTTCTTTAATTTTGGAAGGAGGTAAAATAACATCTTAAATCTGGTATTTTGCACCAGAAGCAATATTTTTTAAGTTAAAACAAAACTCAAGAGCTATTTACTCCACTTTCTTCCTATGCCAACCTTCTAATTAAGGAGTCAAAGCAACCAAGGTTTCCACAAGAACAGTGAGCTTTGTTGTTGTCTGTTCTACTGCATCTATCCATGCACAATGGCTATCAGAACAGGTAAGGCAAAAATGGCAAAAAATGTGGAGTTTCCAAGAAATTCTTTTTAGCTTAAAGATAACACACAATCTCACACCGTGACCTTGTAACCTTATCATTTGTTGCCTATAGCCAAGCTATACCTCAAACATCCTCAAAGTGGAACTTGGAAAAATATTTGTTTCTTGATCCTTGATTAGTGTTCATCCATTTCCATATACATTTTCTCACTGTGTATAACACTGTTAATGTAAAGCAGAGAGGGGTTTATACTTTAGGGAATCGGCACGGGGCCCATTAAAATTAGTTGACTCCATCTGTGTATACAGCTCACTACATTCCTATGAGCATAAGTATCTAAACACTGGGCAATCTTCACAAACTTTTCCATTTTTCCCACTGTCTCTCCTGAATTTCCCTATTTATTACATTCTGTTCCTATTAACATAACATGAAAAATATCTTCAAACTATCTGGACAAATGCATTTCATATAATTATTACTTAACCTAATGCATTTTTTTTCCTGACGACATAATAGTTTTCTGTCCTTATCAGTATTGCCCAGCAAGAAAGCACAAGCTATTTAACCAGCAAACCTGCCAATATTTACAACCTCTTAAGTCAGTAGAGAAATTTAGGTAATTTGTATTTTAGTGTTTACTGGTTGCTTAATGAATATTGTATTCGGGGTTTTATTTATTTAGACTCTACCTTGTTCTAAAAATAATTTAAAGTGTCTTGAACATTGCAGAATATAAAATGTAAAGATTTAGAATCTGAGCACTATATAAAGTAAACAAACTTTGACCGAAATTAACTTACCAAATGGGGAGACTCTGGAGGTTTATGTAATGTTATTCATACTTTAAATTTATGGGTATTATTACTGAAAATCAATCTTTACTCTTACTTTATACATTTATTACAGAAAGATAAAACAGATAGTTCACATGTTGTAGAGATATATGGTTTCTACTGAAACATTCAAATGATCAACATTTTTTAATTCTAATTATGAAAGGATTGCTCCTCTATAGACATAACTAAAATGATATCAAAGGGAAATGTTCTGTGAGAAAAATTCACACATTTAAACTATGGAAAACATCTCAGTTAGGTGCATTTACCTGGTTTTTATTCAGTCCTTGATTATTTTACATGCAGTTGTAAAACCTATAATATTGTTAGGAGTCAATTACTTTAAAAAAACATGATGACATACATATTGGAGATGAAAAAGCATTTTGTACTCAAATGTTTATGTTTCTATTAGCTTAAAAATTGCTACTCCTGTTTATGTATCGTGCATATGAAAGTTCGGTCTTTCTATTAGAAAGAGGATAGGTGTGAATTGTGTATAAGGAAATACCCAATAACATAAATATATGTTATTAAAGCAGACTCTGCTGAAAAAAAACTGCACCTGTGCAGGTCATGGTCAGGCCTCACAGCAATGCATTATTTACTGTTAGGTTTGAATTGACTTGTAAATGAGAAAATACAGTTTGTTTTTGTTTGGGTTCACATGATTAATTTTAAAAATTCAAGCAGACATTATTTAATTATCTACTAGGATATTACTTTGGATACCTAGAAAAACAGCTTTTAAAGAGACCACATAACAAAGAGCATCCATTCCATTTGGAACCTCTTAAAATAATGTGGTTCCAAAGCTTCAGAAGTGTTTTCCTTTCAATAGGGTGCATGCAGAGAGGTAGAGAAGAGTTCAGTTCATACAACTTCCCTCTCCCAAAATAAGTATACCTTTGGTTAAAATATAGTTTTAATTTTCAGACCTTTGAGCATAATTTTGTTTGTTAGAATTATATATCCAACAAGAATATCTCTCTGCTGTGATTTTTGGGAAAGTTAGTCACTGAACATAGTAAAGACATTGTATCTTGCATCCTTCTCTAATCTAGAAAATAGAAGAAATACAGATAAGATATAAACGTTGGGAACACATACATAGCCCCATATGAACACAGTATCTCTTCTCCCATCTCTGACAAGTTGGGTTTCTTTTTAATAAAAGGAATTATAAAATTTATGATGTGGTTTGAACTTTCCATAACTTACTAACTTTAGCTATGGGATAAATACTATGGCTGCAACTGTGACTGGAGTGGCAGAAAACAGTTTCAATCAAATCCACATGGAGACTAGAGATGATGCTGTGGCCACGGCCCCAGTGCTCACCTGTCCACTTATGTGACAGGTGGAGATAGGTCTGCAGCTGCTTATCAGGGATCACCCAGCACCCGAGATGCAGAGTGACACTGCCTAGACGTGGGCCAGTACCACCCTTCGATATTAAATCATCATTGGCTTCCCAGCACAAGTCGTCTGAGCAATAAGGAAAGAAACTATCATGCCTAATGTTACAGTTAAAAAGTTAAATCTAAGAATGTAACTTATTCATCCAAAGTCTCACAGCCAGTTAGTGGTAGAGACCAGACTAGAACCCAAAGATGCTAATTCCTGGCACACTGATTTTCTCTCAAGACTACCTCATTCGCTCATGTGCTAAATGAAAGAGTTAGTATATTCAGAATCCTGAAAGCTCCCCTTGTGTCTTCAATTGCAAAAATGACCAAAGAGATTGTGTTAATAATAAAAAGTGTGTTTTTATTCTCCCACCTATATGCAATTCCCAATGTCTATCTTATTCATCAGTTTATCTTTTGGAGGCTACAATTGGAAGAATAATATATTTATGTTAAATCCTGTACAAGCAAAAGTTCTTATAGAAATTCACATGCAGTAATATGAATATTACTGATTCATAATAAAATTATTCTATTTCAAGCCAATAGAATAATAACAAGCATAACTAACATCATTACACATTTTAATGTGCCATTGCTTTTCTAACCATGAGTCACATATTAATTCATTTAATTCTTATAACATCCCTTTCATAGAAATTACTATTTTCTCTAGTTTATTGATGAGGGCATTGATGCCCAGACAAGTTAAGTAAGTTGCCCAAGATCATATAGCTAGTAAGTTGAGGAGATAGGATTTTTTAAAATGATTTTTTAAATATATTTTTTATTTATTTTTTACCAAGAGGAAGGGAGAAGGATAGAGAGTTAGAAACATCCATGAGAGAGAAACATCGATGAGCTGCCTCCTGCACTCCCCCTTCTGGGGATGTGCCCGCAACCAAGGTACATGCTCTTGACCAGAATCGAACCTGGGACCCTTCAGTCCACAGGCCAACACTCTATCCAATGAGTCAAACTGGTTAGGGCGAGGAGATAGGATTGAATGATTTGCATTTGTGAAGATGAAATATATGTGTCAAAGTATATCTGTAGGTATGGCTTAATTGTAGAATCATTTCATCATGAAGCTTTCTCAGTTCCTTACCCACACTGTTCTGTTGCTTCTATTGCAATTCCAGAGTCTGTGGCACATGGCAGCAATCATGCACATACAGTCACACACCTTGGTACCACTTGTCTCCTATGTTCTCTGTTTGTTTCTTGCTTTAACTAAATCTTATTTATTGAGGAGACCGAAAACTTTAAAATGTGGGTCTTATTTATATTTTCTCTTGTACACACCAAAATATCAAGTTACGTTGGCAAAGAATAGATGTTACCACATAGTTATTGATTGACGGAAGGACATTTTAGGAGAGAAAGCCAAGTAAGATTCCATTGAGTAAGGCTGTTTGTGTTTTGGCTTTCTGGGTGTTTCTTCTGCAAGCATCAATGCCCTAGTATTGCCCCAGCCTTTAAGTTGAACTGCTTCTTTTTCCTCTGTAAAGTTTCTTTAGCTAAGTGATGTCACCCATCTTTCCTATGTGAACACTTCTAAAACTTAATATCTAGCCATGTCCTCTCATTTACCCTCTAGATCCTTACAATAGTATGCTTAATATATAAACAAATCACA
This sequence comes from Eptesicus fuscus, assembly GCF_027574615.1. NCBI lineage: Eukaryota > Metazoa > Chordata > Mammalia > Chiroptera > Vespertilionidae > Eptesicus > Eptesicus fuscus. Next base: position 85,598,763 of record NC_072484.1, read on the forward strand.
TGAAAAGTGAATTCATTATTTAATTTTTAAGGTAAAACACCCCTGCTTCTAAACTACCTCCACGATTCAGCAGCATCACAATTTGTGAGATACCAGAGTAGTAATGTTCATTTGGATTCATTCAGTAGACCTTCACCTAACACCGTGTGCTAGGAACTGCAATAAATGTATAATACAGCGGGGAGGAAATGCCACCATTCTATTATAGGTAACAGCTAAATAAGTTATTATAGCCCAAGGTCGGATGTTTTAGCATGAAATCTGCATGGGATACTGTATCACCCATGCAGGGGTATGTAGCAAATGGGTATCATGTATCCTCATTTGCACTGTGTGGGTCTCACAATTTACTAAACAATTTTGTATGCAAATTTAATCCTTAAAACAACCTTATGAGGTGATATTGTTACTATCTGTGGGTTCTGAGAAGCCAAGTACCTTGCCTAAGTAAACAACTGTCTTAGTCCATTCATACTGCCAACAAAAATATCTTAGACTGGGTGGATTATAAAAATGGAAATTTATTCTTATAGTTCTGGAGGCTGGGAATTCCAAGACCAAATGTCAGCAGATTTCATGTTTTGTGAGGGCTTGCCTGCTGTGTCCTCAGATGGGGAAAGGGACCAGGGAGCTCTCTGGGACCTCTTTTATAAGGGCACTAATCCCATTCATGAGCATTCCACCCTCATGACCTGATTACCTACCAAAGGCTCCACCTCCTCATGCCATCACGCTGGGGAAAAGGATTTCAACATGTGAGTTTGGGTATGACACCAACATTGACTTCTTAGTACCTCCCCAAATGAGGGGTGGGAGCCTGCCACCCTGCTGCCTCTCAGTGGACATCTCTCCCATGTGCATCCTTTGCTCCCTTGCCAGAGGGAAGAAGGAGAACACGTGGTTAGTATGTCTTTGGATGCCACCACAATCCTTAGTACAGGGCTGCAAACACAGGGGCCCACCTCCCGAAATAGTTATTTTATAAGTAGAATTAAATGCAATGTGTTCAAATGGAAGGCAGATTGCAATTCACTTTCAATGAGAATTTCCAACTAGCCTATCAAGAAATAGAACGCATTGTCTCATCTCGAGGGGTATGTAAGCAGGTCCTGTTCGAATCCTTTTGGGGAGAGTAACACAGGATTTATGCATGTGGTAAAATGTTTAAATACATGATCCGCAACACATTTCTTACTCTGCATTTCTGTGGTTAATTCCTTTTTCTAGTGCCTCTCCCTCTATGGACTGGATCAATTTTATATTTTCTTTTAAAGATGCCCAATACTGCTTCCCTAAGCTACTAATTCTCAAGAGACAAAGAGTGGCTATTTTAGACAAGTGTGTGAACTTATCATCAATCAGTACAACTCAGGGTACATGGCTCCCCTGAACCCTTTCTCTGAAGACTTAATTTAAAATATCTCATGAGGAATGAGTTCATTACCATCCTCAGCATGGTGCAATATCTTGTTAGAGGACTGAACCTGGGAATCGGTGTCTTTTTGCCTACACGATTGTCCCAGTTTCCATAAAGGTAAGGCAAATAAAGCTGTAATTAGAAAATATCTCTGACAGAAAAGAACAATTATTTTATGACATCTATTGAGACCCATAAAGCGTTGAAGAGTTGCGGTGAGGCTTGATGGGATAGTAAAAAAGGCAGGCAGGACATGAAAAATACTTTGCTGTTTTCATTTTGTATAGTGTTTTTAAGTGGGTTCTGACACCAATGCACAAGAACATTTGGCAAAAGTATGGATATACTAGTACATAGGGTGGGAGGAAGTATAAGAGGAGCACACTGTAATCCTAAAATATTCCAATTTATATATATATAAAAGCCTAAGCAACCATCAGACCATTCGATCATTCACCTGGTAGCTATGACAAGCAATGACCACCAGGGGACAGACACTCTGACCAGTAGAGAAGGGATCCCGATTCCTCACAGAATCAGCCGTGGGTTAGGTTGCTGCTGGGGCACTGTGGGCCCCAAATCTGCTTCACCCACACCCTGGACCCAGAGAGGAGGGAGCCCGATTCTGGGGTGCATCACCCGAGAACTGCCCTCTTGCAATCCGAGACCCCTCAGGGGATGTTGGAGAGCCGGCTTTAGCCCAATCTTCGCAGGCCAGGCTGAGGGACCCAACCGGTGCACAAATCCATGCACTGAGCCTCTAGGGCCTGTATAAAATAGAATGAGTATTCACTTTCATAACAATGGTCACCTCTAATCCTACCTAATAAAAGGGAAGTATGCAAATAACCATCACTCTGCTACGCCCACGATTGGGCCGGTGGCAGGCTGGGGGTGGGACTTGGGGTGGCCAATTTGGCTGACAGGATGAGCGGGGGGGCGGGGACTCACTAGTCCCCGTCCCCCGTTCCTCCTGCAGGCCCCAATGGCCGGCACTGCGGGAGGACCGATGGAGCTGGCGGAAGGCGCCGGTGGCGGAAGTCAGGGTGGCCAATTGCGTGGCTGCCAGCACCAGTTTTCTGCCAGCAGCAGTTTTCCTCTGGCCACCCACCGATCGGAGTTCCTCCCGATCTGAGTTCCTCTCGGGGTGGCCGATTGCGTTGGCAGGAGGCGCTCCGATCGGCGGGTGGCCAGAGGAAAACTGCTGCTGGCGGAAAACTGGTGCCAGCAGCCAGGTGAAGGAAGGTCTATTGCATGAAACTTCGTGCAACGGGCTTCTAGTCTAAAATAATAAAAGTATAATATGCTAATTTGACCAGATGTCCTTCCAGATGAAGCCAGGACTGTGAGGGAAGCCTGGCTTCCGGGTGCCAAAGGGGAGCCGGTGCCTGTAGCCAGGGAAAGGAAGGCCTACTCTTCCACAAATTTTATGCATCAGGCCTCTAGTGTTATATAATGTCTATTACTATCAAATTTAAATGGGAGACTGAGGTTCTATAATCCCTTCATGTAGTAATGAGTTTTGACACAGTGACTGAATTGGCATAGAAATTTGGGACAGAAAAGGTTGTGATCTGGGATGTTTCAAGTTTAACTTTAGAACAAGATAAAAGGGTGGGTGAAGTGAGTTATTGGGCTCCCTAGGAAATTATATGTATTGAGGGCATACAGTACCATTTTGGGGGTACATATTTCTTTTGTTTTATTGACAGTATTGAAACATCTAACTTGTAGAAATAAGTAACTGTTAGTCCTCATTTTTATACATTCTTGGAATTCCCTAGATTTTGCCATGCTACCTTCCACTCTGTATCATGTTTGAATTAGGATAAATGCGGAGTTTCCTTGAATCAGGCCAAGTTTTTAAAGGCATGAACTCATTTGTCTTTGAAAGATCAGGCATTACAACATGAAAAACATATTATCACACAGATGGTCAAGGTGATGGTGGCCCACACTGACAAATCTACTCACACAGTTATGTTCACAAAAAGGAAGTCTCAACCTAGGTAGCTGCAGCCAGTATGTATAAGAACAAGTCAGACTGCTTAAGTCTCTTACTAATGTTAAAATTAATACTGCATATCAGATTTTCTATAAAATGCAGCCATCTAGACCTTTGAGTTTCATTACTCTATCTTGTAATCACTTGGATTTATTGACAGAATATTCTTTTTAAAAAGCATCTTTGAGAGAAGTGAATAAAATAGATTCTTGGCAAGTCTTTTTCAACATTTCTACCAATTTAGGACTATGAGGAAAGTTGGAGGGGAAAGAGACTTTTTAAATTTCAATTAATATAGAATTAATAATTCTTTGTCCCCTCAATTCCTGGCTGAGTTCAAACACAAAGACCCGCATCAACCATCACCTTCTCTAGGTAACTCTAACTCAGACTCTACTTATTCTCTCAATTCAGACCTTCTCTGCCTGGAACTATATATTTACTATTACATTTATCAATGTATGGGCCATATGGCAATTAAATTAAAACAAAAAACTCAGTTTTCAGTTGCTCTATCACATTTCATATGCTCAATGGCCACATGGGGCTAATGGCTACCATATTGGACAGTGCAGAGATGCAATTTTTCTATCCTTGTAAAAAGTTCTATTGACCAGAACTCTCTAGACTGAGATCTTAGAAGAGAATTTCTCTCCATGATCTCTACATCTTCATTATCAGGGGATGGAAGATAGCCGGTAAACTACTGAACAGAACTGAGAAATAGTGGGTGAGCTTATGTAGAAAATAGAATCAGACTGAACTTGTATTGCTCTAACTATGAGAATAGAATTTCTAATATATGGGGGTGGCATGGAGGCAGACTTGAGTTCATGATGAGAAGCAGCTTTCTCTCAACAGACCTGTTGGAAAATGATGTAGACTTCAATGTTAGATATTTAGCTCAGGCCCCCCACTCATTCCACTGAAGCCAGATATCACCTTGCAGGACTCCAGTACATCAGATCCTTGCTTTAGGGTGGGAATTGGAGCCAGAAGAAAATAATTGAGTTTCAGTCATTGTCATGAGCAATGTTTGAGAACATTTTGTGGAGAATTTCAGAAACTTTGACTGCTACCTGTCTGTCACATTTCAGTCCCTGATGCCTGTCAGCAATGATTCCTTCTTTGTTTTAGAATATCTCAAATGTAGACATCATTTCCTGGGATAGCTTTAACTAAACTAATATAGTTCTAAAATTGTCTACTAGATTGTGGGTTTTTTTTAAGGAAGGCTGTTGGGAGATTCAACACTGAATTAGGGATTAAATGTTTGTCAGGAAACAAACACTAACCGTAATAAAGAATAATTAAGAAAACAATATCAAATGAGATTTCAGCATTATTGACTAAAAGTGGCGGGGGACAATTTATGAGACATATTTAGACATCTACCTTCAAAATAATTGAACTCAACTATATTTTGGGGCTCTCCACCTAGTAGGCATTCAATGTTGTTGACTGTGAAGAGACTAAATGTTGTAGGTCTGACTTTTCATGCCCATTCCAATTTGTTTAGTGAAAACCCTACAGATTAATTGAGCCATTTCAAAACTTGTTTCCTGTTTTGGAACAACAGTAATGTTTCTGAGTTTTTATCTTGATGTTAAGAAACCGCATGGTTCTCACTATAAAACAACATCGCAGGCTCAGAAAACATTAACAACAGCTGAGAAACAGCGGATGTTTCTGTAGGTTAACCATATTTATGCAACTGAAGACATAAGGCACAATGCACTATTTTATGCATGAGGTTAAATGATCTCTGGGGTAGAATATTTCACTTCATTTGCTGGGAGATGCGCACACTTCCTTGTGGGTGGAAGGCACTGCTGTGCTGATGGAGCGTGCACAGAATAGGCTAGAGCAAAACCTGACCCAGGGCTTCAGTGGGGAAGGAAGTGAATTTGGCTTTAAACAGAGCCCTAGCTTTAAATCCGACAAAATTGTAGGCTTTTCTATTGCTGCCTGGGTGATTGGCAGCAATTTTCTATCAGTGAGTCAGCTTCTTCCTCTCTTAAATGGAAATAGCCTTCCTGTCAAAACAATGAGAGAGCCTGGCTGGTGTTGCTCAATGGTTGAGCATCAACCCATGAACTAGGACTGTGGTCGGCAAACTGCAGCTCACGAGCCACATGCGGCTCTTTGGCCCCTTGAGTGTGGCTCTTCCACAAAATACCACGGCCTGGGCGAGTCTATTTTGAAGAAGTGGCAGTTAGAAGAAGTTTAAGTTTAAAAAATTTGGCTCTCAAAAGAAATTTCAATTGTTGTACTGTTGATATTTGGCTCTGTTGACTAAGGAGTTTGCCCACCACTGATACTAGGAGGTTACCAATTCAATTCCTGATCAGGGCATATGCCTAGGTTGTGAGTGTGCAGGAGACTCTCATCGATGTTTCTATCTTTCCATCCCTCTCTCTAAAATCAATAAACATATATTTTAAAAAATCAATTAGAGAAGTGACATTAACCAAACATAATTTCTTAAATTATTAACTTAACATCTATTAAGGGTTGAATTTTGTCACCAAAAAGATACGTTAAAGTCCTAAGCCCCAGGACCTCAGAATGTGACCTTGTTGGTAACTAGGATGCTTGCAGATGTAATTAGTTAAGGTAAGGTCACACTGCAGTAGGGCAGGCTCTTAATCCGGTATAACAGTGTACTCAGAAGAGGGTGCACAGACACTCAGGGGGAATGCCATGCGGTGGCAGAGGCGGAGATTAGAGTGATGAAGCTATCAGCCAAGGAATGCCACGGCTCAATGGCCACCACCAGAAGTTAGGGAGAGGCAAGGCAGGATTGTACCAAGAGTTTCAGAAGGAGGGTGGCTGTGCTGACACCTTCATTCCAGACTTCTGGCCTCCAGAACTGTGAGCAATACATTTTCATTGTTTTAAACCCCCCAGTTGGAGATAGTTTTTGACCGCAGCTCTGAGAACCTAACACAATACCCATAGGAGTTAACCAGTCAGTTTCTTCTTTCTAAGTCAGATTATTTTAATCACTTGAGTGGAAATAAATGTTGTAAGAATATGTGGCAGTGTCCCTTGATGCGGGTCCCACGGTCCCCCTTCTCCTCAATGACTATTTGGCCATTCTCTCACTTCTTGCCTGCTCACTAAAACGTGGCTGCTGGTGTGAGGAGGAGGCAAGCAACAACCCTCTGCAAATATAAGCCAGAGTTGGGAGGTATTTGCATAGGTACAATATTCTGAGGCCGGGGTTCTATACTTTTTATTGGACTCCCCAAGGGGAGCTTACAAATTAGGAACAGCCCTCTCTTTTAACAATGAGAGTCCAGAACATTCACCTTGTTGGGAATGAGCTGCCCGGATTTAGTCTAATGTCTAGAATCTGCCAGACCAACAGCCCAGGGACAGGAACTCAGTCAGGACCAATCATGTGTTGCAGCCAGCTGCCAGCTTGTGAAAGCCGATTGGTAAATGTTCAGGATGTTTGCAAGCTGATCGTTAAACATAGCCATCATGAAAATTAAATTACATAGACTTACATTTAAATGCATTGTTTGAAAACCAAGGTAATAAATACTCAAAACTCACCAACTTCTAATTATTTTTATGACATCATGCTATTATGTATGTCCTTGAGGTGATTTGCATCTATTGAATCTGATAAACATTCTACATAAGGATATGTTATTACACATCTCTTCCCAACTCCATGTTCCAGCAAGTTGGTAGCTGGAAATCCATCATGGTGGGAAACAGATCACCCAGGAAATTGGCAAATGATACTAAGGAGGACTTTAGCCCCCTCAACCCCCAACCAAAATAGTTGATAATACATACCAGCCTATCACTAGTTCACATGTGCCTCATTGCTCACCCCTGAGGTTTTCATGACTTTGGGATATTATATAAAATGGACTAGACTAGAAGGAAGGCCCTTAAAGTTAAACAGGGCCTTCATTTTCATAGGGAAGTTAACAGAAGAATGTGCTTTAGGTCTAGCTCTAACCTTTATGAATATAAAGGAGTTCTCAGTCCCCCAATTACAGCATTTTAAGGGATCAAGATGCCACCATCTTTCTTATGACTTAGCATAATCAGTTGTTCTCCTAAAATGAATAAGAGTAAAAAAGTTCATAATCTTCTGGAGACGTTTTCCTTCTGGATCCCCGATTTTGCATGACTGGGTAGCAATTTATAAAAACAATGAGTCACATTTTGCGTTTAAAAGATAACCTTTTTCTCTTGGGTGACCTTTTACTGGTAATACTATCTCTTACCTACAAGAGACTGTTTCTTGTGTGATCATGATACTTGGAAAAATGTCCCCAGGTTATTGGAAATAACTGATATACTTTTTTTTATTGTCTTTTTCCCCTTAGACAATAGCAGTGAGGTATAATATACTATAATTCACAGTTAATTAATTTTATCTGGGTGAGATCTGGGGAAAATCTATCTTTATTCTTAATTTTTCTTTAGTCATTTTTCCTGGGATTGTCCATGAGTGTGACCACCTGACGAGAAACATCCACGTAATGCAGCTGTGCAGCTGTTCCAGAGGTTCTCTAACTTCATTAACCTCTATTGTCTAAAAACTCTATCACAACCTGAGAAAATAACATATTGCTAGCTTTCACCCTATGACAGATACAGTCTAAAAAATCGTTTCTTTATTTTCATGTTGCTATAACTGAAATAGAAAAGAAATGAGTAGGTTTTCTTGTGATGCAGTTATTTTATTATTATTTTTTTAATCTTTACTCGAAGACATGCTTTTTATTGATTTTGGAAGGGGAGAGAAAGAAAGAGATGAGAGTGAAGCATTGATTGTCTTGTACACACCTCCACCAAAACCTGCAACTTGAGTATGTACCCTGACTGAGAATTGAACCCATGACCTTTTGTTGTATAGGATGACATTCCAACCAACTTAGCCACACCGGCCAGGGCCTAAGATGCAGTTATTTTATTATTAACACTTACTGTTTAGAGATGGCTGAACTAACTAATGGCACGGCTCATACCCCTCCTCTAGCCCCATGAATATGTCTTTGAGTTTTCAGCTTATGTTCATACTAGAGGCCCCATGCATGGATTTGTGCACCAGTGGGGTCCCTTGGCCTGGCCTGCAGGGATTGGGCAGAAACCAGCTCTCCGACATCCCCCGAGGGCTCCTGGATTGCAAGAGGGTGATTCTCAGTTAAACCCCCCTGGAATTGGGCTCCCTCCTCTCTGGGTCTGGGGGGTGGGTGAAGCAGATTCAGGGCTGACAGTGTCCCCCACAGCAACCTAACCTATGGCCGATTCCATGAGGAATCGGGCTCCCTCCTCTACTGGTTGGAGTGTCTGCCCCCTGGTGGTCATTGTGTGTCATATCTACCAGGAGAACAGTTGAATGGTCAGGTGCTCACTTAGGCTTTTATATATATAGATTGACACTGTTCTCCTGCACCACACAATGCAGCAAAGTGTTTTCAGAGCAACATGAATGAGAGCTACCACATGAGAGACTGTCCTGAATGATATTGTCTTCTCGCGGGAGGGGGCGGAAGAGCCATCATCATCATCATCATCATCATCATCATTATGACAAAATAGTGTATTTTAAAATAAACTACTTCTGCTGCACACTCAGTTGACAACTCAGGAATTGGATTTCCTCTCTGGATAATCCAGCTGGCCTCCTGTCCCGGTTAAGATGGCTGTGCGGAACAGCTTTTGCTTGTCATAGGCAAAGTGACCAGGAATGTCAGAGATGGGCATGTCATTCACAATAGACCAAATTACTTTGGCCTTTTGGTGAGATTCAAAATCAACTCATTTCTTATTGAGCATGTTTGCTTATTATTCCTTTAATTACAGCCTTTTTAAAATTTTGTTTTTCTCAGAACTCTGAGAAGCAGTACATGACAGATGTTTACAAAGCATTTGTTTTTCAAGCAGCATTAGCCTTGAGAAGACGAATGAGAGAAGCTGGGAGACAGAAGGGTAGATTTGCACAGGTGTGTTCATGGGCAAGACTGCTGTCAGCACGAGGACTTTATAAGAGCTCGAATGGAACTGGCCAAGTTTCCTTTGAGTTCATTTCCTTTTTGTGCTGCCAACATCATGGGAAGCTTCCGTCAAGGCCCCTCCGTGGAGAAAAGGAAACTCGGTCCTTAGGACATACCTTGTGTTTGTGTTCTGTAAGAGCCCTGGATGCGGAGCTTGAGGGAAAACAAAATGGGTAACATGCTGGGAACAAAGCCGCAGAACGGACTGGGACTGGGGAAGGCTGCAGGTGCAGAAGGTGATGTGACACGCCTCCCACTGCATCTTGCTCTCCCGTTTCTTCAGCAACTGGGCTTTAAGATGCTCAGACCTGAGATAACTAATTAAAATGCTGGACAAAATCGTTACTCTTTAATTAAATAATGGATTATTGAAGGCAAACTACTCAATACATGATTGAAAATGCTGTTAAACTAAGAGCCCCTTCCTCTTGGATCTATAATACACGCTGAGCCAACACTCTGACCCTGGGGTCAGTGGCAGAGCTCGTGTGTGTCAGAGGAGAGCGAGGTTGGGGTGGAGCTGCAGTTCTCCCATCATGTGCATGCACTGCTTATGACCTCTCTGTGGTGTGCCTAGGTCTAGAGTCATTAATACGAAAGCTACAAAATGCTTGGAGGTGGAAATCACTCCCCTTTGTTTTCTTAGAAAGAGAAGAAGAGGGAAGCTATGCCCAAGGCTTTCTATCCCTATCTCTATGTCTATTGTAGACACTGGTTAGAGTCTGAGGTGGGAAGAGGTAAGTTTTTCTCTCATGAATGGCTTTGAAAAGCTAGAAGAGAAGAATCACAAAAATCATCCATAAGAACACACACACGCATGCGCGCACGCACACACACACACACACACACACACACACATGTCTCTTTGATATTCACTTCCTACTAGGCATTGGTGGGTTATTAGTGTTTATATTAAACCCATTCAGTATCTGGCTTCATTCCAAAGTTTGTATCACATATTTATCTACAAATTATATGTATCTCAGCTTTAATTCTCATATATATATATATATATATATATATATATATATATATTATATGTGATAATTGAAGCTGAGATACATATATTTGTGTGTGTGTTATATACATATATTTTATACAGGTGATCTATATGTACATACATACATTTTATTTAACTGTGTATATAGAAACTATTCTTATCTCTTTTCTTTCTTCTTCCCTTCCTTCTTGTCCCCTCCCTCCCTTTCTTTCTTCTGTCCTTTCTTCCTTTTTTGCATCCTTCTTTTGTTCCACACACACCAAAATGATATATAAATCCCATCAATGTATATCCAAATATCAGAAATATAGAATGTTGATGATTCCACTATAATGTAATTCTAATGAGGTTTGTAAAGCAGATCTATAGAGACATAGCAGAGAATAGTGATTAAGACTAGGAGTTTGGTGTCAGACAGTCCTAAAGGAATATTGGCTCATTTATTATTACTTAGAAATGTCACTTACCCTTGTTGAACCTCAGTTTCCTCATAAATAAAATGGGTCTAATTATACATTATGTTGTAAAAAACGAAATGATTTAACATAAAGCATTAAAAAATGTGTCTGACTAATTTTAAGTGCTGTTTTAAGGGGTCTATCTTGTGGTTTAGAGGGTTGTAAAGCCTCCAAAAATATATGAGTGATGTATAAGCACAAAAGCACGTTTTACTTCAAGCTTCCACCAGATGTTTAAAAGGATCTTGGTCCTCTGTAGTTTGATATATCAAAGACCATTGGGAGGTAATCTATTTTCAGAGAGGTAACATCTGTTGTTAATCTTTCTTAATAAAGAAGAGCATTGGGAGATAACCCATTTTCAGATAGGTAAACATCTTTTATTAATCTTTCTTAATTAATGATTTGAGATGTGTGTGTACTTTTTATCACAGATTTGGGCAGTACTTTTTAGGTTTCTAGGAATTATTTATTCCGTTTGTCGCAGTCTGTTTAAGCCACTTCTTTGTGTGGCAGAAGAGTATTTTAAGTGTGTATTTCTTTGGTGATTATGAAAGGTTTAAAAAATGCAATAGGTGAGAGGTGATACCTCATTGTGGTTTTGATTTGAATATATTCTTTTGGAAAAATATGTCTTTGTTTTTAATGAGATTATTATTATTTTTTACCATTGAGCTGAGCTCTGAAGCCAGCTCTGGTAAGGCCAGGCCACAGGCTGTGTTCCCTGTGATGCCCAGTGTTTGAGCTCCAGGATTGAGCAGGGCTATGGGTTGGGCTCCACACGGGCTGTGTTCTGTGACCAGGCAGGGCTGCAGGCTGTGCTCTGTGACTGGGAGGAATGATTGACTGGGCTGCGTGCCTGGAGAAGGCCACACACTGTGCTCTCCAGTGAGACAGGGCCACGGGCTGGGGTCTGCTGCAGGGCAGGCCTGTGGGATGGGCTCCAAGGATGCCCAGGGTCTCTGCTCAAGCTCCCTGGTTATGCAGGGCCAGATGCTATACTTGACAGTTGGGGATGGCGGTTGGCGTGGCTCCCTTCGGGGCTATAGGATGGGCTTCAGAGCTGCCAGGTTTCTCTGTCCAGGCTTCCTGGTCGGGCAGGACTAGAGGTTACACTCTGCAGTTGGGTGGGGCTAGAATCTGCACCCCTGCCCAGGCAATGCTGTAGAACAGTCTCCATAGCCAGTATGGCTCATTGGCTGGAGACCTAGAGCAGGCAGAACAACCAGCAGAGCTTCCTGGCCAGATGGGACCACTGGCTCAGCCCTGCAGATGGGCGTATTCACTGGCCGGGCTCTCACATGGGTGCTTTCTGCAAGCAGGTGTGGTCTGCCAAGATCTGAGGGCTGGTTGCCAAGTCCCAGCCTCTGTCTCCATCTCTACCTGCTCCACAGTGGTTGAAGCCACAGCTTTCCCTAGGTATCTCTGGGAGGCAAGACCCAGCCAGACTTCCCAGGAAGTGTTATGCAGTTTTAGGGGAACTGGATATTTACAGTGGGCTCTCCTTCTCCCACTGGGGGAACCATGGGCCCAGAAGGTCCTCTCTGTGTGGCCAGCCCGGGGGGAGGGCTGATGGCAGAGTGTAGCTGTTCCTCTGATCCTTCCCATATGGTCCTTCGAGGACTCTGTGGTCCAGGGGCTGCTTCAGCCTCAGCACTGGGGTCTGGGATGTTCACAGTGGTGTCTTGTCTATGGATGGTCCCCTTGTGAAGGGGACTGAGTCAGGAATGACCTGTGCCATCAGCTTGATGATGTCCTGGCGATACGTTCTTATGATTGAGCTGTTTCTCAGGAAACCATAAACTTACCTCCAACATGGATGGAGATGCTCAATGCAACCATCCAGATGAATACAAAAGTGGATGCTGATGTTGCTAGCAGTTTGATAACATGAAACCGTGCCATGGCACATGGTTAGTTTTGACTTTTGTCGAGGTTGGCCATTCATAGAAGCCAGACAGGAAGCAAAGACAGATGTCAACCCATCATGTAAGTACAGCTGTTTGAATTGATTTCATCATCACCGGAGAGCTGCTCTGACCTTGTCAGTTCCGGTGCGTAGAGCACTTAAGTCTTGAGACCTGTCAATAAATATCTGCAGCTGATCCACTTCCAACAGGACATGACAAGGTCAGGATGTTCCGAGGCCTCCTCTTCCTGCAAATGGTAATGACTGGGGATTCCAAGGAGATTGCTTTACAGAGTGTGATATACCATCAACTGAAACTTTTAATCACTATAAAGCAGAGGATAGACCAGCTTTGTAGGAATGCCAAGGAGATTTATAAACAACAAAAATAAAACACGCACACACATATACATATGAAAAATAAAAAATCCCTAGCTGAAATGAAGCAACTAATCAAATCATTTGTATGTACTTCAAGCTTCACATATAGACCAAAATTAGTTGCATCTGGCATGATGAAGCTTAAGTGTCTAGCCTTTGTTGGAAAAGCACTGAGGCTGAGTTATAACGGCTATGATAATTTAGAAAGATGTGGTTAGTTGGAGAGAAACCCAAGTTGACAATGACAGATTTCATAATAAATTGACGGTAAGTTTGGACGTGGGTATCAGCAAATTAAATAAGCAATCAAACTCCAAATAGAATTAGTTTCCTTTGAACTGCCAACTCCATGGAGAGCCCCATTACTTGGCAAAAAAACAGACAACTTATAGTAAAAATCCATCAAAATCTATTGTCTGGAACAAAATAAGAGCTGAGGTAGCAACTGTGTTTATAAGAGAGAGAAATCTAATTTGGAACCAAGATCATCAACTATTAAGTTTTAAGTAAAGTATCCCAAGAGTCAGAGGCAGGTTAAAAGTTTGTGCATAGAAACTGAAGTTCTGGCCGGAGTGACTCAGTGGTTCAGCGTCGACCTATGAACCAGGAGGTCATGGTTCAGTTCCAGGTCAGGACACATGCCCAGGTTGCAGGCTTAATCCCCAGGTTGGGGGATGCAGGAGGCAGCCGATCAATGATTCTCTCTCATCATTGATGTTTCTATCTCTCTCTCCCTTTCTCTTCCTCTTTGAAATCAATAAAAATATATAGAAAAAAAGAAACTAAAGATCCCATTATTTTCTTTGAATACATATTATAAATATTTACTTTGTATTATGCTATATACATTATAATTACATATTTATATTTATTTATATATTTCTATTTAATGTATAATTTAAATCCAGAAGTTGCAAATTCAGATGCCTATAGAAGCAGGAAATTAACATAAATATTAACAAAAAGTGCCCAGTGTTATATAATAGTGAATGTTAGGGACCATGGCAAACTGGGAAGTCATTTCCATTCAGTTTTCTGCTTTAAACCCCCCCCCCCCTTTTTTTTTTTTTTTTTTTGAAAATTCACATGCAGGAGATTTTGACCAATATACCCCCCTAAGAACTCAGACAGAAATGATTAAATAATTACTTGAACCAAATTTACCTAAAAATATATTATGTAAAGGTGAGAGAGATCTTACTATTGCAACTCTGAAATTAAGAAGTGGCACCAGAATGTGTACTATTACTAACCAAAATTTGTAGTATTACTTAAAGAAGGTATCTGAATCACACATGAATTTTTAGGGCCCTTATCTAAGAAACCAGGCTATACTAAATACTAACATTTTAGCAATGTGCTTTGCATTCTTTGGTTAAAATTTTCTGCTAATCAATTTCATTCAATCGGCTTAGATCACACTTTCATGTTTATTGATGGCCAGCACTTTGCTGAGTTATTTCGCTTGACTTGTGGATCATTTTTACCATTGATCATTAGTATTTTTTTCTGCTTAATTACACTTGTGTTGATATCTCAGTAATTTCTACTTAATTTGCTTCCAAGGAAGTGTTTGGGAATTAAAACCTTTAACCATTTCCATTGCCCCAGGATATGCTTCTGTCTGATAGTATTTATCTATTTTCAAAACAGAATATGTTCTATCTGGAGAATAATTAGGAATCTTTTTTCTTCAACCTAATGAGTACTTGCAATACAAACCTTTAATAAACTTGTTGCCTGAGTTTAAAAATCTTCAAGCTATGTACCATTTTAAAAAATTGGTCATTTTACTAACACTGTCCACATTTCTGAAGTATTTCATTATTACTAAAAATATTTGTAAATAAATGAATGAATTATGCTATATAAGTCTAAAAGAAAATTCTCAATAAACTATTAGTACTGAAGAAATAGTACTAATTTTGATACAAGGATAAAGTAAAAGCAATCTATATATATGAAAGGCTAATATGCAAAGTGCCCTCTCGGGAGTTCAACCAGGAGACCGGGAGTTTGATCGCTCGCTATGATGTGCATTGACCACCAGGGGGCGGCGTGGGATGAAAGAAGGCCCCTACCAGCAGCCAGAAGGCCCTGATCGGCCCTGATCACCAGCCAGGCCTAGGGACCCTACCTGTGCATGAATTTTGTGCACTGGCCTCTAGTACTAAATAACACTGGGGATTCTTTTGTTATTATTATATTATTTTTATTGATTTCAGAGAGGAAGGAAGAGGTAGAGAGAGAGAGAAACATCAATGATGAGAGAGAATCATTGATCAGCTGCCTCTGTATGCCGCACAACAAGGATCAAGTTCACAATACAGGCATGTGCCTTTGACCCGAATCAAACCAGGGACCCTTCAGTTCACAGGCCGATGCTCTATCCACTGAGCCAAACCAGCTAGGAAAACACTGGTGATTCTTAAGTGAACAGGTTACAAAAATGGTGTTAATGGCTTCTGATTTATGATTTAAAAAAAAAAGAGATAAAGTCAAAATAAGAAATCTTAAAGTGATCTGAATTCAAATTTTGCAAATAGGTGACTTACTCTTAGACTGTGTTAGAGATTTGAGCCTATGAACATTTCTGCATTATATGGGTCTTCTATGATGGAGTAAGTCTGTTCTTCCTATATATTTTTGTAACAAGTTAAAAATCAAAATTTTTACATTTAGTTTAGTTAGTTTTGTTAGGTTTTGTTCAAAGTTTTGTGTTAGATAATTTGGAAATTTTAAAAAGCAATCACATTTTCTTATGCTCTTACCTGGGCACCCAGTGTTAAAAGTTCTGACTTGCCAATATGCTTCATATATAGGCTCACTCAGTCAAAAACATCTGCCCTGTTAGCTCTCCACATCAACGGTGGTGTCACCAGTTTAGTCACATCTTGACTTTTTTGTTGAATCCAGAGTGACTTTTCCAAGTAGCAGCAATGAAGTAATAGGAATTCTGGGAAATACATGTGACAGATGTTTTTAAAATCAAACACATCAAATATTGCTACTTTAAATTCACTCAAAATTGATTAGACCCACTCCTGTGATCTTGCCTCATACTGGTTTTGTTTAGTTTAGTTAATGTTGTAATTAATCTTTGCAAAAATTTAATTCATCCTCAAGCTTCTTTCACGCCATGATCTGTTTGTGTAAATCTTCTGAAACAAAATACCCTGTCTAATTTGATCTGTGGTCATGATTGAAAATAGTAACTTGATATTGCTTTGTTTCTACAGTGATATAATTAAGATGCCCACGCTTTTCTAATTAATTTAATCTAAATTTGCTTTGGCTATTAGACATCCTAATAGAATAGAATACACTGTTTTTCTTTCTTTATCTCTGTCATTAGTCAAAAGAATTAATCTTGCCAAGTTTGAGATACACCAATGTTTATTTGCATATTCAGATTTTAATCTAAGCCAGACCTCTTTGTCAAATATGATCAGTCTTTTATTAAATAGCATTCTCAAAAGCCATTGTAAGAATGTCTAAAGCAAAATATATAATACATAATGCTATACCATCTGCAATTGCAATACACATATTATTTATTTATATTTAAGATATGTTTATAATATATTCCTTCATATATTATATATACTATATTAAATAATATGTAGTGGGTAATAATATATTTAGGCACATATCTATGTATAGTAATTAATTATTTATAATATTTATTATATAGTATCTATTCTAGATAAGCAAATAAATAAGTATCTTTTACATTGGACATTGTAATG
Organism: Eptesicus fuscus; assembly: GCF_027574615.1. Lineage (NCBI taxonomy): Eukaryota > Metazoa > Chordata > Mammalia > Chiroptera > Vespertilionidae > Eptesicus > Eptesicus fuscus. The sequence goes on from NC_072484.1 coordinate 85,615,711, forward strand.
AGACAACAGGAGATATTACACATGTATTTAAAGAAGAGAAATTTAGTAAATGGCAATTTCACTTTGAATTTATTAATGGTCATCATAACACATGGTTAGTTTTTAGAAATAAATAAGGAATGTTAATATTTTCTTTTCAAAATTATTTTAGAGTATAAGACTTAGGTAGTATGCAGGAGTTGTATATTAATTTTTATTGCAATTGCCTATTTAAGTAATGCATACAATTTAAATAGAAATAAACAATGAAATTTTTGTAAAAGTTAATAGAAAAAAACAGGCCTATTATCTGAGGAAAGAGAGAGATATTCATTATTAGATATGCACCTATTAGTTTTAAATGTCAAATTAACCTTCATAATAATCCTATATAATAAAAGGCTAATATGCAAATTGTCCCTTCGACCAGAAGTTCGACCAGGAGTTTGAACAGGGGATGGGGCTGGTGGGCCAACCGCCTGCAGCCCCTCCCTATGCTGGCCTGGCCTGGCAGGCTGGACCCCACCCATGCACGAATCATGCACTGGGCCTCTAGTAATAAAATAGAAGTAGGGAAGAATTTAGAGAACCATGAATGGTTTTCTTTGAATTTTTCTTTTGCACATCATTGTGCATATCAGCATTTTCTCCTTTCTGGTATATGGCAAACATTATTTTTAAGTGTGGAAAATACATGGAATACAATTAAAAGTACTGTGTGTCGCCTGGCCAGTGTGGCTCAGTGGTTAAGCATCGATCTATGAATCAGGAGGTTATGGTTCAATTCCTGGTTGGGCATATGCCTGGGTTATGGGTTCAGACCTCAGTAGGGTGTGTGGGGAAGGCAGTCGACCAATGGTTCTCTCTCATCATTGATGTTTCTGTCTCTCTCCTTCTCCCTTCTTCTCTGAAACCATTAAAAAAAAAAGTGGTGTGTGTCTTTCAAATGGGTACTTCACATTGATTTGCTAATTAAATGATTTAGTAATGAAACTAAAGTTGACAAGTTCATTAAACAATATTATGATGCAGCTCCAGTGTTTTCAAAGAAAACATGCCTAATACTCAGGGTGTGTTCAGATCTGATATTAAATAATTGTACTTATATTAAAAATGTACATTTAATTAAATGACTAATAAGTAATATTCATTTCACAGCACATATTAAACATGTTGTTGATGAAACAACTTTTTAGAAGGTCTCTTTAAACTCATTTTACTAATACTCTGACTGAAAGCATATATGAGTATGTAAATAGTAGTTTTTTAATATATCAGTTGTTGATCATCATTTCTGTAGACTGTTTGCATATAATTGAAAGAAGCCAGTATTATGATACTCAGAGATGCTTGCATCTAATGAAAACCATTTTTAAGCATTCTTTGTAGAGAGTCTATTTTAAATTAATCTTTGAACGTTTTTCTCAGGTATTGAAATACGTAAAATATTTCTTTTCTAAAAGCATAATTTATTCTCCATATGTTTTCAGATTTGACTATAATTTCCCTCTCTTTTATCCAAATTCAGTATTTTAATTTTACTTCCCAAGAATATACCTTTTTAAATTAAAAAAAAGAGGATTGATTATATCTTCAGTTCAGAAATAAGCCTTGCCTAACTAAAGACTTAGAAATCGGTTTATTTATAATTCCTTTAAATGAAATTTTATTCCTAATAAAGTACATTAATGCAAAGAATTGCAAAATTGTGACAAAATTACTATATAAAAAACAATTTTTAATCAAGAAATACATTTTCTAGTTGCCTATGTTTAGGGCAAAATTCAGATTGATTTGAATTAAAGGCATTGTGCAGTTAAGTAAGAATGGATCAAACCCTCTCTTCCTACTCATTAATCTCTAGGGTACTACCTTAATTTTTTTTTTACCAAGATATTCTATTCTTTCACATATTTTCCATGTTAACTTATATAACACAGGTTTACTCAGTTTTGTCTATATCATATACTCATATCATAATATTTGCATATATATAAAACTTTAAAAAGAAGTAAAAAAATAGATACTGTGGATTCTATTGATACTGTCATTATGGAGAAAAAATATGGAAAACTGCTCAATATCTTTAGTCATGAAAATGCAAATTAAGCAACAATGAAATACCCTCATGCACCTACCAGAATGCTTAAATTAAAAAGATTGACAATACAAACTGTTTGCAGGATGTGGAGGAACTGGTATATTCATATATTGTTGGTGGAAACTCAAACATGAAACTGTCACTTTGGAAAGATATTTGACAATTTTTAATACACATATGCCTTCTTTATGGCCCAGCAATTTTACTTCTAGGTATATAGCCAAGAGATATGAGTGCATATAGGCAAAAAATGATTCCTAGAAGAATAGTCATAGAAGCTTTATTCATAGTAGCACAAAACTGGAAACAACCCAAGTGTGCATAAACAGGAAAATAAATAAATCGTGTTAGAGCTAAACAACAGAACACTGAACAACAATAAGAAAACAATGTCATACACTACAGTGTGGATAAATCTCAAATACAGGGGTGGGCAAAGGTAGGTTTACAGTTTGAATGGAAAAAGACATGCAGGATATGATCATTACAATATCTTCATTAAGAATGTCACAATGCAACTGTAAACTTACTTTTGCCCACCCCTGTACATTATTTTTGAGGGGAAAAAAGTAAAACCAGAGGCATATCCTGTATGAATCTATTTATATGAAGATCAAGAAAAGGCCAACTTGTTGATCATGAAAGAAGTCAGAATACAGATTATAACTGGCATCAAATTTTACTAAAAAAGAGCACAATACAAGTTTAGGTGAGTGGAAACGTTTTATATCTTAATTTTGCTAAAATATACATACACAGACATAAACACACACACATCTATATTAATCAAGCTATACTGTTAAGCTTTGCACATTTTACAAAGTGTAAATTATTCCTTAAGAAGTAAAAGAAGCATGGTACTATCAATTATTGCTACATAGAAAAAATTTAGAATATTTTTATATATATTGATTATACTAAAACAAAATGCATAAAGGCGTTGACATCTGAGTCTAATTCCTCTTCAGCCTGACTACCCTTATTTTCTATACAACTCTTACCCATTGCTATCTTAAGAATTGTTTTTGTCACACAACACACTTTCTAGCAAAGCTCAAAAACTCTGCTAATAACAGAATATATAAATCAGATGTCGTATGTAGTGTCTACATATATAATTGAGTTATTATATTTTTAATGAACTACAACAACAAGAATTATAGATAGATCCTATCTAATAAAGAGGGAATATGCTAATTGATTGTCATACCCTCACAAAGATGGTGGTGCCCACAGCCAATAAGGAGGGAATATGCTAATTGACTGCAATGCCTTCAAAGATGGCAGTGCCCACAGCCACAAGATGGTGGTGCCCAGTTCCCTCAGCCCCACCGGGGTGGCAGGCACACAGCATGGCAGGGCCCACCCCCAGGCAGGTCCAGCCACTCTGCCCGCCTGCCTCTGGAGTCTCCCAGTCCCTTCAGACCCCCAACTGCCCAGGTCCAGCCCGAGGTGCAGGCAAGCCTCAGATGGTGGCTGCCCAGCCGCCCATGGCCGGCCCGAGGTGCAGGCAAGCCTCAGATGGTGGCTGCCCAGCTGCCCAGGGCTGCCCGAGGCTCCAGTAACCAGGGCCGGCCAAGGCTTGCACTGCCGGCAGTGGCAGCAGCAGAGGTGTGATGGGGGCATCGTCTTCCCCTGATCGCCGGGTCACCTCCCACCCCTGAGGGCTCCTGGACTGTGAGAAGTGGCAGGCCAGGCTGAGGGACACCCCCTCCAGTGCATGAATTTTCATGCACCAGGCCTCTAGTATTTATATATGCCAAGATTGTACCTAGTACCATTACATGCACAACTGTACTGCTGTTCAGAGGAAAAATAATGAAGTGACTGATATCATTTAACCTTAGGGAGTCCTGGAACTCTACCTCACACCCAAGCACACTGATTTCAGACAACCTGTCCTTAACAGAGTATTAATTTTATACTGGATATTCTGAGTATAATGATGACATGACCAAAAACTGGGTCATGTAGACCATTTCAGTGAATGAGATGCATCACTTATCAGCATGTCAGCCACTGCAATTTCTTAAGCTTGTATTTGAAGTTTAAGCAGTTGTTGGGCCACTATAGATAATTATTTATGCTCTTCAGTTGCAGATATGTTAAGTAGAATGTTTCTGTACTTTTAAACCAAGTGAGTTAGCATTATGGTATTTGATTTAGGAATTACCAAAGAACTTTCAAAAGAATGGCTGAAGTGCACCAGCATCTGAAGGTGGAAAGCAGAAATACTTGGGTGTCCAGAGTGAAGGAAGCTTAGAAACTCCTTTCTGGTGAAATCTGCATAATGCAGTATTGAGGAACTGATTTCTTCATGTAATTAAATTCCCTAGGGAATCAAAAGAGTACCCCGTATATTACATTTTAAGTTTATTTCTCCCCAAGTAATAAAAAATTAGGATATAAATAATTACTAAGGGAAAAACTTTCAAATATAAAATTATCATCCTCAGAAATTTAATAAAAAATAGGAAGAATGTCAACACACTCAGATTTTACAGTATCACTAGGTTTCTTCTCTATTATTTCCCTGCTTTCTAGGATAATGGCCTTTAATAATAAGTTCTACAAAGTTAATTCATAACTGATTTTCAGTTCCTTTATAAAATGATACATATAGTGAACCCCAATTATAGAAGGAAGAGGACTCTTATATATCTGGTAGACAAAACCTTAGAACAGAGTTTTGGGATGAACATAACCTTCATTCATTTAACTGAATTAAACAACTTTCAACTTGTATGAATGCCATTAAGCTTATGCTCTCTTAAGTATAAATGCAATATCAGATTTTCACTAGCTCAATTTATTGACTTGTTCTGATGTAGATTAACCTTAACCAGGTTGTCTTCAGTTGCTGGTGGCTTGAGATGTCCCTTTCGTAACAGTCATATTTAAGGTAACTATGAAACGATAGTGGAGATCCACAGGGACTGTGTAAACACTTAAATTGTCGTTTGGGATGTTATTACCAGATTTCCTTTAAAAATTCATTATAAAACTGCACTTTAAACAACCCTAGGCATTATGACAGATGAGGAAAGTTCCATTGAATTCTACAAATGAAATATTACAACTGTTAGCATACTTCTTAAAAACAGGTACATTACTAAGTCATGTCTCTTTCACCAAAACATGTGAAAATATATGGGGAATAATTTCTCAAAACTTGTGGAATTAAGTAAGCATGAGAATCCACAGAGTTAAATTTATCACTGTTAAATTTCTGTCTAGGACTGAATAATGGAAATTAATTAATTGGGCAAAAAAATAAAAGGTTACTCAAGAGTATCTTCTATTAAAAAAAAAAAAAAAGCAAATTTAGCTTTATCCAGTTTGACTCAGTGGATAAAGTGCTGCCCATTACTGAAGGGTTGTGGGTTCTATACTGGTCAAGGGCACATACTTCAGTTGTAACCTGGATCCCCCTGTGTGGGAGGCAACCAATCAATGTGTCTCTCTCACATTGATGTTTCTTTCTGTCTCTACCCATCCCACTCTCTCTTAAAAAAAAAAAAGTCAATGGAAAAAATATCCTCAGATGAGGATTTTTTAAAAAATAAAAAAGAAATTATATTCACATTTCCCCTTATTTTTTCCATGTTCTTCAAGCTCCATTAAAATTGAAAATGTATGGCCCAGCAGGTGGTTGTGGGTTCAATCCCCAGTGGGAGGCTTGTAGGAGGCAGCCATTCAATAATTCTCTTTCATCATTGTTGTTTCTATCTCCCTCTCTCTCCCTTCTTCTCTGAAATCAATAAAAATATTTTTACTTTAAAAAAATGTATGGAGGAGATTGATACTTTGGAGGACAAACTACTTTTAATGTACAGTTGTAAATAAGGTCTTAATTCAGAACCTGTGAAAATTTTAATATAGTATTTAAAACTATTTAAGCAGAGAAACGAGACAAGCATTTCTCACTAAAAAGCACTGATAAAGATGCTATACTTCTACAGAACAAATGGCACATGCCTTTGACAATGCAGATCTGAGACTATAGTTAGAAAAATGCATTTAAAATATTAGCCTTTGCTTTGACTTATAACTTTAAAAGTTCCATAATTTAATAATTATGATCAAATGTCAAATAAAAACTGCAAACACATGTTTGTTATGGGAATTTCCGTTTTATTATCCACTGGAAGTAATGGAAGTAAAATATGTTACTTCATATTTTTGGAAGTCATGACCTGCCAAAGTGGGACAAAACATACAGAAAAAAACTTAATTCTTCTATTTGATTAATTGCATAATCGGAGTCAGAGTATTGAGCTTATTGAGACTTAGTAAAACTTCAAGTGAAAATGTAGTAAAATCATACAGTTTTGCAACTGTGTCAAATTTTTAGAAGAAATGAGAAAAGAATAACTAAACTTGCTTTCAAAAGATTTTTCATATGTCTGCCCTTTACTATGTGGAGCTTATCAGCAACCAAAAATTTGAGGCAAGTATTTATGGCAAACTTTTTTACTAAAGTATGTTTGCCGATTGATAAGGATTTTCTCTATGAGAGACGGAAAAGTAGTTCATCAACTTCAGCCAAAAGCCTGTTTCATGTCAATGTGCTGTAGAGTACTTTGAAAGATGGCTTACAGAAGTCCTTACTCAGGTTTTATGAGAGGCATTGTGGGATTTAATAGTGATGGTATATTCTATGGTTTAATATGGACAAATGTTCATTTTACTGATATGGTTCATAGCATGCAAATATATTTATACTTACATATAATTTTGTGCATCAACAACTTCCGATAAAAATTAAAATTAAGAATTAACCATTCTAAAGGAACACATCATTTGTGGCAGGAAGCCTAACTCTTTATTTCATTCTTTATTAAAGTGGAATTTCTTCCAGGGGTTTCATCTCTAGTTATCTAATTGATATTTTAGCTAAGTCCAGTTTAGAAACAGATATATACAAACTAAGGAGTTTGTGAATTTCCTTAATATCTGTACTTAATCGCAAATCTGTAGTTACTGGCTACAGCTAACAATCTTATTTACATTCATGATATTCAAAGCATATTTTACAGCAATGGTCCATAAAGTTATAGAGAACTGGTAAAAACTAAGGCTTATCACTCCCAGGAAAATGTACACATTTACACACATACAATGTTCAAAAATTAAATTCAACATAATAGTTGCATATCTGCTAAATTCACTTATTGCTGGTAGATGTAGCACCATTGACTCTTAGTGTGAGAAAACAACAACAACAACAAAAGGCAATTGTAGTACTCCTTTTCCCGCATACTTGCTTCAGATTCCACAAAGTTGTTGCTAGTGCAGGCGGAAGGGACCTTTTCAGATTCATGCTGAATTACCCCATGTGAATTCCCGTCTGGTGGTGTTTTAGTCTATTTCCATGACCTGCTCTTAATCCCCGTGTTTAGGGGATTAGGTTTGCAACAAGCATTTATTCATGCAGAGGCACAATCTGTATTCTGCTGATCTTTAATGTTAAATGTGACTTTCTGGTGTTAGTAAAATTGCTTAAGAATATCCAAGGGATTGAAAGCTGTCATTATGTTATCCTACCTAAGCACAATGATACAAACTCTTGACTGAACAACACTTGCATAGAAATGAATACATAAGGGTGTAGGGTACACCACAGCATCACGCTTTCTTCTGCATTGGCTTTACCCAAACTGCGGCTGCAAGCATTGACTAGTTGCTCCCCATCTGGCTTTAAGGGGTAATAATTCACTAACCTCATTGCCTCTACTCTTTCTTTCTTTCCAGGGTGTTTACAAATTCTGTTCTCTCTTTAAGGAATACTTCTGCCTTACCAGCTATAATTTTATTTGGTCTGTTTTAATTTTTCCTTGATACTTCAATTTAAACATCTTTTTCTCTGAGACACTGTCCCCAAACATGTCCTTTTTCTATCATAATCCGTAATTCATTTTTCTCCTGACATACAAAAGAATGGAGTAATATGATACATAGAATATTCTATATACTCAAACAGCACTCATTGTTGAACATTAAATGTATGAATGAATGAATGAGAATGCTGTAATCCTGTGTATATTCAAAATATACTTGTTTAATAAACAAAGTGTGTCCTTTATTTTTTTAGAGATGCTCAAGACAAAAACTGAAATAATTGAACCTGATATTTTTACATAGAATATAGGGGCAAATCATCCTATTTTGTAGCTAAATCATGAGTCTGTTTTTCATATAATGTTTTTTCAGTATATTTTATTTGTTGAATCTCCATTTCTTCTTACTAATGTTGTAAACTAGAGTTCAGAACCATGGAGAGCTCCAAGTTGATTTGAACTGAGAGATTCTGATGCCTGCATTTTAAATTCATAACTTATCAATGTTAACCACTGCTTGTAGCAGTGAATGGGTCCTTTACTGTATAGCACAATTCTTTCCAAAAATCTCATCTTTACAAATAAGGTAGCTAAAAGTATTCAGTATTTCAATAGCTGACTCCAAAATTCAGAATCTTTTCTACAACGCATTACCTTTTCAACATCTATCTCAACCTATAGATTTTATAACTGGCATCAAGGCTTAATTTCTCTCTTTTGCCTGTATGGTTCATTGGCATTTAAAAGTCAATACCTCCTCATTTTAGATAAGGCATTAGAATTAGCCTTCTGATCTCAGAATAAGTTCTAAAGTAGGAAGTTTTATAACTTAAAAACCAAAGAGAACTGGAAACTGCTGTGCGTTACTTTTCTATTGTTGCAATCTTAGAATGCTTGTAGTTATATGGATCTGAATTACTAATCTAGGTCATCACTTTTGGGTCGTTGGGTCTATACACTCTTAATGGTTATGCTCAGCAGCCTTATCCCGGGATCTGTGACCTCCCTTACTCTAAGCCTTTCTCTTTCCTGTTTATAAAACATCAAGTCTAGAAATGAATATGATAGGATATATTCTCCTATCATTCACAATAATATATTACAAATTCTCTATTTTTTTTTAGACCATGGGATGGAAAACTATGGCCAACTATTTAATCCACCATTCATTTTTAAAATCAATTTTTATTGGATTACAGCTATGGCCATTTGCGTCCATAGTATTTATGGTTGCTTTTATGCTACAACAGCAAATTAGAGACACTATGGCTTACAAAGCCTGAAATATTTCCTGCCTGGTTCTTTACAGAAAAAGAGCCTTTACTGATCCCTAGGTTAGATACAGGGAATTATTAAGTGTGGTTTTCAAGGACACATTAGAGAGTGAAGTTTCCTGTATGCCAGGAATCACAAACTGCACAGATTGTGGCCACATACAGGTAAACTAAAGCTGAATCAGATTTGTAAGAAGAAACAAGGAATGCTGGGGACTGTGGGAGCATGGTAGACATCGCTTAAGAAATATGACTCCTGCCGAAACCGGTTTGGCTCAATGGATAGAGCGTCGGCCTGCGGACTGAAAGGTCCCAGGTTCGATTCCGGTCAAGGGCATGTACCTTGGTTGTGGGAACATCCCCAGTAGGGGGTGTGCAAGATGCAGCTGATCGATGTTTCTCTCTCATCGATGTTTCTAGCTCTCTATCCCTCTCTCTTCCTCTCTGTAAAAAAAATCAATAAAATATATTAAAAAAAAGAAAAAAGAAATATGACTCCTACCTAGCCCCAATATAACTTGCTTTACTGGGTTGTGGCCCATGTATTCCAAACCCAATTTTTCAAGAGAAGCTAGAATGTATAGTCTTATGTGAAAACTTTAAATTAAACAAAAAAGCTGACTAAATATTTTAAGACTATTTGTGCCAAAAACTAAATAAAACTTGAATTTGGCCCAGGTCATCCATTGTAATAGCTTTAAAAAAATTCAGATTTTTTTCTAGAAATCTAACGTTGAACCATATTGTAGCACCAATGATATATTAGCAAATCACAAATATTTTTATGGATCATGCTTAAAATATCTATAATAGAATTTTCAACAGTTTAAATAACATAATGTAAATATAATAAAGGTGTTATTGATCAAGACTGCCTTTCTTCAAAATTGAACTTGCACCAAAAAGTTACTTGGAATCAGTAATAATAATAAAAAAAATGGTTGCATGCAATTTTTAATCAATGCAGTACGGTATGCTCCACACTTATTAGTCCTTAGCCTTCCATGTAAATGTTAATGCAATCTAATTAGCTTTGGGTGAACACCTGTCAATATCTATTGAGGCAAAGAGCGAACTGTAACAAATACCTAAATTGTGTCTTCTTGCATCTTTGTATTAAAATGCTTTTCAGGACAACATTTTCTTATAGAAGGGTATGAAATCTGTACGGCAGGTCCTGGCTCCCTTAGCTGGCAACTGAGTAGAAGACTGTTTTAGAAGGAAGGGGGAGAGTTTCGTGAACAAGAGAGAGTACTGAGCCCCTTGGCTTACTTTGTCATCACCTCTAGGCCAGTACATTTAAAAGGAGGACCAGGTATGGAACCTGGCCACCTGACAAGAGATTTTTGGTAGAGAGGCATAACAACCAGCTGCTTAGAAGTGAGGGGACAGGAGGAAAAACATCCTGACCTTCCTTTCTTTCTTCTGCCTCCTGCTGGTTCCTCCCATTTCTGGACCCACTAAAAGTCTGAGGAAAAGGCAGTCAGTACATTTTTGAGACCCTCCAGAAAGGTCAGCCCCCGGGGCATGGAGAAGAATGTGAAGGTGAAGGTTGTCTCTGAAGAGGCACCAAGGGAATACTCAGTCCAGTAGCCTTCCTCTCTGTGTAACTTTTGAAAATTGAAAGGTCTTCTAAAGCTGAAAACACGGTAATATAGAACATGAATTGGAAGGTTTTCTATAGAGCAATTGAATTGAATGAGCTATGAGTGAATACTTGTGCAGAGAGAATCAAATGTGTCTGTTAATGACTAGTATCATATCTTGTTCTATTATGTCTGGCAAGCTGAGAAGTCAAGTGAGGGTGACAGACAGTTTTGTAAACTGTGAAACATCATATACCTATCATCCTCTGAGAGGGCGTATTGAACAGGTAATTGCTACTCTAAAGGAACTTGTATGTGTATGCTTTGAAGGAAGGATTTCCATGGAGAAATGGATAAGAAGTTGTGTGGTTATATATTGGAGCATTTCCCAGTACTAAACTCAACTGACTACTTTGAAGTTCAAATGATTGCTTTAATCAGATCATGATCTTAAAGACGTTCCTATAAATGAGGGAAATAAAGCATTTCACTGTTAAGTCTAGTTGTAGCCTGGTCTGACAAGGAAAATGAACTTGTATGACTTGAAGGGTGTTACACAGTTCTGGAAAACCTTAATTAGTGTTTGGAGAACAGCAAGCTCTAGAATATTGGCTACATTTGACTTAATCTGGACATTATTCAAAAGCCCTGGTCTCACCTACATATAACTTCATAGGATATTATTCTTTGGGCTAAAATTTCTAGAATTGGTTCCAGTAATTAAGTTGCAATTAAAATATTGGAAAATCTATACTTTTCACTGTTTCCAGGTTATATTAACAGGGTTAATATTCTGTGTTGTTCATATGTGTAATTAACATGTATCAATTGTCTAAATGCCTTTTTTTAGTTCAAATATTTTATGTATTGCAGAGCATACATTTGAGAATATCTTTTAGGAAACTAAATTAAATATTAAGGAGTTAGCATGCATATATATTTATAATAACAGGCTTTTAAAAAAGAGTAAAAACTAAATTGGATATTCTTATTAAAAGATACGTTAAGAACATATGCCCTGGAATCACAATAAATGGTCTTGACTACAGATCTACTTAGTAGATCTGTGAATGTGAGTAAGTTGCTTCACCTCTCTGCCTCACTTTCCTTTTTTTTTTTTTTTGGCTTTTTTTTATTAAGGTATTATATGTGTACATATCTTACCATTGCCACCCCCCATGCCTCACTTTCCTTACGAATAAAATGAGGAGAATTATACATTCACTCTCCTGAGATTGTTGTAAGAACGAGGAATTAATAATTACAAAGTACTTAGTGCCTGGAATAGAGTGAGTTCTCAATAAATAAAATTAGCAACTATTATGTGATCATGTAAAACATTTTGTAAAAACTAGGAACCATAGATATATTAGAAAAGTATGGTAATGATATGGGTGAAAATATGAGAATGTGTCACTAGAATGAAAATTCTTTGGGGTTCTTTTGCACTGTTAGTAGAACCACTCTCATATGCAGAGATTTATAAAAAATCACTAGTAAGCTTATCTTTAATTCTAGATCATTTCTAAAGAAAGTTTCTTCCTAAGATCCTGCTCAGGTACCCCAGATGTCAACAGTATGACATCAAAGTGAACAATCTGGACCTTGGAGCTACTCACAAATCTATTTGAAATATGATTTGCCTTTGTCAATGGAGTGACTTTCAGCAACTTATTTGCCCTTTCTGATATTTTAAATTTCCAAATGGATGCACAACAGTAATACTACAGAGCCTGTGAGGCATTAATGCGATATCGCTAGAGTTTAGCGCAATGCCTGGCACGTCAGAGGCCTCACTTGAGTGTGATTTGTGTTGATAGCTGCTATGTAACCTGCTATCCAGGGTTCAACCCTTACTGTCCTGATTGCGGATGCCCCACATTTCCTGTGGCCATCTAGTTAGTGGAATTATTTTATGTCTGCTATTTGTGAATTCAGTCTAAAATGTGTATTTATATACATTTTAGTTCAGATGAATACATTTGAAGGGATGTTTTGATTATTACACAGGTGTAATCAAATACTTGATAGCTTGATTGGGGAGAAGGTGGAGAACTGAGCAAAAACATTTTTAGAATGCAAAGGATAGACTCTCAGAAAAATTCTAAGAGCAAAATCTGAGCCTATTGTGCTTAATAAAACCGTGTTTTAATTCTCACCTGAGAATATTTTTTTCCATTGATTTTTTAGAGAGAGTGGAAGGAAGGAAGGGGAGGTGGGGGAGAGAGAGAGAAACATCCATGTGAGAGAGACACCTGGATCTGGGCTCAGGATTGAACCTGCAACCAAGGAACATGCCCTTGGCCAGGAATCGAACTTATAACACTTTGGTCCAGGGCAGTCAATCAACCACTAAGCAAACCAGCCAGGGCTATTTTTTTTTCCATAAAACAGTTTAAAGGGTGTTCTAAAAGATGAGTATCAGCATAGTTAGTGGGCAGGAAATCTTGGGTATCAGGAGAAATGGATTTGTCGTACTTTCTGGGTACAACCGATTTCATGAATTTGACCTTTGTTTGCCTCCTTTGTAATCTCTAAAGTACAATTCCCTTCCAAAATTCCACAGAATCACCCTCTAAGAACAATCAGTGTAGTTACTGTTAACACGTTGCATTTGCATAGCTCTTAACCATTTTCAAATGCTTTCCACACACCTCAGACAAGAGAAACACCTCTGAGCCAAAGAGCTCATTGAAGTCCTAAGAGGAAAAAAGAGGGACAGAGTGTCACCCCCTGAATCACAGGGAGTGGGGACCTGTTATTGACTCAGCAAAGCAGACCTGGTAGTTCCTGGCAGCTAAACCAAGGACTCTTCCACAATAACTGGTCTCCAGTGGGATTCTAGTCCTTTGATCAGCTTTTGAATAATAACAGCACTCTAATTACCAATTCAATTTAAATTTTATAAGCCCTGTGAAATATGGAAGTGCTAGATGTTGAATTTTTATCTGCCGTGTGTAAAGGGATTGTAGTTGTTCCTTAACAAAAAATTGGCACATCTTTCATAATTAATAACACTAATAATTTGCTGTAGCTTTTGTTGTAAAAAATAAGCCACTTTACCCTCTATACTTCCTTTCTTTTATCTCCCACCTTTGTAGTAGGGGGAAATATCATTATAGCCTTCCCCTCTTTAAATGTATTTTACTTATATGACTAGAGGCCCAGTGCACAAAATTCATGCACTTGGGGAAGGAGGAGAGAGTCCCTCAGCCCTCTTGTAGTCTGGGAGCCCTCAGGGGATGTCTGACTGCCTTGGATTTAGGAGAGGCTCCTGTCACCACTGCTGCACTCGCAGGCCTTGAGCCCAGTTTCTGGCTGAGCGGTGAGAGCACACTCCTGCATTGAGCATCTGCCCCCTGATGGTCAGTGCATGTCATAGCAACTGGTCATTCAGTTGATTTGCATATTAGGCTTTTATTATATAGGATAATACATTAACACATTTTGTTTAGAAAAAAATCTTTATAATATCTGTAGACATTTCAATACTAGAATAAGGTCTGTTATTAGAGAACTAGAGGCCCTATGCATGAAATTTGTGCAAGGGGCTTGGCCCTCAGCCCCAGCTTCATCTGGAAGGTCGTCCGGACGGTTGTTCTGCTGTTCAGCCTAATTAGCATATTAGCTCTTTATTATATAGGATGATGTTCTCATTACATGAGATGTCCCAACTGAGCTTGGAGGATAACTTTTCAGGTGAGTTTTCACAGGATTCATGTAGGATTAATTGACTAATATCCAGGGATTGGAAACTTTGAAGTCTCCACGCCCTCACAACCTATGATGACATACATATATACATTTAATTACTACAAAATGTTGATGAAGATAGTGCTTTGTTTATTTTAATGTGAACTCAAACATTATTGAGAAAAATGGGGGGGAAATGAAGAACTCTGTAACATCGATACAATATTTTATCTTTCTTTTATAATATAAAAAGACATTTCTTAATTCTCCTCTTATATTTCATCCGTGTTCCCTCTAAGGACACAATCTTCTGAGCCATCATTTAAAATCTATGTTATGAAGAAAGAAACATTGTTAGCTCTTCATTCCTTCACTGGGGAGCTATGCTCTTTTTTTCAGTCCTACATTGTAACACTTGCTTTTATCCTACTAAAACCCTCTCTCAATTTAGAAATGGCCTGAATTAGTAACTCACATCTGGGCAATCCTCATCCCATGCTACCCCAGTTCATCCTTTCTTTAAAAACAAAAGGCAAAAATATCTCATAAAGATCTGTAAGGGTTTTCCAAATCTCTGTCTATAATGACATCCCATCCTTAAAAGAATTTTTCTTTTATCTTCCAGTCACCAGAGCTTGCCTAAAAGATTGCTACCCAAACCCTTTCTTACTTTTTTTTTTTAGTTCAACACAAAAATGGTTTTCTGTATATTCTTAAGCTCATAGGGTGCTATTTGTCTTTCTCATTTATCTTATTTTTAACCATAACCCCTAGAAAAGCATACTGTCCTCCAGGATGATTAGCAGATCACATACAGGAGTCTGTACAGTATGATGAAGTGATCCTGAAACTTACCTGGAGAAATAGGACATCTGGTTTCTGTTTTATAGGGACACGGCCCTGAAATCTACTGTACACTATGTGGAAAAGACTGTCACAGCTCAGCAGTGACTAGGCCTCGGAGAATCCATATTGATGAACATTATTGTAAAGGTCCATCTAGCCCAATAACAATACCATTAGCATCAACAAACATTGATATAGTCCATTACAGTTTCTAAAGAGCTCTAAATGCATTAAGTAACATTCTTCTCAGAACCACTCTGAAACTGTGCGTAATATATACATGATTCCTAGATAGGAAAGCTGGGGTCCACAGCGTGCCAGGGTGCGGCCTAAAGCCACACAGCTGCCAACGTGGGGCAGAAAAGCACAGCTCATTCTAGATCTCATTTATCTTTATGTTTTGTCCTCCCCTCCCCCATCTGATGCTGATTTTTCTAACAACTAGACTCCTAGACAATAGTTGAATCCTCTAATGATGAGGAACTTCATTACCTGCTAGAGTTTCCCTGACATTTTCTTTCAATGGCTTTAACTATTTCTTTTTTTTTTTTAATGTTTTTATTGATTTCAGAGAGGAAAGAAGAGGGAAAGAGAGATAGAAACATCAATGATGAGAGATAATCACTGACCAGCTGCTTCCTGCACGTCCCCTAAAGGGGACCCAGCCCACAACCCAGGCATGTGCCCTGAATGGGAATCAAACTGACCTCATAGTTCATGGATCGATGCTCAACCACTGAGCCACACCAGCCAGGCAGGAAGAGTTCTAATACTAAACCTAAAGATTTTTTTGGCTACTCATTTAAGGTTTTTTTTTTTTAATCATGATAGAGTTTTGTTGGTCTCTACTAGAAATTATGTAAAATAATGTATTTTTATGTCTTCTGAAATGATTGGGTACCTGCTTCTTAATGTGAAGTTATTCTTATATTTTTAAACAATTTTTATTGATTTTTAGAGAGAGAAAGGAAGAGGGAGAATTATTAGCAAATGTTTTGTATTTTTGTCCTGTTTGTTAAGCACTTCAATGCATCTGTGAAGCTTTCTCATTGTGTATGATCCCTCTTGACTTCTTTTCACCCGGTTGTCAAAAGATAAATAAGTTTTGATGATTTCATTGTAAAAAGAGAAATTCATTCAGCATTTTTGAAGCAGACTTTCCTTAGGCACTTCACTTAGAAGGAAAAAATTACCATGTCTTTCTATCCTACAACCTATTTGCTGGGAGAATGATCCCGCATGAAGTTACTCACACCTAGTTAGCAAACACTGAAAATGAATTAACACTTTTTGTGTGTTTTCTGTAGCTACACAGTCTATCGCTGCTAAGCCTCCAGTATTTCACCTCCACCTCTGATCAGAAAAGGTTGATGAGTCTGTCTTCTAACAAAGAGAAAATGACAGTGTGCTAAACCCTGTAGACTTTTTAATTAGCCCTATATGTAGCCTGGATGAGGAAACATTGTCAAACAGGAAGTGGATCTATAATCCCAACACAGTAATACTCTGACTGATAAAAACACCTTATTTCTCAAGTATTTGTAAGCTTATAATTTAATTTTGACCTCATAACAAATTTGCCTGGTGGGAAGAGAGACCATCCACATTGTACACACTGATGCACATGGGTGGTGAGTGACTGGGAGCCAGTGGGATTCTTCCCTAGGTGGTAATGGACCCAGGCTTCAAATCCAAGTCTGGAGAAAAGAGGTGGTGGATAAAACCACTGGTTAGAAAGGGATGGGGGTCGACTCATCTTATCAGGTTGTTAAGTACCAATGTGGTTATAATAGCTTCCTATAATATGTTCTGAGTTGGAAAATACGTTTTTGATATTCTGATTTTGCATGTAATTTATTGCCTTATCACATTGCTGTTGAACTTTCCTCTATATCATATAAGTCTATATTTTATCAACTTGTGAAATGGGATTGCAATGGTCTGTCTGATATTATGTCATTTCCAAAGCCTCCAAGACATAACCATTTGGAGTCACCCTCTGTTTTCTATGGCAGTTACCATAAGGAAACATGGGCGTTGCTTATATATGTTGTTGTTTTTTTAGCAACAACAGACAGCGGAAGTGACCTTTGGACACAGTTTTTTTCCATCAAATTGAAGATGCATTATATGAGTGAGAAGAGATAATTTGTACCAATTATCTAATTGATTAATTGTAAATTACTGGTTACAGTAGGTTAATTGAATATATCATCATTATTATTATTTAGCTTAATGAACCAACATTTAGAGAGTCCTTGTAACTGAGATGCTATTCATCTTTCTAGGAAGATGTCATAGTACATCCTGGTAATACAACAGGAAACTTAAATTCTTCCTCTGGTAGCCAAAATGATAATGTACTTGGCTGATCCTAATTGAAGATAGTGCAAATGACTTTTTTTCCCCTATAGCTTTACATTTCACCAAATGGTATTTGAATTATTATTTTATCACCATATCACTCATCAGGATTATGTAATGATGTTTACTTTTAGATTGAGTACAGGTATAGATCACTTGGTACAATAAATTTGAACCTAAAAAGTTGTGTGTAGATGGATTCTTTTCAAAATACTGGATACTTGAAATTCACTGCACTATCATGCTATCCAACATATTATGCTGTAAATCTTTCTGCAAAATAAAGACACATTTTATCACTTTTTGGACACAAGTTTTCATAAGAAATATTTGCTTTAAGCAAGGTCAAGCTATATGTAATCAGTTATACTCAGCCAAAGCACTGGAACCCCCTGTTCAGACTGAGCCCTTGGAATTTTCCAAGTGGGTCTCTTCCTATTTCATCCTCCTTACTTCTTTTTCATGATGACACAACCATTTTTTCCCATGACTCAGAAATATTGTTGCTCTAAAACCTTCAATTTTCCTAGTCACACTAATAACATGATAGTTCCCATCTCACAGGTGCTATTATATGAGTCCCCTAAATCCCATAAATTATTCATCTTAATCATTATACATGTACTATGTGCAAAAGCTTAGTCCACAAACGCAGGTTTACCAAACTATAACTAGCTTTCTTATACCAGATCCTAATTATCATTTTTAGCTGCACTTTATTTTACTGAAGATGTAAACTTAATCTCTCTTAATCCTGGGGTATGGTGTGGTGGGGGATAAGGGAAGGTTCATGCTGCCAAGGCCAGGGGTGGGAAGCCTGGGTCCTCATCTGGGTGTTGTCATATCTGCATTTCAGACCTCAAGGTCACCTCTTAATTTCTAGCTGTTTCTTCTGTGACTGTGATCTGTAAAGGAAACTCTATTTTATCCTTTTGTAATATATGTTTATTATTGATTCAGAGAGGAAGGGATAGGGAGGATCGAGATAGAAACATCAAGGATGAGAGAGAATCATTGATCGGCTGCCTCCTGAATGCACCCTACTGGGGATGGAGTCTGCAATCTGGGCACATGCCAGAACTGGGAATCCAACTATTACTTTCTGGTTCATAGGTTGACACTCACCACTGAGCCACACTGGTTGGGCAACATTATTCTTTTTTAAAATCCTAGTGGCCTCTTCTGGTCAACTGACGATACAACCTTGACCAGGGTGCTTCGGACAGGCAGACAGGGGTCTAAGATAATCTCACTCTGCCTTCAGGTCTCCGCTCCTCCCCATGCAACAGAGAATCATTACTCATAGTCAGTGCGAGAAGGGGACTTACGTTGGGTTTGGTTTTAGTTTTCTCTGTCTAAAGCCCCTTGAGTGAGTTGCTAGCTTGTTGAAACACCAAAGCTTTTCCTTTGCATATAGCGGCAACACCCTGTCCTTGAGGTAATAAATGTTTCACTCGCTCGCTAGTCAAACTCAGGAAGGATCAGGAGGTGACGGGGGAGACTCAGCTGCTATTTCAGAGTTTATCCTTCTGCCCTTCCATTTTAACTCCGTGGCTTCAGTGACTGTGTGAGGAACTTCGGTGGGGATGTTTTGGTTTGGTGGTATTTGAGAATTTTACATGGTATGTTCTCTGAGAAGGTATTGCAAGGATAGAATGTATATAGAATGCTCTCTTGCTTTTATACTTAAACAGGCATGCAGCATATCTAAAACTCAAATGTTACTGTCCATGCCAGAGCAACATTTAAGATTCAAGTGTGAGCCCGAGCTGGTTTGGCTCAGTGGATAGAGTGTCAGCCTGCGGACCGAAGGGTCCTGGGTTGGATTCCGGTCAGGGGCACATACCTAGGGGCGCGTGCAGGAGGCAACTAATCGATGTGTTTCTCTCACATGGATATTTCTGTCCTCCCCTCTGTCTTCCACTCTCTCTAAAAATCAATGGGAAAATATCCTTGGGTGAGGATTAAAAAAAAAAAAAAGACTCAAGTGTGATGACCTGAAATAATTCAATCAAACCCTGCCCAGGGCCTTAAAGATATGCAGCTACATTTGGAAGCAGGAGGTTGGGTGATTTAGTCCAAAGAACGTGGTCTGTAGACAGGGGCCATTTCTCTGTGAAGGTAGGGGGCCTGCAGCAGGAAAGGAGGTGAGCAATGCCCGCAGGACAGAGGACCAGTGCTGAGCAGGCTGCACAGCAGGTGCCACCATGCATGGACATGGCTGCATAGCAACCAAGAGGGCCTGCGAGGACATGGGGCTGCAGGGCCTGCAGGAGAGAAAACACAGGAAAATCCGTGTTTTGTAAAATTTCTAGGTATGGAGATATTTGGACATATCTGAGCTAGTTGCTTATAGCACCAACCATTTTCTTTTCTTTTTAATTTTTGCTTCTTTTCTTCCCTCACTTCTTTTTATTTTGTTTTACAACTTTACTTCTCCCTTCCCTATGGTTGTTGGCATTCCCCTGCCTATGGCTTTGATTCATGGCAAAAGCAGAGATTCCTTTTCCATTCCAGTCTCCCCTGGGAATCTGGCCGAGGAGACAGCAAGCGTTATAAAGTGAGGGATCCCTGGCTTCATATGAGACAGGAAGATTGCCTTAGAGCAGCAATTTTCAACCCTTTTCATCTCATGGCACATCAACTAATTATTAAAATTCTGTGGCACACCAAAAAGTATATGTTGTCCTGACCAGTTTGGCTCAGTGGATGGAGTGTCGGCCTGCGGACTGAAGGGGTCCCAGGTTCGATTCCGGTCAAGGGCATGTACCTTGGTTGTGGGCACATCCCCAGTAGGGGGTGTGCAGGAGGCAGCTGATCAATGTTTCTCTCTCATCGATGTTTCTCTCTATCCCTCTCCCTTCCATTCTGTAAAAAATCAATAAGATATATATATTTTTAAAAGTATCTTTTTCCTAACTGACAAAATTATTTGTATCATTTTGATTCATTCACATCAGACGGCTATTGTTGTGCTGGCTGTTGTCATTTTTGTATTTAGCAATCTAAGGGAAAATAGGTCAGTGTCCCTGACTGAACAGTCAGGTATCGCATGTGTGAGAAATTGTGCGGCACACCCAGTTGAAAACCACTGCCTTGCAGTTTAGGTAGAGACTGTTTAGCCACAGCAGAGATACCACGGAGGCCGGAACAGTGCTATACTTAGGAATGCCGATAAAGACATATTAAGAAACATTTAAAGGTAATCTCATAGGAACAGTCAGGAAGGCAAATGGACATTTTTATCAAAGTGCAGGTAACCAGTCGGAAATACACGATGTGCTCAAGTTTATAGCATCATAGAAAATGCATCGCTCATGGTGCCAGCACACGCGGCTTCCGCTCAGACAAACAGCGCTGTAGCTGGTAATTGGAAGTGCTGTTATCCGGATCAGAGTGCGCCTTAGGTACCATTAACAGCAGCACTTCCTCAGTTGTGTTTTGTTTTTTAACCTGAGAATGGATATTTTTATTAAAATTAGTCTTGCAGTAAAAATATATTTAGTAATCACATTTTTCTCTTTGTCGGTTAATGAGGCTCCTGTCCCCATCTAAATGCCCTTGGCTCTTTCCCCCACGTAATTACTAAAAGTGGAAACAATCATACAAATAGCATCTCCACTGCATAAAACCATCCTATGTGCGCACACCATTCAAAGACCTTTGTCAGAAACAGTATACTTAAACTATGATCAATCACGGAAGGTAGTTGCTAAAACTCAAAATCCTTAAATGATTATTGCAATGCAGGCGGACTTAAACCTTGCACAATTTCTTAGTGTAATAGTTCTTTTATTGGTCATTTGTAAAGCTGACCTTTAACCATTTCTCATTGCAGTGTAATGTGAAAACTCCCAGCAAAGACAATATTAAACAACAATAAATAATTCCACTGGAGTGTTTATGACATTCAAGTATACCTAATGACCCACCACATTTATGCTACTACTGTTGTATTACAGTATGTTACAATAATGAAAACAATAATCACACTGCTATTAAATCCAAATTTATTCTCATTATACAACCTTACATTCAGCCATGTAGAATTTTTAGAATTGGAAAAAATTACTTATTCTGGAAGGAAATTCACATTTCTTTCTCTTCCATTTAAGTTATAACTCAACTGAATAGTGGGAGGAGGGAATGTATCTGAACCAAAAATATGTCTTTTTCAATCTATAATAATAAAGGCATAATATGCTAATTAGACTGGACGACTTTACAGATGAAGCTGGGGCTGTGAGGGAAGCCCAGGTCCCAGGTGCCTGCCGGGCAGCCAGCGGGAAGCCCAGGCCCCGGGTGCCAGAGGGAAGCCAGTGCTGGCAGCTGGGGGAAGGAAGTCCTACATTTGCAGAATTTCATGCATCAGGCCTCTAGTTAATACATAAAGAAGTAAACTAAAATCCCCCCAAATATGGGTTTTTAGATAGCTGTCTATAGTTAAAAAACAACAACAACGTATATGTGTACTTGGTTAAGAAAGGAAATGCAGACATGTGGGGGATGAAAATTTTCCCATGTGGGGTACAAATAGGTTAAAATATGCCTCTTTTGGTGCTTTGTTATCACAGAGTCACTTGTTCACAAGATCCTAAAACTTGCCTTAATTTTTTAAATTTATTTTTTATTGTTTTGGTTAATCCTCACCCAGGATATTTTCCCATTGATTTTTAGAGAGAGTGAAAGGAAGGGAAAGAAACAGGGAGAGAGAGAATATCCATGTGAGAAACACATCAATTGGTTGCCTCCCACACAGGCCCAAACCTGGGGCTGGGGATTGCACCTGCAACCTAGATACATGCCCTTGACCCGAATCAAACCTGGGACCTTTTGGTCCACAGACTGATGCTCTATCCACTAAGCCAAACTGGCTAGGATGAAACTTACCTTAATTTAACATAAAGGGACAAAATAAGTATTTACCACTTGGCTATCCTAGCAAATCATTCTGCTAAAACTTTTTTTGAGGTACATTTATGGTAGAAATAAACACTAGGCTGAGTCTATCATACCTCCTCCATGATCCCAAAGCAACTCGCAAAGGCCTGATTTGTAGCCTTTACCATGCTCTATGAAAAGGATCTACCTCTATATCAGTTATTGCCTCTAGCTTGGGAATAACTTGAAGGCAGGTACTAATTCTGTGTCATCTTGATCTTTGTGTAGCTACGCAAACTCAGAGATACTGCAAATATATGATCCTTTATTTCTCTCAAATAATTATTATCTTTGCTTGCCTGTAATTTTTGAGGTTGGTAGCTCCTTTGATTTTGTGCTAAATTTGAGAACTGGGATATTTCCTGACTTTGGAAACCTGGCTCCTAGACCCAGCCTACCGAGATATTTTCTGCAGGCATTCACTTCTCAGATTCTGCCATCCTTCTGGAGCTGAAGAGGGATACTTTCTGATATTAATGAATCTTAAATCCTTAGATTGGCCCATGACACACGCCATATAAGAACTTCCTTTTCTTCCTCAATCCTCTTGGAAAGTCTAGTACAATCCACTCAAATTGAGATTTAAAACAAAGACAAGAATGATGTGGTTTGGGGGGAATTTAGGCTTTTGGTCAATAACGAAGACCCACTCTACCCCGTTGAAGCAGGAACCACAAAGTTCTGACTATCTTTGTAGACTAGGAGAGACCAAAAAAACCCAAAAACAATAAAAACCCCACAGAAATAAAAACAAACAAACAAACAGGAGAGATATCCATTGACATCTGGAGATCTTTTCTAACCATATTAGTATACCCAGTACAAATAAGATTCTTCTAAGTGGATATTCAATAAATAGGGTTGAATGGCTAACTAAATGAATGGGACTCTGATTGTTAGAACAAGGGTTCCTATATTTTCATTTCCATTTTAATAGTTTACCTTGCACTCAGGATTAGTATTATGCATGATAGGAGGTGCTGTTGTTTGAGTTGGAAATATTATTCTATTAATAAAAAGAAAACTTAGCTATTCTCAAACCTATTACTATGGGACCCTACCCTATCTTGTTACTAGCCAGAGGCTATCTATATATATAATATCTATATGCATAATAGAGAAATATGCTAATTAACCAGGACGCTGTAGCGGGTCGACCAGACAGGAGGAGGTTGAGCACGCAGCATCCGGGGTGGGGCAGCAGGGGCCTCCCCATGCCTACACTTGGGGAGGGCCTGGTCAGCAGCCACGGCTGCGGCTGCTGTGGGGCCTGGGGAGCCAGGCAGGGCCGGACCCGCGACTCCAGGGTGGGTGGTGCAGCTGGACCCACCCCCAGGTGGGTCCGACCACGCAGCTTGACAGCAGACAACAGAGCCTGCTTGGCCGTAGCTGTGGCAACCCGGGATCAAGCAAGTGCAGCCTGCAGACAGGATACAGCAGGGCCTGCTTGCCCATCTCCGTGGTGTGGAGCAGACATGCCCTGCAGGGAGCAGAGAACCATGGGGAGCGGGCCTAAGCCATCAGTAGGACATCCCTGAGGGCTCCTGGATTGGAGAGGGTGCAGGTCGGGCTGAGGGACCCCCCTCCATGCACAAATTTCTTGCACCGGGCCTCTAGTGTTATAATAATTATCCTCACGTTAATATATGCATTTTCTTTCACGATGAAGCCTAGTGGATTCCACACTCTAACTCAAAGGAAATATGTTTCTGAAGAGACTGGTAGGCACCAGATTAGTGAAGGAGATGTTTTGTACCAGAGCACTCTGTTGTCATTCTATCCTATCACTTCATTGAGACCTACCAATAGCAAATCTGTTGAAATACTTTGCTAGGAAAAAAATGAAGTGAAAGGCATATTTTAGTCCACTAGGAATCAGGTGACCTAGATTTTATCTCTCATCCTCTTGAGCAGTGGTCTTACATCTGAAAATGGGGCTATGTGATCTGTGTATTAGGTCATAGAGTCCTTTTCTGACACTTGATCATTTGTAATCTGGATAAAATTTTTCTGAGACTAGATGCACTATGAAAGTATTTGTGTGTGGTTTATTAGGGTTTCCCAACTTTTATAATTAAAAGCAGCTGTTTACTCTGAAATACTATTAGAAGTTGCTAAAAATGCAGATCTCTGGAGTGTGAGGGATGAGATAACAATTCTTTCATGTTGAGTCCTCACTGGTTTGTATCAAATGGAAATGACTTTGATATATATCAGTAGAAATGAATCATTTGGTTTATTCAAATTTTGGATAAATAATAAAGTTTAAGTTGAGAAAGAAAAGTCAAGGTTAACAGAATAAGTAAGTTTAAAAAGCAAACAGATTTTTGAGGAAAAATGGAACACAATGCATGTAATATTAGGATTTACCAAAATTATATATCCTAAATATGAAACAAATTATTTTTAAAGAATTGACATTTTTAGTAGGTTAGAGTGTTCTGAAGATATTTTCATGGAAAGGGCTCCTAATGGTTCTTATACTTTTCAGAATATGTGTTTAAACATATTGTGTGTGTGTGTGTGTGTGTGTGTGTGTGTGTGGGTGTGTGTGTGCCTGGGCATGCAGGTTTAACTGATTTTAATATTCTGTTAAGCTGTTAAGCTATTTTTCAAAAAAAAAGACAACCCAATGTTTTTCATAGAACTGCCCTGGGAATATAAGAATGTGATAGTCCAGAAAATATACCAACTAAGTGGCAGACAGTACTATTCTGTGAAAAATTCCTACATTGCTCTGAAGGTCAGCCACAAACTTTTCTGTTGTTTGGATGCCAGAAAAAAAAATGTTATTACAGATAAATGATACAAAACACACCTTTGTCTTTTTGGAATACTTTTTTTTTAATGCTGCAAAGTTTTAGAATCTCCTACACACTCCCTAACCCCCGCCCCCCAAAAATGTAAGAGAACCTCAGAAAGAGAAAATTGCTTCTGATTTTCCCTGGACAAATTAATTTTCAGGAAAATTGGAGAGAAAAGAAAATATATTAGAAGCCTCTTACTTGAGGGAAAGATAATTGCTGGCACATACTTAGACCCAGTGTATATTTTCCCCATTTGAGTTCCCTGTTGTCAGTTCTTTGGATATGATTCAGGCACTTATTGATCTAACCCTTCTCTGGTGATATATGGGGTTGTATTTTGAGAAACATATTTTGCATGCATGGCATGAATCCATTTAGAAGGAAGTTTGGAGTTATAGGTGCCTTGTCTTTTATGCAAAAATGTTTCTATGAGTTAGGGGTCTGTGGGTCTGTGGGGTTACCACCTACCATCCTAACTTACATTGGTAGAAATAGAAAAATGTCAGCTTCCCACATGGAAAACTTTGGCATCCACATGGAAAAATGGGTCAGGAAAACAGGTAACCCCTCGGGGTAACGATCCAGTGTTCTGTGGGCGACCGTGACAGCTTCCGGGTACAGAGTGCACAGAACACTCTGGGATGCCTTTCTGAGCCGAACTGTGAGCATTGAAGCTGACAGGAGGGAAGGAAGTTAATAATAGAGGAAAAATTTCAGTTCAAGTAAGACTTGAGGTGGAAATGGTGACTCCCCAAGAAAACTCCCTCTGGCTCTGTCTGACTTTTCTCTGCAACCCACATAAAATCTAAAAAAATATTCCATAGAGTGGCATACCCAGTTCTTCACAGAAGGCTTCTTAATGAGTTGAGAATTCTCCGCTTCACTCTGCCTTCTATACCAGTAACAAGGAACCAGAGTCTCCATGGAAGTTAGACTCCTTCTGGAGCAAGTCACTGAAGACTCTCAAATTGACTTAACCCAAAGGGTAATATAACACCTTGTAGAAACGAAAAGGTTTGTGGGTGGGGAAGGCTTCCAATATAGCAGGATGAGGGAGCTCAACTGGCAAAACCCAGTCCTGGTTAAACCTAATTTTCCCCACTCTGCACTTGAATTCCTGACGCCAAACATGAGTGGGGAGAAACACTTGGTATTATCTTTACAAATAATAACTTTTTAAGATGTTGAGCCACACCTATCCATTTCTGATTAAAAAAAAAACAAAAAACTTTACTACAATTGACTAGGATATGTACCTAGTCAGTTCTGCTATAGTGCTTGTTGTCAAAATGTGAATTTATTCAAGGAAATTGATACGTTAGGGAAGAAATTTAGTATAGTGCAAGTTTTGCATTTTTGTATATATCTTTTTATCTCTAAGGAATGAGAGGTGAATACTAGTACATAAAAGTGCACCCAGCTGAACAAAGTCATGCAGCAATACGGAACCCAGACATCTGCTGGCTCCCTTAGTTCACCATGCATGTTGAACCACACCTATTCGTATCTGATTTTACAACTTTCTGATCTCAGATAATACTCCTTCTGCCACTTTATTAGATTGTTCAGTTTTTAAAAAAACATCTTATGATAGTGAAACTGATATATACGATATGAATTCAGCAAACACCAGAGGTTACATTTACTCTGGTGTTATTTGTGTGTGCTTGTTAATACCCTAGATAAGTAGCATTCTATTTTAGAAACTTCCTGAATCACTGGTGAAGCCACTGATGAGTCTGTTATTCTGTTTATGTGTCCCCAACCCTGTATCTGCTCCTTAATTGTGCATGGAGTAGGCAAACTTGAGACAGCAGAAAGCGAAATGGAAATGGAAGTGTTTGGAGCATTTGGAGGAAGCAATATTGGAACTGAATATCTCTGTTTGAAAATATGCTTTAGAGTCTGGGAAATGAGTTCTTTCAAGCATTGCTTCCCATCTGGGGTATAATTGAATCCTTCAGCTCCTTAGAAAGATAAAGTTTAGCTCCAACTTGATATGCATTTTCAAGGTAGCAGTAGTAGGACAGCACTCATATCAATCCTTCAGTGCTCAGCAAACAGAGTTATTTTTATCAGTTTCAAGCAAGGGAGCTGGCATTCTGTTTAAACCGAGTAAATGATTTTGGGGACATCAGAAAAGACCCTTTACTGAAAGGAGCATTGCCAACTCCATCAATAATGCCTGAATGGTTCCCTGTGACAGCTAGAGATTAAGCTTCAAGTGCAGCCATCTCTGGATTTGATTTCTTGGCACCCTAATGTAGATTCAGGTACAAATGGCAGCAAGTCCTCCCGTGGCAAATTTCAGGATAAGGAAACTGGCAATGAGCAGTTGAT
This sequence comes from Eptesicus fuscus, assembly GCF_027574615.1. Classification (NCBI taxonomy): domain Eukaryota; kingdom Metazoa; phylum Chordata; class Mammalia; order Chiroptera; family Vespertilionidae; genus Eptesicus; species Eptesicus fuscus. Next base: position 85,643,482 of record NC_072484.1, read on the forward strand.
GAAAAAACCTGAGAGTGATTCAATTAAAAGTAAACAACCAGAACTGGAACAAACGACATTTATTGCCTACGTAGCTGGCAGACTGTGAAATGCCCTGTTAACGTGGCACCGTACCTGTGTGTGAGGGTGCTGGCAAGAACTGAAACCAGAGGTCTTGTTGTGTGTGGTCATGAACAGTATTTGCACAGCCTGCTTTCTTATCACTTCGCATCTCTTACGGGACTCGAATGTCTCTTAAGAGTCTTTATCCTAAGCCTTGAGTAGAAGCTAATAGGAAGGTGGTACTTAAATGGCTGAACTGTAATGTACCAACTCTGAAAGGATGAGCCATGAACGTATGGAATGCACAATGAATAGGTAGCAATTAATATAATCTCCGATAAGGTAAGAAAACCACACGGTGCTATTTGATAGCATGACCTTGGAAGCCAAGCAGACCTGCGCCTCTTCCTCACCCTCCACTTACGGTTCTCATCATAGAAGAAACCATTTCGCCATCGCGAGTCTCACTTGATTCACCAGTAAAATCAGAACTGATGTGATCACTTTGGAGGCTTTTAAAAAAGATTAAAGGAGATAAAGCTGTGTGAGCATTTTCTAACATGTTTGGCACTTGGAAAAGGTGGGGAATGGAGGCCAAGAGGAATAAAAAGAAACAAAGGAGAAAGCATTGTGTCGGAGCGCCACCTTTGGAGACAGATGCACCTCCAGAGATGGCCAGGAGTGTTGTTGTAACCCCACAGCAAAACCAAACACATACACCTGAGATTATTATCACCATTTAGTGCTATTATTTTTTTTATTGATGCGGGTACTCATTTGCCAGTCAACAAATATTTGAGTGACTATTTATAAGGCACCAAGCGAGGCTCCAGGGATTAAACAAAATAACAGACCGGCCCCATTCTAGATGTCTTCATTTGTAAAGTTAGGAAATAGAGACACGTAATCTATTAATTCACTTTCTTTTTGGATGTTCTAGGATACTGATTATTACTGGTATCGATCCTATGAATGCAGCAATTTCTATTGTCTTAACTTGGGCTGCTGTAAGAAAACACCATAAACTAGGCATCTTAAACAGCAGACACTTATGTCTCACAGTTTGAGAGGCTGAGAAGTTCAAGATCAAAGTGCCAGCAGATATGGTTCTTGGGACGGGCCTCTTCCTGGCTTGCAGATGGCCACCCTCTGGTTGTGTGCTCACATGAGCTCTTTGTGTTTGCGTGTGAAGAGAGAGTGAGATCTCTGTCTTCCTCTTCTTCAAGGCCACTGATTTCATCATAAGTGCCCCATGCTCATGGCCTAATCTAAACCTAATTACCTTCTAATGTTCCCAACATGTAAACTGGGGGGGGGGGCCCACAAACATTCAGATCAGGACAACTATATATGATCATTAAGGCAGGAGTTTTATTGGGTTTTCTCTTATCCTCCAAAAACCCTCCATTAGATAGTTATCCGGGTGCTCAATTGACAGAAGCCAAGGCTCAGAGAGGTGAATTGATTGATCAAAAGTCTCAGAGCCACTCAGTGGTGGGCACAGAATTCTAACCTGCAGTTGCCTTTGTGATCACTCATCTTGGGCTCTTTCAGCGACCTACCGTTGTGTATTTTAGCACTATTAACATAAGCTTCACAAAGCATCATTCAGATGAGAGATGTTGACAGAGGTTAGTCAGTTGGTGGAGACAGGACTGTCCTTTAAATCAGTAGACACACATATTTTAAAAAACATTTGAACATGCAAAAAAAGAACACTTTGTATTAGAAAAGATGACATTTCTTGGGATACAGTTATTCATGACCCCATCAGCTGTCGCTTCAGGGGAAAATATCTATAAGAAATATCGAGGTTACTAAAACAGAGAGCTTTGTAGTTGATCCAGCCCATCTTGCATGCATCCCATTAGCCTCAGAAGCTTCTGGATAGATTTATTAGGGAATGTCGGTGTCTCTATCCGGCAGTGTGGGATGTTTTTCCCTTCAGAGCCCATTGATCAAACTCTCTGTTTACACTCTTACCGGTGTACCCTATTTTAACACCCATGTGTCTGGACAATACCAAGATTGTAGTTCTAAGGAGGTGACTTGGGAATTTTGTCCTCCCACAAGTAATATCTAGTTAATAATTATCATGCAAATAGGCATAGTTATACAAATTCCACCATTTTTATGGTTTCAAAAAAAAAATAAGAACTACAAAGCTTCATCTTTGAATTGGCCCTATGTTGTTCAACACTGATTCTCAATAAGGAAGTTTGGCCAGAGGGAAAAGTCCATACGGTGCTTTCTTAGCCAATTATATTCTTAAAGGGGATGGAGAGGGTAATTAGTTCCTATTTGTGCTTTTGTTTGTTGAGAAACGCTGAGGAACAAGATGAATTATACTAAGTCCACATTGTGGTGGAGATTGGAAAGAGCTTCCTGATTGCATTTGTGCCCCAACCAGGATTTCTGTCGTGTCCCCTTGTGTCTTGCCACCATATTTTCCTGTTGCAGGCGTGGGGTATCAGCCACTCTGCTTTCTTCTATTTGGTGAGACCCCAGAGAATTTTAGACATAATCGCTAAGAAGATCAAATTGTCAAATTCCTGGGATCCTTCTTGCTTCTATTATACAGCCCAATGAAGCTTCTGCTCTTTTATTATAATAAGCTTTGGATTTAAAACATATATTCTTCCTCTTCCCCATTGGACTGTCCATTCCTTGAGGACATATATATTGTTCTTATATCCTTGGTGTCTAACACAATGTCTAACATGCGCATGCTTTGTTAGCATTTGCTAAATTAAGTTAAATTACATTGCCACTATAGTAATGGCAATAGCAGTAAAGACAGCAAAAAGGCGGCAGACACTACAGAGATGGAATGCCAAAGCTTGACAATGATTAAATTCAGGGTACGTAAGAAAGAAAAAGTCAGGGGTGAATAATATACAGTTGCTTCTCAATTTACATTGGAATTATATTTTGGTAAACCTATAGTAAGTTGAAAATATCAAAGTGGAAAATGCATACAATACATCTAACCTACTGAATTAGCTCAGCTTAGCTTAAACGTGCCCAGAACATTTACATTGGCCTACACTTAGGCAGACTCATCTCACGCAAAGCCTGTTTTAGAAAAAATTGCTGAATGTCTCATGTAATTGATTATACATATAGCTTTTGCACCATCTTAAATCCAAAAAATCATTAGGTTAAACCCTCGTAAGCCAGAGACCATCTATAAATAAGCTGGGTGCCAGAGATAAAGCACAGCAATGGGTGTAAGGAGATAATAATAATAGCTACAAGTTATTGAACCATCACCATGTGCCCAGCACTGTGCTTAGTAGCGCTTCCCATTTATTATCTCACTGAATCTCCATATAATAACTGTTTTACAAATGAGATACTTGATCAAAATGCTAAGGAATTAGTAAGGCCGGAAATGGAACTAAGTGCTATTTCTCTGTATTCCACAAAACCAGCGTTATTCAAAGTGTGATCTAAGAACTCCCCAAACCAAAAATTATGCAGAGCTGGTGGTCTAAAGTGCATATTCCTGAGCCCCACCACAAGCATGCCATTGTGGAGCCAAAGACTCTGCATACTTAAAAGCACCCCGAGCAATGCTTATGCCAGATAAAGCTTTATCAGTATTGTTTTCAATTCAATTTACTAACCCTTTATGAAGCTGCTGTAATGTTACAGAAGTTGGCTCAGGATCCGCAGATATAGAAATAAACAACATAATTTCTTCCCTCCAGGAGCTACTAGACTAATGAGAAAAAGAATGGAGAAGAAATAGACCATGGAAACACATTGTAATAAATGCTTGGGTGGCCGCGGGGAACACCTAAGGGGACATGCTGGCCAGTGGTGTGCAGAAATGGTTAGAAACAGCCACCAGTTAGTTATAAATTTGAAACTCGTGAGATAAGTCAAGATTAAATATGGTGAAATTTGAAAGGTTCAGGAGGTAAGAATGCTAAGAAAGAGTCTAAAAACCAAGAAGACAGGAGCAAAATTTGAGAGATTACTTCTTATCTGACATTTTCTTCTTGAAAACATAGTACCCTGAATAAGTGAACCACTCATTAGCATAACCAATGAAATTGCCCTTTTGCATGGCCTAAAAACTTCAGATCACTTGATGAGTTTTCTTTGCTCAAGGAGAATTTTGAAAGTGAGTTGCCTAACTTGTTAACTTTCCAGTTGACTTTTCATCAAAGGTATGTGTTATACCAGTGAGTTGCAAAGTTGCATTTCAGGTAGCCTATTTCCAAAATGCATGCATTAACAGTTTCATTATTCTAATGTAACTCTAAATTAGATGCTTTTGCACTACCCAATTTTAGTAAACAATTAATTGTGTGGATAAATGAGAATCCACTCCTGGTATTCCTCCATGGAACCCCATCTACTCAGTATTCAATGATGACAGTGAACCCCTCCAGTACCTGGTTGCTGCCTGGCCTGTGGTTGCCCAGCTGTAGGCAGGACAAAGTGTCTATAAATTGTGAACTTTCCCTGAGTGAAAGGTAATGGCCCTGACAGCTTCAAACATGTTCCATAAAGAGATTATCATCATCATCATCATCATCATCATCATCATCATCTTTGCCTGTTCATATCAGAATACATTGAAGAATTAGTAACAATTTTTCATTTAAGAATAAGAACCATAAAGGAGAATTTAAAAAGTGATTTGCCTAACTTCCAACAATAAGATTGTTGAGAATTATCTAATAAACATGTCAGAGGAGAATTTGGAGTTGGTACCTTTTTGCTTTCTATGTTTGCTTGTTGTATAAAGCAAAAGCAAGAGAGTCTTTATCTGAGTTGGACAATGAGCTTAGGTTTATAAGAAGATTTCACCATAAAATGCAAAGACCACGATATAAGATCACAGTGTTTCTTAGAGTTACATTTTGGCCCTTGTACTTGACGAGCAAAGAGGGGGAGATGAAGTGTTTCCCTGAGGTTTGAAGAGTGTTAATCAGAGGAGAGAATGCTTGGGTTTACAGATTGTTCCATGCCAGGACTGACATGGTCCCAAATAATAAAGGCAGCCAGATATTGCTCACACAAACACGGTGGCAGACATACATATACATGCACACATATATGTATATATTTGTTTATGATATGCAGGGTCTTTCAAACTATAAGACTCAGGACAGAGGTTTAAGAGTGGAATTCTTAGTAGTCAACAAAAATTCCTAGATCTCTCTTGATGTAAGTTGCTGTCAAATACATAGTAGATTTTGCTGTTTTTAATCTAATGCATGCCTTCATCATTTGCTCTTAATAGATTACATTTTAAAATTTGATACCAAGTCTTCTGAATTTTTAAATCCAACTGATCACTATGAATTACATGCAAATTTTATAAGAATTTCTTCATGGATTTAAAGTATTAGGCAAAACGCCCCCAAATACCATTTTCATTTACTATGTAGGAGAACCATTCAAGTTTATAAATGAGTTGTCTATGTGGTGAGATTTTATAAATTTTAAACACACACACACCTTTTCCATGGTTTCTGAAATCCATACTTGTAAAGCAGTGAAATTACCATGGAGATTGGTCTTACCTGTAGGGTGATAGCTAAGGTATCTTGAGGTCAAAAATGTAGGAAAGCCCAAGGCAGACAGAGACTCAAAATTGGAATATAATCAGTGCTGGAAGTACCCTTTCACCAAGTAATCTTAAAAATAAATAATCTGTGTTAGTATGAAAGGAATACTGTTATTTTGCAGCAAGGCATTGCACCAATTACCCTTGACCTGCCTTTGAGTCTTTCTGATTTTTATGAGATTTAAGTTGATATTTATTATTTTAAACAATGCATTTATTCTAGCTAAATATTGTTTTACTGGCAGAATAAAAAGCAAACTGACAATTTTATTTTTCCGGTGTTTTCTTTTTAATATCTACTCTGTATAAACTGTTTGTGCAGAACAGCCTTGGATTAGCTGTATGTACGCTCATGTTAGACTAGGAATTTTAAAGCTGGAAAAAAGCTTTGCACTGATTTTCTTTCTTTGTTTTAGCAGCAGAGAGTGTTCTTTTGCAGCTTTAAGTTACTATGGAAACTCAGTATATACAGCTGATCAGCACATTGCTTGCTTCCTTGGAGGTATTAAAGGGCTGAGAGTAACATCACAACCGTCCCCTCTCCAGTGACATAGGAAGGGGCACCAAAGAATCATGAACACATGGATTCCAAATGAATCTTCTAAATTTTCAGGGAAACACTTTGGAGCCAATAAAAGCTAAGTGAGGTTCTCAGCATTCATAATCTGCCCTACTGTAGCATCAGAACCAGGAGTCCGAGTTCAGGGGTCTCCTGTTTCTTATATGGTGGTTTTCTCCGGTCATCCTGTATATCATCTCCCTTCACCAAATTTGCGGTCCACAACCTTGCATTGCTCTATCCTCCACGTGATTTCCCTTAAGGGTTTCTGTGCTCTTGTCACCAGCAGCAAGAGTTTCTCTGAAGTCCTAAGCCCCAGTGGAGAAGAATGATTTTTTTTTCAAAAGGGAAAGGAGGATAAATATATTTACCCTCTATTTTTATCTATGCACAGTTTACACAAACTCTTAGGATTTCTGGAAGGTTCTTCTACTTAAAGCTAGAGCGTTGAGCCTTCCCAGTAGGTAGATTTTTAATTAATATATTTCTAATCATTGGAAATTTTAAAAATACAAAAAAAAGAAAAGAAATATATCCATACTTCCATACCCCTTGTGACATGGTTTATTTTCATAGAATTAACAGTGATTTTTCTAAAAATAATTTTTAAAAAGGACTCTGAATATTTCTTCCCAGAGTCCTTTTTAAAAATTATTTTTAGAAAAATCACTCTGTTAATTCTGTGAAAATAAACCATGTGAATTAAAAATCTTCTCAAATCTCAGCATTCCATGTTTCAAGTGTGGATTTCAGTTCATGTCTCACTTAAGGGCATGATTGATGAAATCATTACTATAAAACATCTTTCATAACAGGGATTAGCATTCTCATTCATCTTCTCATTTCCCCACCTTCTGGTCTGGGTAGGTATATTATTAGTTATGCCTACTCAGGTGTTTAACAATGGAATTCTCTTCAGTAACCATTATTTACATTGTCTTTACTTTTATTTCTGTATAGAAGTGGATTCTGCATCCACCATTGGTCCTTTTTTCACAATGCCTAACTTTTAATTTTGATGATACTGTTAATTACCTGGATTTTATCGTCAGACTTATTTTAGAAGTGGTACAGTTTCTGAGCACTTTCGTAGTTGAGAATGTGACCGTAGATAAACAATCATATATAATATTCTTTGTAGATAAGTGCTAATATATAATATTCTTTATAGATAAATGATCAGAAATAATATTTCTCCATTGTCTTCTGGCATTGGATTGTTCTATGTGGGAACCCAATGTACCCCTCAAAAATGTATTTTGCTGTTGATTTTTCTGTCTGAATGTTCATCTAATTTGTCATTCTCCAGATTCAATAGCTCAAATATATGCCTCACTCTTAAGAAATATATTTTCCATTTCCTGGGAACATGGTATAGTCTTGCAATCTAAAACTGGAAGTTTATTCAGGGAAAATTTCCTATTATTTTATCTGTGAATGTACTTTCTGTTCCCATGTGGGCTTGCTACATCAAGAATGCCAGTTATCTTAATGTTGGATCATCTTTGCTTGTCTTCTTCCCATGCAAGTTTTGCTCTAATTACTTTAGTCCTATTGCCTTTTCATCTCCATTCACTGATTAACTCAAGTCTCCTCTGTGTGAGCAGCTTGATTTTTAGTGGTGTCATTATGTTACCGTGCTCTCTAATTTATGTATTGGCACTCTAATGATCTTGTTTTGGTCCCTGATTTGTTTTCTTAGGTCTGCTACCTCCCTTTTCATGTTATTCTATTGTTTTATCACCTAGTCTTTGACCTCTAGTTTTATTGAATTCATTTTCATATTAAATTAATTTATTGTGTGAAGCAACTTGAGGAATTTTCTTCTGCTTTACTTTTATATTTTCGCTGGATGGGGTGCTTTGTTTTCCTCCCCCCTGCCCCCCTCTCTCTCTCATGATTGCTGGCTGTAGTATATTTCTTTATTTTTTAAATATATTTTATTGATTTTTTTTTTACAGAGAGGAAGGGAGAGGGTTACAGAAAGTTAGAAACATCGATGCGAGAGAAACATTGATCACCTGCCTCCTGCACACCCCTTACTGGGGACGTGCCCGCAACCAAGGTACATGCCCTTGACTGGAATTGAACCTGGGACCTTTCAGTCCGCAGACCGACGTTCTATCCACTGAGCCAAACCAGTTAGGGCTGTAGTATATTTCTATATTCCCATATATGTCTTTCGTCTTGCTCATGTGTCGGTGGCTCTGTTCAGACACTATTTGTTCTAATGTGGTAGAAGTTCCTTCTAGACTCATTTACCCCCCAGTCCTGAGACCCCTTGGTGTCCTGTTTGAAGGGGGACACCTCGGGTTTATGCATTTCTATAACCAGCAGGAATAGTCACGGAGTGAGGTCAGCAGGAGCAGCATTCAGTCTCTTTGAGAACACCCCACTTTGTTGCCAGGAGCTGTCTCCTATCCTCTTCCATAGGGAAGGGGCTTGTCCCCAGGTTGCCATGGTAGCCCCAGAGCCTTCCCTTAGTCAGCTTCATCTCCTGTGTGTCTCCCCAGCAGCCACCACAGCTTCTCCTCACTCAGAAAAGGGAAAACATAAGGCTGGTCTTAGGTCCTTCATTGCTTCGGGTTAGGAGGTATTCATGAGAACACTTAGCCTTTTCCCCAAACTCCAGGACAATTTATGGGCTTTAAAGGCAGATAAGGAACTAAATCCTACTCTACCTTTCTGCTCACCTCCAGAAATGTCTGTCTTAATTTTTTTTTTTTTTTGCAGTTGACTACTTTCTTTTCTTTGTTTGCTTGCTGTGGTTGATTTTTATGTATCCCTGTGTGTGCTCTGTGACATAATTTTTTTATTTTATTAGATATTGTGGGAGGGGAATTAGTTATATGTTAGAATCTATTATCTTCTCAGTTCAATGTGCAAAAAAGTTCCCTAATAGAACATATACTATTCCCAAGAAACAAAAAATGATTTTTCTAATGCAATTTACTCTAGCTCTTCAATGTCCATAAAATATACATAGAAATAGCACTCCTGTACAACAGAAATATTTCTTTAGACTTTAAAAATATCCATATTGTTACTTCAAATACCAAGAGGGATCAGAAGAAAACATTTGACAAAGAGAAAATAATATCTCTCAAATTTCTGTCAATATGTTGTGTTAGTACCTGGATAAGTTCCTTTATATAGTAATTATTTATGTCATAACACATGAGTTAACATATTTATCTTGTTTTCCTTAATATGTTTTCATTCCCTTCATTGCTCAAATTGAAAATTGGACAAAGAAAAATGTTTCTAAATTATATGTGTATAGGTGTATGTTTTTTGTGTCAATGTGTATATGTGGCATTTGAAATATAGGTATTCTATATGATCATACAGTTTACATAGAAACATATAGAAATGCACACACATACAAGCAACTGTCAGAGAGTTGCCAATTGATAGCAAACAAATTGAAGGCAATTGATAGCACACAAATCGAGTTTCCAAAGACATAGCAATCACAACCCATGCACACAGAATGAGGACCTTGAGATAATCCTGCTATAATTTTTATCACTGGTTTGAGCCTCATAACATTATTCTCCAATTTTAGGTTTCACAATTAAAAAGAGAAAAAAAAGAAAGCTCAGTCTGAATTTAGAAAGAAAGAAAAAAAGCCACCCTGATTAAAGAAAGAGGGGGGACTGAGGGAGGTTAATGGGATTTTTTATCTGGATGAAGACAGTTGTGAGGAGAGACCTGAAATAGTTTTGAAGTATATATAAAAGACTTGAAAATAAAGGTTGACGATCACATATTCTTCACCCGCATAGCACATGGCCAATAATTTTTACATAGGAGGAGAAAATTATTTGGGCATATTGTGCTCACAATAAAAAGTACTAATGGCGTGTGGAAAATAAAATCAAAAGGTCTAAATTGTTCATTATTCTAAGATGAACAAAATAGCATCTTTGCCAATTATAGTAGAAGAGCTTATAGTTTAATGCTTCTATATTCTATTATTGTGATTAGTATTAATTAAATGGAAAAAGTGTACCCTTATGTTTTTAAAGTGTTCCTCACTTAGCTTTTCCATAGCTATTACTCATTTGGAGACAGGAAATGAATAGAAAATGCTAAGAATAAAATGCATAGCTTAAAAAAAACACATGTTTTTCCAGGATAATGCCAGCCCCAGTCAATATTAATAGAAAAAGACTCAAGGTACTTTTATTTTCAATATAAAACACATTCTAGTCCCTTAAGGGGAGAACCAAACTTCACCCAACCTAATATTTTTAGGAGAGTATAGACAGGTATGTGTGAGAGACAGTTTAAATAGAGAATGAAATGCAAATCTCAACAACCAACCCTGTGGGGGAGGACAGGTGTGTAGATAGGAAAGAGAAAACTAGAGAGAAATATTCAGCAGATTTCAAGTTACTTGTCACGTAAGAATAAGCCTGGAGATAAGTGTTGGATTAGGTACCTTGTTAATAAAGGAGAAGGAGGATTATGCATTTAGTGATCAAGTTAACTGAAAGAAAGATACTTTGGAAACAAAAGTTGGTGCAGAAAGAATTGAAACTATGATGTGAGAGAACAATTTCAAATCTATAAATTGAGCAGTCCATTAGAAACATTATGCCTGCCCTAACCAGTTTGGCTCAGTGGATAGAGTGGACTGAAGGGTCCCAGGTTCAATTCTAGTCAAGGGCATGTACCTTGGTTGTGGGCACATCCCCAGTGGAGGGTGTGCGGGAGGCAGCCAATTGATGTTTTCCTCTCATGTATGTTCCTAACTCTCTATCCCTCTCCCTTCCTTTCCATAAAAATCAATAAAATATATATTTTTTAAAAGAAACATTATTCCTTAAAACTAGGGTTTAGTTGAGGTATGTTTTACATGGAAACCTGAATTTATATGGAATATTTTCCATCCTATGACATGTTTTCTCTAAATTTACATTCAATTCCATATTGCTTCCTCTGTACCAATCTGAATATGATTCCATATGAAACTATGGCTCCTTAAAGTGAAATTATCTGTTGATACAACTGCAGTACTGAATTTAAAAGAACACATTTATTTTGGATATAAAGGTAGCCCAATTGGCCAATAAACATATTTTAGGCATTTGGTGTGGTCACTTCCTTCAGATATTTGCATTCAAGAGAAGACCAATAGTCTTATCTCCACTGTTTCAACAACAAAGTGAAAGGGCCTGCAATGGTAGAGAAAGGTGTTAGGACCCAGGGAATGGAGCCAGCCTTTCACTGTCCTCTACGCAGAAATGCAGCCACTCAAGGATCCTGCAGCTTTTATATCCCCACAATAAAACCTCACCAATCTGTTGTTGTGCTTGATTCTTTCTCATTCACCAGAGTGGCTTGTGCTGCCTATTGTTCATTCATCTGCATAAATTTAAACATAACTTTACAATTTTAAAGAGCTGTAGTAAGCCTTTAGGATGTATAGTTGCTTCTCAAAGTCAAGGTCTTATGGAGAATATTAATTATGTGTGTTAGAGCCCTATTGTAAAATTGACCCACATTTCTTATGCACCTAAATAACTGGAAAATAATTCTTAAATAATGTATCTAAAGGCAAAAAGACTAAAAGTCAAGTCTAAATAAGATTAGAGAACAATATGGGACATTACTTAAGATTTATTATGTTATATAATAAAAGGCTAATATGCAAATCGACCGAATGGCGGAACGACTGGCCTCTATAAGTGCACTGACCACCAGGGGGCAGACGCTCAATGCAGGAGCTGCCCCCTGGTGGTCAGTGCACTCCCACAGGGGGTATGCTGCTCAGCCATAAGTGGGGCTGACGGCTGGTGAGTGCAGTGGCGGTGGCAGGAGCCTCTCCTGTCTCCGCGGCAGCGCTAAGGATGTCCAACTGATGGGCCTAAGCCGTCAGTCAGACATCCCCCAAGGGCTCCTGGACTGCTAAAGGGCACAGGCTGGGCTGAGGGGGGATTCCCCCCACCTCCCTAGTGCATGAATGTCATGCACCAGGCCTCTAGTTTGAAATAAAACCCATCATATTCTTTAGGTTGTGTAGGCAGGACTCTCCCAAGCCCTGTAAGTTTGGGGACTGAAATTACAGAAGAAACTTTACTCTGCAAAGTTCCAGTCATTTGCCACAGTATAGACACTTCTTAGAAAAACAAATAAATTTACAGTGAACTTTTACCCAAATTTAAGGTTTAGTTGTACAATCTCACTATTGTAGTAAAGAAGTACCTTTCATCTTCCATCTGTTAGTCAATTCTAAGTATAAGAAGTATATTCAAAAACAGAATTGTATTTTTCTATATTTCTGTTGCATGCTAGTCATTATTCCTTCTTGCCTCAGCTCCCAGATAAAAATAATGATCTGTATATGCACTATAAGTACTTGAAAAGATTCTGAGAAACCATAGTCTGATGGGAATGTGGATAATTTATTTATGGTCATGAATTTTATTTCATCCAAAGAAAATTATTAAAAAATCAATATATTGTCTGAAATTGTTGTAACATTGTACATCTTAAGAAATTTTCTAAAGCAGCCTAATATTATGTAAATTGAACAATGTGATAAACTTGAAAATTCATGAAACTTTATCTTTATTAACTCATTAAGAGTCGCTGCCGACCTAATAGTTTAAAGAAGTGAAACAATTTCTTCTGCCAGAGTGAAAGAGAGAGGGAACTATGTAATATCCAAACAGAATTTTTTTTTAAAAAAAAGCATATTCTGCAGGCCCCTTTAAGAATCACTCTCTACCTGGTAAATAATGATATATTTGAAAGATATCTTAAATAATAAGTGCTATAAAAAATGGGCACAGAGAGAGCATTACAAAGAGCAGAAAAATCCATTGTCAGCTTCACGAAAGACAGAATTTCAAGGAAAGAAGGTATTTGAGCTCCTCTTAGAGAATGAATAAAAATTACATCATCTGAGGAATGCAGTTCCATCAGGGATCCATAATCATAAAAATGCTGGGGAAAGGTATCCATAGCCATTGATAAGCCACATTCACTCTTTAGTCCCAATTTCAATTTGTGTTGAGAATGTAGAGCTACAGAGCTGTGAAAGGTGTAACGTGATTATTATACCTTGGTGCTAAATACTAGGAAGCAATCATAAAATGGGATGAATAGATCTTAACCTGCTGATCACAGAAAAAGACAGAGACCAAATAAGAAGAGAAAACCTGGGTAAATTTCATTTGTCCACTCTCTCTCCGAATAGCATAATGATCAAAATTACAATAAGCCATGCATTGATTTCATGTTCATGGGATAGAGCCTTTTCCCCCAAGGACTTACAAACTCATGCTAAGGTAACCATGTCTAGTGCTATAAAACAGGTAAAATAAATACTACAGGTATTCTTAAAGGAGAGAAAATTTTACAAGAAAAATAATAAGGACATTCTTTTTGACGGATAGGTAGGGTGTCTAGACTCAAGATAAAAGCGAAAACAGTTCAGGATGAGAAAATAGAATGAGCAAAGAGTTGGAATTAGAAAAGGGCCTGCCTTAGAGAATTATAGTGAATTTAAAATTTAAAAAGTATGGAGACTGCCCTAACCGGTTTGGCTCAGTGGATAGAGCATCGGCCTGCGGACTGAAGGGTCCCAGGTTCGATTCTGGTCAAGGGCATGTACCTTAGTTACGGGCACATCCCCAGTAAGGGGTGTGCAGGAGGCAGCTGATCAATGTTTCTCTCTCATCGATGTTTCTAACTATCTATCCCTCTCCCTTCCTCTCTGTAAAAAACTTAATAAAATATATTTTAAAATAAATAAAAAGTATGGAGACTAATAAATTGGGCATGGTCAACTCTCAATAAACATTGACTAGTAAATACACACTTAATCAACATCTGTATAAAATTGAGGACACAATCCAAATGAAACAACTAATATATTTGTTCAGAGGCATTCAAGAAATATTTCTGATCTTTTTGGATCATTGGAAAGGGACTGTAAAAAGTTTCATACTAATATTATTATCATTTATAAAGAAAAAATTTAGCCCAATGTACAATGAGGATACATTTGCTTTAGAAAATTTCTCAGACATACCTTTTATCATGTCTTTAATTTATGAATATTACTGCCTCCCAGCCAAGTCATCTAAGTTAATTTTCTACTGAGAAAGATTTAAAAATTTTCAGGTTGTTTAGTATTCTAGGTCCTAATATTTAATTAAAATTTAGGAAAATAAGACATGCCAGGAGGGAGGAAGGAAGGATAGAGGGAGAAGAGAGAGATAGAGAGGAGAGAGAGAAAGAGAGAGTGAGAATTGTGATTGAGATTTTCAAAATCATTAAGTAGAGAAACTAGAACTTGAATCCTGGGAGCTTCCTAACTAGCTCTCCCATCAAAGATTATAAATTCACTTTGACATCAGGGGGTTTTGCTGATTGTGGTTGGAAAGAGCAAAATATGGTGGTTACTCAAAGGAGCAAAAATTAGCACTCCTTACTCATTGAGCATAACAACAAAAATGACCAAAAAATGCAATCTAACTTTTTATATGCGTACTAAAAATGCATATTTATGTCCCCAGTGGGGAGGAGATCAAGGCTGCTACTGCACTGTGCATATAACCTGGGTCACAGGCAATATGAATATTCAATTCTGACATCACTTTAAGAGTCCCAGTGGAAGAGGATGAACATTGCTTTTTAAAATCTTTCTCTCTCAGGCAGAGTTTTGAGGGTCCAAACCTAGGAGATTCATTAGCAAGAGTGTGTTATATTTGTAAATTTCTTTCAGCCGCAAATTTCCATTACAGAATTACTGGCTTTATGGTAATTAAGACATTACATCACACTAGGATATCACATACCATGCTGAGAAAATGATAATACAAATTGCTAGGACAATAGGGATGTGTCCACCGTAAGAAGGACAGTCATTTTTTGTACCCTGTTACCACAGCCAATTTCAACAGGGAATGAGTCTATCCCATTAACTAAATCCTGATGGAACTCTAGAATGACAGGGACGCGCAGCTTTCTCCTCCTGTACTCAGGGCTGTCTTCCGTCCGGTCAGCATGTCCTTATGTACTTTATCAGCATAGTTTTCATAGCTTTATGTTCTTTTTCAGGGCAGGTCAATTGGATGCCATTACTTGGATATTCAGAATGTTTCTTCTATGTAGGTTTTGGATTTTTTTTTTCCAAAAGTGTTTTTGTTTTTCCTCTCTGTTTTTCTTCTGGCAAAACACCATGCACTGAAATTGTGTAACTGCATTTGGTGGCAGGGGAGGGGGCGAGAGGAGAAGGAAATAGATAAATAGATGTGCTCTAAAGTAGTTCTTGTATAACACGCTGAGGGTTTGGGGAAATTATTTGAATTACAAATGTTTTCTGTCCCAGAGCAGTGTTTCTAACTCAGTGAAAACCTTGGCGTGCAAGTTCACATCTCGGCCCCCCGCTTTTGTTCCCTGTGCTGCAGTTCCGCCCTGGTTTTTAAATCACCCCTCCAACCTCTATGCCTACGAGAGCATGGACATCGAGTTCGAGTGCGCGGTCTCGGGGAAGCCGGTGCCCACTGTGACCTGGATGAAGAACGGAGACGTGGTCATTCCCAGTGACTATTTTCAGATCGTGGTAATCGTCCCTTCTCCTATCCCACTCAGTGCTGACTGTGCTTTCAGGTGTCTTCCTGTCCTGGGAAGAAGGTTCCTGTTCGGCATTGGGGTGACGTGTTGAACACAATTGTCCTAAGAAAGCAAGTGATTCTAGACTTAGAATTTTTGAGCTAAAAAGAGTGATCAAACAGCACCCCCCCCCCTTTTTTTTTTTTTTTTTTGGTTAATCCTCACCCAAGAATATTTTCCCCATTGATTTATTTAGAGAGGGTGGAAAGGAGGGATAGAGGGAGAGAGAGAGAGAGAGAGAGAGAGAGAGAGAGAGAGAGAGAGAGAGAGAGAGTTAGAGATTGCCTCCCGCACACACCCCAATTGGGCCCAGAGATTCAACACGCCTTTGATTGTGAATGGAACCCAAGACCCTCTGGTCTGCCTGCAAGCTGATACTCCAACCACTGAGCAACACAAGCCAGCCTCCCCCACCCCTTTTTGTTTTTAACAGACAAGGTTTTAAACAGAGGAAAAACAGAGGACTTCAGACTTGTTTCCAAGTATTCTCATTGCTGTTCTTGGGAAAACAGTTTAGGACCTTGCTCTGGGCTATATGGAGCCAGGAATCTGTTACTGCCATGGCTTTCCTATTGTAACGAAGTTTCCTTAGCTGTGCTGCTTAGGTAGTCTTACTTGGGTGATACAGGCAGCTTCGCTTCCAGCGAGGACCAGCTGGCCTTACATGAGAGTAGACAGGGCAGGGGTGATGCTGGCAGGGATGGTGGTAGTGGCCGTGGCAGAGAAACCAGAGGTGACGTTGAGTTGTAATTTTGAACATTTTAAAGCTAAGAACAGTAGTTCTTGTTCACTGTAAATCTCGGGACACCCTAGGTTCCTGTCCCCGTGGGGGATAATAGTAACTGAGTTGTTGTCCTGGTACAGAGTGAAAGCTCAATACTATATTATTGTTGTTCTTTTCACTGTTACCAGGAGAATTATTTGCTCATTGGAAAATGCTCTATGAAAACTCTCCTTGAGATGTAGGTTAGCATCGGAGGTTCTGAATTCACATATATAAACATATGAGACACTCTTTCCAAATGTTAAAGAACTTTCGCAGCCAAAGAAAGATATGTGGGGTCCACATCTGTCAAAGAAGAGTGTTCTAGAGTGTTCTTCTAAGCCAGGTCTCCCCATAGAATGGGGCTGGAGCATAGGTGCCCTGCGGGCTGAGGCTCAAGCCCTCTCCATGGCCTTTCCCGGCTCTCAATGCTGGAACTTTCAGGAACTTCCCTGGCCTATGCGTGCCTGCATTATGCCATACTGTAAAGGTTCTTAAGGGATAAACCCACAAAACATTTTTTGTGACTTCTATCACCACTTATTGTTTTCCCCCCACTTTTAGTCGCATTTATTTAATTGCTTGGGAATAGAGTAAGAAAGGGGAAATTTTTAACTTTTGAATGCCACACCAATCCATTAGTTTAAGTGCGATGCTATTTCTACTACCACTGAATTAAAAATGACCTGCCATTGGGCGACTTGTTGTTTATGCCTAAAATATATGCTACTTGCACAGAAAAGAAATTACTGAGTGCCCTTAAGGACACATGATAAAATGCAACATTTATGTTTTTCTACAGTTTGAATAATCTTTCTCCCTGCTTGACTCATTACAGCCAACCTCTTTCAGTGTTTCCTTTCTTAAGGTGAAAAGAAAATGTATAGTAGGAGCCCTATTCACATTAAATTGTGCTTAAAAATATCTCCCCAATCGCTCCAGAAATCGGAGAGCCATTGTCTGTTGTACAGGTAACATTTGGCACAGATAGTAACTTCCATGTGAATTTTTAATTAGAAGTTAGTCAGCTTTATCTAAGAATTTTATTATCAGCCGAGAACCAACTACAAGACACTAAAAACAATTAAGAATTCCCCACGAGGTAATATTTATCTCTTAATGACTCCAGGGAAAGTGATTTAACACGTCTCACTTACTGAACTAATTCTTGCACTAATATGAAAGATAAACTGAGTTAGTATAATTAAATGCTCTCTCCAGTTCATTTTATCATCCATCCTTGAAAAAGATGGTGGCTCAATTTATATGAAATAAATGATAACCTTGCTATCTATAATTTATTGATTACTGAAGGTGAAACATTTTGGTCATATAACAAGATGCAATGGGCATAAAATATCCACCCAGCTCCCCTACAAATTCCGAAATTGTACATGGCAAAGCAATGACAATTTTAAAAGGATTTTCAGACATATTTTCTCGATAAACAATTCTAGAAAATATCTACCTGAGATTTCTTGTCCCTTAGAAGTTGCAAAGAGCGGTGTTTTTGTTTCTTTTTGTGTGTTTTTTCCCCTCCAGTAGCTGCTAAACCTCAGCTTCTTTCAATAACAAATCAAAGAAAGAGATTTCTTTTGTGGCTACCCTTTGCTGCTTCTGTTCCTAATAGGAGAGTTTTCTGTTTACTGCTCTCTTAGACACTGAGGAGGCTGTGTATTTTGGGGAGCACATTTTTCATTGCAGAACTAGGTCAAGTCGATGCCCTTGGATCCAGCACAGTATTTGGTAGCCGTGACTTTCCCAGGTGACACAGGACGTGCCCGTGAGGCTGGGAATGCTCATGGCCTCCCTTCTTGTTTCTTCTGTAACGTTTTATTAAAATGTGTTTATGTTCATTTCTTACTTTGAGGTTTGTTTTTTTCTTTTGAAAATATTTCACTTTGCCTTTCCTTCTCTCTAGGGAGGAAGCAACTTACGGATCCTTGGAGTGGTCAAGTCGGACGAGGGCTTTTATCAGTGTGTGGCTGAGAATGAGGCTGGCAATGCCCAGACCAGTGTACAGCTTATCGTCCCGAAGCCTGGTAAGAGGGGGGGCACTCTGCTCCGGTGCCTGTAGTTACAGTTATTCATGATCTGCCTCTAAAACCTACGGTTTTCCCTGTCTCTCAGTCGATTTGAAATTATATAATTATTTAGTTAATTAAATTACACATTTGTGTGTTGATAGTATATTTTTCCTAGCAAATTACATATACATATGGATATATGGATATAGATAAATAGATAGCTAAGTAGGTATATATATCTTAGCTATCCATTTATCTACATATATCCATCCAGTGAGATATAGTTATCATCATGAATAATAGGTACTTCTGTTGTGAAGACAACAACCACTAAATTACTATGTTCTCCCCTCTCTTTTGTGACCTGCCTTTTTTCTTCAGTGTTTTATATAAATATACTGTATTTGTGTGTATCTATACATAAATATACTGTATTTGTGTGTATGTATATACATAGATGTTTACACACATATGTAGTCTTGAGTCAGTGAAAGTTGGTCGAAAAATAATCTCTTGAACATAAAAATATTTTTCTTAATCTTTTCCTGTAGTACGTTTAGTAGAAAGTAGCTGAAACGTATGAGACATAGACTTTCTTTTAAAAAAATATAATTTTTATTGATTTCAGAGAGGAAAGGAGAGGGAGAAAGAGATAGAAACATCAATGATGAGAGAGAATCATTGATCAGCTGCCTCCTGTATGCCCCACACTGGGTATCAAGCCCACAACCCGGGCATGTGCCCTGACCGGGAATTGAACTGTGACCAATTGGTTCATAGGTCAACATTCAACCACTGAGCCACACTGGCCAGGTGACATCGTCTCTCTTTGGTTTCTATCATTTAAGTGGCTATCACGGTGTTATATTTTGTGTATCTCTAATCAAATATCTGAAGACTCAGACTCTCGTAGTGCTTACAAGGACGGCTTTTTCTTTTCTCCTTATTAAAACAAAAAAAGCAACAGTCAAAGGTGAGTAAAGGAACTATCTAGGTATGAAAAAGGATAATTAACCTCTGTTCGAGATCACTGATTTCTCTGATAGACTCCTTCTCTCTCCACTTCATGTGCTTTAAGCATCAGTGTGACTTCACTTGTGTGACTGAGTGCATGCGCTTGTGCTGAAGCAGTAACGGATAAGTAGGAGAAAAGGAATCTCTAAACTCACGGTCTGTAATGTGAGCCATGGTTTAAAAACTGCGCCATCTCATTAGCAATGACAATGGGCCCCACTGAGGTTAACACTGGCTGCTACTCAAGTCACAAATTCTGGTTAACATCGGTGTCCAGCTATGGCCATAAAGCTGAGGAGAATGCAAGGTGAGTAATCCCATGTGTCTAAAGAAAAGTGTGAGATACAATTTTTTAGGATTTGTTGAACTGACCAAAGAGTCCCAGTGATCATCTTATAGTCAATTGCTCATGAGGACAGAGGGTTCTCTGAAGTGCTGAAATCCACAGGATTAGAGATTGTCATGGTATTTTCTCCCCTCACAAGTCAAGTTGTAGAGACTCTGAGGAAACTTCTTGAACAGTGTGTGTGTGTGTGTGTGTGTGTGTGTGTGTGTGTGTGTGTGTGTACTAGGATGCTACCCAAAAATGGGAAATGGCAACTCATTCTGAGTGCAAGCTCTCTGGAACCTCCCACCGTGATGCTGGGAGAGAAAGCGGGAGGCAGCTGTGGGGACAAGTTCCGCTTCCCCTGTGGGAAGAACACGGTGTGAGCTGCACGGGAAGAGAGCCGGGCTGCAGGCATCTGGAAGGGACCCTGCCCAAGAGGTCCTGCTTGCTGAGTCCAATCCATCCAGAAGGCTAGAGGGTCACTGTCGGGGGTGGAGCTGGACTGGGGAGCTGGTGTGCAAGGTCCGCTGGACCATACCTTACCTGTTTCTAGGAAGGATCCAGTGATGGATTCCTAAGGTGGAGGCGAGCTGCCCCACATAAAAGAGGCATGCAGAAACCTTCTGTGGTGGTCGATTTTTAAGAGCACAAGTTGAAAAAAAACAGCCTTTGTATCTTTACTCTACTTCTCTCCTCTCTTCTCTGATCCCGGGAAAGCCATAAGCAGAGGAAGGGAAAATAGATCCAAGAGACTGAAACAACAGGTGGCAGACAGTCCCACTACTCCTTCCGCATTCCTGGTCTCAGGCCTCCTCTGGGGCAAGGGAAGAAATTTTACATTGAACATTAGGTTAATGTTTGATTTAGCTCTCACGTGGTGTGTGTGAGTGTGTGTGTGTGTGTGTGTGTGTGTGTGTGTGTATGTGCCCCACGTTGCTATCAGAGGTAAGAAACAGATCTGACAAGGTGTCTTTGAAAGTAGATGCTTACAATACTACTCTGGTATTTCAGTAGTTTGGCTTATTCAATAGACCAATTACAGATATTCAGTGTCACTTACCCCCTTACCAACAGGCGCCCTTTATTAGCGACATCTTGCACTCCACCAGGGCCCTGATTCATTTGGTCTGTGTGACTGTAAAAGAGCGAGACTCCCCGGGCCAGAAGCATCTTGACCTTCTCGGTAGGGGAAGCCTCAGAAAAGCTCGGTAATTCATTCCTCTCCCATCTAGATGGTAAAGTGTTGTCAGTAGGTGCTACACTCTTGGCCTCTGTTTTTCATACTTGGCATTGGATTAGAATGAGAGTAAAGGAAAATAAAGACAAAAATCCAAAAGTGTGGCGGGACACCATGGTCCCTTATAAATGATGGGTTGCTTTTTCCTGCCTGATTCAATCAGGTCTTCAAAGAATAGCTCCCGATTCCTTAGCGATGCAGGGTGGGCTGCGTGCACAGATGGGAGAGGCCAGCTCTCCTGTAAAGGGGGCCCTGAGGCTGGCCCCGGTGGGAAGGACAGCGCCCACTGTGTATTTGGGGCACACTGTGGGCCCCCGCTACCCAGCCGTTCCGCTCTGGCCTGTGCACAGGCTTGCGGCTGAGTTTCTCTTGGCCACCGCCGCAGTCTGCTTCTCCCTGCAGCACACACCTGACCTCTGGGAGCCAGGGCCCATTGTTGGCTATTTACATAAGCCTAATGAAGTCTCAGCGTAGCCTTTCACTGTATCATTAGCCATTCTCTCTTTAGCCATTAGTGATTGAGGAACTGAACATTATCTACTGAATTAAATTACGGTAATGACTTATTTTTCTCTCCCGAAAATTAGTTTGGGAAAAACATTGGACTATGTGCACTGTAACATGTGAGATATGTACCTGCTTTCCAGATAAAGAAGCTCAATGGCATTTTTTAAAAAAAATATTATACTAGAGGAAGTTCTATCGACAATGTATATATCTAACACTACAACCCCATATGTGGATGCAAACCACTGCCTGTCCATATATGCCTACACATGCACCTGCACACTCAGAGAATGGCCTCCTGAACACTTAAGAAACACTTTGCATATACATCCACAATGCCCCGCTATATTATGTAAGGGGTGATGAATGCAAGTTAAAATAGTGTAACTGAATTATATCACTTGTATTGTCTACTGTCCTCATCCAAAAACTAAGGGAAGCTTTATTGTTGTTGTTTTCTTTCATCTATTTTAGTGTAGGGGCCATTGGTTAAGATGTCCCCTTTCCAAATAAGAAGTCCCCTATTCAGTGAATAATGGCCCAGCCAAAAGGTGTCAAGAATCAATGTGTCAGTTGTCACAAGAATAAGAAGTTTCAATAGCCAGGTTTCCAAGCCAGGTAAGCAGTAAGTTATTCTTGCTTTGTGTGCTGTTATTTTGGCACAAGAAGCCTGAAAGGGCCAGGCAACAGAGATAGCTCAGAGGTCAAGGACAGAAGCATCATCCTCTGAGGACCAGGACTTCCCAGGCCACAGAGCCTACCCTTTGGGGATGTGGCACCATATACTGGTTATTGATATGTAGCATATTCTGCCCCTCAGAGGAAGGCAGTCCATCTCTTTAGGATATTGTCTCTAATCATTCTTCAGTTGCTCCTCCCAGAAGCTGTACTTATTCGGTATCAAGTCTGCAGGTTCTCGGTGATGAGTATGTGATAGGGTCCGTGGATCCAGGGTCATGGATTCATGCCCATGCCTTTTTTGCTGGAAAGTGAGTCATGTGATCCTCTGCAGCGTCATGTAGGATCCCAGGATGGTGGCTCAGATACTTTGTGAGCTCTCAGAGAGTGCTTGGGGCTGATGTCCCAAGTATAGGAAAAGCCAGCGTGTGTCTATTCTAATCAGATGAATTTCCGCCCTTTCCCGTGTAGAAGGAGCCGATAGAAACAGCAAGCTACCAAGGGGCGAGCTGCTCTCCTGAAGAATGGTGTTTTATTGGTTGCTCCCCCGCGGCCTCTGCTTCTAGTAGACTGGCAGTAGTGGGAGCTGCTGGTAAGGAGCAGCAGCTTGGCTGAGTTTGAGCCATGCTGGTGGGCCATGCGTAGGTTCCATGTTGCCCAGCTAGCCTCTTCAATAATATACCTCTTGTATCGCCACTGGAGCTGGCTGATTTCAACTGGCTGTATTGTTCCATCTAAAAGATTGCTAGTGCCTCTTTCATAGAGGATGCAATCTGGTGTTTAGATGTGATTCAAAGATCTTTGCACTTGGTGTTCAGTCCCAGAGGCCCATCCTCGTCCTCATCCCTCTTCTCCCAACTTACTTGTTCCTGATCTTCTGATTACTCTCCCTGAAGACCCCTGGTCTATTAGCCAAGCCTGCACATAGTCTTTCTCTCTTCTCTACCCCCCACCCCCGCTCTCTCTCTCTCCTTCCCTCCCTCCCAGTACACATTTAAGCAGCTGATAGCTCAATTTTGAAAGTGAAATATATTTTAATAAACACTGCCATTATAAATATTCAAAGTGTGTGTATTACATTTTTGGGACACCCTATATATGTGTGTGTTTGGGTATGCATATGTATATATGTATATAGCTAGATAGGTATAGATTAGATATAGATATGGATATGTATTCTTACATTAGGCCATTTCTTTTTTCATCTAGGGTAGATCACATGTTGTATCCAGTACTCTGGCCACTAGGAAAAGTTCTCCTATTGCTCTGCTCTCTTTGAGAGCTATTCCTAAGTGGGGCTAGAACATGGTAGTGATTTACTTTGAATGCACCTACATACAAGCGGACACAGCTTGGTCTTTTAAAAGTCCTAGATTTTAAAACAAATTTAAATATAAATCTATCTCTATATTTATAATAAAAATTCTACTGCAATGTTTTTATTTTAGAAATCAAAATACATGAATACAAAGAGATCAAACAACAATCAATATATTCTAAAGCATGGCAGGGGTTTTAGAAATGTATGAGTTTGCCTTTGACTTCAGACCTCAAATAAATGACTTGGAGCATTCTCTGCCCCTGGAGACTGTTAGAAAGCCTTAGGAGATATGGCTTTTGTATTTTCAATCTAATGGGAAACAGAAACACAAGAAAACAAGCACCATTTTAACTTATGGGAAACAACATGCCAACAGAGCTACAGTCAGTCCTATTTAGACTAAGATTCATATAAATACAAAAGAAAACAGAAGAGAATAGTATTTTCAAGAACCTTATTGCATCAGGTACTTTGTGCTAAGCATGTTATATACATCATTCCATTCATTTCTATTATAATCCAGTGCAGAATATATTATCACTAGAGGCCCAGTGCACGAAATTCGTGCACAGGAGAGGGGGTGTCCCTCAGCCCAGCCTGCACATTCTCCAATCTGGGACCCCTCAAGGGATGTCCGACTGCCCGTCTCAATGGGCAGTCAGACATCCCTCTCACAATCCAGGACTGCTGGCTCCCAACTGCTTGCCTGCCTGCCTTCCTGATTGCCCCTAACCGCTTCTGCCTGCCAGCCTGATCACCCCCTAACCACACCCCTGCCAGCCTGATTGATGCCTAACTGCTCCCCTACTAGCCTGTTTGCCCCTAACTGCCCTCCCCTGCAGGCCTGGTCACCCCTAACTGCCCTCCCCTGCAGGCCTAGATCCCCCCCCAACTGTCCTTCCCTGTAGTCCGGATCACCTCCAACTTCCCTCCTCTGCCTTTCTGGTCACCCTGAACTGCCCTCCCCTGCAGGCTTGATTGCCCCCAACTGCCCTCCCTTGCAGACCTGGTCCCTCCCAAATGCCCTCCCCTGCTGGCCATCTTGTAGTGGCCATCTTGTGTCCTCATGGGGGCAGGATCTTTGACCACATGGGGGCAGCCATCTTGTGTGTTGGAGTGATGGTCAATCTGCATATTACTCTTTTAATAGATAGGATAGAGGCCTGGTGCATGGGTGGGGGCCAACTGGTTTGCCCTGAAGGGTGTCCCAGATCAGGGTGGGGGTTCCCTTGGGGCTTGGGGCGGCCTGGGAGAGGGGCCTGTGGTGGTTTGCAGGCCGGCCACATCCCCAAGTGGAGGTCTGGTATCTGGGATTTATTTATCTTCTACAATTGAAACTTTGTAGCCTGGAGTGGAGCCAAGCCTCCTGCTTGCTCCGTGGTGGCAGCCATTTCTGTTGGGATTCACTTAACTTCTATAATTGAAACTTTGTAGCCTAGAGTGGAGGCCTGGGTCGGCCTGGGTGTGCGGAAAGCTTGGCTTCCTCCATCGCCGGGGAAACCCAAGCCTCCCTCCTGCTCTCTCCATGGCCGCAGCAATCTTGGTTGGGTTAATTTGCATGCTTGCTCCTGATTGGCTGGGGGCATGGCTGGTGGGTGTAGTGGAGTGATGGTAATTTACATATTACTCTTTTATTAGATAGGATTCTCTTTCTACAGATTAGAGGATGATGCTTCATAAAGTTCAGATAACATGCAATATCAAAGAGCTACAAAGTTGTGGGGCTGGATTTGAAAACCACTATTGAATCTTTATTGGTGGGCACCATGCTGAGTTAGAGCTTTGTAACCACATATTAATTGATTTCTCTCAGGAGAATGCAATTGTTTTACCCATATTGTGCTGGAGAGAAAACAGGGAAGTTAACCAACTTGTCAAGGCCCCACAGCTAGCAGGAAGTCTGACTTTTGTACCTAATGTCTCAGCTATTCTGTCCTAATGCCACTGTCCACCTGCATTCTGTAAGCCACATGGAGCCCGGGCAGATAAATGGATGATATTTCATAGTTTTTTAGTTTAGTCACATGAGTTTGGGGATTATTGATGAAGGCAAAGAGCTTGGATTTAATTAAAATTTCTAAAATTTGCCACCCAAATGATTTCTGTCCAAATTCCCATTGTTCTAGACATTATTGCTAAGTGGGGGCCAGTTATAGAATGTATCTAAAGATTCTTAAAGGTGAGTTTCACACAATCTCTGCTATCCAGGAATCCATAGTTTAAATGAAAATTAGTTTGACAGAATTGTATCAAGAGCAATTAAGACAGAGCTACTTATAATGGTGTATTAATTATTCCATATTTATTAAATATCCAGAGAATATATAAAGACTATATGCAAATTAGAGATAGTAGATGCTATTAAAAAGATTAATTCTTTGTATTAATACTCCTTAAATTGTAATACAGATACTCCTAATACAGAGTTCTCTAGATATAATTTTTTGTTATAAATCTATTTTAGGAATATGGTATTGCCTCTTTTCATGCCGAATGACAAGGCTTCTATTGTTTTGAAATGTTCTTTCACTTATTTTTTTTTTTATTTTGTTCCCAGCTCTAAGTGAAAAGCTCTGTTATAAAAACAAGTTTTTAAAAAAATGAAAGTTTTCTTTTGTACAAAGTATCTACTCATAGATTTTTAGCCTATGATGTGGTTTCTTAAACACACACACACAATAATTAAAAACCTAATTGACTAGTGTGTGCTATGCATAGCTGTCTTTGTTATCTTGTGTGGACTAATATCCACCAAGAAACTATAGATTCTTAGTTTCCCCTGCCAATATTGATAAAACATATTTATTTATTTAGATGTTATCTGAATATGATAATTGTAGAACATAAGAAAATTCACTTGAAATAAAAAATAATCCATACTCAAAATAAAGCATGCATCCTTATACAGCAAGAAAAGTCAAGTAGAAGAGCCCATTTCCAATATTTCCTTATGTTTTTCTGTCCCAGTTCCTATTTAAATAACAATATTTCTGATAGAAAAAAAATATTCTTTAGTTCTGAAAGATGTCAACTGAGTGTATATGTATGAAAATGTACAAGAATAGAATGGATTAATTTGAACAGAGAAAACAAATCTTCTCCAAATAGTTTTCTCCTAACAGTATAGAAGGAAAAAGAAATAAAAATACTGTATAGCTTATTTTTTATCCTTCTCTTGTATTGTTGATTTCATGAATAGAAAGAGACATGAGATAAGAGAATCAGTGGCCCAGACATAAGCCTTTGGATCTCATGATTCCTTATCCAATTTCTGACATTGGATAAGGACAACAGGCCACCTGCTTTTTTTTCATGTGTGAGCCTTACTTCTCACTATTTAATCTGAGCTCTTTGAGCTCAATTCTGATCAGATAGTTTAGGTCTTTAGCATGCTGGCCAAGAAAAGGATAACATGAGGGAACTTCAACTGATAGAAATAGTAAACGAAAACTTTTGCTTTTTGCATCAAAAGCAATAATAACAATAGAACCTCATAGCAGGTATGTCGTTAGTTGCACATAAAGCATTATCCCAGAGGAAGTCGCTCCTGTTTTCTAAACGTAGCTGCTAAGTGGTTGCTTAAGGTGGTAGTCAAATAGGGAAGTTTGGAGCAGAACAAATCATTCCCATGAGTCCCAGGAGTGTGTGATACAGGATGCAGAAGTAAGCACCTGGAGCCTTAAGCAGCTCTTTGGAGGAATTGGAGGAATTTATTACTGAGGCTGTGACATCTGAGCTGAGATGGACTTTGAAGTATGAATCTGATTTTGCCAGGCTGTCCAGAAGGGCAAAGAAAATGGCTGGGAAAGGAAGCATGTCCCCGGAGGCCTAGGAAGACAGCACAGAAGCAGAAATCCTGTATATGTTCAGGAAAGTATGCATGGTTCAGGAAGATGGGAGACATCGGCAGGGGCTGGATTACAGAATTTTTTTTTTTCAGGATATGAAAAGAAAATTGGACTCCTTGTCTAGGCTGTGTTTGATATCAGTGGCTAGAATGTAATAGATCCGCATGCTCCTATTGGCGTTTTTGGAAGACAACTCTGGAAGCAGTATGGATAATAGCTGGGTGGACAGTGGTAGGATGAGGGACTGAAACTACCAAAATGAACTAGGAAGGTATATCAGTAGGCTAGGCAGGACAGAATAAGGCCATCTACTCCAACACCTGAAGTTCTTTAAGACATGGAGATTGCTATTAAAAGTACAGATGGATTAAGGATCTGGAATGATCCCTGGATTATTAATTTAACAGAATAGATGGTTAAGCCATTACTTTCAAAAGGTGGAAGACCAGCCCTGCCAGTGGTTCAGTTGGTTGTCATCCTGTGTACCAGGGTTGTGGGTTTGATTCCAGGTCAGGGCACACATCGAGGTTGAGGGTTTGATCCCAGGTGGGCAAACATATGGGAGGATGGGAGGCAACTTATCTCCCTCTCTCTCTCTCTCCTCTCTCTCTGTCTCTAAAATCAATAAGAAAAGAAACATATACTTGAGTGAGGATAAGATTTTTTAAAAAGGTGGGAGATCAGGAAGAGTGATTTCAGTGCATTATGACAAGAGCCTGGATGTGCGTTCATTGAAAGCTTCCTGTCTTTATATTTCAATCATTTGGTGAAAGAGGGTCTACCAGGGGCAGACTCTCACCTCTTCATCAGGGGGTCTGAAACCCAAAAGGCAGGTACTTCGTTTTACAGGTTAATCGATAATGCTGAGTGTAAACTATGACATAGTAAAGAGGAAGCAGGTAAATATTTAAAAGATCCCAAAGCACAGAAGTAAAACATTTGTAACTAACGCAGGCAGAATTAATAGTCTGACTGAAAAGCAATATTCTGCTGTGCATATTCGATAGATCTAAGCAGGAGGAAAGATGAGTGCAGAATATTTTGTAATATTCCCAGAGGGAAATAATTATGGTCTGAACTGAGTGCCACTCTGATCAAGGAGAGAAGGAGAAATTCAAAGAATAATATGGAAGAGGAAATGGTTAGCAGTTTGCATTTGAATTGAAAAGGAGCTTTTGATGCTGAGGGGAATTCTGTAAATTGTTGGCATTGCAGATGGTAATGAAAAGCTTAAGGGAGAGTATGACAGGGTCATGTTATTCATCCCAAGTTCCTTGATAAAATGTAAGTGAATCATCCTCCTACTGATGAGATGATTCCTCCTTGCTGGACATATTGTACCCAGCTTTGAGGAAGGAATTCTTTGTACTGCCATCTTGGAATAATGAGTTAAAGGATTTTGCATTATCATAAGATAACCACCAAGAACTTAATGATTTGATTAGCCCTTAAATATCAGAATAAAAGTGATTGCATTTTTTTTCTTCTCTCTCTTCTTTGTCTCTCCTTCTGTCTGTGGCAGACAAAGATTACAACTGAGAAATAAATTAGAAGTGGAAGGAATAACTTTGGCTGTTCGCCACCTGGAAATAAAATCCATTTAATTTACCGGGAGTATCCTTGGTATAGTGTTAAATATAGACTAAATAGTTTAATATGGATTTATGTAACGAGTTCACAAATTGATTTTGCAGCTTGCCTGCTTTAGAAAATAAGCATCTGCTTACTGAGGTTTGAATTACATACTTATGTGTGGACTCTTTTTGATATGATGAAAGAATTTTCTTTTAAAAAAGATAAGGAATATAATCTATGATTATTTTGTCATCCCAATATTTTGAAAACTTAGAGTTCAAAACAAAATAAAACATGCCCAGTTTGGCTCAGTGGATAGAGCGTAGGTCTGCGGACTGAAGGGTCCCAGGTTCAATTCCAGTCAAGGGCATATGCCAGGGTTGCATGCAGAAGGCACCAATCAATGATTCTCTCTCATCATTGAAGTTTCTATCTTTCTCCCTCTCTCTCCCCCTCTGAAATTAATAAAAATATATTTTAAAAAACAACAACAAAAGATCACCCACAATGATTTAGAATCTCCAGCCCTCTCCTAGAGGAAACAGTCTCTAAAGGGTAGCAATGTTAATACCTTAACTCTGAGTGACAGGATTAAAGGGGAAAAAAGAAAAGGAAAAAGACTTCCATTCCTCCTTTCCCTTTTTCAAGAAAGTCATGTCTACCTTATTAAAATATTAATTATTTAGCCTGAATGGCATGCGGCTAAGTTTTAAAGTTTAATTCCTTGCAAGTCTGAAGATGAATCCAGAGAGGTTTCTCTTAGCAGGCCCCAACCTTCCCGCTCTCCGGTGGCCAAATGTGATGTCATTGTCATTGGTGACTGGATGGGGACAAGAGTATCAGCCTATCATCCCAAGAATGACTCCTAAGATTTGTAATTATAATGTCCTTTATTCCAATTTAAATTCAATGATGTCTCCACATTATTATTCTTTCTCCTAAAACATGGAAATTTGGGTGTGGGGATTGGGGATTAGGGATTGGGGATGGTCAAGAGACAGGGTTTACCTTTGTGAAATCTACGCTTTCTCACTGTCTAGCTTTCTCACTGTCTATCGCGTTTCTCTAAGGCCCCACAGACAAGGGAGGCCAGCTATCAAGAATGGTAATTTACAAGCCAAGAGAGCTTAATGTCACATCCGTCCTTGTCAAAGGAGAAGCTTTGGTCTCTGTGCGGCAGTAATGGGGATTTTATTTTTGTTTAAGATTCAATGGGGCTCTCCATTGTATTCTTTAAGCTACCCTGTCCTTATCCATTTATGCGATGTACAGGTCTTGTGGGTCTTTAACCTGTCTACTTTTCAAACAGAAAGCACTGAATGTAGTAATTAGTGTAATCCACATCTAAAAATAGATAAACTAACCTCTTAAACTGACTGCAAACATAGCAACAACAATTGTTATATAGTTATGACTAAATCTAGCTTTCTTATTAATCATCTCTTCTGGTGATTGAAATTGAACTTTCCAAAGAGACACTTTTTCCCCTAACAGTCTTGTCTCTCTTTCACTATAATCATTTTATATTCTAAAATTACTTTCCTTAATTTCTACTTTCATATACAATAGAACTTTGCCTACCCTGGCTTTTTTAACAAATCATAGTGGAGGAATATATATTTCAGAGTAAATTTGTAGGAACTAGAGATTATTATGCTAAGTGAAATAAGCCAAACAAGAGAAAGACAAATACCATACGATCTCATTCATATGTGGACTCTAATGAACAAATATGCTGATAAACAAAATAGGACCAGAGACATGGATACTTGGAACAGACTGACAAGGTCAGATGGAGGGGAATAGAAGGGACTGAATGAAATAAGGTGAAATAATGTGAAAAGATTAGCCAAAGAATATATATGCATAGCCCGTGACACAGACAACAGTGTGGTGATGGCTGGAGAGAGGAGGGGCGAGGGCTGGGTGGAGTGGGTAAAGGGAGGGGAAATGGAGGACATCTATAATAGTGTCAACCATAATATATATCTGTATCTATATCTATATCTATATCTATATCTATATCTATATCTATATCTATATCTATATCTATATCTATATCTATATCTATATCTATATCTATCTGTGTGTGTGTGTGTGTGTGTGTGTGTGTGTGTGTATCATATCACTCTGGCTCAGTTGGTTGGAGTGTTATCCCCTAAACCAAAAATTTTGAGGGGTTCAATTCTCAGTCAGGGCACATAACCTAAGTTTCAGGTTTAGTCTAGGTCAGGGCATGTACAGGAGGCAATTGATTGATATTTCTCTCTCAGATCAATGTTTCTCTCTTGCTCCCTTTCTTTCTCTCTCCTTCCCTCTCTCTCTAAAATCAATGAAAGAGGATTTTAAAAAGAAGAAAAAAATATGTATGTAAAGTCTTTATAACTATTTTTGTTCACTAATGAATCACTTGGCAACCTGCTACACAAAGCAATATGAATGACATTTTGAACTAGTATAATGGATATTTTGCGTTACCTCTATTTTTCAGCCTTTGCTGATGAGATCCTTTAAGGATGTCTCACCCTCATAGTTGTTATGTGATATGTATAAAAATGTTTGTTTTGCTTTAAAAACGTATGTCCTGCCCAGCCAGCGTGGCTCAGTGGTTGAGCATTGACTTATGAACCAGGAGGTCACAGGTTCGATTCCCGGTCAGGGCACATGGCTAGGTTGCAGGCTCAATCCCCAGTAGGGAGTGTGCAGGAGGCAGCCAATCCATGATTCTTTCTCATCATGGATGTTTCTCTCTCTCTCTCTCTCTCTCTCTCTCCCCCTTCTTCTCTCTGAAATCAACAAAAACAAACAAACAAAAAAACACACATATTCTAACTTTATTGTCCCTGGTTTCTAGTTAACTAGAAATATCTGGCTTTTATGTCTGCCTCTCTGGGTCTCCACTCTCTCATTTCTAGATTTACTTTTTGTATCTGCTTTTGTGGATCCCTAAATTCTACACTTCACTGAGCTCTGCATCTATCTACACAGTCATACTGATCTTATAGAGCAGATTCTACTAGAGAGCAATTCTGAGAGCCTTTTCACCTTTACTTTTTCTTCCAATAACTTGCCCAAGGCATCACTGACTAAAGAAAAAAAAAAAGAAGAAAGAAAAATGCATCATCATCATCATCATCATCATCATCATCATCACATTTATTTTTCTCTGCTGTGTTTTAACACAATGTTCTGTCCCTAAGCCTCAGTTCTTTATGTTTTCCAATTATCCTAAATAGGAGTGACAATTAGTATTTTGGTAATGGCATTTGGATGACAGTAGATGAGATAGACATGTAAAATTCCATATGTTATTACTGCAAGAGATGTTAGATATGAGTCAAGTTGAAAAATACTTAATTTCTGATGTGAGAAAATCCTGGATGCCTGAAGTATAGCACGGGTATGGTTTGGATCGTTAGCAACATAAATGAGCACTGACAATATTAAAAGTATACACTGTATGTTGCCTCAGTTTCTCCTAAAGTTTATAATACAGTCAAGAATACTAGAACTCAAGGAATTTATAAGACCCCTTTTGTTCACAATTTATTTGATTCATCCATGGAAGACTGCATATTCTAAAAATATTACTAACTCAAATGTCGTATACATAACTGGCCAGATTCTTTGCACAGTAGTTTTAGAATGACTACATTCTAACTTTCTTTCCTATTCAAAGTAAATTTTGAGACATAAAGATACCAATAATTTATAATAATACTAGAGGCCTGGTGCACAGATTCATGCACCGGTGGGGTCCCTTGGCCAGGCATGCACCCTTTCACAATCCGGGACCCCTCAGGGGATGTTGGACTGCAGGTTTTGGCCTGACCCCCGCAGGCCAGGTAGAGGGACCCCACCAGTGCACAAATCCATGCACCAGGCCTCTAGTATGCATATAAGATCTTTGGTTAATCTCTTCCCATCCTCCCCCCTTCCCTCTTCCCACTGAGATTCATCAGTCTGTTCCATGTTTCCATGCCTGTGCATTGAGCGTCTGCCCCCTGGTGGTCAGTGTGCATCATAGCTACCGGTTAAACGGTCCAATGGTCCAACAGTTGCTTAGGCTTTTATATATATAGATGTTGCTATTTAGACAGAATCTTGGGTAAAATTTAGCTCTCTGTCCACATATGTGTAGAAAGTTGAAAAAAAATTTGGAGTAGCCCTGT
This sequence comes from Eptesicus fuscus, assembly GCF_027574615.1. Lineage (NCBI taxonomy): Eukaryota > Metazoa > Chordata > Mammalia > Chiroptera > Vespertilionidae > Eptesicus > Eptesicus fuscus. Next base: position 85,676,773 of record NC_072484.1, read on the forward strand.
CAACAAATTCCCCTACTATGTTTCCAGATGTTTGAGGCTTCGGGGAAAAATAAATGGCTCTAGTGATGAAAGCAGAAATCATTGTTGACAGTGTTTCTCACTGGCAGAGACATGGACGTTGTGGGTGTCTACTGTACCAGTTTAGTGAGGCTAGACAGCATGTCTGCACATTTCCTTCCCAACATGGCTCTAGGTCAGTGTGGGCCCATGAGGAGTTTTGTCTGAGATCTGGCATATGGACGTGAGGGAATAGCCATACTTCTCTCTGTTTTGGGGTTCACTGCAGGACACATGTTGTTCCTCATCTGCTCACTCACCTGTTGAAACACGGCAGCAGCCTGGCCAATAGCACCTCCTGTGGTACCTCTGCTCCCATTTCCCCCACACCTGGGCTAGATGCGTGTGTAGGTCCGCTGTGGAGATGATGAGAGATTGGCGTGGAATCCAGCCTGTTCTTATGGGCTCCATCTAGCATTACAGGTTCCATCTTGTACATTACAGGTTCCAAATTCCTGCCCTGATGACTTCAGGCTGAATGACCTGATTCAGAAACAACAGCCTTACTTACACTGTATAACCAGCTCTCACAACTGTGCAATACTAAATTCTGTAATCACGTGTGCCTCTTCCACTCAGGACCTTAATGCTCTAATCAAACCATGACTAATACAGTGCAGAAGATGGAAAGCAATAAAAGTGGCCAAGAAATGGGAAATGGGTTATTGGAGGGACTGCTGAAGAGAGACACCCTCAGATGATTTTTCCAATTTCAAAGACATACCTAGCAATACTTGCTGCTTTTAAACATTAAAAACTCTTTAAAAAATTGTATCTACTGAAGTTATAAGCTCTAAAATGTGAGTCTGATTATACAAGTGTCCCAGAAGGAAATGAATAATAGCATACTTAACTCAGGGAAGGTTTAATAAAAGGCACTGTTAACAAAAGGGGCAGAATTTCTGAAAAACACAAAATAAAAGATGGATTCATCTTTTGAGCCTCCAGAGAGGAATGCAGTCCTGCCAACACCTTGATTTGAGTACAGTGAGAACCATGCCAGCTTTCTAGCCTCCAGAACTATAAAATAACAAGCACGTATTACTTTAAGCCACTAAATGTGTGCTAATTTGCTACAGCAACAGCAGAACACGAAACCATTTGGATGAAAGTCTCTTCAATTAATTTTGTCTCTAAATTCTGATCACCTTGGATAATTCTTATAGGAATTTTACCACATCAAGCAAATAGCAATCATATTATTAACATGTGGGAATTTCCCTGCCAAGAACTCTGTCTTGGTATTTGACAAGAAAAGTTATGGAACTATGAAAATGGGGGATCCCTTTGTAATTCTTACTCTAAATAGAGAATTCCTGCGGAGGAGCTTAAAGCCTCCCCATCACTTAGGTACTCAGGGAGAAGGCAGTCCCCAGAACTGGCTCTGGTCTTGAAACGTGTGTGTGTGTGTGTGTGTGTGTACACATGTGTGTGTGTGTGTGTACATATATATATATACATATACATATATATATATATATATATATATATTTATATATATTTGTTTCTCTTTTCAGAGAGGAAAGGAGAGGGATAGAGAGCTAGAAACATTGATGAGAGAGAAACATCGATCAGCTCCCTCCTGCTCACCCTCTCCTGGGGATGTGCCCGTAACCAAGGTACATGCCCTTGACCGGAATTAAACCCAGAACCCTTCAGTCTGCAGGCCGATGCTCTATCCACTGAGCCAAACCCGTTAGGGCTGCTTGAAATCTTTTGATGCATAATGACAGTTAACCAATTGTTTCATTAACACAAATTTTATGTTATTTAATAAATCATTTTTATTTTTAAATTATGTTTATGTCATAGGCATATTCTGTAAGGTTGTGCCACTTAATTTTTTGATCAATTAAATCATTCTTTTTCATTGACTTTTGTTATGACTGCAAGGGAATTGAATCTTTATTTCATATTAATTTTCAACTTGAATAGCATCTAACATGTAAGCTTTGATAATCTTTGACTTCTAATTTCTTACCACTTCCCTCCCACTGTTGGCATACTATTTTGTCCTGGAATTGATGGTCTAGCAAACACATTTAGGTTTATGGAAGGTGTTAAAAATTTAGAAACTCGTTTTCAAACAAAAGTTGTTATCTCTGACTTACCTGTGATGTCAATGGGAATACTAATTGGTCTGTATTTTCTTTCCTTAATGCAAGGACTTTGAGAAATATTCTTAATAGCAAACATATCTCTTTAAAGACAAATAGTTGTCCACAATATTTAAGTAGCAAATAGAACTCTAAATACCAGCTCCTGAGGCTAGTGATGCCCTTACGATCTGACATTCAGGATTCAGGAGATTGTCTCAATACTGTGTGCAATGCAGAAAAGTAACCAGATCTGGTGTTTTCAGGAATGTGTAATGTTTCTTGATGCTAACGCTACCCTAACCAGTTCAACCAAGTCACTAAGCTTAATAATTTTTCACAGTTTATGTGGGTCATCTAAGAGTTGAGGAAAATTTAGGGTAAACTGTGGTGGCATGCTCCGCTATTAATTTACAGCCTTGCTCTAGAGACCACACGTGTCCTGGGGTCATCCTGTTCGCAGCACCTATGGCAGCTGCGTCCCAATGGAATGTCAGGAGTTGGTGCAGAATTCCAGCATCAGTTCCACATTCTGGAGCAGCAACTCATTTATCAAGGGAGTCAATCTCAGCAGGAGTTGAGCCCCACTATCTGCAGCATGTGGTTAAATGTAAGTGGGAAAAGCTACCTTAGCCGGTGCATGTTAAATTGGAAAATGCAAATCAAAGACTTCCAGTAAATTTGATCTTCAAAGTATTTAGAACTCATATAGGCATTATAGATTCAAGAAGCTTCAGATAGCCCTTTATCTCTCTAAAATACTGAAAGAATGATAATGTTCAAGAGACTAACATTTAAGAGATTAACTTTGGCCCTAGCCGGGTGGCTCAGTTGGTTGGGGTGCGCTCCCATTCACCGAAAAAATTGCAGGTTCAATTCCTGGTGGGGCACTTACATACAGTATGGGTTGGATCCCTGTTCATGGCACGGATGGATACAGGAGGCAATTTTGATGGATTTTCTCTCTCTTCCTTACTCTCTAAAAATTAATAAAAACATATCCTTGGGTGAGGATTTAAAAAAAGTCACTTTGGCCTTTCTACAAAAAAAAAAAAAAATCCTATTTTCTTTTAATAGATGATAGATAAATATATGTCATAAAGTTTAGTGATTTCTAAATACCATTGTTAACAAAGCTCAATGGGATTGAAATATTCACTTATTTCTCACTTTAGACTCTGAGGTCATTAAGACCTCTGTGTGCTATCTTTATTATGAGAATTTTGAAAGTTTTAGGAGATTTATTATATTAGTAGATAGTTATAGAGTAACATTTTCATTATTCATAGACCCACTATACTGATGATTAAAGTGACTCCTAAACTTCAAAATTTAGAGGTGTTAGTGTTAATCTTAACAACTAGAATACATTTTAAAAGGCTTAAAAAATATTTATCATTAGAATTCTGTGTGTGTGTGTGTGTGTGTTTTAAGTTTAATATCCCCAGGAAGCTGTGCTTTTATCAAGCAACTCGGTGGACTTTAAAATAGCAAGTTTCGGAACCAACGTCTTATGCAAGTGAACTATATAAATATTTTACTCTCTACTCTTAATTTCTGTCTTGCTTCTCACTTCTCCCTCAGAGACGCATAATTATTAGAGGAATTAGCAATTAGTACATGATTAAGAAATGGGCATTATAAAACAAACTTACCATCATACACTCATTATATTATTTTAGAAGTCTTTTTAAAACTCATAAATCTGATGTAATATTAGTGTTTTGGTTTTATTGCCACGATATGTTTTAGGAATAGAAATCTCCTAGGTAGATATTTTGACAGAATAAGAAAGAAACCGAATCTGTGACTCCCCTGTGCCTGTGTTGGAATTTACGAACCTCAGATCTAACTTTTAGGAAGTCATTCTAATGTGGCTTTAACTACTATTTGAATGGATTATATTGAAAATATCTACTAATATATATTTTACTTAAAATTATCACTCTACATATCTATCTCTCTTTTGCTATTTTTCCTCATGTATCTATCACAGAATCTGATATATTACAGACCCTGGAACACTTGTTAAGGAAATGAATTGCTACTCAGTTGTATGTAAACACACACACACACACACACACACACACACACACACAATCTAGGCATTTTTTTATGCTAGCAACTGAATTTCATGAACAGATTTAAAGATTCATTTCATCTCTAATATGAGTATCTCTATTGCTATTAAATATATATCATTACTATATTTACTATATTATATTATTATAAACATTAACATTAAAGTGAAGTATGCTTACATAAAGGCTTCATTATTGATAATAAAATATTTTGAAGAGCCTATTAGAATTATATCATACATCTTCTCACTATAAATAAAACCTAGACCTGTAACATTTGCCAACAAATAGCAAAAGATTGTCAGCCCTGGCAAGTAATCATATAACTGGCTGAGGGTCTTCTCAGCTCCATGCATTTGAACTGGTCACCAACTTTGAACTCTGACCTCAGAGAAGGGAGCCTTGGACATTTCAACAGGACAGAGCCGCCAAATCCCATCTGTCTGATCTTCCTAGGATACCCCCAGGATCTAGGTTCTGACCTCCTATAATTATTGACACCTAGTTAATTTATCTTTTCATCCATAGCCAAGCCGAGTGCAGCTGCTGTGGCACATGGCAATACATCAGCGCTGCCAGCGCAGGCTGATTGGCATTCATGCTTGAGTGTGTATTTTATTTTCTCCTTGGCTGCTGGGAGTAGCCTGAGCAGCGGAGAAGCTAAGGAGCTTCATCCATTAGGCATGACAGATTTGTATTCAGCGGTAAACGCCTGACCTTGCTCAACTTCCCGCATCCATTCCCATCATCCTCCCACCAGATGAAAGAGTCTGCTTAACTCCTGTTTGCTGGCTGTTTCCCTGGCAACAGCAGGGAGTCAGTCTGAGGGAATAGCTAGTAGGTGAATATGTTGGAAGTGGGATTGAGTACTAATATTTTTCAAAAAATTAAAATCACCCAAGAAGGATAAATGGAGAATGCTTAAAATTGAAATTAAACAAAAAACAAAAAAACAACCAATCACTGACATTATGATTCCTTATTAACCCGTTTCACATTGTAGTAATACTTAACAGCTATCCCCCCTGGGTATTCTAACATGAGAATAGTGTTTAAGCTTTTAGTGTCCGTTTGACTTATAAGTCTTCTTATAACTCATAAATCCAATGTAATATTAGTGATGAAAGCAGGTTACTTTTGTAATAAAACTCGCATTATTTTAAATGTCAAATGAGTGGGTGGAAGAAGATATGTACAGACAGCATCTCGACTGGAAGACGTTTGTCCTGAAATATCTACTATTTATATTTTCCTTCCTTTGTAAGGAAAGAAAAGGTGGTCTGCCTTGTTAAGGCATTAGACCTGGGAGGTCACAAACCTGCAAATTTCGTTTTCCTTTAGGATTCTGTCAAATTTAGCACTAATTCTTTTTTAAGTTTATTTTCAATTAAGTTTGTTGGGGTGACATTGGCCAATAAGGTCATATAGGTTCCAAGTGTACATTTCAATGGTGCATCATCTATATATTGCATTGTGAGCCCATCACCCAAAGTCAAGTCTTCCATCACTATATATTTAGACCCCTTTCTCCTTTACCACCCCCTCTCCTCTGGTAACCAGCATACTATCGCCTGTGTCCATGAGTTTCGGTTTTCTATCCCACATATGAATGAAATCCTATGATCCTTACTAGGTGGAAAATTCATCAACATTCTCGCTTTGTATTATTTTTTGACAACACATCACTAGGTTGTCAAAATTCTCAGAACCCCTGTGGAATTTTCAAATTTGCAGTGAAATTCATAACATCAGCTGAAAACTAAACTCATAAATTGTTCAGTGAAAGTTTGATGGATTTTTATAGAATAATTTCAGATGCCTCTATGTCTTAATAAGAGTGCATGCAGTTAAGAGGTGTACAGAGAGATCCAGCAGACCACAGGGTATTTAGATAAAATGTTGTTGTTGTTTTTTAATTCTGGAAATCCCAATGATTCCATTGTTCTTTATTAGTTTTGCCATGGGTGCTGAATAATTTCAAAAAACCTATTTTTTATTCTAATCTCAATTTTCTATGCATATTTTAATATTTACTGAGGCTACTTAGCATATTGGCATACTTTACTGGGTCTAATAAATTATTGAAGATAGTAATAATGTAATAACATTAATTTAGATAATATATTCTAATACTCTACATTAAATGAAAGCTTAGTGTTATTCATATTATGATTGTGTTGTTATTGCTACAGAATTGAAGAGTACAGTTCACTTCTATCATATGAATCAAAATTACACTTGGCAGCAGAATTTAACAAAATCTATTTATCTTTTACCTATTAAAATAAAATATCAGACACTTCTACTTATTTTTATAGCTCCTGATTGGAAGGGACATTTTGCTTTGCAGCCTTTTTTGAAGGTTGAATATAAATATATTCCAAGAGTCATTGCTGGTGCTCCTTTCCGGAAATCTGATTAACCACATGATAAAGCCTGAAGGAGATGAGCACTCCAGGGTGCCAGGTCAAAATGCAGAGATGGCTGCTCACTCGTCTTTAGGAAGACACTGGATGGGATGGTCTGTTTATCTGCCCTGGGTATCTTCTGTCCATCATGAAGGAAGCAACTACCTTTGCTGATAGAATAAATGGCGGAAAGGCTTTCAGATAGCGTTTTTGAGTTGTTCTAAGAAAATAGAACTGTTCCATAGGAACTCAAACTAAATGGCTTAAGCCAACACAATGGTATTATCTTAGGGTTCTGGAGATTAGAAGTCCAAAATTAGACTAACTGAGCCAACCAAAGGTATGGTGTTGGCAGGGATGATTTCTTTAGTTTTATTGTCTCTTTCCAGCTTGTAGAGTTTTCCTGCATTCCTTGGCTCATGGCCCCTTCTTCCATCACTTCAAACTCTTGCTTCTGTTGTCACTTTTCCTACTACTGAGGCTTTCCCCCAGTCTCCTCTTAAAAGGACCCTTTGGTTGCATTGAAGTCACTTAAATTATTTATATCTATATTATTATCTATATTTTCCAGGGATAGCATGTGGATACCTTTATTTGGACAAGGAGGAGCCTTAGTCAGCCTGACCACAAACACAAGCAACTTTATCTTATAAAATGTATGCAGAGTAGACACTCAATAAATATCTCTCAAATGAATACATGAGAATGAATACACAAAGATATGCAGAAATAATATTATGAAAATTCACAAGTTTGTGGTTGTATAAAAAGGAGTGGCACAGCTTTCAAGTGAGCCATGTAGGAGTAACCTAACAATCGCATGGTTCGATCTCCAGTTGAGTGCATCAGGGGCTAGATTTGCATTTGCATTTGCTTGGTTAGTTGTGCTGGCACCTAGTTCTATATTATGATTTTTATTTTTAGAACTTTAATATTTATATTGTTTTCATTGAGAACCCAAAATGAAAGGCTAGAGAAGATATAGGCTATACAATATAATAACTAAAGGCATCAAAAGAAATACAATGAAGGAGTTGTGCTTTTTATTGAAGTTTGTAGCCCTATGGTGGATTCTAGACCCTCTTTAACTTTATTCCGAAAGACACCAAGAAGGAGAGAGAAGAATAGAAGGAGGAAGAATAGAAGGTAAGGAGGATTTAAGCAGAGATCCCAAGCAATTGTTTATTCATTAATAAACTGCTTAATAGATTTCATTTTATGCCCAAGTGGTTGATTTGCTAATATAGACAATCTTAGGTTTAAATATGTCTTCTGTATTCAGTTTTCTCCATCTTGAATACATTCTAAGATATAAAGTGAGTCACTTGTTGATAAAAGAAGAAGTGAGCAGGTTGTATGTGTCCTTTATTCCTCCAAGATAGAAAGTAATTAAGGAACCATAACCATACAACTAGTAACTTCTAGAAGGCGGCTTTAAATCCAGCAAAAGTGGCTTTAGAGCCATACCAAGAAGGTAATAAATGTAAATTCTGTTATTATTGAATGTTATTGTTATCATAATGAGAGAATTAAGTAAGAGTTATCTGTATCTATGAAATAGCATCGGGTTCACCTGATTTCAGTTAGAGGGAATAGGAGTGCTATTTACATTAGCTTAGGAGCTTTCATCCACCCCAGCCCTTAAGTGTAAGATTAAAAGAGAGTAAAAGAAGTATCTGTGGTTTATCAGAAGAGATGCATATTAATTTACATTTTGCAAAGTCTCCATCCTAATTAAATAAGAATGTTTGGCAGGCTCTTAGTTTCAAATGCCGCATGGTCGGGAAAGCATGATGATCCTTTATGATGCCAAAGGAAGCTGTGATGTCCCCACGTCTAGGGGCCGAGGAAGAGAGCTAGTTCTATTAGCCCTGATGATTGAGCCCTGAAACACTGCAGGAAACAAAATGAGACGCATGACCAATGCTAAATCCACAGACCTACGTGGGACTCTTTAGTGGTGGTGCTAACCCAAATCTTATTAGCCCTGACGTAATGTGCAAGGTGACCTTTACCTAAGGAATTCTCCAGACTGCTAGCCACACACCAGTATACTAGGAACAATAAAAATACAGAGGTGTGTGTTCAAAATATCTGATTTCCCCTATCGCTACTTGTCCATGAAGACGGAGAACAACTCACTTTTCCCTGGCATGTTTGTTGTCCTCTGTTCATTGCCATCCTCCCAGGGTGAGGATAAAATGCCGAGTCTTGATTCTAAGACACTGTTTTTACCGGAGAGGCCATCAAGGTCCCGGTGATTCCCAGGACAAGTGGAGTGCTTCCTCACTCCGCCACTGGGCTGCTTGCTTTGGTGCGTTGACGTTGATGTCTCTTCTCTTGGCATGAAGGAGTCCCAAGTGCCCCACTGACCCATTACCTGCACCTGTCATTACTCCGAGCAGGGAATGAAAAGGGCATATCTCCTCTGCTTGCAGGGAATGACAGCCTCAGAGACACAAGCAGGCTCTGCATTAAGGCAAATCTCTCAGGAGAGCTTAAGACTCCCAAGCTTTGATTCCTCAAGTTCTGCGTGAATAGCGGCCACGCTCATTATCACTGAAGGATGCAGAAGCGGCGGCCGTGGCATAGACTCAGACTCTGCTCCAGTATAAAGACAGATCCAAATGCCCATATTTGAAACCCAGGCACATAAAAATATAATTACTAAAACTAGCTAGTATCCCTTTTTCAGAGCACTACTGTGTAGTGAGTACTTTCCTATTTTTTTTATTTTCCTATTTTTTTTAATAACAAAATGTTGATATCTTTTTTAAAATTTCTCACCCTTCTGATTTTTTTCTTGTCTTCCTTTTTGAAATTTTTACTGTTGAAAGTATTACATGTCCCCTTATTTTCCCCATTCACCCCTTCTAGCCCGCACCCACCCCCTACCCTGGGCCTTCTCCACCCTATTGTCTGTGTCTGTGGGTTATGCCAGTGATGGGCAACCTTTTGAGCTTGGTGTGTCAAACTTCACCAAAAAACTGAGCATAACTCGGGTAGTGTGTCACTTTGAGGAAAAAACATTATTTCGCAAATGTTTCATCCTCAGGAGCAGCAAATGTTTCATCCTCAGCATGCGGCTGCCCCAGCGGCCGCGTGTCATCAGAAATGGCTACACGTGTCAGTGCTGACATGCGTGTCATAGGTTCGCCATCACTGGGTTATGCATACATGCATACAAGCTCTTTGATTAATCTCTTCCCACCCTCCCCTACCCTGTCTTCCCTCTGAGATTTCACAGTCTGTTCCATGCTTCTATGTCTCTGGGTCTGTTTTGTTCATCAGTTTACTTTGTTCATTAGATTCCACATATGAGTGAGATCATGTGATACTTCTCTTTCTCTGACCGGCTTATTTCACTTAGCATCATACTCTCCAGGTCCCTCCATGCTGTCTCAAAGGGTAAGAGATCCTTCTTTTTGGCTGCTGCATAGTACTCCATGGTGTGAGTGTACCACAGCTTTTTTGTCCACTCATCTACTGATGGGCATTTTGGCTGTTTCCAGATCTTAGCTTTGTAAATTGTGCTCCTATGAACATAGGGGTGCATACATTCTTTCTGACTGGTGTTTCGGGTTTCTTAAGATAAATTCCTAGAAGTGGGATCACTGGGTCAAATGGCAGTGTCATATTTAATTTTTTGAGGAAACTCCATACTGTTTTCCATAGTGGCTGCACCAGTCTGCATTCCCACCAGCAGTGTACTAGGTTTCCCTTTTCTCTACATCCTCGCCAGCACTTGTCATTTGTTTATTTGTTGATTGTAGCCATTCTGACAGGTGTGAAGTAATACCTCATTGTCTTTTAATATACATCTTGATATGTTCACAAGCCATTTTTTCAGAACACTCTGATTTTTTTTAAAGTGTTTCTAAGAGATATGAGAGGTATTCCATGTATTTTTATTCCTTAGAGCATCTGAGATCTAGATTTTGTATATTTGTGAATCTATTTCAAACTCGATAAGGCTCTTTCCATATTATATTAAAGGACCCCTGCATAATTTTTTAAAGTGTATATGTGTTTCCAACCTAATATTCAAGCTGTATTCTTGTGAGTGGATGAGGGAGGGAGCTTTGCTCCCTCAGACAGTCTGCTTAGTTGATTTTTAAAGTGAATCATGGTGCAATGAAATCTAAAGGTCAGACCATGTCTATTTCTCTGGCTTTTTCAAGGCTATTGGGCATATGGGCATCAGATAAAGTCCTTTAATGCTGACCCAGCTAACAGCTTGCCTGTACACTTTAACCTATTTCCTGATCCAGGTTGTTAGACTCTGTAGTCTGCTTCAGGGTCTTCAGAATGGGTTATGACAGAGCATACCACTCAAGGATTCCATGAGGATCCCCTTAGGAATTTCAAGTCATGAAATTGTTGCATAAGAGAGACTGTCTGCAACATGCCCCGCGTTATCTATGTATTTTACAAATTGCCTGGATTGTTTTGTTTTATCACTACTGCTCAAGGAGAAAATTAAATTTCAGAGAGAATTTTGGAAAACGTGTAATGCTTAGGGTTGGTTACTTAGGGATGGTTCCCTAACAGTTTTGCTAATTATCTTTTACTTATTTATCCATTCACTCACTCCATTTATTCATTCGTTCAGTGGTTTCTTATGGAGCAATATCACCGTACTAAGTTGCCTGAAATGTAAGAACACGAGATGAAGAACCTGCAGTAAGTATGTGATCATAACCTGAGCTAGACATCCGGACTCAGCTCCTTCCAGTAAGAAATAGGACGAAGGGATACACCCTCTGCAGCCTGTGAGAGCAGAAGCATGAGGGGATGAAAAAAGGATCCAGGGAAGAAGAGGGAGTCATGAGAGAATAGGACCTGGAGTGAGATCTAACGCACTCTATTTTGTGTTTGTTTGGTGTGAACATGTCTGTTTTTGAAATACCCCAAAATAGTCACATCATTCAAATGATATGCTATGACTAACTCCCTGTGAACATCTGAAGCTAATAGTTGTAAAATTGTGTTTCCGTAACTAATAAATTAGCTGTCCCCAAAATGACTTTCATAGAATGCATGATCCTTTACAAGTTATATCATCTAGTCTTGCTATTATTTAGAAGGCAGTAGGTTCTGACTAAATGCTTATTAAATAGTTCATTTCCTCTGCCACAGTTTGAATCCAAATATTCTCAAATAAGGGAAGATTAAGCATTTGAGTGTATTGATTTATTTGCCTCTGTGTCAGCTGGACCAATAAACGTGGCTTAGAGGAATGATCTAGAGACAGGACTGGGAGTAGGGTGAGGCAGGAGAGGCTCTTGCCTAGGGTATAAAATGCAAGGGTGTGTCAAAACAGTAAGAGCAGTTTTTATGCAACAATTTTAAAAAATTTTTAAATTAATGGAAAATCCATGACAAGCAAAATATTTAAATTTTAATTAAAGACAGAATTTGAATTACCGAAGTTTCCTCTTGCTTCAGCTACACAGTGGCTCAGCATGGTACTAACCTAGAGTGGCTGTAGATACAGAATATGCACTTGTGTTCCATAACAACCATAGAGTTTTAATGATGGGTTACACCATTCCTCAAAAACAAACAAAAAAAAACACAAAAACATTTTTACTTGATTTTCTGGTGATCCTAAAAAAGAAATTATACATCACTAGAAGATTTCTACTAACAGACATAGAATCTGAACATCTTAGAAGCAGAAGTATGCTTAGAGGTCAAATGGCAGTTCAGAAATATCGACTAATTAACAAATCAGTAAGCTGAGGAGTCTGGCCTAGAATCTCCTCTTCAGAGTCCCAGCCCATTCCTCTGGCTAAGTCATCAGACAAGCTGGGTCTGAGTGTTCAACAGGAAGAATAAGTTATTTACCACTTAGAGCTCCAGTCTGTGAAATCGTCTGGGGACGGGCTACAGAAATTCAGTTTAACCTTGTACACAAAATGAATGAACCACACGGGAGTAGACAAAGAACAGATACATTAATTCCCATCTATGATTATGTAAATGAATTTTGGTTTTCACACAGGCATTTAATGGGCTAGCAATCATCATTTTAAATACTGTACTAAGCAATGGCATCATTTGGAGATTTGTAAATTAATTATGTTCATGTATTAGCTGGCATTTTTAGAATCCCAGATCTTGAACAAGAGGGATGAGAGGAAGCTGTAACTAGAATTCTTTACGTCCCAGGGAAATGTGTTCTCTCTCAGGCTATTTCTTGCCACAGTAGAAGTTCCTTAGCAAGCAGTTGGAATTTCCTCAACAGAGAAAGCCAGGCACCCTCAGGGGGTGCTTGGGTGGGATTCCAGGAGCAGCAAGGTACTCTTATGGGCAACTGGGAATGAACATCCTATATTATAAAAGCCTAATATGCTAAGTGTCCGGTCATCTGGTCAGCCATCCAACCAATCAAAGCATAATATCCTAATCACATGCTAAGGCCATTCAACTGCTTGCTATGATGTGCACTGACCACCAGTGGGCAGATGCTCTGACCTGTAGGTTAGCTTGCTGCTGGGGTCCAGCCAATCAGGACTGAGCAAGACAGGCTGGACATGCCCTGGAGTCCTCCCGCAGTCCCTTCCCAATTGGCCAACCTCCTGTGTCCCTCCCCAGCCCTGTTCATGCACTGGTGGGGTCCCTTGGCCTGGCCTGCACCCTCTCACAATCCTAGCTGGTGACCCTCCCTCTGGAGTGCACGAATTTCATGCACCAGGCCTCTAGTGTTCTCATAATATCTAAGGGCCATTAATTTTTTGAGTTTATCTGTCTCTGCTGATCCTATTCCCCAGAGTATCTAGCTCAGAATCCACAACTTTTGCTTCTGTCTCATGGTCCTTCCTGTATCATGGGCCCTGGTACATGGAAGGCTGTGTGGGACTATTATTTGTCCTTATAATCAGATCTCAGACCGCACAAGCAGGATCTAGTTTAAAAGGGATACTCATATCTGTGATAAGCAGATCGTTTTTGAAAGGGTTGTGATTTTATCCACACTTTAACTTCATCAAAACAGTGACAAGCTAGGCATCTTATAAGCTAAGTTACCAGATTTCACTCACCCATCCTGGTCTCCTCCCCCGGCACATCCCATTTGTATAAGGCATTTTCAGGGCCTGGGAAATAGAATGCATTTTTTTTTTTTGCAGGTAATAGATTATTTTCTTATCAGTCTCTGACAATTTGTAGTCTCACACCCTGGCGTTCTGCCATCGAGCCTGTCTGAAAGAGTCACTCTACCGTGACCAACTTTTGAATGTCCTCTTTAGTATATTTGCAGGGCCGCCGGAGGCATTTTGTCTGCTCACCTTTTTTTTTCACGCCTCCCTAGGACCTGAGATGAGAGAGTAATCTGAAAAGCAGGGTTGTTTGAAACCCTGGCCTGGCTTTATTCGATTTCTGTCATTTTTTATTTTGACTGTGGAAGTTTCATGGGTATATCTGAGCCCTCGGTTATCACTTAGGGGAAGCTAATAAAATCCCTGACACATCAGATGGTTTTCTGTTCTTTCTATTGAACTTTTTGGCAGTTGAGCTTGATGGGTTGAAACTCAAAGGAAGCCCCCTAGTTCCCTTTGCTGCCTAAATTAGATTCTTAGCTCATGACAGGTAGCTTCTTAGCGAATTCTGCCGTCTGCACAAGGCAGTGTCCAGCTCCTTGCTTTCTGCTGTGTGCCTGGAGCTCGCTTGCTCACAGGACACATTTTCTTGCCTGTTACAGGGTGTTCTGTATAGGGCATTTCATTGCAAGCTGGAACTTTGGGTGTGTTATTCTCTCCAGGGCTGGCATAGACTTTCACTCTCTTTAAGAAACTGTTCAGTGGGTGCTGACTTGGATGTAGGTTGGATTATGGCTGGGCCACCTGGTAGTTAAGATGTAACAGGAGCAGACAGTTCCTTCTAGGACTTCCAGGAAATGTCTCAAACCTTGAATAAAGATCACAGAATGTGCCAGGAACAGAAGGAAGCACTGAGGCGTGTAGGAGAATAAGTAGAGGACGCCCTTTGACCCACTGCATGTCTTGTAGAAGAATCGTCCGTCTCATTTCTCCCATCTCCTGTGCTCTTCAACTGGCCTCTTTTCCTGGCCTTTCCAAAGAGACCTTTTGTGCAGCACTAAACTCTGGTCTTTAAAAGTTCAGTGACTACCTTAGAGAGACCAGCCTTGAATTGATATTCTCTCATCCTTATAATCTTTGCTTCACACTTTAATCCAAAATGGAAGTGCTAGGTTGGGAGGGGGGGGGGGGTTGTCTAAACTTAAAGAGCTTATACTAAAGTTTATGTTTGCCCCTCAATTAGAACTTACTGGGAAGGTTTTTCCAGATGACTAGCTAATCTGATAAAGAAATTAAACTGCTTATAAATGATCGTATGTTACTTCCCAAAGATAGCATATCCATATTTTAACAGAGACTTCCTGTGACATGATGCCATAAAGTTTAATGGTGCCTCACGCTCCACTATGTAGACTTGGAAGATAATAATCTAGATGAGAGTGAGGGTTATGATTTTCCTATGATTCATTTATGCTCAATATATGTTTAATCTGTTGTTTTACTTCATCTTTTATTTCTGAGTTTTATCTTCTGTACTTTCATTTTGGGTTGCTTATGTATATTAATCTTACTGTTCTCACTTCTTATCTGTTTGTTACCTTTTCCCTTACTATCTTCCAGGAGATAATCACTAGGGGAGTAATGCATCAGAGCAAAAGAAATGAACTTGAATGCAAATGTAAAATTCTCACTATTCTTCAGATATTTAAAAACTTTAAATTTATAGCAATAGATTTATTTGTTTGCTTTCTTTTATATCATTTTTTATGAAATAAAGCCTTATACAGAATAATGGACACATACACACTCTCTTAGATCAAGAAATAGAACATTGGCAGCTGCCCAAGGAGCCCATCATGACCTTCCTAATCATTTACCTGTCTCCCACCAAAGGAAGACACTGTCCTGAACTGTATTGAACCACTTCCTTACTTTTCATTGGAGTGTAGTTCCTACGCTCCAAGCATATCCAAACATTATATAATTTAGTTGTTCTGTTTTTTTAACTATGTTTAAGTGGAATCAGACAATATATATTCCTTTGTGCCTAGCCTTTCTCTGGACATTATGTTTGAGAGTCATCCGTGATTTTGCCTAGCTATAGTAGGCTCATTTTATTGCTATCAATGTTCTATGGTATCAATGTCCCAATTTACTTATTCATTCTACTGATGATGGGTATGTGGATAGTTTCTAGCTCATTGCCATTATGCAGATCCAAACATACTTAGACATGAATCTCTTGGTTCATAAGCACATGATTTCCTGTTAGATATATATCCAGATATGGAATTGCCCATTTTCAACTTCAGGAGATAACATCGACCTTTTGCCAAAATGATTGTAATGCCCGTGTTTATGAGAGTTGCTATTAGCCTACGTTCTTGTAAACACTATTCCCACTTTGCCAAGAGCTCTTACTGGGTGCTGGACATCATAGCTGCAAAAATGTTTAGGAAAGCAAATTGAGACCTGGGAAGATTTATCTTTCTCCAGAGAGAATGCACGTTGCTTCTGCCATAAGATCCCCGTCAGCTGATATTGAAGCTACTAAAGACTGATCCTCAGTCCAAACTTCTGCATATTTCTGCTTTACTTTTACTCATTGGGTTTAACATGTATGTCTATATTTATATCTATATCCTGTATATGTATAGCTATAATAATAAAAGCGTAATATGCTAATTAGACCGGGCATCCTTCCGGATGACCTTCCAGACGAAGCTGGCGCTGAGAGGGAAACCTGGGTCCTGGGTGCCTGCCACAGCCAGAGGGAAGCCTGGGTCCCAGGTGCCAGAGGAAAGCCAGTGCCTGCAGCCAGGGGAAGGAGGGCCTAGTCTTGCATGAATTTTGTGCATCGGGCTTCTAATATATATATATGTAATCCAAAATTAGTAAGGTTTAGCAGGGTTCCCTCAACAACCTGCTCACTGATTCTAGATACAAATCTTGGTAGGCTTAGTCCGTCAAGACTGTCCAAGGCAGTATGATCCTCAGGACTTCTTAGTCGCTACCCTTTGACGTTAGCAAGTTTTGTGGAATAAAATGGGTCCTAAATTCTAGAATCACTTCCTTTTGCCTCTTTTATTCCCATTTCCCCATAATTCTTCATTCTGTTTTTTTTGTTTGTTTGTTTTCCAGTGCTTCCAAGCAGACTTGTGTTTAAATTTTATTCTTTCTTCCTAGAGGCCCTCAATGGAGAGATTGTTTTGAATGATCTAATTCACCATGACAGGAAGCAGAATTCTTGTTTTATTCGCATATGCATTTGTAACTTATTTCCAGATGGGACTTTGAGAAAGTCATCATTGAAAATTCTGAAAACATTTCTTCTAGGAAATAATGCATATTTCACTGTAAACTATTGAACATGTTGAGCTGTTCTTATATTTCACATACACAAAAATCATTCTTATTTGAATGAAAACTTTGAGTCTTTTTCTTTAATGATGCTGTCATCCCAATTCACATACTTAAACAGGAGAGATGCATGCCCATGCTCCCCTGAATACATGTTTGCATACATGTTTGTATCTGGGTGTAATCCCTCCATAATTTTTGTTTTTTTTCTGTTCCCCCAGCCACAACCTCAACTTTTCAGTAATTTAGGGACAGGAAAGAAAATGAAAAAAAAAAGTAATTCTGGAATAAAGTGAGGTGACTTTTAGCTCCCCAATTTCTTAGCTGATTTAGCACAGCTTCTTTGTCATGCCAATATCATCTACATTAGATGTGTGGACAGAAACCCAAAGCCCACGGTTAGCAATTTCTCCCTTCTCTCTATTATGCAGATATTTTAAAAGACCATTATTTATCTTAGAGGTAGTTTGGAGGCTAAGTGGAGTTAGGTAATTTAGCAATCAGCAAGTTTTAAATCTTTGGGGACTTTCAGACCTGACCAGAGTGACACAGGAGGATCATTGCCACTTTGGTCCAGATTTCAGAGTGGGAAGTAGGAATTCTAAATTAGCCACCACTTTGGGGTTTGCCTTCTCTGTCCTCCTCACTACAAAAAGTAACTCAGAAAAATTCCCACTTTGCTATGTTTGCCATCTTCATAAATAAGGCTTCTGCAATCTACTCGGTCTACCTTTTGACAGTACAAACGCTTGATTAAATGGCTTTCAAAGAGGCAGAAACAATTCCTTTCATGATGTTTCGATCCTCCGTCTTAATCCTAAGCATTTACACTGAGAGGATGGATATATGTCCATTTTCTAAGTTTTCTCTTGAACCCTGTTGGACTTCATTGAATGTTGTAGAACCTCTAAGGATAATGAATCTGAAAAAAAGAGAGGGAGAGAGAGGAAAAAAATGGGTATTCAGCCAAGCTCTGGTGACTTTAGACACTTGAGTTGTTTTGCAGTTTGTGGTTTGAATTGCTGGAAACTCTCCTGCATGCGTTACTGTCTCCCTGACCTTCCTGAGCTGTGTGAGGTGGGAAGAAAGAAGAGACACCCACGTGGGGCAGCCTGAGCACTGGTCTGATTGGTACTGGAGGTGGTTTTCACCACTGCTTTCGAGCTACCCTGAGTGACTCTAGCCCTACGTTTAGAAGCTACAAGTGAAAAAAAATTCCCCAAATAAATAAAACCTTGTTTTACATCTTGGCGGCGTTATGCCAGAAACATATTTGACATATTTTTGGAACATTATGATACTGCTATTATTGGAGGAAGGAAAATAACGCTGGCTTTCTACTAACACCTATTTTTCCTACAGCAGTCAACGCCTCGCCATCATATTTTGAATCAGCCAATAGCAATGAACATTCAGTGGATGCTCACTCTGCTGAGTACTTTTACTCATTTTCCCCACCTTCAATCCCCGCAGCACTGCTATGAGAGAGGCAGCGTCGTGCAGTTGAAGAAAAGGAAGCTTAAAGCTGTAAAATAACTTGCCAGTCACCCAGGTAGTATAAAGGCAGCATTTGAATTTGAACCCCGGTCTGGCTTTGTTCTGGACCACGGGGCTGCTGCATCATGTGTGTATTGGGGGCTCTCTGAACCATATAATGGACATATGATTGTAATCCATAAACTATAAGATTTCAGCTATCCTCTGATAAGAATAAGGAGCTGGAGACATGCTTATTAGATTGCAGAGGGGCATCCTTGGAAATGGGAAGAAAATCTCTCTCACTTCCCACGTAGATCCCACATTGACGGGATTCTGCTGGTAGAATTGGGTGTTAGTCACACTCAGAAGATCACCGGGCAGTGAAAAAAGGATAAAGCAACAAAATATGGTGAATTTCTCTGTTTGTACTACCTTGAAACTCTTTTCGCTTTCAGTATCCAGTTGTGTAACCGCTATGCATATTACTTCTCATTATTACTTATGCGACTTGTCACTTAATTTCAAAATTGAAATTAGAGTAGTGAATTACATTTCAAAAGTCCCCTAAAAAATTATCCCCTTTGACTTGGATTCTTGCTCATGACTGATTTATAGAATCGAAAATATGCTGGACCAGTATTTTGAGAGGTTTTCTTTTAAATTAGTTTCCAGGGCTCCAGTGATTCAAAAAATCCCATTAAAAGACATTTTAAAAATTAAACTGAACCCACCAAAATAACACATTCCAGAGTGTGTTCTTTGAGAACAATATAAAAGAGAAGGTTAAAGAAATATATTTATTGTTTTTAAAATATTTATATGGGATGAAAATTCAGTGGGTTGAAATCTTTTATTCAAAGGCTGCTCAGTAAATAAAATACAGAATAGGTAAGATTCATTTTTACAAAGTTAGATATAATTTATTAATTCCATCTCAATACCAGTGGGAGGCTTAGAGTACTTTTATGATTAATATGATAATTTATAAAATTTATATTTTTCTCAATTCACTCCCCTTTTAGAAATCTCATAGGTTTAACACCACATAATGGTTTTTATTACCCTGACCCATTTTTCTTAAAAAAATTTAAAAAGCATGCTGTCATTCTTCTTTCCCTCTGTTTATTTATTTAAGTCTCACCCAAGGATATGTTTTGATTGATTTTAGCTAAAGGAAGAGAGAGAGAGAGAGAGAGAGAGAGAGAGAGAGAGAGAGAGAGAGAGAGAGAGAGAGAGAGAAAGAAATATCATTGATTGGTTGCATACAAATGAAACTAGCAACATGGGTATGTGCCCTGACTGGGAATTGAACCCAAGACCCTCAGTGCACAGGATAATACTCTAACCAATTGACTCACACCATCCAGGGATGTTTGTTTATTTTTTTATCAATAACATCATTGAGATATAATCCACATACCATAGATCCTATTATTCTTTCATTCCATGGGAGTAAATGTTGACATATGTCAAATGGATACATGTTATAATAAGAAGAGTTTGGAATGTAGATGATTTTTAGAATTATCAAAGCAAACACCTTTATGTTTATCAAAACATGCATCTCACGTAGCACTAGTAGATGCCTTTCTTGTCCTAACAACAAACTGAGAGTAAGTCCCAGGTGTTAAGCTGACAATCTAGTTAAACATTATTTTTCTTTATTTGTAAAGGCTTTTGTAAAGCAGTTTTATGTTCACAGAGAAATTGGGAGGGGGGGTACAGAGATTCCCTATGTACTCGCTGCTCCCACACATGCATAGCTCCCCCGTTATCGACATCCCCCACCAGACTCGCGTGCTTTTTAGAACTGATGAACCTCCATTGACCATCATAATCACCCAAAGTCCATAGTTTAATTAGGGTTCACTTTTTGTGTTGTACTTTCTATGGGCTTGGTCAACATGTTGTCATCATTATGGTAACATACAGAGTATTTTTGCTGTTAAAAATCTTCTGTGCCCTGCCTACTCGTCCCTCCATCTCCAACCATATAGTATGCATATACCAACTACAAGACATTCTAGAAAAGGCAAAATGAGGGCGGTAGTGAAAGTATTCGTGGTTGTTAGGGGTTGGAGATTAGCATCTTCCCCTTAGTAATATGCATTCAAGCATTCTCCTTGTTTTGAATGCGATTGTCCAGTTTTTCAGAACCGTTAGTTGAAAAGACTGTCTTTGCTCTATTGTATTGCCTTTGCTTCTTTGTAAAGATAAGTTGGTCTGTTTGTTCTTTCACCAATAGCACAGTCTTGATTACTGTAGCTTTATACATTCATCCTCCAACTTTGTTCTTTTCCTTGAATATAGGGTTGGCTAGTCTGGGTCTTCTGCCTTTCTTTTGATTTTAACTGATTAAATTTGAAGCCATGCTGCCTTATTTCTTTCATTTTAGTATGTAATCTTAACTAAATCTTGCCAATGATGTTTTGATTGCACCTTTACTATATTGGAGTTACTTTCTCTCAACTGCTCTACATTTCTGAATTTTCTGAAATGTTGAAGTTTCAAATGGAACTTTACAGTATGTTTTCTTCTTTTGAAAGTTAAAATTGTGGACCTGAAGATAGGTTTAAAATGGCTAATTATAGAAAGAAAGACAGATAGATATCCCTGTAGAAATTAGTATCCTCTGACCCGTTAGAATCCCTGCTTCTGCATAATATGCTTATGCTCATGAGGTCCTACCAAGTAGCCACTTGTAGGACCAGTTAATCGCATTTGTATTGAATCTTGGAAATGTGTTATTTCTAAATTTTAACTCATTTTTTAATGAACACCTCTTTTTAATCTTAATGACTGGAAAAGAGGATGTCAAAAATGCAAATGATTTTTAAGTAGTTGAACGTTGTTTCTGTGTAAGATATGCAACATTCAAAAGGAAAATGACAGTCTTCCAACTGCGCAGTGCACTCTGCGGAGAATCGGAACTTGCATATGCTAACAGAAATCACATAAAAAGCATTTTTTGTGTAGAAAACAAACTCCAAAGTTGTTTTTTCCACTTTAGCTATATTATATTTTGAAATCTGGTGTGCCATTGAGAAATGGGTTTTGATGCTGATTTTTTTTTTTTTTTTTAATCAAAGTTACAATTTGCAGAAAGTCAAGCCTGTTGTATAATGCACCACTGAGCCAATGGGCAAAGGAGCGCAGGAGATGCCTCTGTCTTTGCAAACGGAAATGCAGGTTTATTTACATGCAGATAAGCCACACTGAGCTAAATCTCACCCACATGGCAAAACTCAGGATTTCAACTCATTTGGAAAAGACCAGGCCAGGGCTATACTAGATTTCTGCTGGCTCTTGTTTCCTGAGTACATTCATGGTTGGATTCACAAATTTATAAAAATAAGCCAGCTCACTTATTTGGGGCCAAGTGGAATACAGATGAAGAAATTTTTATGCACCTGATGAAAGAAATGTGTCCAAATACACTTATTATTTTGCCCTAGCCGGTCTGGCTCAATGGATAGAGCATCAGCCTATGGACCAAAGGGTCCCAGGTTTGATTCAGGTCAAGGGCACACACCTTGGCTGCAGGCTTCTCCCAGGTCGGGGTGCATGCAGGAGGCATCCATTGGATGTGTTCCTCTCACATCGATGTTTCTCTCTGTCTTTCCCTTTCTCTTCCACTCTCTAAAAGATCAATGGAAAAATATAATTAGGATTTTTTTGTGAGGGTTAACAAACCCCCTACCCATACACCCCCTACACACACACACACACACACACACACACACACACACACACAATGCACTTATTATTTTGAACTTGGAAATCAAGGCCCACTGCCATCAATGCCAAAGCATGGGACGTGGCTCTCTGCCTGGCAAGCTAAGCTCCTACTTGAAATGAACACAGAGGTTTTCCCTTATTTCAAGCAGGCAATAGAATGTTCAAGTTTTACCTCCTTAAATAAATACTTAATATTTATTATTTCATCAGTGATTTGGAGAAATAGACTTTTCAAGAGAGAGGGTTGAAAGTCACCCTCATTAATTATTGGTAGGCCCTCGAATGAGTAATTTGTTGTAGGACCCACGAGAGCAAACTAATTTACTTGGTTGTACACAAATGGTGGTTTTCTGAGGTATGTAAAATGAAGTGAAATCTTTCCATCAAAAAATAAAATAAAAAGATTATTAACAACAAAAAATATGCGTGAATTAAAGACAGTATTTCACAATGATACCTAACATAATTCTTTCTAGCCCTGGATATCTATGCAGTTATCTAAGAACTAGTTTTGCATGTTTTGCCTAATACATTAAAGTTGGTGTATGTGTGTGTGTGTGATAGTGGACTAGTGAAAAGAAATGACTGGAAGTCATCTTTCTGAATTCTGTGTTGAAACTGGGCCTTTGGCTTTCATGCTTGGATTTGATTATAATTTGGCCAGTAGTTCTGAAAAATATAAATACAATGGTGATGGCATTTTCATAACCAAAGAACATTTGACTCAAAAAGAAGTTTATGTCTTTTGCACATACAAAGGACAGGCATTTTCTTTGATGATAAAGTCTATATCAGGATTTAATATGTACATTTAGTACTTTGACAAAAGTACCAGGAAGTTGAAATTAAAACAGAAATTATTGTGTATTTGCTAGACATCATTATGAGATATTTGAATGGGAAGATTCACATTTTTCTTGAGGAAAACTGTTTTTTTTACTACTTCTTACTTTTTGGTGACAGTTTTTAGTATTGTTTTTATCAGCAGTAATCTCAGGGATATATGCTCTGAGTTTGTAGGAGATGTAGAAGTAATACACCAAGAACAAACTCTTACCCCAGAAGGAAAAACAAGTCAGAGAGGATAAGCTGATGGATCAGTTGAATCCTCATGGGCTCAAGTCACATATCACATATTTTATTCTGCAGATCTGTTACTTAGTAAAAGTTCCAAATGGAGCCAAATTTGCAACAAATGGAATGATTTAAGCTTGGTTAAAGGTTTTGTTTGTCCCTGTTTGACAAAGTTAATTTCTTCTCAACTAGGATAGGTTCATATTTTATTTTTTACACACAGTTCCAGCTATTCATTACTGAACTTTACACATAATCATGAAAGTATTCCTGGGTTTTAGATAAAGAATTGTTAAAAATGATTTGCAGTGTTCTTTCCCTCAAGGGTTCTTTTGGATGGACTAATAATTAAATTGACATGAGACAGATTAATAGGAGAAAATCAAATGTAATTTTGTACGTATTAGAACCCCACATGCATGAGAGGTTCGAAGATAGAAAGGTAAAATGAGGTATATATGCAACATCGAGCCAGGGACAGAGATAGGGGCCTGGGGCTTCAGAAGGGAGCAGGTAATTCACAGAGTGGTAAGAAGACCAGGTGTTCAGTAATTAGATATATGCCCTGGTATACAGAAAGGTCATAAAATATTTTTCTGGTAGTAACTCTTATTATGTGCAAGATCCCCAATTTAACTTCTTTATGGGAGAAGGGAAAGTTCATTTTAAGTGCATCTCATTTGCCCTAAGCTCAAAATAGTCCACATGACAAATAATTCATGCACCTGTGGGGGAGGCCTGTTCGGACCCCCTTAGACAGCAAAGGAGGTCGCTTAATATTCTGTTCAATACCATCCTTTGGTTACTTCGTTATTAACATTCAAATCTGTCTAAGGCTCTACTTCAATTATAATTCAAGACTTCTCACCTTTCCTTGATTTCTAATATACATTGCTAACGTGTTAAAAAACAGTCCACATTTACCTCACCCACTTCTCTTATTCCCGTGTCTAGACCTAGAGGGCAGACCCCCCATATTAAGTTAGTTTTGAAAAAGTAAAATAATTTATTTTCTCTTGTGGCCAGAATAGTTTAATTTTTCAACCAGCCCATCAAGTGAACTTTTAAATAACCAAATTCACATTGAACTATGTGTGAGATGGAAAGTTATAATCAATGACAATCCGGTAAAATGCATACATACGTCCTTCAAATGTCAAAGCAAAGTATCTGATCGAAGCTTTGGAATACAAAACTTTTAAAACAGTTTCAATCTAGAGCACCTAACTTCCATTAACATGTGCTGATATGAGATCATTTAATCCATTTCCAAATCGGGAGTTATTGGGGCCAAATTGCATTTGTCAGAATTTGCCTTGGCAGTTTTGTCCCCAAAGTTTACTTACTTGCACTGAATGAAATGACCAGGATCCCATGGTTTTTGGCCTAGAAAATAGCATTTCCATTTGGTTCAAACTAAAACTGCCCATCCTCAGCTCCTTGAAGAATAAAAAGGGAGGAGGATGGGACAGAAAAAGCTTCAGGATCAAGGTCTATGTTTGCTATTCATTCTCCAGCCTTTCTTATATTTCCTCTTATGTGTAGCCAGTTTCCTTGTCTTGGTGCTGTGAGGCTCCTTAGATGTGTAATCTGTCTTGCTGTTTCTAAATCTGTGGTTTCTCACCCACTGCTGCTCTTATGCAGACAGCTATCACAGAATAAGAACCTCCATGCTGGATGGAGCCTACAGATTCCACTAGGTGTATCTGACTTCTACCAGTTTTTAGTTAAAGTGACCCCTACAGCAAAGGCCATCAACCATTTCTGTCAAGGACATATGGAAATATTTTAGGCTTTGTAGCCATATGCTCTCTGTTGCAACTACTTCAAACTGTCATTGTTGGGCAAAAGCAGCCTTAGAGATTTTGTAAATAAATGGACCTGACTGTGTTTCAGTAAAACATTGTTTATGGAAACTGAAATTGGAATTGTATGTAATTGGCATAGGTCAGGAAATATTATTCTTCATTTGGGTTTTCCTCCAACCAGTTAAATATGTAAAAATCCTTCCTATCTCACAGGCTGCACTGACAGGCAGCCAGATGGACTTACCACAGGCCATTCTTTACCAAGCCATTCCTGGTATGGGTCACCCAACATCATCAGAACCACCTCACTTGTTTGGGAGATGAAGCAAGTCAGCACATTCAAACGCTTCAATTGCATTTATTATAAATGTAGTAGAACCATATTATAATGTCTATTTTGAATTAGGAAAAGGAAAAGAAGGCTTCTAAAAATATTATCACAGTAACATAATTATCATTAACTAGAGGCCCGATGCACGAAAGTTGTGCAAGGGGCTCGGCCCTCACAGCCCAGCTTCATCTGGAAGGTCGTCCAGACAGTCGATTGGCTGTTCAGTCTATTTGCATATTATGCTTTTATTATTATAGATTATTATAGAGGTTGGGCAATATAGTCTTCTGAATCATCCTATGTATATTTTTGGATAACTACAGTTATAATGTATATGCTTTAGATACTACTTTTATCATATAAATAACACTACATCATGAGAATATTTATAATTTTATAACTATAAGTTTAGGTGTCTGAACTAAAGAAACCTCATTTGAGTGACTTTTCGATGCTATACCTGACTTTTAGCAAATTTTGGACACTCAGGCTGCTTTCAGTTATTTCACTAAGGTGATTATTGTTCAGTGTTTGATGTTTAGATTAATTTCTTTGGGAAGACTTCCGTAAGTGGGATTACTGAGTCTATGATCACTGTAACTGTTGAATAATTCACTAAAGGACTGTGGTACTTATATTAATGGTGATGGTACATTAAGGCCTTTCTGTGTGGTGAGCAGTGTGCTAAGCATTTTAAACATATTATCTCATTGAATCCTCATGACAACTCTATGAAATAAATGTCATTGTCCCTCCTCATAGAAAAGTAGAACCATGACTGGTATTGACAGAGTCCGAATTAGGCCTTCTATCTCTCTGACACCAAAGCCTGTATTGAGGCATTTTATTGCCTCTTACCAAGTTACAAATTTACAATGCCAATATGCCTCCATCACCAAATGTTATCTTTTTTTTTTGTTTTTCTAACTTTCACTATCAAGTAAAATTATATTTACCCTTCAAGACTTAAGTTTTTGTTTTGTATGTGTATGTGGAAATAATCCTATTAATAAAAGCCTATGTGGTCATCACACCCTCATGCCGTGACACCCTCACGCCACAATGAGAGATCACCAGGAGGTTGCGTGCACAGCGGGCACATGCGGGTGGGCGAGGGCGGGTGGGCAAGGGCTTGACTCTGTGTGTGTGTGGCTCAGAGGTGGGGCCCGCAGCTCCACGTGGCAAGGTCTGAAGGGTCCCGTGGCTCCACGCAACAGTGGGACCCCTGGCTCCAGCCTACCTCTTTGGAGCAATCCATCGAGGAGCCCCATATTGGTAGACGGGGCCTACCACTTTGGGGCAATCGATCACGGGGCTCCCACACTGTGAGAGGGCACAGGCCAGGCTGGGGACCCCCCCCCCCCCGAATGCACAAATTTCATGCACCGGGCCCCTAGTATTTGTATAAATTGCTATCCCACTTCCCTCACTGAGTCTATTATAAAAACAACTGCTTGGAAAATTAAAATGTACTTTAAATTAAGAATATAATATGAAAAGGAAAATATTATTTTTAATTGATATGTTTTCCTTCAAAATAAATGCATCAGGTGAATTGTAATTGGTTAAGACAGTCTTTGGTTGAATGAAATGCAATAGCTTTCTTCTTTTTTTTTAAGAAATTAGATTTTTTTAAAAAATATATTTTTATTGATTTTAGAGAGGAAGGGAAAAGAAGAGAAAGATAGAAACATCAATGATGAGAGAGATCGTTGATAAGCTGCCCCCTGCATGCCCCCCACTGGGGATCGAACCCGCAACCCAGGCATGTGCCCTTGATCAGAATCGAACCCAGGACCCTTTAGTCTGCAGGCCAACGCTCTATCCACTGAGCCAAAGCAGATAGGGCAGCTTTATTCTTTAATATACACAAGAATCAATCAACTTTTAAACAGCAGCTATATCTACACTAATGGGAAGGTTACATGATGCAGATTAACTCTATGTTCTACATATCTTTATGCCCAACAAAACAGAAATTACAAGGAAGTCAGGGGGAAGATCGCTCTGCTAATAAGAACAGTAATGATTATGAATAATGAATATTGGAATGTTATTGTAGAATAAAGGCACAAGCCACAAAGTATCTTGCTGCTAAATTATTTAAAATGCTGCTGATAATTATAGACTTGTTTAAGTCTACATCTGTACATGGTAAAGCTCTTATAGTTTCTAATCAGCACCATTTTTTTCCTCTTCTTGGTTGGGCGGGAGAGAATATTCTATAGAGAAAATGTTTTAAAGTTAGAATGTTTAAAGAGAAACTCGCTTTAAATTAATAGATTTTTGTTTGGGGCTAATGTTACTCCAAAGAAGAATTACTGAAATTTTAGAAATGCATTTGGAATAAAACTCTTACAATTAGTGGAATTGTCATTCACTGTACTCTATGGACAATATTAAGGAAGAAAATATATTTGATTATTAAGGAAGCAAAATATGAATTGCATATTTAACACCTCATTAAATATGTAAATTTCTGCAAAATTTGGTGAGAAATTTAAAGATAGTGAGATGTCATAAAGCCATCTTCCCACACACATTTATACATACATTACTAGAGATATGTCTTTTTATAGGTTAATTAAAGGCCATTTAACCCTTTTGGTACAAAATATTATTTGAACAAGCTGCATGTAAAATAATATGAGCTGCATTTAAAAGTGAAAGTTCCCTGGCTAGTGTGGCTCAGTTGGTTGAGTATCCACCCATGCAACAGGAGAGGGCAGGGTTTGATTTTGGGTCAAGGCACATGCCCATGTTGCAGGCTCAATCCCCAGTAGGGGGCGGGCAGGAGGCAGCCAGTAGATGTTTCTATTTCTCCCTCTCTCTTCCTCTCCCTGAAATCAATAAAAACATTTTTTTAAGTGTGAACGTTACATTAAATGGTATAGTATCTTTCAAATGCAGTCATGGGTTACCTCTCACTTGCATATTTGAAACAAGTTTACAATTTTTCTTGTTCTCTGAACATTCACAGAACCTCTCTCTCAGGCTTATTATTTAAACTTACAGTTATATGCATATAGTTGATGATTTTGATTTAAATTCATGCTTTCATTGTCTCTATTCATTAGGAGTATCTCACCTGCTAAAATAATATTTATAAATCCACTTTAATGTTTTGAGAAGTCAAAACTGTCATTTTAAACTTATGCATTTTCTCCTTTTAAAAATAATTAATACAATATAAATATTAACTAAGCACCTATTATGTGCTCAACACTGTGGTTAATTGTTTTACATGTATTAGCTCTTATAATCTTAATAAATGATTTTGTGATTCATACACATTTTCTTATGGAAAAAAACTATGAACCATAGAAGCTAAGTGGTACCAACCTTATGCCTGATGCTGGTTGCCCTATAAATCTCACTCACTCTGTGCCCAATTCTGTCAATGAAAGCTATTACATTTTCATAAAATGATTTACTGGATAGTTCAAGGATTTACTCGGTGCTGAACACGTTGAGGCTCTCAGCAATAACTGTTTTGAGAAAGAGAACACCATGTAAAGATTTCCTTCTGAATTCCTCACAGAAACCCTATGTTTTGGAAGTAATAAGTAAACATAATTGTTTCTTCTCTAATTGCTTTTATCCAATTGCTACACAGGTTTTGACCAGTTGAGTAAATGATTTCAAATTTTTCAATTCTCAAGCTGACATTCATGTAAATTCAATCTAAGAGATTGTGAAACTGCACACCTCTGGTCTGCTCTGCCCTGCCTTTAATTGGTCACCGTTAGGACACTCAGCACTCATCTTACTGGAATAGAAGTAAAAATACCTTTGGCCATAATATTGCTACAGAATTTTCTCTTTTTTCTTCTTCCAGATTTGTGGTGTCTGATAGCAGAGTAAACAAACACATTATAATCTTCTGAAAAAAATAAACCAAAGTTAATGGAGGCATATAGAAAGTAACCCCAAAGTCACCTTTTCTGTCACAATTCCATTTCTCTTTGTCTCGGGAAAACTGTTGTTTTAATGGGGAACACTGAATTTCATTAAGATATAGATTTGTTCTGTTGGTTCTTCCTTCCATAAAGTTCAATATTCTAGAAAAACTTTATCTTGGAAAGCATATACTAACACGATTGACCATCGTAGCTTTGCTCTATCATTAGGCCATTAAAATGGACCCTTTAGCTGTCAGAATCGATTCAGCATTTAATTAAATTGCTCCATGGTCTGACCTTAAAGAGGGAATGTCACAGGACTTCTCAGGTATTAACATTATATTGTTTTTAAAGTAGAGAGATGGAAAGAAAAAACATTATCTGGCTATTATAAAAGGCCTGTCTTGAGTATTTCTTGTGCTTAGCAAACATCAGGTCTTTTTTACCTTTAGCCTACCTGTCACTATTCTTACAGTTTTAATCTCCCTTTGGTGGGCACATCTTTGTCAAGTTCCCCTTCCTCTATTTTTGGTATTCAGTCATTTTCTTATGAAATCAACAGCAATAGAAACAAATACTCAATGCATGTATAATATGTGCTGAATCCTCAGCTAGACACTGGACCTCTCATAATGAGCAAAAATGGACATTGCATCTGGCCTCACAGAGGTTATATGCTAGTGTGGGAGACAGATTTTAATCAACAAACCTCTCACATATAACAACCTGTTATAATTTCTACAAATACATATAATCTATATGTACATATAGTATATAAATATACTGGAGGGTGTTGGAAGAATATAATAGAAAAGTAAAATGGAGAATGCTGGTAGAATAGATGCCCCAGGCCCTGGGCATCTGATACAGACTTTCCTGGGATATTACCCTTTGAGCTGAGATCGGAAAGAGGCACAGAAGGTAATCGGGGAGGTGGGCAGCAGTGGAGGGTGAGGTGCTAGTGATCCAGGACTGGGGAACAGTATGGATGAAGACCTACAAAGGGAAGAAGCAGGACCTTCAAGAACTGAAGCAGAGTGAGTGGGGCTGGGACAGTGAGGGGGACTGGGGCAGTGAGGGGGGCCAGGTGGGGAGAGGTGGCAATAGGCGTGGAGGAGCGAAGGGAGGTTGGGAAGAGAAGCAGAAGCAGTTCTCAGAGGCCTGCAAATCACTCTAAGTCTTTATAATACATTCCCTTTAAATCTGAGCTTGTTAGAAAATTCTGTGTGCAACCAGCCCTATTATATTCTTATTGGTTTACTCCCCTTGAGATAATTTAAGGATGCATCGTTCCCATTTTTTAATAGGACTGCCCTTTCTTGTGAAGACATTCCTTTAGTTTCTGACGATGAAGGCAAATCTAGGTTTCATTGGTTCTCTTTATTTCATTCTTCCGATGGCTTTCTTCTTCCCTGCTTTTAAAAATCATTTTCATGTCTAGCCCAGTCCTCCGCCCTTGCACGGGTGATTACCACCCCCACTGTGACACGGCCCTTTGCTCTCCATTGTCGTATATCCATCTCATCTGCCTGCTCTTCCTCCTTGGCTGGGACCACGTCCCGAGTTGCCATTTCGCTCATTGCTTTCTTTACTTTCTGGGTGATGAAGTGGTCAGTGAGGCGCATCCAGGACAGATCAGATGATCGGCTCTGGGCTGAATTACACTTCCAGCGGCGCACAGCTCCCTGACGCTTCCCTAGCTGCAGTGTCTTCCCTGGATGCGGAGCTTTAAGTATTTTAAGGACAAGATTGGCCCAAGGTTTCCATCCAGGCCGTTGGTTTTATTCCGTTCCTGTGATGACCCTTTTCTCTTCCCTCGTTTCTCAACAGGCTGCTTTCTGTGGTGCTTTCTTCTTCCTAAATTTGGTAGGTTTTCTATTGAATGCTGCATATCTGTGTGTGCATTGAGGGCTCAGCGATGCTGGGAGGGTTACTGAACATCAGATGCCTAGCATTTGGAAAGATGGGAGAATTCCAAGAATAAGCTGTGCAAGGACCAGGGGGCCTTCACCCAGGAGCACAGCAAAGCATCTCCGTCTGGGAGCTCAGTGGGGTGAGAATTAGAATCACCTGCCAGGGTTTTAGGATAAGAGTTGACAGGTAACTGGTCAGGGCAGCCTGTGGCTGAGGATGAGGTGATAAGATGAGGCTGAAAATGATGTGCTGTTAAAGGTGCCTCATCGTGTCCAATTAAAGAAATTTAGATTTATCTTTATTATGCAACACAGGTTCAGTCTCTAGAATGGGGCAATTAATGATTCCAAATCAGTGGATCAATTAAAAACTAACTTAACACGTTAAAAACATAATTTGTAGATATTTAATATCCTCTGAAAAGCATTTCAAAGCTAAGGATGAAAATAAGTGTGCATAGTTTATTTTATGCAGCTAGTTTCAAATTCTGTCAGGTTTACCGTCAGCAATGTCAGTCTTTTGGGGTTCTTTAAGATCCTTCCTTAAATTCACCAACGTGCTTTCTATGGCACGGGAAGGAATGGAAACCCCCTCCTTTTGGAACTCATGATACCACTCGGAGGTAAGGGCTGTGCTAGTCCTTTCAGATTAGCGGTTACCTGTCCAGGGACCCCATCTCTCTGTAAGCAAGTCCATGGAAAGGGGGAGAGGGAGTCAGTACTTAGACCTTCATCCTAGGCCTCTTGCAGCTCCCTGAGTAGCTGGTGGTCTCACCATAATCATCTCCATTTTTAAAGAATCCAAACATACAGAACATATTGAAGATTTTAACTAATATTGATCAATTACACTTGTGAATTATAAGATACTTTTTAACCTAAGTTTTAATGAATGGTAAGCTACTCTATTTTAATTTGTAATCTAAAATTTTCCAGGGACATAATCTTTTACAAAATATGTGCTGATCTGCCATAGATGCATGGATTTTACTGAAACAATAGTTTCTGTGATGTTAGGGGTTTTATTTCATTATCTCTTTTGCAGAATGTTACCTTTTTCACAGAGCTTGTCTTCTCTCATTAGCATTATGTGAGGCAATTCAATCTTTGACTGTCACAGTGCTGTTTACTTTTATTCTTTTTCTTAATCCTCACTTGAGGGGGATATTTTTTCCCACTGATTTTTAGAGAGACTGGACAGGGGAGGGAGGGAGGGAGGGAGGGAGAGAGAGAGAGAGAGAGAGAGAGAGAGAGAGAGAGAGAGAGAGAGAGATGGTAGAGACATATCAATTGGGTGCCTTCAGCTCACGTTCTCACTGGTGGCCAGGGATTGAACCTGCAGCTGAGGTGCATGCCCTTAACTGGGAATTGAACCTGAGATCCTTTGGTCTGTAGGCCAACACTCTAACCACTGAGAAAACTGGCCAGGACGGTCACCGGGCTATTTAAGCCTACGGACACTTCAGAGCATCATCTTGGCTCTTATTCTGCCAAATAAACTTGTGTTCTCTTTGCTTGACAAGTTCTCACATTGGGTTCCCTCACCACATTTCCCATCTTCCCATGCCCTGGCGTTGTGTGTCCTCATTATTCTCCTCCTAACAATTTTCCCCTTACTGGTACTCACTGTGGTGGGTCCTTCCAACATTGGCTGGATTTGATGTTTGGCTCAAAATGGCCACCAAACAACCCACCAGCAGGGATTTTCCACCCCAAATTGTTCCATCAAGCAAATAGCTCAGTGGAATAAGCTGTCCTGGTACCACAGTTGCCTGTAGTCCCAACACTCCGGTTCCTGAACTCCAAGCAGCACACCTCAAACCAGCCCAGCACAGCACAGCTTGGAGCACAGCCCCAAAGTGTACACCCAGACACGATGATCCTTTCATGCTGTTAATTGTGTAACTTGACACATGAGTGCCCATAGGAGAACATATCACCTACACGAGGGAATTGGATGCATCTGCCAGCAGGGAGCTTATGTTGTGGGAGGGAGAGACACATTGGGCATGTAACAGCAAGTTGTTGAGTGCGCCCAAGAAGAAACACATTATATGTTGAACTTACAAGGAAAGGGCTTCATGGGCAATGCATTTTCAAGAGGTGGAGATGTTCCAGAGAGACCTGAGGGGACATGAGTGAACAGGGGAGTAGGAAGTGAGATACATAAAGATAGAGGCCATGGTATGGGTGAATCCAAAAAGACCACAGAGTGTTCAAAACACATTCTGTACAAACTGGGGATTTTTAATTGACAATTTTTGAATTTGTTTGTATTGTAATATCAAGGCATCTGTTATTGACTGCAGATCATTTCCTTGGTGTTAGTCTCTGGGATATTATTCATGGCTAGAATTTTTGAGAAGGCAAGAAAACATTTCTACCGTGTTTCAGCTCTCCTTAGCTAATACACTGCCTAACTAGAGTGAGGCAAGCCTAGTTGATGATGCAACTTTTATAAGCTTGGAAGCGCTTTCCTTTTATTTGTCATTGAAATTGGGTTATTCATTGTGGCAGTTATTTGAGGCATTGTGCTGAGCTGTTGCTAGGAGCAGTTAATATGATCTCTTCATACTTTACCACCTATTATGGGCTGCTCATTGATTTTCCTACTGATCTTATTTGCCCATCTGTTTGTTCCAGATAAATACAAAATATGTGGAGAATAAAAAGGAGCACTGATTCATATCTATCGCTGAGAACTGTTCATTTTGAAGTTCATGTTCTTTGTTGTCATCATTTTCTTGTAACGCTGGCATCATCCAGATGCTGGGGTCAAATGGGATCCTAAAGAAGGAAAACATTGCTATGGCATTTGAGTTGACAGGCATAATTTTGACATGTAGAGATTGCTGGGAAGAAAAACAAACATGGAAATGTACAAATAGCATAAATTGAGGATCACGCTGTCTGTTTCGGAATTATTTTATTATATATCCAATATCTTATGCCAAGTGTCCCTGTCTTTAAAGAATTGAGGATGGAAAGGATAAAAGAGGAACCCTTAGAGGTGTTCCAGGAACCAAAATCTTTCAGGTGGTGCCTCATTGCTTTCAGATGCAACACATGCTAGATGGAGGTGAGTCTCGGCAACCAATTTTTGGAAGGATTTAGTCAAATGAGAGATGCTCCCCCAAAGAATGAACTGGCTTCTAGTTGATAATGATCAGGATAATTCAGGTAGAACTCATAATTATTCCTCAAACATTTTTGAAATTGGCTAAACTAATAAGCCCTACAGTTTGCCCTGATGCTCTCCACGAACCGTTGACTTTATAGGCAGGGATATCCAGTGATAAGCTTCACTCTAGGACAATAAGATGGCCATCTGTCTTTTGGGAGCATCTTCTAAATAGTGGCTTCTGCCCTAGCGGGTTTGGCTCAGTGGATAGAGTCGGCCTGCTGACTGAAGAGTCCTGGGTTCAATTCTGATCAAGGGCACGTACCAGCCCTAGTCGGGGGCATGCTGGAGGCAACCAATTGATGTGTCTCTCTCACATAGGTGTTTCTCTCTGTCTCTCCCTCTCTCTTCCACTCTTTCTAAAAAGCAATGGAAAAAAATATCCTCAAGTGAGGATGAAAAATAAATAATAATAAATAGTAGCTTCTTTTAGCCTTTACTCTGGTGGTTCAGGTTTTCCAGAGAGAAACACTCTTATCTTCTACTTCGGGTTTATATATCTGGTTCTCAGGTTCTGGATCCAAGTGGGAGAAAGTGGTGTCGCATTCCTCCTGTTCAGTATGCAGATTTTCCTTCATCTTTCTGTTTCCTGTCTCACTCTTGACTCTTCCTCTTCTCTGTAGCCGGTGTCCTCATGTCTAGAACTTTTCTGGTTTAGTTTCCCCACAGGCTGTACCTCCTTTTTCCTGCCCCGAGAGGCAGAGAAGCAGTCATTTGACTGTACTAAGTGTCAGTGGGAATAGAGAGAACCGGGTGTGATGAACACAAAATTCCAAGCCATGCTCCTGTTCTCAGCCCCTACCTGACCAGAGTCTTCTGTGGTGCTGGGCTATCCTGGGATCTGCAGGGTGAATCACCTGTAGGGTGAATCAGTGTCTCAACTACATTTAGGTTTATTGGTCCTCTGCTCTCCTAAGTCCTGTGCCATTCTTCACACATCGTCTTTTCATCCTTGGTTATAGATGTTCCCTACTTTCCTAAAAGATATTGTATTTGTTCCTTGATTTCTATATTTTGAGAGCTTAATCTGTTTTTAAGTTTCACTTGTACATGGTTTCACCCATGACTTTCAAATTACACTGTACTTGAGGCTAGCAGGGGATTGAGTTAGTGGAAAACTGTAGTGTTTGCTGATGAAGAGCAAATTTAGTTCTTTCTTCTGAAGAGCTAAACCTAATGGGGCCACTCAGTTCATTTTCGAGAATGCTTAAAAGACTGCTTCAGAAAAATGACACAAAGGAACTTCAGAAGGGGGGTGGTATCCAATTTCTCTTATCACCATAAGAGTTGTGAGGGTAAAGTTCAAACAAATGATGTACTCACCTTTTAAAATGTAAATCAACTGTAACATTAGCATAATTTTCTTGTCCTGTCTTTGAAAAAAATAAAAATAAGTGCAATCGTGGTGTGTTTTTTTTTTTTAATCCTCTCAAGAAAGGCTTTGAAAACCCATAATTATAGAATTTGTTAAGGAAAAATAACTAATAAATACTGTTGGAGAAGAATATTCAAAGATTTAAGGATTGC
The DNA here is from genome assembly GCF_027574615.1 of Eptesicus fuscus. Lineage (NCBI taxonomy): Eukaryota > Metazoa > Chordata > Mammalia > Chiroptera > Vespertilionidae > Eptesicus > Eptesicus fuscus. The sequence continues at coordinate 85,712,771 of NC_072484.1, forward strand.
TAGGCCAAATTGCATATTTTTAGAATGTATCTTGGAAGGATGCTGAAGTTGTTACTCACCAACAAAGATAATAAAAAATTATAAATTAAGCTTATTGGAAACAACAGGAAGGGTAAAAGCTAGCAAATTACTGACATTGTAGGAGGCAACCGAGGATGTGCCTACAGTGTCACTTTGATGATCTGGCTGTGTGTGTGGTTGTTGATGTGTATGATCAGAGGGGAAATTTCCCCATGTGTCAATCAACAAATGTAATGAAGAGCCTATGGCATGCTAGTTACTGGGTAGGTTATCAAGATTTATGAACATACCCATGATTTCAAAAGAATTAGGTATCATAAAGAAATAGACACTGAGTTTCAATTAAGTACAGATAACAAGTACTACCTTAGCTCAGAAGAGACAGAGAAAGTCATAGGTAGATGGAGAATGAGATATGCATTGGAGAAACAGAATTTGCCATTAGTTTAAAAAAAAATCCGAGTGAATCAAAATGGATGGTCTAAACTTTGTAGTCTCTAAGGGAACTTGGAAAACATGGTCTCCTTGTTCCTGTTAGCTACCTTACATTTTGGTTGAGATAAAGATTTATGGAGTTCATCATTGTTTAGTAGATCACAATAGTATGTAGTAGATTTTTAGATACTTTTATAGTGAGAGTATGTCTTCTTGCTCTATTTACGTACTTATATGATCACCAACTGCCAAATTTGAGGACTTTGGCATATGGAGACAATATTACATTTGACTTTTGTATTTCTTAATAAGTAAATTTCCCCAGGAGAACCTGAAGTGGAAGGAGGTCTAACCCATGATATGATGATAAGGAAGGTATCTATGATTTGTAATACTGATCAATTTCCATGGTATGAATACTGTCACCAAGGCCAATTTTAAGCTGTTAACTTGAAGTTGCTGAATCCTGACTTGGCGATAGTTGAGCGCAATTGGCTGTCCTGAGCTAGGGCAAGCTGGCTCCAGCACGCTGCTGAGGCGAGCAAGCTTTCAGGTTCCACCCCGTGAAAAGTGGGGAGGGATGATATGTGACATTTAGTCCTTCGGTTTCCAATCTAATCTTCTCTTGGTCTTCCTATCATTCTTCCTTTCCAGGTAGATGGCTTGGATGACAACATTATAGAAGTCAAAGATACTTTATCCCAATGTGTACCTTGTTCGCTTAGGCTGTCAGCTGCAATTTAGTTGGTTATTGATGGCAGCAGTGCCTTGTTGCTTGAGCAGGCATGTAGCAGAGATGTGAGGAGCGTAGGGGAGAGGTGTCAGGACCCGGAGCACAGTGAGGACGCCATGCGGCTCTCTGTTATGAGCTCACTTCTGATGCAAGCTTGTCACTGCAGGGTTCCTCTTCAGAAAACAGAGTCCTATGATTTACAATTACAGAATTCTGAAGGCCATGCCGAGGTCACAGGATTTACGTGCTATCTCATTTCCTTTAATAGGTGTGGGGGAAACCTTATAGAGATGTTCACAAGCCATGCGTTGCTTGCATCCCAGTACTAGGCTTGACCAAGTCGGGCACTTACCCAGAACTATCTGAGCCAGAGTAGTTAAATGGTGAATGAGAGACTAGTTAGAGCCTGTTTTCCCAACAGCCAAGCAAGGTGTCGTATACTCACCTTCTATTAAGAAAGTTCTGACTTCCACTAAATATCCACACATTTGTGGGTATCTACTCATCCTCTTAGCTACCATGTGGCATCTGTCACATCCTGGCTCTCTGAATTGGCTGCTGCTGTGGTGTCAGAGCCTCTGCCAAAGTGCAGGTGCCCTCACCAGCTTGTTGATGCTCAGGAGGCTCCTAGGAAGACCCAGATGGGCCTCAAAGCCTTCCCAGATATAGCACCATCCACACTAATATGATTGCATTTCGTGCAATAGCTGTAAATTCACAACAACCCTGAGCTTTTTAGTGCAAAATTCAAGAACTGTATGAGCTTTTTTTCTTCTCTTTTGCTGAGAATCCTTTCTACAGGATTCAGCAATGAGCCCACAGAATTGGGCTGAGTCCTGTGTGGAACAGACTCTTCATGCTCTCTGTTCTAAGATGCTTTTCTGGAATTGCACATACATGTCTCGTTCCTTCTCTGGGATTTTCATCCACCACTCAGTAAGATCATCCACCCTTTCATAGGCCACACAGATTTTATAAACTTGGTGAAAGGGATGAGAGAGAGAAATTCCTGATTCATTAACTACAGTTGGACCTTACTTTCTTCCCTCTCAGTGAACAGAAGGGAACTTTGGTTGAAAGCTCTGTCCTAAGAGATTTATCAATGAGTCTCCAAACTCCTCCAATAGGAAACCTCTCTTTCAAGAGAAGTCTAGATAAAGCCAAGGGCCAGGGCCCTAGCCAGTTTGGCTCAGTGGATAGAGCATCGGCCTGAGGACTGAAGGGTTCTGTGTTCATTTCTGGTCAAAGGCATGTACCTCAGTTGCAGGCTCCTCCCCAACCTGGGCCCTGGTCTGGGTCAGGGCTCATGCAGGAGGCAACCAATCAATGTGTTTCTCTCACATCGATATTTCTGTTTTTCCCTCTCTCTTCCACTCTCTCTAAAAATCGATGGAAAAATACCCACCGGTGAGGATTAAAAAATAAAGCCAAAGGTCAGGGCCAGGGATACAGCCCTAATGACAGTGGTGAAGAGCTGGGGAAGGTCATGCAGAGAATACCATTTAGAGATCACGTGCTAATATCAGGAACAAATGTGAGTTGGGATGTAAAGCGTGGTTGAGAGGAAAGGCCATGAATATTGTCAGGGAACCAGAGACCATTCTTATGAACTACCAGGTAGGTGAATGATGTCGGGCAGGGTGGTAGGTATGAACTGTATAAAATTATTTACTGTTAGCCAGTCATCCTCCTGTGAAAAAGACAAATTAAGCCCGCTTCTCTCTTTAGCGTGTCTGCATTTTAAAGATGTACCTACAGTGAATGACATTTTGCTGTACCACAGGTTTGTCAAAACATCAGCCTATGTGCTGACAAGGCAAGGGTGTATTAAATATCTTTACAGATAGTCATTCCTAATAAAGCAGGACACACATTTAATTATAGTCATTTAGAGGTAACTTTTCTGCTTTAATTATAGTTTTATAAAATCTAAGCTCAATTTAGCTGAATAATAATGAAGTAGCATTTATATGCTGAGTATGAAGAAGGTGTTAGACCCTGAATACTTATGAATTAGTCTCTCAATCAGAATGTACAAACATATATAAATAATGTACATATATGCTTTTCAAGAATATCACAGTGCGAGAGCCTCATACTGTTCTTAAATATGAATAAGACTTGTTTACACGTCATTGTAGATACAGAGTCCCCTCAGAGTTATGTTGAGTGACACATTTTTATACACAAATTTTTACTTTATTTAGCCTGTTGGGAGGTCAGAACCTAAGGGCCCAACGAATGGTTTATCTCCTAGTTCAGAATTTGACTCTGGGATAGGAAGACTGTAGTTAAAAGAAATTATTTTTTGACATTTGTCAGAGTGTTATTATAATGATTTACTTTGTGTATTTACCTAGAGATTTCAAAGCAATACATAGGGAACCCAGTTTCTGACGCTGTGCCTAGAGATTGGGCTGGCAAAAGCCAGAGTGACAGTCTCCGTCAGCAAGCTCAGGTGACATTTGCAAACATCAGAGGCAAACCTGGGAATTCTGTTTCCCACTCCCTGGCAGTTTATTCTTTTGCCCTCATGCTAGTGTCCTCACTGTCATTACCCTTCAAAGGATCTCTGTGGCATTCGTGCTAAGTTGTTTGTGGTTCTGTGATCAGAACACATTTCTAACCAGGAAACCATAATTCCTGGAACCCTCATAAATGTGTTTTTGCTTGTTGAGGACACACCTGTGTGATGGATTCTCCAAATCTGCTCACCCGGCATGTTCCCTGAACCTCTGCTTCTCAGTGTATTGGAATGACGGCAGCAAAGTCTGTGGCAATCTCTGGGTTCCTGGAGCGGGGCTTCCGTGGTGGTGGGAAATCTAGGGAAGGTTCCTTCCAAAGTTGATGTAACCTGGCGACCTTCAGCTCGTGAGATGGGGGTTGGAGGAGAACTGAGATAAGAACTTGGGAAGTCCGGATTCATCATACAAATACGTTTTCATTAGGGTTTGTGGCGTGAGGATCATAGGGCTAGAATACCAGCTAAGAAATCATGTTTATTTTATGAAGTCAAGATAATGAAGTGTGTTATTTTGCTTCTTACATCCCTCATTCCAAGTCTGTATGAAGTTCTCCAGGGTTGTAGGAACGCTTTTCTGTGAGTGTCACTGGGAGATCTTAATGTGTTCTTCCTCTTCCGTCGTGGTTACAGTTGGGAGTACTGCCACCGAGGGCCGAGAGTTGCTTCCGGCTGGGCAAGGTTTCATGGTTTTCTTTTCTCACCAAAATAGTTCCAAGTCTCTTACATGTATTTATGTTATTTTTAGTTTTCATGAATGGGGGAAGAAAATGCTGTTCAGCATTCAAAGATAGCTCAATGGAACAACAGACTTTCATTTCCTGAGGGAACTCTAGAGGGTGACTAAATTGTCCTCAATCTTGAAGCCAGGTTTTTACACCATGTTTCTACTTGACTATTGATTATGACAGGTGTCACCAAGCTCTGCAGCTCAGGCTGCTCTGATGCTGAGACAGAGGCAGAGCGAGCAATCTCTGTTGATGAAATACAAAGGCTATGCATGGACATATTTCTTACTGATTGTGCTAGTATATGATGCCAGTTAATTACTAAGAACCATGAAGGTAGTCTGTATTTTCAATGGATTTCTCCCCTACAAGCATGATCTGTGAATTGGTCATTTTGAGCCAAACAGAAACTGAAATATCTGTGGTCCTAAGATATACATAAGTATAAGATATGATGAATGCCCTGTGTCCAGGAAGAGTAGAGTCCCTATAATACATACATGACTGTGTGTGTGAGCAGAGACACAGCTTGCCATTGCCATGCTCTAAGTTGTAGTCAATATATCAAAAGAGGGATTTCTAGGATATTGAATTTTAAGTGTATTGCATTTTCAGTTTCACAACATGATGGGAAAATTTACAGGATCCTCATTATACTGAGTGCAAGAAGCCAGACACAAAAAGTACACACGTGTGAGTTCGCATGTGAAATTCTAGAAAACTCAAGCTGAATCTGCAGTGACAGAAAGGAGATCACGGGTTTAACAGGGAATGGCACAGTGGAAACTTTTGGGGTTGATAGATAGCATTCGTTTCTTGATTATGGTAATTTTATGGCATTATACATCTGTCAGAACTCATCAAACTATGTATATCAAATGGATGCAAGTCATTGAACAGAAATAATACCTCAATAAACTTGTTTTTAAAAAATGAGATCTATACTTCATCACTTAAACAGTATTTGGAGAATTACTATAGATTTGCCTTGTCTCTAATAATATTAAATCATTGTGCAGATAAAGAAAATGTTCATATTGCTTCAGTATATTCTTATGGGGAATTGAATTGATAATATTCATGATATATGTTGAATGTTAAGGATCCAAAGGGTCATTCTGAAGACAATTGAGATTTTCTCATCTGGGCTTGATAATTTCTACTTTCCTAGGAAGAGGAAAGCAAGAACCAATCTGGTTTTCTCCTATTCACCCACATCATAGGTTGCTGCATTTGTTTTATATCACTGCATAACAAATTACCACAAACTTAGCAACGTACATGATATACTTTTATTACCTACATTCCTTGGGTCAGGAGTCCAAGTCTAACTTTGTTGAGTTCTCTGCTTCAGGCTCTCACCAAGGTACAATCCAGACGTTGGTCAGGTTGAGGACTCATCGGAGGCTTGACTAGACAGTGACCCACTTCCAAGCTCCACCTAGGCTGTTGGCAGAACTCTTGTGCCCATGGAGATAGGATCGAGGTCCGGTTTTCTTAGTAGCCATTACGGTGTGGCCACCTGCAGGTCATAGAGGCCACTCACAGTGTCCTGCCATGTGGCCCATCCCACAGGCAGTTTCTATCACGGCAGCACAACTTCTCCAAAGCCAGCAGAAGTTCTCCTTTCAGGCTGCTGAGACAGCTTTACAAGCTGTTACCTAATCATGAGAGTGAATGCTTCATCACCTTTGCCAGATAATGTACAGGCACGCCTGTCTCAATAGGTCTGTCCTATTCTGTTGACTAGAAGTCCCATTGCACTCAAAGGAAGTACAGTCACCTTAGGTCACTTGAGTCTCCTTAGAGTATATTCACAGTTGCTTGAGAGAGAGCTCCTGAAACGAATAATTCTTTAATAATATAATTAAATACATAGATATATCTTTAAATTAATTTATAAATGTATATTTCAGAACAATTTAAGCAGCGTATGATTCAGTTTTTAATAACGGGGTTAAGAGTACATTTAAAACTTGATTTAATTTATATCGCTTTTATTTTTAGATAAAATCCTCAGACCATAGCTCTTGAGCAGATTCAGGCATGTTCGTACAGGCTGTCTCAGACCCCGAAGGAGTTAATGTGCCTCTCTAAAATTGTCTAATTCCTTTCGTCCTCATCAGTAGATAAGACCTATAATTTGCAAAATGAATCTACATTCTTGAACAGTGACTGAATAAAAATTTTTGAGTATTTTAATAATTCGCTATTCAATTATCTTATGGTTGTTGACTGCTCATAAAACAAAAGAATATAATATAAAATAACATAGATCATAATATTAGTTACAGATGTCAGCTTCCTCTTTTTGTGTGTGTGTGTTGCTATTTTTTTTAAAGTGTTAATTACTCCAGACTGATTTGTGACATAATTGCCAGGATTGCACAATATATCATTCTATATTTATGCTAAAAAATTAGCATCTGTGATTCATACAGCAGTAGCTTTCTTAATTTTATCATGTACTAAGTACATGATGTTTAGGTTTTCAAAATAACAGGTGTTTCTATACCTTCTAGACTGAAAAGAATTTACAGTCCTGTCATTGAATTAGTGAATATTTCAAGGATGACACTAACGATATGCATGTGGGTTTATAGCAAAATAAAACTGCAACTTTGACAAGCTCCTAAATACTGCAAATGCATCAATAATTTCAAGCTGAGAAATACGACTTTTAATAAATATGACGTTTAGCATCCTTTTTTTCTAACATATTTTTTCATGACAAGTACACAACACTCAGCACTTAATATTCATTTTCTAATACCAAAAGGCAGCTACAGATGGTGTCAGTAGAGGTTGTTTTAATATTTCCTGCACTTGCACATACTTTATGGTATCATTGCAGCTAAGAGCTTAGATTTGTAGACATTCTCTGCCATTTTACTAGGTGTACTGGTTAATAATGCGGATTTTTTTCAATAGATGGAGTTAAACATACGTTGATATATAGGTGATTTGATATGGGTGCTATTTTGTTGTATTGACAACAAGCTCCAAAACTTCATATGTCAAATTTGCTGAAGGTGTTAACATCATAGATATTTTTACACTTAAAAATGTTGAATTTCGTGCCAAAAAAGAGCATTTGCGGGAAATTTTAATTCATTATTTTATTTTGAAGAAAAGTGCTGTTGAATACTTCAGGAAGCTATAGTGAACATGCTCCATTTCAAGATACTTGTGAACTCTGGTTTAAACACTTTAAAAGTGATGATTTCGATGTGAAAGACAAAGATGTCCAGGTCAACGGAAAAAGTTTGAAGGCCAACAATTACAAGTATTATTGGATGAAGATACATGTCAAACTCAAAAACAACTTGCAGAAAGATTAAACGTTGCTCAGCAAACAATTTCCAATCATTTACAAGCAATGGGAAAGATTTTAAAGGAAGGAAAATGGGTGCCACATCAACTGAACGAAAGACAAATGGAAAACCGAAAAGTCATCAGTAAAATGTTGCTTCAATGGCACAAAAGAAAGTCTTTTTTGCATCAAATTGTGACTGGCGATGAAAAGTGGATTTATCTTGAGAATCCCAAATGCACAAAATCATGGGTTGGTCCAGGTCAACCATCAACATCGACTGCAAGGCCAAATCGCTTTGGAAAGAAGACAATGCTCTGTGTTTGGTGGGATCAGGAAGGTGTGGTGTATTATGAGATTCTAAAACCAGGTAAAACTGTTAATACTGATTGCTACCAACAACAAATAATCAATTTGAACCCGCTTTGATTGTGAAATGACCAGAATGTTCCAGAAGACACAGCAAGGTAATTTTGCTTCATGATGACACACCATCACGCAATTCAAAACCAGTTAATGACACGTTAAAAGATCTTGCCTGGGAAGTATTAACTCACCTGCCATATTCACCAGACCTTGCTCCTTCAGATGACCACTTGTTCTGATCGATGGCACACGCACTTTCTGAGCAGCACTTCAAAACGTACGAACAAGTAGAAAATTGGGTCTCTGAATGGTTTGCCTCAAAACAAGAAAAGTTCTATTGGGACGGTATTCACAAATTCCCCGGAAGATGGGGGAAATGTGTAGCTAGCGATGGACATTACTTTGAATAAAGCACTTTTGATGTTTCTCTTGAAATTATCATGTTTTCTTTGTTACAAAATCCGCTATTACTAACCGGTACACCTAGTATCGGTGACCTTGGAGGCATTTCAAAGCCCTTTATGATGCAAAATTACAGTAGAACCCACTAAATGTGCATAGACTAATTTGCTCAATACCTAATATACAGGGATCATTCAAAAACCAGTAATGATACAACTTCTCATAAAACTAAATCATTTATAGCCAGAGGCCTGTGTCTTTTTTTTTTTTTTTTTTCCTAAACCACTGCCCTGGGATTCACAACTCATGAGGCAAAAAAATAGTGGAGTGCTTTCTAATTTCTGAATTTTTAAATTATATTTAATGATGCCACTTTCTTCTCTGATCAGGAAGTCATTTGGACTCACTTCAGTGGGGATTTTTGTTTTCATATTTGTCTTTCAGATTAGGAAATAGGATCACGGGAAGATTAAAATGTTTGTCCAATGCAGTGCACTGCTGAAGTTGGAATTAATGGGACCATCACAGGACTTAATTCCTAGTGGTGCTTGTTTTTTCCTCTTGGACATCTCCTTTCTTTAACAAAAGCTTATGGTGTGCTTCTTATGAGCCAAGCATTCCTGAATGTGTTTTATAAGAACTTTCAGTCATTTGACTGTCAAGGCAGTCTTAGGCATCAGGTAATAGAAGTCTTCCACAGTGTATAGGTGAGGAAACTGAGGCCCAGAGCAGTAAAGTAACTTGCATGAAAACACCTAGTATGTTGCAGAAGCATTTGGCTCTGGAATCTATACTGTCCTATGCTGCCTTTCTTTCTCAGATGTGGCTTTTTCCCCCTCTAGATAAGAAACACATGAAATAATGTCCAATCACCCCACCCGGTGATCACTAGAGCTTCTACTCTGTTTAACACATAGAATTAGTCACCAATAAAGATCCAAATAAAGAACATGAGCTCCCAGAAGGCAGCTAGAATGGTGCCTGATACATGGAAGGTACTTAGCAAAATATTTTGAATGAAAAAATGATCAGGTGAATAGAGGAAGGAATGGATAAATTCATGAATTAAATATGCACCTTGTTTTAAAGTAGCTTTTAGTCTAAGAAGACAGACCATAATGCAGATGAATAAAAGGTTTTATGTCTTTTTATCTCTTTCAGATTGTACAGAGAAGCTTTTTATATATAAAACTATTCCAATCTAGGTGAAAGAGATTGGTTCAGCTTTAAAATATATATTAAAAGAACATATGCTAAAATCTAAATTAAACAAGCATTTTCTGCATGGCTCAGTCTTAACTGCATGGCTCAGTCTCAACCCAGATTAATTTGGTAGAAGTGAAAATGAATTATTTTACAGAAATTATTTTGCTAATTCAAAGGAATTAGCATACCTTTTCCATATGGGTAGCATTTTTATGAGAGCAAACTGAGAAGCAGATATGCTAAAAGTCATATGCTAAAAGTCATATTTATTAATTAAGAATGGAGTGGGGGGGTTGTTGAAGGTTGTTGAAGGTGCCTATGTCTTAAAAATACCTCAATATTGAAGTACTTAAAGAAATCAATAACATGCTGAGGTTAATAGAAAGGATTTGGTAGATGGATTTTTATTTCCTTATCATTATAAAAAATAATGGCATGTTTATATTTTAAAAACTATGGGCCATTTAATTTGCTTTAAAAAAGAGACAGGCAGATATATTCAAGAAGGGAAACGAATATAATCAAGAGGGGAGAATGGATTTTCATATAAAGACTAACACGTGCTAAGGGGAAAGGAGGAAGAAATGTCAGTGTGTGGTGATGGAGGGGGTTGGGTTATTTTTTTAAGATTGGAAAGTCAAGGCCTGTGAAGGGAATTTCATCAAAATGTATAAAACCAAGAAGGCTATAAAATGTTGCCATTGATTTATTCAGTAAATTTAAGTATCCTACAGCCCAAAGATCTACTCAAAATTTAGAAGTGGCCCAACCGGGTTGCTTAGTGGTTGATAATCAACCTATGAACCAGGAGGTCACAGTTCTACTCCTGGTCTGGGTACATGCCCAGGATTGCGGGCTCAATCCCCAGTGATAGTTTTGCAGGAGGCAGCCAATCAATGATTCTGTCATATCATTGATGTTTCTATCTCTCTGTCCCTCTCCCTTTCTCTCTGAAATCAGTAAAAACATATTTTTAAAAATTTAGAAGTGGTTGTTTTAGCATGAGTTCTAAGTATATTTCACAGCAGATAACAAATTCAGAGTGAAAAGGGAAGCTCCCTAATGTGTCATTAAGATAACATGAGATTTGTACACATCCTAAAATTTTGCAATCACTATCTTGAGTGTCAGTCAAATGCTTCTGTACAGCATGATCCCTGGTGAAAGCTCCATTGAAAAAAAAAAAACCTGCCAGACTCATTGATTATTGAGTTAATATGTATATATTTCTTTAGAGTTGCTTATTATGGAGACAAATTATGATGGAAGTGCCTAGTGACTTATATTTTCTAGGTTTGTTTATTTTTATTTTTTATTTCAGAGGGAGAAGAAGAGAGAGAGAAAGAGGAGAGAAATATCAATGTAAGAAAAATTGATTGGCTGCCTCCCATATGGTTGCCTTCTGTACCTACCCAGACCAGGGATCAAATCTGCAACCTGGGTGTGTGCCCTGACTGGGATTTGAACCCAAGATCTTTTGGTGTATGGGCAACACTCCAACTAACTGAGCAACACCAGCAAGGGCTATTTTCTGTTTTTAATGGGCTAAAAATAGTGAAATTATTTTAATACAAGGAATGAGACAGTAAGAGAATAAGATTATGTAGGGGTAGGTATTCTTAACAACAACAACAACAACAAAACTAGACTATGTTTCTGAGCCAATATGCATAAAGTAGAGGGCAGGTGAAGGCAAGTGTGAAGTGAAATTCAAAATTATGTGTAATGACTGCTAATAGTCAGAGATGAGAAAAGTCTTGGAGGAGAAAGAGGTTGAGATTGTTAACAAAAGTGGGTGTGCAGAACTGCTGGAATCATAAATTGCCATGTTTAAGGACACATTAACTTATGTGGGAGTTCCTCCTAGATTTAAGTTGATCCGTGACATTCTTACCTAGACCAGCATGATCTGTGATATGTACATTTTTAGAAATATTATTTTATTTCAACTGCCTAGATTTTATGAATTCTTCTGGTTATTCAGTCATTTCTTCTGAGTCATTGGTATATACGTTTTCCCTTCAGTAAATTTTACTCTGTTTTCTAGACTTCCCTCGGCAAGTTGTTCTACTCATTACTTTTTCCTCCTCTCCATAGGTCAGCATTTACAAAAAGTGAAGTTTCCCACCCATCATTTTTTAATGTTATTGGCCTGGTTATTATTACTTCTCATCTTCTTACCATGTTTGGTGGTATTTCTGGTCTTTCTCAGATGTCCAACTCCTTACCCCAGTGACTCTCCCCATGTTTCAAACAACTTTGGTGATTATCCACGTCCATGCTGTCTTGGAATTCATCATGCCAACATCAGCAAAACTGTCTTTCCAAGCTGTCACCTTTCATTCTACTAGCTATTAGTTGCCATGAAAGTTGAAAAATAGAATGAAACAAGAATCTTGTTGGAATCCAATGCATTACTCCCTGTGATAAAATACAAAGCTAGACTGGCAGCAGGTGATACAGAAGCATCAGCATGAATCATAAACGTCCTGGATGGGATGACACTTCCCAGATAGATGGTTGCAGTCCGAATGCTTTGTCTCTCAGGTCTGTGTTTGGAAGTCAGGGTGGTGCACATCCTTTCAACCTCCACAATTAATCTTTTCACACTCGCTGAGAGATGGTAGCTGTGACCACACCAGGAATCCTAAACCATGATACTGTTTCTTTTTTCTGATTCTCCACTCAGAATGAAATGGCTCGCTACTAATAGATAAGCACCCCCTTATCACTTGTCATCAAGGAGTCCACACTCAGCTTTTTAAAAAACACCAGAACTGCCGAAACCGGTTTGGCTCAGTGGATAGAGCGTCGGCCTGCAGACTCAAGGGTCCCAGGTTCGATTCCGGTCAAGGGCATGTACCTTGGTTGCGGGCACATCCCCAGTAGGGGGTGTGCAGGAGGCAGCTGATCGATGTTTCTCTCTCATCGATGTTTCTAACTCTCTATCCCTCTCTCTTCCTCTCTGTAAAAAATCAATAAAATATAAAAAAAATAAAAATAAAAAAATAAAAAACACCAGAACTAAGAGCAGTAGGGTTGGCTTGTCAACTATAATTACTGCAACAGCTCCTCCTCCCTTTTCTAAATATACTACTTTTATTTTGGAGTAAGTTTGGATTTACAGAAAAATTGTAAAGATATGACAGAGCTCCTATGTACTAGTTTCCTTTACTGTTAACATCTCCCATTACCATGGTGTATTTGTCAAAACTAAGAAACCAACATTGGTACATTCCTGTGAACTAGACTCGAGACTTCATTTGGATTTCACCAGCTTTTCCATTAATATTATTTTTCTGTCTCAGGATTTGGTGCAGTATACCACCTGATTTAGTTGTCATGTCAGACCAGCCTCCTTTTTCTGTAATGATTTTTGCCTTTCCTTGTTTTTCTGGATCTTGACTGTCTTACAGAGTATTGGCCAGTTTTCCTGTAGACTGTCTCCCAATCTGTATTTGTCTGAACCTTGTTTTGTGATTTAGATTGGGGTTCTGGGTGTGGGGAAAGAATAGCACAGAGGTCAGGTGCCATTCTTGTCGCTTAGTATCAGGGACTTGTGATGGCCACATGATATCACTGGGGATGATAACCCTCACCACTTGGGTAAGTAGCAAAAGTCTGCCAGGGTTTTACCATGAATTTACTATTTTTCCTTTCCAAACTCTTTTCTTAGGAAGCAACTTACTAAATCTAGCCTCCTGATTGTCTCCTGAATTCTCTTCTTAATGGCTGTAACAAGCTCTATGACTAAGAACTAGCATGATTATATCACATTCTCTGTTAACTCTCTAATACGTGTCTAGATAGCTGCCAGGCAATATCGCCATGTGCTGCTGCCTGTGTGGACGACCTCCTCCTTTGAAGGCACAGATTGATTACTCAGAGAGAGGTCAACAATAAAGCTCTCACAGTCCCAGCTTCCCCATTCCTTATCTGGGCCCAACAGAATTAGACCCCCGAAGAGGTTACTTATTTACTCACTTAATCCTCATCTGAGGATATGTTTACTGATTTGAGAGAGAGAGGAAGAGGAAGAGAGAGAGAGAAAGACCAGTGTAAGAGAGAAACATCGATCAGTTGCTTCCTACCCTGATCAGGAATTGAACCCACAGCATTTTTGGTATGCGGGACGACCCTCCAAACAACTGAGCCACCCCGCCAGGGCCAGAGAGGTAATTGAGATGTTTGGATTATGACATAGCTGGGTGGCACAGAGAGCAGAAAACGTCTCTAATTCATCTTGGTTTTCTGTTCGTTTTATTTTCTAGTCATCCTCAAGTGAATTTATTTAAATATCATATGTTGGTCTCTTCCCAGACACAGCTGTAGTCAGAAAAAAAACCTAGAGGCCAGGACTAGTCAACTTCCATAACCGTATCTTCATGCTTATTACAAAATAGCTACAGAATCCCAAACTACATATTAGGAATTGAAAAATGTTTCTGTATATGTGGCATGGAGCTCTGATCTCTGTACAGGTAATTTTTTCTCTTGGCAAAATATTTACTTGTGAATATAGGGCATCATGTACTCTTTGCTTCATACAACCAAAAGGGTGAGAATTTTGGCTTCCTTTTCATTTGCAGGGTAACACATTTTTTACATTCTCTAAGGGAAAGGCCCCAGTATTTTGTATTTTTATGTTTACATCCATTAGAGTAAAGGAATGCTTTGTGATGGAATTAATAATTACTCCAAAGAGGAGATAACAATAGGAATTTTCAAATATATCAAAAATAAAGTTGCATATACTGAAACTGCTTTCCCATGTTTTATAACTCTGCCTTTCTATCTTATTTTCTTGGTTAGTTTAATTGATTTGTGACATCTGTTTCCATATTAGAAAAGTTCATCCTTTGCAGTATTATGAAAAATATTGTTTCAGCTTGTCATTTATATTTCAATCTCATTTATCAAACTTTTCCATTCAGAAATTATAGCTTAAATGCACTCATGTTTTTAATATTTCTCTTCATGTATGTTGTTTTGTCATATTCCAAGAACTGCCACTCCTTTCAATAGCTTAATTAGTATATTGCCCTTTGTTTTTCTTGAGCAGTTTCCAGGTTTTTCTTTTTGACTTTTTAACATTTATTTCTGTGCACTGTAGTCTGGACTACGTTTTTTCTGACCCTCTTTACTATAGTGAAGAGAAATTTTAGGCATCTCACCAGGTATCACACAGAGAGTCCCTGACAGAGCCCAGCTTGGCCTCAGGAAGCCATAGAACTCTCCAGTGCTGTCAGAGCTGCCTCTTGCTTGCAGAGATTTGTAGATATTTCGGTGTGAATTTTCATCTTAACACTACTGAGGCTTCCTATGCAAGGACAGTCTATCTTTTTGCTTGAATAGAAATTAATGTCAATGCTTGAATTTAATGCTAAGCAGCACCAGCCTCTGTCTTGCCCATTTTAATAAACTTCAGCATTTGATGGGTACCATCTGATATATTTTTGTGTCTTTGTGGTCACATAGAAGAAGAGGAATGTTCATACAATGCTCTGACACTGGAAAAAGTATAGAGATAGTGGGCATGTACAATAAGGTCATATAATCAGTAGTGAGCCTGGCATAGAACTCTATTGTTTTAACCTCCTAATTCCAAACTGCTCTGTACCATATTATGTTTAAATCCAGCTATTACTCCTGGCCTGGATACTGAGGCTGCCATCGGGTTCCAAACTCTGTCTAAAATTTGGATGAATCACTTTCAGAGAAAATAAAAAGAGAAAAAGAAACAAGTTAAAAAGAAGAAGAAGAAGAAGAAGAAGAAGAAGAAGAAGAAGAAGAAGAAGAAGAAGAAGAAGAAGAAGAAGAAGAAGAAGAAGAAGCGAGAAAAGAGACAGAGATGGAAGATATTGTTGCTTCCTAACATGATAGAACCTGAGTGGTAGTGAGCTTAGAGATTAACCTGTCTACACTCTGGAAGATACTTGCCAAACTACTAACTGAAAGAAAATATAGATCATCTCATAATTCTTTTCTCTTTATTTCATAAAAAATACCATTCACCCTAGCTGGTTTGGCTCAGTGGCTAGAGCGTCGGCCTGTGGACTGAAGGGTCCCGGGTTCAATTTCAGTCAAGGGCACATGCCTGGGTTTGCGAGCTTGATCTTCAGTGGGAGGCATGCAGGAGGCAACCGATCAATGATTCTCTCTCATCACTGATGTTTCTATCTCTCTCTCCCTCTCCCTTCCACTCTGAAATCAATGAAAATATATATTTAAAAAAACCATCCCTTATACCTCTTTGTTTTTAAAAAATGTGCTTATTGATTTTAAAGATAAAGAAATGGAGAGGGAGATAGAGAAACATCGATGTGAGGGAGACACATTGATCGGCTGTATCCCATAAGCACCCTGACTATGGATTGAACTGGCAACCTGGGCATGTGCCCTGACCAGGAATCGAACTGGCGACCTCTCAGTACATGGGACAATGCTCAAGCAACTGATTCACACCGGCAACGGCCATCATACCTCTTTATTGATCAGAGTGAACATGTGAATACAGGAAAAACGTATTTTTTGCTTTGCTATAATTGCAACGAGAAATCAAACTTAAAATAGATATATTTCAGAATTTCTCATGCGCTATGATACATTTTGAATTATTCTATAAATTTATCAACTGTAATTCAAATTGATGTGGATCATCAGTTAAATCAACTCATTAATGATCTTTTTTTAAACATATTCAAACAACACTTAAAAAATTTCTTTCTGTAGGAATTACTATAGTTCTATTTAGAGTGACCAAGGAGAATACTGGCATTGGATGCATGGCCACAGTTTATGATTATCTAATGTCTCTGTTACCGATCAGTCATCTCTGATAGTTATTTTGTTTGCCTGCTTAATGGATTTGAAGTGTGAGTGCTAGGCTCAGGCCAATAAGCCTCTTTTACAGTTTACAGCTTCACTATCATTTCCTTCACTGCAGTACATTAAAAAAAGAAAAAGCCATGAACTTACATGGTCTCAAACTGTCCATGTCCACCACCTTACTTCCCATAAAGGATGGAATTATTCTCTCTTTCTCTCTCCCTCCCTCTCCGCCTCCCTGCTCTCTCCCCACCAGGGTTTATGGACCTAGAAGGACAAAGCTAAAATGAAACAAGGACCTGAGGAGGCATCCTTCACACATACTCCCTCGATGGCCCCCTGGTGCCTTGCAGAGTCTTCTAGCAGCAATAGGTTCTATTTATATAAACTTAATTGGAACAAGTAATAACTTACCTGAGCTTTATGTCCTCTTATATTGTTCTTTATTTTTATTTTTCTTTAATTTGTTTTGGCTATAAAATTCAAGGGTGAATGGCTAGAAATTAGAGCCACCTGTGCCGCACACAGATGCTTCATAAACTCCCATGCCCTGCTGATGCACTCCTGGCCTGAGCGGCCTCTTCACGCATCCGCTCTCTTCCTGTCCATCAGAAACACGGCGCTTGGTGCACCTGTCATCCTGAGACTCTCTTTCTCAGCGACATTTCATTGGAACAGACATTGGAACTAGTGTTCCCACAGCTACACAGACTGTAACCTTAAATAAGTAAAATTAAAATTTACATTAAATCCCAGGGACAGAGTTAGAAGTTCGCCATTAGGAGACCCCACTGAGCCATCAATGTGATTGGAACTTTATTTTGTCACTTGGAATCCTGAAACAGTAAAAGTGGCTCTTAAAAGGGGCTACACTAATAAAGATGGTAGCTTAAACCAGTGGTCGGCAAACTGCGGCTCGCGAGCCACATGCGGCTCTTTGGCCCCTTGAGTGTGGCTCTTCCACAAAATACCATGGCCTGGGCGAGTCTATTTTGAAGAAGTGGCGTTAGAAGAAGTTTAAGTTTAAAAAATGTGGCTCTCCAAAGAAATTTCAATCGTTGTACTGTTGCTATTTGGCTCTGTTGACTAATGAATTTGCTAACCACTGGCTTAAACATTTAGTTCTTTTTACTTAATTTATATTATCTTCAACGTACCTTTATTTGAGTTCCTTGCTGGAAAAATTCAGGTACTTAAAAAAATAATAGTAATAAGATTCCCTAGCCCTGATTCATTTATTTTTTCTTAACGAAACAGCTTGTCGGCTATTTGACTTTGGTAGCTGTCTTCCTACCAAAGAGCAAAGCGCGGCTTCTTAACGCCTGCCTCTTGATCCGAATCAGCAGTGCGTGTGTTCTTCACATGTTCTTCACGGGCCACGGAAGAGGCATGCGTGGCAGCTGGGACAAAGCACCATATGGCTGGGATGAGGTGAAGGATGATAAAGGCACATGAGGGATGGGAGGGGAGATGTCACAGCTTGTCAGCCATTCTCCCTAGAGGAAGCTCTGGTGACAGGAGAATGATTGAAATGGCGTGTTCGGGGTCCCTGGGCATGGAGAATAGATAAACAATGACTAAGAATTCAAAGGCATAAACTCCAGGGAAAGGATGGAAACAAAGGGATCTGGGGCCTGGGGAGAAGCAGAGCCATCCTGCAGTTGGTGAAAGACGCCAGGAAAAGACACTGATGGGAGAGGTGATTAAAGGTGGCCTTACGGAGCCTTGGAATAGTGACAGGTGGAAAGGGTACAATGAGTAGCAAGAAAGGACAGAGAAAGAAAAGAAGCCTGACATGAAGTATGTTCTTGTAGGAGCAGGCCTGTGGGATGACCAAAAGGGCAAACAAAGGATGATGTTTTCTCTGCCAGCTGGTAAAGGACACTGGAGAGACATTGAAGTGACCAAGTCCTGTCCTTGCAGAAAGGAAGCACCCTTGTCCCCAACTTACTTCACCTATCGATTTAGCCCAAATTCTTCCCAAAGCCTTGCCAGGAGGGTCTATGGGTTTCCAGCCAGCACCATCACACTGGCCCAGCCAGACAGACTTTCTGCTCTCTGGATCTAAAAACAGACAAATAGTAACAGCCATTTATTGACTACAACTCATATGCTGGTTACTGTGGGGAGCCTTACAATCTATTTCTCGTCATCACTTAACCATGCATGTTAAATATTTTGAATCGATTTTGAATCGATTTTTAGCTCAGGGAAGCGAAATAACTTCCCAATTCACATAGTCGCAGAGTGTCAGAGAACGGATCCAACATCCCCTCTGTTTAAGGACAGTTTTCTAGTCAAATCCGTTTGTGTTTACATAAATGAGGGACTAGCCACCTTCCCAAGCTGCCTGAGGTCTTTGTTCCATCCTGGATGAGCTCTTTAAGAGGTACTTTCCTAAATAAACAAAGTGAAAATAAAGAAATGAAGTATTGCCTCACACCTGTCAGAATGGCTACCATCAACAATCAACAAATGACAAGTGCTGGTGAGGATGTGGAGCAAAGGGAACCCTCGTGCACTGCTGGTAGGAATGCAGACTGGTGCAGCCATTATGGAGAACAGGATGGAGTTTCCTCAAAAAGTTAAATATGACACTGCCATTAGACCCAGTGATCCCACTTCTAGAAATATATCCTAAGAATCCCGAAAAACCAATCAGAAAGAATATATACACCCATATGTTCATAGCAGTGCAATTTACAATAGCGAAGATCTGGAAACAGCCAAGTGCTCATCAACAAATGGGTGGATAAAAAAGCTGTGGTACATCTACACCATGGAATACTATGCAGTAGTAAAAAAGAAGGATCTCTTACCCTTTGAGGCAGCATGGAGGGACCTGGAGAGTAGTATGCTAAGTGAAAGAAGCCAGTCAGAGAAAGACAAGTATCACATGATCTTACTCATATGTGGGATCTAATGAACAAAATAAACTGATGAACAAAATGGATCCAGAGACATAGAAACATGGAACAGATTGTGGAATCTTAGAGGGAAGGAAGGGGTGGGTGGCGAGACATTAACTGGGGAACTTAATATGCATAGCCATGGACACAGACAAAAGTGTGTGAAGGCCTGGGAGGGGTGGTACAGGGTGGACGGGGTCAATGGGGAAAATGGGGGACATCTGTAATACTTTCAACAATAAAGATAAATTTAAAAAAAAGAAATCATTAAAAGCACACACTGTATGCTTTCATATACATACAATGTACAGATTTGAATATAAAAGCATTTATTCACACATATGTTGGTTGACCAGTTTACCCAATACTTGTCTTCTCATTTTGTCTCTTGCAAAGACTTCATACTCATCTGAGAGATGCAGGTACCTCTGCTGATATGATAATATTGTCCAGAATTTGTTTTTCGCCTTGTCTCTGTGTGTGGCCATAGGTAACCTTTCCCAGCATGCAGCCTGGGCCTGGCAATTCTCCTTGATGCCTGGTCCTGGGATAAGTATCAGACTTCTGATATTGGAGCCCCAGGTTTTCCTCTTGGAGGCCCAGGCCAGCCCCAGCCAGTGTTTCAGGCTTTCTTTCTTAAAATCTTCTCAATGAAAGCATTACTTGTCTTGGGAATTATTCCTACCTGAACACAGCTTCTCCTTTAGTGTATTGTTGGATTTCCAGAACATTTTCTTCTCTCCATTTGATCCTAAATTAAATATTCACACCCCATACCTACATTCCCCTGGAACCTTCTTCTGAGTTTAGTTTTGAAATGTACATGTAATTTATTAGAATTATAATTATTAGCATAACCAGCTTGCAATAATAGCCCAGGTTCCTCCCCAGACATATTCTCAAGTACCCAATTTAGAGGGTTCTGGCAGGGAATTTTCTAGTCAAAGTCTAATCATTATAATTTCACAAATTTGCAAAGCCTTTCATTTTGCTAACACTGCCAGGATGTATTGGATGCCCAGGGTGTTTCTAAACACACTGTGCTAGGTTTGGGGATTAAAGTGATAAACAGTTTAGACTTGAGTCCTCCTCTTACAGAGCATATAATTTGGTAAAGGGCACCCAAAAGTGACTGGGCCATTACAGTGCAGGGTCGTAAGTATCCTGAGAGGACACTTACCTGGTCCTTAAAAAGCCCATGATAGAGGCACCTAAGCCAGGGTGGGGATCAGGGAGTGACAGCTAAACTGAAATCTGAAGGGCAGGGCAGCAAGGCAGTGGGAGGAAGTTATTCCAGCTGAGGTTGCAGCACACGGAAGGAGCAGAGGGGAAAGTGTGAGGCCATCATGGAACCGGGCAAGTTCAGTGTGGAGAGCTGAGAGCCAGCAAGGAGAGCCTTTGGAAGCCCTCAAGCCTGGCTCCCTACCTCCAGAGACCTCCCCTGGGTTTTTCTCAGGCCTCCCTGCTCCAGACAACTGGGCAATAGAGCTGGAATGGAGGAGCAATGCTGGAGGTGAGAGGACATTGGTCCTTGAGGGAGAATCAGAGGCAGGGAGAATTGGGAAATGGATTAAAACAGGCCTTCCATAGTGCCTTATACACAGTAATCCCTCCATGGACATTGAACGGATTAGTGATTGGATACATAAATTGATTTTACCAAAGAAAATTCATACAAGTGTGGTCCAATGTCATAGTGTGAGTACTGTGATCGTTTATGAAAGGATAAATAGTTTTCTGGGAATAGGATAGAAATGGTTTAGTTAGAAGTGAGTTCTGATTTCTAAACAACCACCCTACCAAAACCTTAGCGTGGAACTCGTTTGTAAGTAAGAGACTGTCTCAAATGTTGTAATTGTCTAACAGTTTAGTTCCCTATCCTCTCAGGGCAACAGAACATGGTTTAAAAATAAATAATTCTTGCCCAGCCGTGTGGCTCAGTGGTTGAGTGTTGACCTGTGAACCAGGAGGTTAAGGTTCCATTCCCAGTCAGGGCACATGCCTGGGTTTTGGGCTAGATCCCCAGGAGGGGGTGTGCAGGAGACAGCTGATGAATGATGCTCTCTCACCATTGATGTTTCTATCTCTCTCTCCCACTCCCTTCCTCTCTGAAGTCAATAAAAATATATTTAAAAATAGAAAATAGAAAAATAATAATTCTTACAAGCATAATAATAGGAACATGATAGACATTCAATAAAAATTGGTTATTCATTTTTAGATACTAATCCAGTAAATTATTTTATGTAAAATGGAAGATTCAATGAAATATTATAGTTTATTAACATCTAGTTCATATTCATTTAAAATAAAATATTGTTTCAAATCACTTTTTTTAAACACAAATTTTAAATTGTCTTTGTTGTATAAGGTTCTTAATACAATAGGTCAAAGGCCCTGATTCTCTAAATTTGGAAATAAGTGAAGCGTTATAAAAATGTGATTTTGTTATTTTCAAATATAAACAGCCACACTTTGTTTTGGTAAGGTTGTAAAATTAAGTTTAAAACTATAAAAACTTTAACCAAAATTTAAATTTAATCTACTTCTCCATTAGACCATTAAAAGCTAGAGTTTGGTGTCAAAAGAGCACCAACAAGAAAAAAACGCCAAAGGCAAATAAATGTTTGCTCTTAGGACAATTAAATGTTCCTGTCATGTCACTAATGTTATCTAGTTATATTTCATTTTTATTAAATCTTCAAGATAATAAGGAGATGCATGGAAGAAAGCATCTAGCTGACCTGGTGGCTACACTGGTAGTACTTCAGTTAACAACATGGGGAGTGACAGTGGGAAAAAGGCTATTGGTTGTTTGATGTTTAATGCAAATTAAATATGTTTGTGATTTTGTGAATGCATTTTATCTTCTTTCATATGCCTCATAGAAGTGGAGGTCAGGCACTGTTGATAGCACAGATATAAATTAGTATTCATATAACAACATACTAAAAATTTGACAGAACAAAAGTCTCTGGTATTTAGACAAAATGTAGCTTCATAGAAAAATTAACCCAATAATATAATTATTACCAAGGCTATTGCAGTGACATCATACAAATGTTATTCTTAGTTTTTTGTTTCAAAACTATCTTCTTCCCATTTATATTATCTTCAGAAATCACCTCTTATTCCTGGATTTTGCTATGATAATTTTTTTTAAAGAGGTTCTTTAAAAAAAAAAAAAGACTTACGTTAGAGTGTGGCAAATTCACCTCCTCTTCTCCATGACAACAGAAGCTGTAACCATGGCAACAGTAATGGGCCAGAGAGATTAGGGCCAGAGTGGAGATTAGGCCTCCAAGAGCAAAGAAAAGGAGTCCTGATTGGTTCCTTATTGAGTGAGACCTCTGTGAAGACAAGTTACTGTTGAGAGAAAGCATGGAGGATTAGTAAGAACAAAATTAATTTCCCTGTGTAAAGCAAGAAGCCATTCCTTTGTGAAAAATGTGTCCCTTCCTTTTCATAGAAGGACCGTTTAAATTGAAGTAAAGAGTCCATGATTGATTCTATTCTGAGCTCTATCTGTGCCATCGAGTGTAGACCAGCTCTGTGAGAAGGCACTCGGGGAAGCTGGACAGGAGAGCATCTGAGTGGAGACTCCATTGCGCTCCTTCCTGCAGTCCCTGAGTGGCTGGGAAACCCAGCTGACTTTTGATGTGATATCATCCATAAGTGAGCTGCTTTGGGACAAAAAGAATTTGAAATTTTCTCTCCTGTTCTTTTAAAAATTATTTTCCAACTTGAAAATTTTCCGAAGATTTTTCAAAGTCATCATTGATCACCTTTTGTGTTTAAAAAATCTTTTGTAAAAATAGTCCGTAAGAATCCCCTTTTCTTTAAACTGATAAGATGTACAGGCATTACATTTTGAGAAAAAGTCCAATGATTTCACATCAGCGCATGGATAAATGGAGTATTCATTTTTAAAAGTTATAGACATGAGAATGCTTAGTCAAATGGTATGAATATTTTTCATTTTAAAGAATTTTGCCAAATTGACTTCTGAAATCTGTACTCTCATAGGCTTCAGCTGAGAGCGTAAGGGAATGGAACTCCATGGCCAAAATTAGGTAGTAACACTCTCTAAAGTCTTGCTGCTCAGATTGTTTTATTTTTAAAAAATGTTTTTATTGATTTCAGAGAGGAATGGAGAGGGAGAGGGAAAGAGAAACATCACTGATGATACGAGAGTCATTGATCAGCTGCCTCCTGCACGCCCCACACGGGGGATCGAGCCTGCAACTAGGGCATGTGCCCTGACCTGGAATCAAACCATGACCCTCTGGTTCATAGGTTGATGCTCAACCCCTGAGCCACACTGACTGAGTACAGATAGATTGTTTATTTTTTTTATTTATTTTTTTTAAATATATTTTATTGATTTTTCACAGAGAGGAAGGGAGAGGGATAGAGAGTTAGAAACATCGATGGGAGAGAAACATCGATCAGCTGCCTCTTGCACACCCCCTACTGGGGATGTGCCCGCAACCAAGGTACATGCCCTTGACCGGAATCGAACCCGGGACCTTTCAGTCCGCAGGCTGACGCTCTATCCACTGAGCCAAACCGGTTTTGGCAAGATAGATTGTTTAAATAGACTTTATTCAGACAGACATTTTTAGATTTTATTTTAATTCACATTAATTTGTCAGGTTGAACCTTATTTTAAAATAAGATTCCTCATTATGTTATCGATTTTTAGACATTCTTTTGTAATTTTATAGATATGAATTCGTACCTGGTAGATACATATTTTGTGAATGCGTTGGGTCCATCTTGCCAAAAGACAGGCACCTAAGTCAAGAGGAAAGTGGGCGTTAAGTGGGTGAGGTGGGTTTCTCAAAGGGTGGGGGCTGCCTGTGCCAAGGCCCTAGGAACTGCTCCTGGCTCAGCGCGCACCTCCCACCCTGCCCTGTCACTCTGCCACAGAGCTCGCTAAAGAGCCAGGAGCCTCCACGGAAGCTGCCGAGGACCACTCTCTTCCGGGCCTGGAGAAGGGCTGACATAGGATAGATGCTCTAGAACAGTGGTCGGCAAACTGCGGCTCACGAGCCACATGCGGCTCTTTGGCCCCTTGAGTGTGGCTCTTCCACAAAATACCACGGCCTGGGCGAGTCTATTTTGAAGAAGTGGCGTTAGAAGAAGTTTAAGTTTAAAAAATTTGGCTCTCCAAAGAAATTTCAATCGCTGTACTGTTGCTATTTGGCTCTGTTGCCTAATGAGTTTGCCGACCACTGCTCTAGAATACTTGCTGAGTGAAGAGAGCCAATGATCGCTGCTTGCTGTGGACACATACACGCCTCTGCCCAAAGGTGGCATCTTTGCGGTGATAGGAACGCACTAGGCTACCGTGCAGGATGGCCAGCTGCCTTGGGATCATCCTCAACGAGTGGAGGAGCATAGGATGGTAGATCAATACCCCAGCCTGCTTCCTTCAGGAGTGGATCGCTCAGAGGCTTGTGGCACCCTGACTCCCAGGGTCCCCAGGGGGGCTCTCTTTAGTTTCCCAGCAATAACTGTCAGCTCCCTCCCTGCCGTCTCACTTCCCCACTCCCCGAGGGTGTCTCCTGGGATCACCTTCCAAACAAAGCATTTGCACTTAAGTCCTTTTCTAACACTCTCTCTTTGTGGAGGAAGCAAACCAAGAAAAGTGATCAACAGGAGCCAGGCCAGCAGGCAGACTGAGAAGTGTGGAGTTTCTGAGGGAAAGAGTAGACCTGGAGGATAATAAACAGTGGAGTGGTAGGGCCAGATGTGTCCTTTACCAGCTTATTCTGGACGCTGCACAGAGAACACCCGCGCGGGAGGTGAGTGGCAGGGGAAGCAGAGGAGCTGGAGGAGAGCATGACAGTTCTGTGGGGAGAGAGTGATGGTGTGGCTGTAAGTGTGACCATGCAGATAAAGTGAGTTGTCCAGGAGTGGGCATCCCAGAAGGGGCAAATGGGAGAGAGTCGGGAATGGGAGCCACAATTGGGGTTCCGGGCTGTACAGTTGAGAGGACAGTGTAGACATGAGTGAGTTAAGCCGCCTTGGATGGGAAGCAGAGAGTGAGTGGGAGGGAGGGATGAATTCCCTTCATGGGGCTGGTTGGCACTGTCCATGGTGTATGCGTGTAAGGGCTTTTGTCAAGAGGGTTAATATCACCCATGTTTTAGACAGAGGTGCTACCTATCTGGGCATCAGCCTTCCACCCTCCCCTCTCCACTCTGCCAGTCTCCCATTTATTTCAAATGCTGTGCTGATCAAGAAAGCAAGGGGAAATTCTACCAATGAAGACGTGGGCTGAGAATCTGCAGAGCCAGAAATTACTTTGAAAGCTTTCTGCAGTTCTTTAAAACCTCTCCCTTTGTATCACTGGTGTGTATTGTAAATTGATAATGTTTCTGGAACCACTGGGAGATGAGGTGGCCCCCGCCCCCCAAATGGGTTTTCTAGCTAACAGGAGAGTAGTTCCCAGCACCGGGCCCGAGGAGAGAGAGAATGCAAGAAAGGAGACTTCCTTTCATAAGAACTGGATACAAATGGAGCACAAGAGCCAGTTTGAAGATTAAATGTAGGCAAATGGGTTCTTGTGATGTGGGCCCAGAACTCACCTGTCAGAATGAAACTCACATTCCCCAGACCTGGGGACTTGAACAAGTCAGAAGAAAATATCTTTCCCGCAAAGGTGAATTATGAATTCACACACACACACACACACACACACACACACAATCAAAAACTTCTAATACAGGTTAGAAATGCCCCAAAAGTTTAAAAAACCAGTTTTGCAATTGTGAATGATTGAGTTATTCCTATGAGTAACAATTGTCAGATTTTGATCATTTTGATAGGTGCAGTTGCCTATCTTTATGTGATTTTGGGGGGGCATTTCCCTTACTAGCAGGTAGTCCAAGAGAACTGTTTCTACCTTTTGTTAGCTTCCATCAATTTTAATGTACTTCTTTAAGTTTTCTGTGGTCTTAGGAAATGCATAGGAAAGCTCCTCAAATTATACCAAAAACAGTGTAAAGAGGCTCTGAGAGGAATGAGGTTCTGTAACAGCTACTTGGTTATCTGAGGCATTTATCAATACGTGCAGGTCCATGGTCATGTCTCCCCATTTCATACTTAAATAGGGCATTTATTCTTATTGTCATTGATCTCATGATTACTAGAAACTGGAAAAATATGAATCAAATTACATATGCGATTAATTAGCCACCTTTTCATAAACTCCAAGGACTCCTGTTATACCTTTGATTCCATTTACTGTTTCTTTGCTTTCCTGGTTTGTCTTCATTTCCGTAGCATCTGTGTGAATGTGCCATTCTGTGTTTGCTGCTGGGTCTGCTTTGCTTCCCTGCCCTTTGCCCACCCGTGGCACCAACACCTCTGACCGCCTCCTCTCCTTTCTCCTCAGCTATCCCAAGCTCCAGTGTGCTCCCTTCTGCTCCCAGAGATGTGGTCCCTGTCTTGGTTTCCAGTCGGTTCATCCGTCTCAGCTGGCGCCCACCCGCAGAAGCAAAAGGGAACATTCAAACCTTCACCGTCTTTTTCTCCAGAGAAGGTGACAACAGGTAGGCGCTACCAGTAGAATCCAGCCTAGCCATCCCTCTCTTTAGAGGTACACTGTGGGGCACTGGCAGCGGGCGTTCATGGCAGGGACCTCGGAGACCTGTGGAATCTACTCTGTGTCCTTCACTCATTACTAAATGGAGACTATGACTCCTTTGCCTGTGTGGTTTTTTCTTTTATTAAAATACTAGAGGCCCAGTGCACGAAATTTGTGCACTCAGAGGGGAAGTTTCCTCAGCCCAGCCTGTGCCCTCTTGCAGTCCAGGAGTCCTCGGGGGATGTCCGACTGACAGCTTTAGCTCTGCCGCGGAGGCGAGAGAGGCTCCTGCCACTGCCGCTGTGCTTGCCAGCCATGAGCCCAGCTCAGGGCTTCTGGCTGAGCGGAGCTCCCCCTGTAGGAGTGCACTGACCACCAGGGGACATCTCCTGCATTGAGCTTCTGCCCCCTGGTGGTCAGTGCACGTCATAGAGACCAGTCATTCCACCGTTCAGTTGATTTGCATATTAGCCTTTTATTATATAGGATGTTTTTTAAAAATTGATTTTAGAGAAAGAGGAAAGGAGAGAGAGAAAGAAACATGGGTGTGAGAGAGAAAAACTGACCAGCTGCCTTCTGCATGCCCCCTATAGGGAATCAAACCCAAAACCTGGGCAAGTACCCTGACTGGGAATCGAACCGGTGACCTCTTGTTGCATGGGATGATGCTCAACCACCTGTTTCTGAGCTGTGATGCTTGTTTGCTCATATTTATTTAACTCCTTAACACAATAGCTTTCTAAAGGTCGTGGATTGAACATTTGCCTCAGATTAGCAATGGCTTTTTCAGGCAAATTACTGTAGCTCAGATTATCATTAATTTGCCCAATTAATTAATGATGGCAATAAATGCAAGTGCCATAGTAAACATTTTTTTTTATTCATCCACGTTGGTGCTTTCACTCCATAAATCAGAGAGTAGCATAAATTTTAGATCCTAAAAGTCAGAATTCACAAGACACAATGGCTTCAGAGATATCCATCTATCCCCCCCTTAGTACCAAAAAATCATTCGACTTGAAAGGGATCTTTTGAATCCTTCTACGTGAACTTCCTTCTACTTGAACACTTAGAGAAGGATGCTCTGGGGAGGCTGAAATCACATGCCCATGCCCATGCCCATGCCCACAGAGTAAGCATGGATAACGGGAGCAGGCATTTATTGAGCACTTACTTTGCCAGGTACCAGGCTAAGCATCTGACAGAAGTTGTCTTATCAAATCCTCACAATAGAAACATTGCCCTTCAGAAAGAGGTTTGCACCTCTGGGATACAGCTAGCAAGTGGTGGGACCAGGATTTAATACAGGCCTGACTCTAAAGCAGGTGCTCTCATTGGCTACCTAACTTCCTCCTAACGGATCAACCTGGAAAAGAACCAAGCTCTTTGGATATTTTTTTTTAGAATTATGACATGAATTTCCTCTGTAGGCTTATTTCTAATAATTTTCTGACTTGATGGCTTAGTTTATTTGCATCATTTATTTACCATATAAAACTTACAGGAACACCCTAACCAGTTTGGCTCAGTGGATAGAGCGTCGGCCTGCAGACTGAAGGGTCCCAGTTTCGATTCCAGTCAAGGGCATGCGCCTTGGTTGCGGGCACGTCTCCAGTAGGGGGTGTGCAAGAGGCAGCTGGTTGATGTTTCTCTCTCATCCATGTTTCTAACTCTCTATCCCTCTCCTTTCCTCTCTGTAAAAAATCAATAAAATATATATTTTTAAAAACTTACAGGAACAAACTTTTTAATTCATGCATAGACTATCACACCGCCCACTTAGTAATCTAAAGTTACTTATGGAGTGTGGGACAGTGTTGCCGAAAGGTTAAGGCTGTGTGGCTCTGGAACTGAATTGCATGGGTTTCAATCCTGGCTCAGAATTTTACTAGCTGTGTGGCCTTGGGCCAATTATTGGTGCCTTGCATTCCTCACTTGGGATCATAATTGACCCAACATGTAAGGTTGTGATGAGTATTAAATGAAGTTAAGAAAAAGTGCCTAAGACAGATGCCCATCGCCCGATGCCCCATAAGCACTCCATTCTTGTTAGCAGTGCCATGTGCAAATCATGGTGTAGGTTAGAAATGAACGTCAGTGGAATATAGATATTCTCCAATTCATAATTAGAAAGGACTTTATCACTTTCACAAACATTAGCCCATTTGATCCTCAGATAAAGCAGGAATACTAATCTCCATATTACAGATGAGCACGCCTTGCTCTGTTCATAAAGTCTCAAAAATGCTGCCTGAAGAGCTACACAACTAGTAAATACTAAAAGCAGGATTTAAATGCCAGGTTTCCAGTCCAGTGATCTCCTCACTGTACAATACAGAGTAAAAGATATTTGCTAAAAGTGCTACATATAAAGAGTGCAGGAGTTCAGATGAGAGGAGTAAAAACACTTTCATGAGCTTCATTCAATTTAATCCTCACCATGACCCTGTGAGGTAGGCAGGTAAGTGACTGGTATCTTCCTTTTGCAAATGAAGCAGGAGGGCTCCGAAATAGCCCCCGACTTGCTCAAGGTCACATGCTGACTTTGTGGCAGAACAAAGGGTCTTCCATGTGCAGGGCTGTATGCAATACAGTGCTTTATGCTGCCTCGGGAAACCCCTGCTCACTGCGTGGGAGTAGAGAGCAGCTCTTCATGATTGACATGGAGGATTCACTTTAGAATTCACTGTGTATTGTATTATCTTTTTAAATATATTTTTATTGATTTCAGAGAGGAAGGAAGAGAGAGAGAAACATCAATGATGAGAGAGAAACATTGATCAGCTGCCTTCTGCATGCCCCCTACTAGGGATTGAACTGGCAACCTGGGCATGCGCCCCTGATTGGGACTCTTCAGTCCACAGATCAACACTCTATCCACTGAGCCAAACCAGCTAGGGTGATTTTCTGTCATTTTTTTATATTTTTTTTATTGATTTCAGAGAGGAAGGGAGAAGGAGAGAGAGATCCAAACATCAATGATGAGAGAGAATCATTAATTAGCTGCCTCCCGCACCCCCTCTCCCCACTCGGGAGCGAGCCTGCAACCCCGGCATGCACCCTGTCTGGGAATGGAACCGTGACACTCCACCACTGAGCTGCGCTGGCCGGGCAGATCTTCAACGTGGTGTTTACAAGTCCTTCCCCTGCTCTGCAGCGTTGGGGACCACACAGCTGATGAAGCTTGTAATGGTGACGAGTGGGTTGTGAGGGAAGGAGAGCAAGGCTCAGAATCCAAAGCACCACACGCTGGCCCTGGCTTGAGGCTCAGCAGAAATGGCCCTCCTGTCACTCTGCTCCTCAGTGAAAGTCAGCCCGTCCTTTCCACCTCAAAATGGGTTTAGGATGAGAGAACTGTGATTTAATTCTTCCAGTGGGTTGAATGGATATTTAAAGGAATGCCATTTCTAAATGCCATATACAAATGAGTGACCCTTGATTCACTTGCCTAGCACCGCGATTGAAGTAATAGAGAAGCCAACAGTCTCTTTGGGAGCAGTTTAACAGTGTTGGGAGGATCATTCTGCTGATGAGTATATAACCACACACCGAGTGGAGAGCTCTAAAGGGAAGGAACACGCTTCAGTAAGAGAAGTTACGGAGCATGTGCACGATGTCTTAGGCCACAGTCAGACTTGCATTTAGAGAGGGTGATGGTGGCTGCAGAGTGGAAGTTTGACCAGAGGCAGTGGCTGGGTGCTGGGGAGCCGTCTGGCAGGAGTCCAGGCTGGAGAGGATGCTGGGTCGGATTAAGGGGGTCTGGGTGGAGGTGGAGCAGGTGACAGATTCTGGAGATATTTAGGTAACAACACTGCCAGGACCGGGTGATGGCTTGGACATTCACGGTGAGGGAAAGGAGATTTTCCAAGAGAGCTCCTAGGTCTCTGGCTTCTGGAAATGGGTGGGTGGTGGGGGCAATGTGCTGAGTGAGATGAGGATACTGGAAAGACCCAGATTTGGGAACAAAGGGCATCAGGTCCATTTCAGACTTGTTGGTTTGACATACCTTTACAATATTCAAGGGGGAATGTCAAGCAGGCCCTTGAAATTAGGCCACTGGAGCTCAGAGGAGAAGTTCAGGCCTGATATATAGACCAGGAATGTGTCTACACATAGCTGATAACTGCAATGGAGAAAGATAAGATTCCCTTTTGCCCCCCGCCCCCCCCCAAAAAAAACCAACAACAACACAGAACTAGAAGATGACCCAGAGTGATCAGATTTATTCTAGAGCATTGGCCAAAATCCAACAAAATAATTTTAATCCAAAACTTTGTCCATAAAAGATCTTTTTATTTGCTGTGGCAGTAGTTATTATATTATGTGACTTGTCTCTTAGGAGTTTACTAGATGCTGAAACAGAGGTTATGTGAAAACGAAATGTTTAAAAGCCTGTTTCTCAGCCTATGCTTAGAAAGAAACAGTTTTTAACCTGGACGCAGTGGAAATCCCTCCGACCAAGGTGATCTCCATCCCCACTTCGCTTTGTCTGGTGGCGACTCACCTCTGAACCTGCCTCCTCTTCAAGACAGCGCCGACTGCAGAGGGTGCAGCTGGGGTGACAAGGAGTGTGACACTTGGGTGGCTGTCTCTTTTGTTGCCACTGTCACTTTGAACCCTGTTTCCTATTCCAGCGATTTTCAACTGGTGTGCCGCAAGAATTTTTAAAACACGCAGTTCCTGACCTCACTTGCCTGGGATTGTCTAATAACGAAATGACAACAGCCAACACCATAGTCATCGGTGTGAATAAATCAAAAGTAAATCTATTTTCTGTCAGATCAGCAAAAAATATATGTGTCGGTGTGCCGCCACATGTTAGTAATTAGTTTATACGTGCCGTGAGATGAAAAAGCTTGAAAAATGCTCCCTGTTCTAGCAAACACTGTATTGCAGTTTTGAAATCTTCTCATCATTGCACCATTCTTTCTCTCACTAAGGAAATAAAAATGAAAGTGGAGCGAATAAAGAGAAGACATTAAACATCTCTCCATTAAAAATAACAGAGCTCATTCCTGACAAAGGGACAAAATATAATTCTTGTCCCTGGAAGCAACTAATTAGGCGTTTTCTACATCAAGGCAGCATCTGTGCTCACCTCACAGCTGTAACAAGTGTTAACACCCTGGTACACTTAGGCAAAACAGCATGTGTTTCCTTAGAATGTGTGCTAGAGACATGTTACAAATGACCCACTAAGAACAGTATCATGCTTAATCTTTAATCTCTGTTTACTTCTGAAATGTAAATACAGAAGTGCTGGATTCAGCTAAAAAAAAAAAAAAGCACACAGGTGATTTTTTCTGCCCATGAAGGATATTGGATTGGAAAGACTTCTTTGAGTAGATTCCACGCTCTCAGTTTTCACATAATGAAAGCGAAACACAGGAAGGTGGTGCGCATGCGAAGGCCACCCGTGGGACTAAGTTAGGATGGAGCATGGATAGAATCCAGTTCTGTGAGCATTTATGCGATCACACGCTGTGGAGATACCTTGCAATTCTTCTGTTAAAATTTTCCCATTTATATATGCATTCAATTAAAAAAATTGTGAACACCAGCAACATTGCCATTCTTTTCTTTTAAATATATTTTATTGATTTTTTACAGAGAGGAAGGGAGAGGGATAGAGAGTTAGAAACATCGATGAGAGAGAAACATTGACCAGCTGCCTCCTGCACACCCTCTACCGGGGATGTGCCCGCAACCAAGGTACATGCCCTTGACCAGCATCGAACTTGAGACCCTTCAGCCCGCAGGCCGACGCTCTATCCACTGAGCCAAACCGGTTAGGGCAACATTGCCATTCTTTAGACCCAGTGGGTATATATGCTGAGTGTCAATAAAATACAAATGGAAAGTGGCTTCTCTTCTAAAATAATTCACAATTGAGTCAGGGCGACAGATGTGTCTATTCATGCAGTGGGGTATGTGCTAGAGTAGACGTGCAAACCAATAGCAGCGAAAGCACAAAGGAGAGAACATGCAATGCGCTGGAATCAGAGGACATAATGGTAGGAATCTACAGCCAAGATATGTCATTTGAATTGGATTTGAAGAATGAACAAGCTTTTGCCAAACCCAGAAAGCACTGCGAGTCAGGAGTAGGCAACTCCAGGAAAATCTGAACGAAACAGAACAGAACTGATGC
The DNA here is from genome assembly GCF_027574615.1 of Eptesicus fuscus. Taxonomy (NCBI): domain Eukaryota; kingdom Metazoa; phylum Chordata; class Mammalia; order Chiroptera; family Vespertilionidae; genus Eptesicus; species Eptesicus fuscus. Next base: position 85,745,981 of record NC_072484.1, read on the forward strand.
GAGACAGGATGACAAGGACAGAGGAGCGAGGACGTGATCTGGTGTTGTGAGGCTTGGTGACTGCCGGTGAGTGTGAAAAGGGTCAGCCCACGGCTTGAAGGTCTTTGGCTCTTGTCCCAAGGGGCTGAGGTTGCATTCACCATCGGATGATAATAATTAATACGCTCAAGGTGTGGGCATGGAGATGACCGCGTGTGTATGTTGGAAGAGAATCCCTGAAATGGCAGATAGAAGAGCTGGGAAGCCAGGGAAGAAGCATCAGGAAAAGCTGTCCGAAGGCAATGCGTTGTGAGTACAAACCAGAGCAGGGCCGGTTCCAGGCGCAGGAGACTGGAGCCCAACCGGGGTCAGGTCTCCATGCAACTCATGCAAGTTCACATTCCTGCCACCTGTTTCTCTTCGAGACTTCAGAGGGTCAGGACTCACGGGCTGAGCTCAGAAAAGCAGCAGCGATACTGTGACTGGGTCAAGCGTGTGCTTTTAGAGCGTAGCCGTTCTTTCCCAAAGAGCCTCAGCCACGGAACCCCAGCGCCCAGCACGGGGCAGAGTGCCTGCAGAGGGCCGCCTCTTGGTCTCGGTGTGCAGGTGCCGGCGGGCAGGCTGCCTGCAGCTTTTCAGCCGGCGGGAGGGGACCGAGTTGTGCATTTGCACTCTCTGTGGATTTTCAAGGAATGAATTTCATATGAATGGATTCTAGAAAGCTCAGGTGACCTACTCCCTTTACCTCAGTCAATTTACCTTGAACTTGCCTGAACCCCACACTGCTAACTCGGAGTGGGGGGAAGGAGTGGAGTGATGAAGTTTTGTCTGACAGTAGACACCGTGACCCTGAGCTCTGCGCATGTGAAGGGTCATCACGTCTCAGAGCCATCGGAGAGAACGTCCCGAGAAGCGGCAAAGCCCGGGGCTGTCAGGGCAATGACAGTGACAGGCAGGACACCGAACACCGTAATTGGGCGAAGTCTTACCATCCCCTGTTCTTTGTTCTTCAGAACCTCTTGCACTTATCTGCCCATTTATAGAGAGGCCTGGCCTGGAGCGAGCAGGGAAACCTAAAGCCTCGCTGCGTAGACGTGCGTGCTGTGTGGCCCGCTGCGGGGCTGGCACTGCCCGGTGTGGGCCCGCTGCAGGGCTGGCACTGCCCGGTGTGGGCCCGCTGCAGGGGCTGGCACTGCCCGGTGTGGGCCCGCTGCAGGGGCTGGCACTGCCCGGTGTGGCCCGCTGCAGGGGCTGGCACTGCCCGGTGTGGGCCCGCTGCAGGGGCTGGCACTGCCTGGTGTGGGCCCGCTGCAGGGGCTGGCACTGCCTGGTGTGGGCCCGCTGCAGGGGCTGGCACTGCCCGGTATGGGCCTGCTGCGGGGCTGGCACTGCCCGGTGTGGCCCGCTGCAGGGCTGGCACTGCCCGGTGTGGGCCCGCTGCAGGGGCTGGCACTGCCCGGTGTGGGCCCGCTGCAGGGGCTGGCACTGCCCGGTGTGGCCCGCTGCAGGGGCTGGCACTGCTCGGTGTGGGCTAGAGACAGAGCACTGAGCTGCCTTCCCGGACTCAGGTTGCACTTACTTGTTGGGAAATGACTTGCGAGGTTTTGCTTTCAGATATGAAAGCCTGATGGGGAATGGGGGGGGGGGGATCAGGTGCCTCCTGTGAATCTTCGGGGCTTGTAACTGGGCAACTCTGGGAAAGGCCAGGTGGCTGCAGGTGCCATTTTCCCAGAATGCATTGGTATCTCGTCAGCGTTTGATGTCCCTCCAGTAGGACCATGGAAGCATCAGAGCAGCCTGGCAGCAAACCCCGACACTAGCGCGGACATCACATAGGACAGGGCCATCTACTCCTTGGTTGCTGTCAACTAAACCTCTACCTTTTAAAAATATTACTATTTTCATTACTGGAACCTTTTCAATACCTCTGGCCACATTTTTAAAAAAATTTTTTAACTTATCTCTGCAAGCAGAATTTATCTGACAGAACATTTTTTTAAATAATGGGGCAGGCCCATAGCTCAGTTCAATCTGTTTATTTTCCTTTTTTAAAATGATGATTGTACCTCGTATTAGTTCATTTCCTCATAGTCCTATAGCTGAATATTTTGTGGAAAAGTTCTCTTCTTGGACTCAAGAGCACTTCCTTTCTTCTGAGGTTATGGTTATGTTTTGTAGTAGTAATAAAAATAACAGCACTAACTACCATATGGAGAACACTCCATGGGGAGTACCAGGCACCACTCCTGCTACTTGAGATGGTTTGCATTTATTCTTTAGAAGCGCTCTGAGGAAAATATTTTTATGGCAACAATTAGCATCCAAGCAACCTGAGGCTGAGGTAAGTTCATGAGGAAGCCCAAACAACCCCCGATGAAGTCTCCTGAATCCACTCTGCAGTCTGCGTAGCATTTTGCTCCCACCCCATTTTGATGTGATAAGTAGAGCTCTGAAGAAAAAAAAAAAAAAAACCACATACAGTTAAATCATTATTTAAAATTAAGAGCCCACATTGAAGAAACTAGTGGACAATCTAGGGCAGGAATCGCCTGTGGTTAGAGGAGGGCCCATGAAGCTGTCTCCGAAGCCATGTGTCTCTAAAGCAGATTGTACTGGCTTACATTGTATTCTTACAGATCACTCCCAAAGAAGTACTTTCTAAAGACCCTTTGTTCACACTTTCTGTAACATTGAGAGAGGACCCATGGTCCGTCTGAGGGAATACCCTTTTTCTCATGACTATTGTTAATTCGGGATATTTGGGGAGGCTGATGGAGACGGAGGACACCTAACACGCCCTTTGTTGTAATGAAGTCCAGTATCCCCTCTGGTATGTGAGTGATGTTTTCGTTCTATGATTGTGGACATTTTTCCTGTGCATACCCAAATTTTCTGGCCTCTTTTTTTCCTTTGAAGACTGCCTGTTCAAAGGGTTTTGCCAGCATGTCCCGGAACACAGCTATTTCATCTAAATTATTGAGTAGTTATGAAAATAAAGTCAATTCTGAGAGCTGTCTTTTCTTATAGATAGCCAAGAAGTTTGGTATGAAAATCTGACCTTCAATGGCAACTGTGTTGCTTGAAGGTCTAGAAAAGAGGAAATGACCCACAACAGATGATAGACTGATTCATCCTCACAGAGGATTCCAAATGCCCAGTGTGCCTTCTTCCCCTTTAGGGTCTCATGCTTCTGCCCAAAGCGCCCCTGATCCAAACAGGCCCCTCCTTTTGCCACTGCTGTGGAATGATACCAATACTGGGCTTAGAGGAGGAAGCCAGAGCTTTCATTCTCTCATATCCATTAACTGCGAGTCCTTGGGGGCAGGGGAGGATATTTCTCTAACTCTTCTTTCCCATCTGTAAAATAACAGTAATTAAACCACCCTGTCTATATAAAAGGACTATATTAGACAATGTATATAAAATTTATTCCACTGAAGGAAAATAAATAAGATGCAAAAATTCACATCCACAAGGCATACAATCTGATTGGGAGGATTTCCATTGATAAAGAAACATATTGTCCTAAATAACTTTGGTCTGGTAGAAGAGAGCAGTGTGACATGTGACACGTGAACCATGATTTGATGATTTTACTCTGACCTACTTTAGAGTAATATTGAATCCCAAACAGTCACAAGTCCTCTCCCACTATGTCACAATTCATCCTTAAAGCAACTTAACACAGCAGTCCTAAAGAAATATATAGTCCTGGCCGGTGTGGCTCAGTTGGTTGCTCTAGATGTTGCCGGTTTGATTCCCAGTCAAAGCACATGCCTGGGTTGTGAGCTAGATGCCTAGTAGGAGGTGTTCAGGAGGCAACTGATTGATGTTTTTCTCTCTCTCTCCCTCTCCTTTCCTCTCTCTCTAAAAATCAATAAAAACATATTTTTAAAAATAACCTTGGGCTGCATTCAGATTCATACAAGATGTGTGTATTGTTTTTTTTCTTTGTGGTAAAATCTACATGACATAACGTTTACAGTTTTAATGATTTTCAGTACAGAGTTCTCTGGCATTAAATTCATTCACATTTTTGTGCAACTATTACCACCCTATATCTCCAGAAGTTTATTATCTCCCTCAATTGAAACTTTGTACTCATCATTTCTCCCTCCCCATAACCCCTGGTAATGACCCAGAGTGCATATTTTAATGTACTAGCAGTAGTGGATAAAATAATGCTAACTGCTCTAACAAATAATGGCTCAAAGCTATTTGATTCTATAAAATAGAAAAATGATATTCGTGAGTGAAGACAGTTCTTCTCCCAGCTCTTCTCCAGAATTTGTGCAAACTTTGCTTCCTCCATCATTAGTATATGGCTTTCTAGCTCACCATGCTTACCTGCCTCAAGCTCACAGCTGTAGGAAGAGAACATGAAGGAAGCCATACAGGGAGGGCAAATGTAGGTTTACAGTTGTGAGTATGTGAAACACACAGATTATTCTCATACTAGAGGCCCAGTGCATGAAATTCATGCACGGGGGCTGAAGGGAGGCTCAGCCTAGTCTGCACCCTCTTGCAATTTGGGACCCCTCGGGGGATGTCCAACTGCTGGTTTAGGCCTAATCCTACAGGGATCCCTGCGGGATTGGGCCTAAACCAGCAGTCGGACATCCCTCTCGCAATCTGGGACCAGCTGGCTCCTAACTGCTCACCTGCCTGCCTGCCTGATCACCCTTAACCACTCTGCCTGCCTGCCTCACCACCCCTAACCACTCACCTGCCTGCCTGATCATTCCTAACCATTTACATGCCAGCCTGATTACCCCTAAAGCCTCTGCCTGACTGCCTGATCACCCCTAATTGCTCATCTGCCTGCCTGATTGCCCTAACCGCTCGCCTGCCTGCCTTATCATCCCTAACCACTTTGTCTGCCTGCCTGATCGCCCCTAACCACCTCAGCCTTGGCCCTGCCACCATGGCTTCATCAGGAATGACATCCAGAAGGTCGTTCACTGTCCGGTCTAATTAGCATATTATGTTTTTATTATTATAGTTTATCATTTATTAATTATTGTATTATTCCCCATATGAACAATTATAAACCTACTTTTGCCCATCCTGTATGTGTAGTTTTTCTAGGCCAGCCTTAGAGTCAGCACACATCACACACACTCAAACCCATTGGTTAGACTCAGTCACATGGCCTCATTTAGACTTCAGGAGGGCTGGGAAGTAGAGTCCATGAAGAAGAAATGGGTTGAGGATGAGCCAGCCAGTCTCTGCTGTGTCAGTCAAAGTGATTTTAGAGTTAATATATATGCCCAGAAATCACCATTCATTTCCTTCAAATTTTGTCTTTCTCTTTTTGTTAGCCTAACTTTCCCTGGCAGAAAAAAATAATAAGTTTCATTCTACATATCTCCCAAAACCAAATAAACCAAATTGGCAAAATTAAAACCTACATATAATTTCATGGAGAGATAAGAGATATTATCTATAAATATAAATGTTAAGAAACAATTGAGTAGGTTAGAAGGATTTTCCTCTTCACCCAGTCAATCAATTATATGAAGCCAATGAGGGTATAAAGGTCTAAAATCATGTGTGTCTTTAAAGAGTAGTTTAGTAGTTCTTGTTTCTCACATATCAGCACATGTCCATAGGGTTTGTTTTCTCTTAAGTATGTAAATCCCAGCATGATCAGCAGATTGATTCATTTGTTGGGAACCATTGAGGAAGTTTTAATTGGGAAATGAGTTGGACACCTGTAGGCAGTGCTTGAAGAACAAGGCAAGGAAACGTGTTGTTGTTTCTGCACAGAAGGGGACCCACTTCCATTTACTAATTGCTCTTAACGTAACCACAGGAGCTCACGCTCCACACACATCAACACTTAGCATCTGCCTTTTCCTTGTGTACAATGAAAGGAAATGCAGAAATGCATTTGTGGGCATTACTGGCAAAGACCAATTTGTGGAATAATTGAAACCTTGATTTTCTGTCATTAGCTGGAAGCTTATGAAATGCATTCCAGATGTTTCTTCTTATTTTAATAGCTCTGTGTCATAAGGTTTAAATTCAAATTTATAAAGTGTCGAAGGGAAAATACTTTAATATTCAAGTTTCATGGAAATGGCATAAACTTGAACTCCCCAGTCATCCTGCAACATTCACTTGTAGTCCCTCAGTTTGTTTCCCATAGTACGTCTCAGAGGTCTTGGATTATGTCCTAGAGTCAACATTAAGTAAGGAAGCAACCTTTTTTCTACCTCACTACTCTTGAACATTAAGTAAGGTTTGGGCTAAAAGTAGGGGTGTTGGAATAATCTTTCCCTATAACTTTGATTTCCCAGGGAACGAGCATTGAATACGACCCAGCCTGGGTCCCTTCAGCTCACGGTGGGGAACCTGAAGCCAGAAGCCATGTACACCTTCCGCGTGGTGGCCTACAATGAGTGGGGGCCGGGGGAGAGTTCGCAACCCATCAAAGTGGCCACTCAGCCTGAGTGTGAGTATGAGAAGGGAAGGGTGGCCTTTAGAAAGTGTTTATCTTCTCCAGCCATATCCTTGAATACTTTCATAGAAATTTCTTGAGAAAATGGAAGGAAGATGTTTGAAGCAATGTATTTAACTCAAGGATTTTTAAAGGTAAAATCACTGTTAACAAAATGGCCTCCCCACTTGGGCCATGTCTCTTTACCGGCAAATTAACAACTACAAAGGACTAATCCTTCCATACAGTCTATGTATTTACTTCCTATGTGAGGGAGTAACTTACTCTACCTGCCAGTACTGCATAGTCAACATGGGGTTTCAGCCTCCTCCATTGACTTTTTCAGATTTCCCAAGTTTGTCTATGAGAATGGAGCATCAAAGGTAAAATAACGATGGCAAAGGACTTCTCAATGCAGGGACTTAGTAAAGAACTTAAACAATGCACCCAATGCCCTCAAGTAGCTCCCAAGTAGGAATCACGACTCAAGAAATGTACAGAGACGGTCCCTGTGGTGCAATCACACTGTCTGCTAACAAACCACTCTACTGAGCTGCGTGATCACAGGGTGAAGCAGCTCAGTGTTCTTTGGCCAACTTATAATTCAGTGATCTCTACCTTTATGAAGGAACAGCCCCCAAGCCGTACCTTTGAAAGATACTTCTGATCTTGCAAAATGTCGATCTCTACTAAATTTCTAGTGTCATTTTGAAAAGATTGATGAGTGATGAGCAGTTCGCCAGCCTTATTTCATTTGAAACTTAAAATGTTGAAGAAGAGAGAGCAGGTGCACTCAGATATGTCGTCTGGGTGCTGGCCTCCTGCTCTACATTTGGCAGCATCGCCATTCTTCCTTCCACTTGGTGACCGCTACAAAGACAAGATGGGAACAAATTGGGGGGTGGGAGAGGGGTGGGCCAGCAGCACAGGTCTTAGAAATATTTGCCTCACAGAAATAAAACCCCAGGTAGCATCTTTAAAGCCATAATGATGTACAGGTTGCAGACAATATTTAGGGAATGCAGAGTTGCAGGCAGAACTCTCTAAGTAATTTGCAGGACTAAGACGCTGCAGCAAGACATGAAATCACACTCCAGACGTGACTCCTTTGACCTCGGGTCCTCGTGCAATTTCTCTGGTCATGTACTCATAAAGTTGGTCCCCCTCCCAGGTTTCTGTTCTTAAAAATGTTTTGTTTTGTTGGCTGTTTGAATTTAAATCCCTAGTTAATGTCAATTTCCACTTCGCGGTGTCTCTGCTAACATACCATTTGTGTCATCGATTTCTTTATTGACTTACTCTTCATAAATCATATACTATATGGAATCATTAACTTTTATAAATATTTGCTATTTTCAATCTATAAAGTTAAATAAAAAGAATTAGGTCAAAATATACATTTTCAAAAATGGTATATGCTATGTTGTCTACAGAGAGACTGTTTAAAAACCCATCAAAATTTTCTAAAGAAAAATTGTGTCTAGTTTTCTAGTGGTAGAACTTAAAAGCATGTTCATTTTCAAAAGACCCAGTTTCTCTGATTCTTTACTTCCTAATCCAGAATGGTATGCCTAGAATTGTTTTAGCATACTTTTCAGGGCTGACTGGCCATTAATACATTTCTGATAAAAATCCTAAGTAGTCAGCCTTGCTTTCTAATACTGAGCAACATTATTTTTTTTTCTATAAGTACCAGTTTCTAAGAATCCAGTTTAGGAAATCAGTTAACAGCAGTGTGTGTTTTTTTGTTGTGTTTTTAAACTCACTTTTTATGCCTAATTTCCATGACAAAGGACAAGAAAGTATTTTCTGTTTTGGCAGTGACCAATTTTAATGCTTTATTTTATTTTATTTTATTTTATTTTCTGCCATTTTTGTATTCTTATTTTTTTTTAAATCTGTCAGTGATTATTTGTATCACACTTAGCTTTATAAAAGGAAAACAATGGCATAAATCATTATAATTACATTAATGAACATCTAGTATGTTCCTAATACTGTCCCATGCTGTCTGAGGCACATTAACACACACACACATATGTATGTAATGAATCAACAGCACTAATGGATATCAGCAGCTTCTTGGGGAAGCAAATATTCTAAATATGTAACAATAACAAAACAACTAAAGTAAGGAAACTTGTAAGAAGATGTTAAATGAAATATTACCAACTGAGGCATAGAAGAGCTGTGGGCCCATTACTTGTGATGGCTGAGGCATAGTATCTAATTCCTTTTTTATGCCTAAATCATATCATGCCCACCTCCTCTAATAATCACTTTATTACAAAGACAGCTGCCTCAGTCATGGTATATCATCCATTCCTCCTCATTTAAAACACAGTGTGAGAATCTGTGCAGAGGACTCCACTGGGCGCTGGTCTCTGTCAGCATTTACTTTGCTTAAAAAATTAGCATAAATGATGATAAGGCACAAAATAGAAACTACATGCCTGGCTGAATAAAATACGGGGCTCATTGGTAGTGTTGTCTTATGTAAGTTATCTTTCCTCCAGAAAAATGAAAATGGAGAATCCTGCCTTAGAAGCATGAAGGGGCCTTGAATTGTTTTCATTAAGGACAGTGATAATGGCCTTAGAATGCTCACTATATTTTGGCCTTTCACCCCAGCATTGTATTATTAAATCATCTCTGTCTGTACCACTGTGGATGGAGTAAGAATTCTTTCCTTTGCAGCCATTGTTCATTTGCACGGTGACCTGATTCTACTTCAGTGAGAATTGCCATTGGAAAATTCTTCTCTTGCCGAGTAAACAGGTAGATAGGAACAATTCTGCCCAAACAGTACATTAGAGTATCCTTTACACCTTCAAAAACAGCCAACTCCTCCAATTCATGTTGAGTAAGAGTACTGTGCAGCTCTCTTGCTGTATTATTATAGACGTTAGGATAAATTATATGGTCACGATTAATAGGTATTGCATGTGTATTTTATCTTCTATTGTTAACACAAAGTGCCATTTTGGTGACTTAAAAATATTTCTAGCATAAGGAACACTTCATTTTCTCCAAGCCTGCTCAATCCTGCACCAATTGCTGATGGAGATGGAACATTCTAGAGACCCAGTGTTTATTTCCTATTGGCCCCTCCCTTCTCCTCTTCTCCTTTTTTCTTCTCCTCCTTCTCTCTCTCTCTCTCTCCTCCTTTCTCTATATTCCCCTCCCCCCTCTCTCTAGAACTCTCTCAACTTCTTTCTGTGTTTTTAGAAGAAGTGCAAAGGCTGATTTTGTTATTTAGCTAGAATAACAGAATTTAGAGGCAAGAGGAATGGGGGCACATTTCCATCATTATTTCTCTCCCTGACAAAATGATCTTATCTTTTGAAAATGGCTCTCGTCTGGGTATGCATTTGGTGGCTCCTTTTATCACTGTTTTCCCCAATATGATGTAGTAATTGTACACTAAAATTGCATAGCTTTTATACAAATTGAATTCAAGTTTTCCATATTATTTGAAAGTATCAACTCTATTATGAAAACCATATTCTCAATAAATAAATACTGATGGAAAATATGTCTGAAATACAAATCAGCCAGTAGCTCTTTCCAAAAGCGCATGCATTTTGTAATAATCATTTAAAGAGATCAACAGCCCAAGACCCAGTTTATGAAATAATCACCCAGAATAGAACGCCTTGATTTATAGAAAGGTTTGTGTGCCCTGATTCTATCTTCCTTTTGCTAAACCCTTGCTACCTCCCCTGCCTTTATGGCATATAATTTCTCCAGTGTATTATCAGCAGGATTTAAGTCCCTGCCTGCTTAAGACTTGTCTAATCTTTTCACACCACATGTGGAGAATTTTTGAATTATTATGCGGGGTCCTTTAAGATGCTGTTACGGCAGTGTTATCACGAACGATGTAAAAATGGGCCACATACTGGCTGGAGGCTTGAGTTAGAATGGGAAGCCTATTTGCTAGGCCACAACCCAATTATCCACAAAACCTTTTTATATTTCCGAGTTGTAAGTAATATTCTTAGTCCATTCTATTCTTTACACTGAAAAGATGCGTGAAAGCCACCCCTAAGTCAAATGGCTTTAGAATACATTAGCTAGAGGAATAGACATGTTTACTTTGCTCCTCCAGCCCTGGATTATTTTTTTCCAGTTCTAACAGGGCTCTCACGTGATGGTGGTTATGGAGAGAACTAAGACGTCTTTGAATATTATGTCTCCAAAATGTACTCCTTGTATCTTAGGGCAAGTTCCTTAATCCTGGAGGCCCCAGTTTTCTCAACTTGAAATTGGACATGTTATTTACTCCTCCTTCTGCCAGGAGGTGGACATGAGATGGGATGAAATGGGAAGCCCCTGAGTCTTAGCTGCAACTAGTAGGCACTCAGTAGAAGTCCCCTGCCCCTAGCAAGGTTGCTGGAAACTTAGTTCCAACTGTCCTGCCCTTGCAAACACAGTGGTGACTCAGCAGGCTAATCACCAAGGTAAAAAGGCTAAGATAATACCTATTGACAGTTTAGAACTGGCTTGATTGCTATATAATAAGCCACTTATATTTTTTTATTACTTTGCCCCTAATTATCTCCTCCCTATAATTTAGCAGGCTATTATAGACTGGGTTGTTTTCTAATTTTACCGAATGCACATCTTTCTATCCCTACCTGCATGTGGAAGTTTTGTGATCAGAAAACACTCCGTCCCATAAAAGGTATCACAGCATTGCCTTTTTGTGAATAGCTGGTTTCTTAGAAGATGCAGGTAGAATCTGATCTGTACCTAATGTGTGGCAGATATACTAAATATCATTTATACTTTTTTCATCATGATTCTATAAATTAAGCAAATCAAGTAAAGTACAGTTCTGCCCAGCTCATTTTTTAACCACTTGAGCTGATTTCCAGTTATTACCTGCACTGCCTGGAGATTTGAGTGAATATTTGGGGTGACTATGGTGGCAAAGTTGACCGTGAACCAATCAACAATGGTCCAGTCATTTGGTACATGGCTTTAGGTTAATAGTAGAAAGAAATAAGGATAAGCACTGACATTCCACCTAAGTTTTGGACTAACAAGCCACATTTATCTATTTAAATTTAAGTGTGCAGAAATAAAATTAAATTTAAAATTTAATTACTCAAGCATACTAGAGGCATTTCAGCTGTTAAATAGCACTTAAAATTTAAATAGGTAGAAAACTAAAATTAAGATTCGTTAGTCTTATTTGCCACATTTCAGACGTTTCTATATGACTCTTGCCTACCATATTGTACAACTAAGAGAAGGGGTCCATCATTGGAGAAAGTCCTATTGGACAGAAGTGATCCAGACACCGTACTAGTAAAGGAGGGAATAAAACAAGTCAAATAATGTCCTGACTCTCCAGGAAATTACTTTAAGTAGAATTCACTAAAACATATTTAACAGATGAGTCCCCGGAGAATATTGAAAAGTGTGTTATTCATTGAATTAATGTAAAATATTTATTTTTAAAAAGACCAGATAATCTGGATCTGAACATATCCTCTGGTTAGTTACGTAAAGTTCCTTAAATATTTTTCAAGTTAAAAAAGAAAAAGAAAGGATCTTTCAAATCACGAAGATGAAGGACAAAGATCACGTGTTGCTCGAGTTAAGTAGTGGGACAGCATAAGTTCAGTTTCCCTCAGTTTCTGCTCTCTCACAGTTATTCTCGTTTCTTTTAAGCACCAAGCATAATTCAGGCTTCTTCCAGTGGTATCACCAAACATCCAGAGGAGCTGTCTGCTTGATGAGAAATAGAAAGTAAAAAAAGCTAATGCACTTGAAACCTGTGTTATTTCATTAACCAATGTCACCCCAATAAATTCAATATTTTTTAAAAGAAAGGAAAAAAAAAACTATTTCTCACTGATAACAGGTAGTACAAAGAAAGAGGATATGTAAGTGTCATAATAATGGGAAGTTTTCAGGAAATATGGCTCTCTAGCCAGGGATATAGAGGTACCCATAGCAGTTTTGTTTGGGGCTTAAATGCCTACTTTGATTATACCCTATAAAAATGAAAGTAGGCTGCTTGCTAAACTGAATTAGATCGAAAGAGAGCTTGAGCATCTTCAGGGATATTACCATCCAGCGCGGGCAGCCGAGTCAAACTCTTCTCCAAAGACAAAACAGCTGAGCTGAGCCTTCCTGGGGCACTCTCTCAGTTACATCTGATTTTACAGGAAGCTGGTGAAGGTGACTGATGAATAAAGACAGGAAGAGAATAGGGCATTTTGATCACATATATATTGATGCATTCTCTCATCATGAGAGCCCTTTTATACCTATGCAACAACCCATAGGCATTTACTGAACACCTACTAAGTGTCAAGGCTTCTATAAGCTGTTGGAGATAGAAAGTAATATAAGGTGGACAGGATAATGTCAAAGAAATTAGCAGTGAAATGTTTGATGAAAATGTATAGGGTAGATAAATTGTTCTGAATCATACTGTGGAATCAAATTGATTTTCTGTTTATTTTAACCTGAAGTTAGGAGTACATGGTCTTTATATGTTTTAGTATGAAATATGATACTGCATTTTTATGTTTCAGTATGTTTTACTATGAAATATGATGGTGTATTTTTAAACTATCACATCAAGAAATTTATAGTTGACTAACCTAATGTAATACCCCAAAAAAATTAAGTAAAACTCATGTCGTTATCTTATGGATTCTTTTAACTGCAGATTATATTCTGTATGCTGTAACGTAGTAAATCTCATGTGCTATACAAAAGGACAATAATGTGACTTTAATTATCGTCCTCTAACTTCAATGTTCCTGGATCATTATATTGTTTTAATAAAAGTATCATGTCTGTTTAGTAGGAAGATACCTAGGGAGATAAATGCATAATGTTCCCTATTCTATGAAAACTCTTCTCTCTCTCAACCCAATCTTCCCACCTTGGGAAAACCAGATCACATCTAATAAAGCAGTTGAGTTGGGTCAGAATTTCAGATTACAGAACACTTGACAGGTTCAGGGATTGCCCTGGGTTGAAATTGAAAGATTTTAATTTGATAATACACAATTACTGCTTCAGATCATAGTTCTTGAAATCTGAGTCCAGAGGTTGCCATCAATGTCTGAGAGGAAATGATAATAGGGTTTTTATCAACTATATGCCAAATGGTGGAACTCGTAGAACATGGTGACATGGTCAGTGCAGGTGACCTGTCCCTTACCACCTTACTTACACTCATAATCAGTGTTCCAGATCTTCCAAATGAGAGGAGAGTGAAAGGGGATTAACAACAATGACTCAGAAGTCAGGCTGCATTTGAATTCTGCCTCTTTCACTTACCTGCTAGCTGGGATAAGTTGGCTTTGCTAAATCACAGTGTTGTCCTATGTAAAATGGAGCTATCTTTCAGGGATGTTGGAAAGCCTAAGAGAAAATCTGTAAAATGGGACACAACAGTACACTCTGAACTGCTTATTCTGATGATTAAATGAGGTAATTACTGTAAAATACTTAGCGTATTCTCTGGTACATTATCAGCCCTCAATAAATACTAGCTCCTATAATTGTTCATTCCTCCATTGCTGGATTCTAATTATTTCTCATGCACTTGTGTTGTTCCTTAACACTGCAGGTAATTTATTCATTTCTGTCTCTGCGTTTTTCATGTGTTTGAAATTTTCTCCTTCTTTAGGCTATTTCATAAGGCTCTTCTATTTCTACTTTAAGATTTTATTTAAGATTTCTAAGAGCAGAAAGCCTACTTTGACTAATTCACCACATTGGTCAATATGTTAGTCTGCATAAGTTCACCTTTCACTTTCCAAATTTTGAACCTTATCTTGTCATTCATTCATTCATTCCACAAATATTCCTTGTTTCCCCAGTGGGCTATCCTATATTTCTCAGCACTGGGAACCTAGCAATAAATAAAGACAAAGTATTTATCCTCAAGGGGTTTATATTCTAGTGATAGAGAGGTACAATAAACAAAAATAAATGCTGCAGAAGAATATAGCAGCATAAGGGGATATGGAATGAGGAGGATAGAGGTGATTGTACAAGGGAAAATCAGGAAAGTCTTTATGAAGGAGGGGCATTTAAGGGGATCTCTAAGTGAATTTTGGAGGCATGCCTCAAAGATCTTGGGCAGAGACATTGCAGGCAGAGCAAATAGCAAGAGCCAAGACCCAGGAGATGGGGGAGGAGGAAGAGTGGAAACATGAGTGAGCAGGCAGCAGGGCCCAGCTGTGAAAAACCTCCAACCCATGCTAAGAAACATGGATTCATTTCTCCGCGTCTACACAGGAGGGGGCAGGGGCATCATCCAATGTTCATTTCTCAAATGGAAGCAAGGAGACTCCAGAGAAAGTGAATGTGGTTTAGTCAAGAGTTGTTCGTCGCTCAAGTTTTGGTGGGACTTGTGGAGGTATTGAGAACTGGTGGAATTCGGGAAACCTTTGGAAAATGGGGACTAGACTTGCTGCTGGATGTGGGGTGGGAGAAAAGACAAGGGCCATATTTACTCCTTGATTTTAGGCCTCAGAAACTGAGTGAATTGTGGGATCATTGTTGGGGTCAGACACTGAGTAAGGAGCTGTCTGGGAGGGTGTGTGGTGAGGGAGGGGAGTGCTATAGGGGATAAATCAATTATTCCTTTTATTTTTTTACTTTAGATTAAAGTATTAAATAGATTCAGGTTTTATTTATTTAGTGAGACAATGAGCTCACATAAGGTGCCCAATATTTTGAATATAAAACTAAAAGCAAATGCCACAAACTGCTAGGCCATGGCCAATGCAATGCACCTTTCAGCTTCTAATAGTGTCAAACTGAGCGGTTGTTGGAAAACATGGGCAAATTTCTATGTTGTAAACTGTAGAACATCTGTACCCTCTATGCCCCTCAGGCATGCATGGCAGGGATATGCGCAGTGCCATACACAGAAGACACTCAAAGGTGTCTTCATCACAGAGCAGTTACCTTCTTAGAAAGCCTGCAGCAGGCCAGTGACATGTAATGTGATGTGGCTAACACCACAGAAAGGAGAATTGATTAAAGGAGGCCTCAGATCTGCAGCCCAGTCTTCCAGCTGCCAAGATTTTCCAATGAACCATTCCAAAATGGGCAAGGTAGTGCCAAGATAAGTATCAGCTCAGATCAGCTTGTTTTCCAGTATGTACTTTGCCTGTGTTCATTAAACAGGAGACTGGGTTCAATGGGATGTCTGTGCAGGGATGATCCAGAGTAGGAATCACTTTATGGCTCTGAGATGCATCAGAATTTTACTGGCAGAAGCCTAGTTCAGGCTTAAGCAAAGGCTGCAGAATTAAGGAAGAGTTTGCCTTTGGAGTCATAACATCCCTTTTCACTACCCTTTTCCCCATCTTGTGGTCTTATATCCTCCATTAACTCAGGACACCCAGAAGCCAAAATGATATCTGAAAAATAATGTTGAATCCACACATACTTTTGTGATTGTTGATTCAAGTCACTGAATTTGAAAAGGAATAAACTTGGAATTCAGAGAGGTTAAGGCAAATCATAGGATGGGTTAGTTCATGGTTGGGAACCGCAGGCCTATGTCTAGTGTCCTAATTCAGAGTTGTTTATATGTCTCATCCACTGTTTTAATAAAGACACCTATCATATTGGGTTTAATGCTAATCCAATATGACTTCATCTTAGTTTATTAAAGGCAAAGATCTTTCTGAGTACATAGAATTTTTTTTGGGGGGGTGGGTACACTATTCAAACTAGTACATATACTACCCTACCAATCAGACATATTGTTAAAGTAAGATGATAAGTAATCATATTGAGGCAAACTATAAAATTTAAAAATAATGATAAAAATAAATATTTACTTTTTATTATGAAGCTAACTTTTTCATTTTAAAATAATTTCAGTAATTGTTGCTGAAGCAGAGAAATATTAAGAAACATCCCTAAAGTCCTTAAAAATCATATTTTATATGTTTCTATCTTTTTCCTTTTTGAGATTCTAATGCCGGCTTGTAGGCTGTGGGACGGAGCACTTTCTGAATATTAAGGGCTGCACACTGCTCAGGTGACCCTCAGGGAACCAAGGAGTCCAAGGAATCATTTGAATAACAGAGTTTGCAGAAGCTCAGTGAGAGCTCTTACTGACACCGACCACACGCTCCGATTTTTACTGTTTGACCTTCGGTTGATAAAAACCCCATAATCACTTCCTCCCAGACATTGATGGCAACACCTTGACTCTGATTTTAACAGCTACAACCTGAAGCAGTAATTGTGTGGCATCACCTTAAACTCTTTCAACTTCAGCCATAGCAATCCCCTGCACCTGTCTAATATCCTGGGAGCAAGAAATATGGCTCAACCCAACTCCTACCTTAGATGTGACAAAATTAAATGGGACGGAGATAATAGTGTGAGAGTGGGGATTCCAACCTAGCATAACATTTCTACCACAATGCTGAAGTGTGACAAAGTGTGTGTGTGTGTGTGTGCACGCACGCACACGTGTATGTTCAAACTAAGATTAGCCTTGATTATTTCAGGAAAATGGAAAAATAATTAGTTGAAAGTTAACTGCCTTTTAACAATTCTTTAATAAGTTAAAATTCTTTAGTAAGTTAAAATACTTATTAGGTAAGAAAGTATAGCCATGCCAGGGTAAGGTTTAAAAAATCCCAACATTATTGAGCTTCAGCCAGTCTGAGTGAGTTGTGCTAACTGTTGTGCTAAGGAACATGCTAGACACATAACTTGAACTCCTTGTTATAAATCACTTACTTGATCTTAACCCTCAGTCTACTGTGTTGATTCAAAGCCCTCTCCTACTACCTAATAATAATTATTACTTCCATTTTGGGGAGGTGGGGGGCGGGAAATTGACTGATAGTTCAGTTTAAGCTCTTCTCAAAAATGTTTAGGACTCCCAGAGAAAATTGATGCTATTTCTAGTGGGGTGTTTTATCATTTAATATAATATTTAACCACAAATAACAATGTAATAATAGATTTAACATATCACTGACTTAGATTATGCCAACATCTTGCTAATTTTACCACTTTGAATATGGTTTGTTCTATCTCTTCTTTATAATTTAATGTTCTTACAGTAATTTTGAATTACACTAACTTTAGAAATATTGAATTTTCCTCTAATCTAATTGAAGAATTCTTAAATTTTCCTGGTAGCATTGCCTATAGATGTAATGTTTGGTATTGAGCACTTGAAATATGTCTTGCCCAAATTGAGGTGCGCTGTTAGTGTAAAATCTACACTGGATATGAAAGGCTAAGTGTAAAATATTACATTAACAAATAAGCAAAGAAAGAAAAGATTCATGGACACAGACAACAGTATGGTGATTGCCAGAGGGAAGGAGGAATGGGGGGAAGTACAAGGGGATAAAAGGCAAATAACAGTGATGATAGGAGACTGACTTAGGGTGGTGAATATACACTAAAATATACAGCTGATATACTATTATTCTAGAATTGTATACCTGAAATCCACATAATTTATTAACCAATGTCACCCCAATAAATTTAATTAAAATTTTTTTACATTGATTGTGTTTTGAAGAGATGACATTTTAGATATATTTGGTTAAATATATGTTATTAAAATTAAATTTATTTAATTTTTACTTTTTTAATGTGGCTACTAGAAATTTTAAAGTACATATGAATGTTATGTCGCTCACCAATATTTATATTGACAGTGATGATTTAATGTATACCCTTATGTCTTATACCCAACTAGAAGGCAGTCAAGAAGACATTAAAAATATCAGATGTTGCTAATATGATATCAAATTGATATTGCCAATTGAATATTGAGATTCAGAGTTGCTGAAATAGAGTAAATAAATTTATCTGCAAGAATTATCAAATATATTTATATTTAACAATTAATTTATTTTACTGCAGATTTACCCAACATCAATACCAATAGCCTTTGAACACCAAATACATCTTTTTTCCTAGTGGTCTGACAATTTATAGCACCAATAAAAATAAAAGCAGAACAGCCCTAGCTGGTTTGGCTCAGTAGATAGAGAGTCAGCCTGCAGACTGAAGGGTCTCAGGTTCAATTCCAGTCAAGGGCACATGCCTGGGTGTGGGCTTAGTCCCCAGTAGGGGCCATGCAAGAGGCAGCTGATCAACAATTCTCTCCCATCATTGATGTGTGTGTCTCTCTCCCTTTCTCTTCTTCTCTAAAATCAATAAAAATATATTTTAAAAAAATAAAAACAGGACAGATGGAGTTAAGGACTGAAAGGATTCTTTGGATGCAGAGCCGCACACCAGTGTCCCTGTGTTCAGATTTACTTAAAGTCATTGTCCAACTTCCCTGAGATGATTAACTGCTGAAGTCTATTTGTCTTCCTGCTGCTATCTCTGAACAAGCCTAAATCTTCCATGTGGTTAATAAACTTCTTATCTTTTGAATACTGAAAATAAAATAAACTTAATCCTCAGGGTAGTTCAGTCGAGAGCCAGGGAGCCTTTTAGATGTTTCTCAGAGATAGAGGACAGCTAGGTTTTCTGCCCCGTGCGATTATCAATCTTCCCCATGCGCGCATGTATGTGTAAGGGTGTTAAAGGTGCTTCTCGGTGATAAATGTCAGTGGCATCGCACGGTGAATATTAATTTCAATGTTGTCAAGGTCAGATGTGTGCCCAGGTTCATTGTCCCTGGAATTTTTATTGCAGCCACTGCTACGGAAGGTTTTTTTTTTTAATCTTGGGCCTCTTTTTCAGGCATCAAGAGCAAAAGGGAGCATAATTCTTCAACATCCATGCACAATGCTCTGACGAAAAGTGCCTTAGCACAGTCTTCTCTGTCCATTGGGACAATTATTTCTACTAAGACCAAAATGTGGGTTTAGAGGAGCTAAGTTAGGTGGGAAGAGAAAAAAATAGATGATCACAAAATCTGGAGACTAGCTGATGTCCCTGAAAAGCCGCTGGCTGTATATGGAAAATGAAAGAAAAGAATTGCAGGAGACTGTAAATTTTAAGAGAGGTTTCCTTGCTTCTCTGGTCAATTCTCACAAGGCCTCGCACCATGTAGAAATTAGTTAATATGTATTGAGCATTTACATAGTGCCAGATGTCATTTGTCAAATATTTATCATTAATCTCCACAACAAACCCATGAGATAGATACTGATATTAACCTCATTTTTAAGATAAGAAAAACGTAAACTCAAAGGTATTTAGTAGCTTGACCCCAGCCATATAGCCTGCACGAGGACGGTTCTAGATTTGAACCGAGGGTCTCTGATTGTGGAGGCCACACTCCGGATTGTTAGTGTCTGTCTCCAAAACTTTATTAGTTGGCATCACTTGGCATTGCCTGCATCAGAGTAGCCCAGACCTCTGACTTGGAGAATAGAGTTCTCAATTTCTTCCTTAACTTGTAGTCCCTCCCCCCAAGAGCCAGTTTATCCAAGGCAGTTTCTTATCCCTTGAAGCCTAGAAATAGAAAAACAATAATTTTCTTTCCCAAAGAGAGGGTATCTTTTAAGGTAGGATCTTTCTGTCATTATGTAGACAAACCTACTCACTTGACTGTCTGAAAGAGATGGCTGCTTTCTTCTCCTCTGATAAATGGCTGCAGAACTCTTTTATAAAAGCAGTCTCTACATGCCATTTTATTGCTCTATTAAAACTACCAACATCATATATTGATTCTTCCCACACTGGCCATAAGACAAGCCTACGTGAGAGAGGTTGCTGGGATAAAGTTACATCATCACCATGGGGAACACTGAGTTTGCTGAAGACTGTTTCTGTGATGCATATCACAGAGAAGTGATATTTTTGTGTACAGAAAGACCACCCTGAAGGATATACAAGTCTCAAATAAGTGTGAAGTACGTGAAAGGCCTGCCCCTCCCTGGGATTCGCTGCTTAGGCTCTTCCATAGGAATAAACTTAAATGTCTGGTCTGGATAACAACAAAAGTAACCCTGCAGAGAATTTATGAGGAGGTTAGAAGGCTTAACTTATATCTGGTATTATGACACACCAGGCAGATCCTGGCTCTTTTATCAGGTACGCTGTTGGCCATTTATGGTTTGTAAACGTAATCCAGGTCAGGACCACGCCCTACGCATGTATGGAATTCTGTGCTTCCCATTTGCCTTGTACATGCATCACCTCCTCATGTTCTTCTAGCAACCTCGAGAACCAAGAAGAACAAATACTCTTTCCTTCCATTGTCTGATGAGGGAACCAAACTGTGGAAAAGTGTAAGGGGCTCGAGTTCAGGAAACAGTAATATCAACCACCACGTTACTTGGAACACTTTACTTCCTATGTAGCCTCCTATGATCCTTATAATGGCCCTGTTATGTAAATGAAAATGATGTGCAGAGTGTTTAAGTAATTTGGCCCAAGGATACGCTATTATTAGAGAAGAGTTTTTGTGGGGGTTTTTAAATCCACACACCACATTTCCCTAAAATTGGTAGGACATTATTTGATTTTTTTTTTGATAATGCTAACAAAGTAGAAAAGAAAGTGAATTAATAATTCCATGCTTGTGAGTTTTTTTCCCCAATATAACATTAATTGTGCCATTAAATACTTCAGATGATAAAGTATTTAAGTACAAATACATTTTACTTAAATACTTTATCATCTGAAGCTTTCCCCAAACTGGTTTTTCTCTCCATTTGCCAACTTGTTAAGTTCTGTTCCAGAAAGGCTAAGGTCAAGGCCATTACCCATCAGTCTCATGCACACCCATGTGTCCTGACTCACTAGATTCTCCCTTCACACCTGAACTCACCTGTCCTTCCTTTGCCCACACTGCAATTCTCTAACTTTTTGAGCCACAATTGTTATATAGCATTATATGAATTTCAGGTTCTCAACATAATGCTTCAATATGTGTATACTCTGCAAAATGACCACCACAGTGAGTCTAGTTACCATCTGTCACCATACAAACTTAGACATTTCTTTTCCTTGTGATAGAACCTTTAAGATGAACTCTCTTGGTGACTTTCAAATATGCAAGATAGTGTTAATATAGTCACCATGTTATATATTCCATCCAGATGACAATTATTTTATAACTGAAAGTTTGTACCTCTTTTTTTTTAAAGATATATTTTATTGATTTTTTACAGAGAGGAAATGAGAGGGATAGAGACTTAGAAACATCGATGAGAGAGAAACATCGATCAGCTGTCTCCTGCACACCCCCCCACTGGGGATGTGCCTGCAACCAAGGTACATGCCCTTGACCAGAATTGAACCTGGGACCCTTCAGTCCACAGGCAGACGCTCTATCCACTGAGCCAAACCGGTTACAGCAAGTTTGCACCTCTTGATCCCTTTACCCCAGTGGTCAGCAAACTCATTAGTCAACAGAGCCAAATATCAACAGTACAACAATTGAAATTTCTTTTGAAAGCCAAATTTTTTAAACTTAAACTTCTTCTAATGCCACTTCTTCAAAATAGACTCGCCCAGGCTGTGGTATTTTGTGGAAGAGCCACACTCAAGGGGCCAAAGAGCCGCATGTGGCTCGCGAACCGCAGTTTGCCTACCACGGCTTTACCCATTTTGCCCACCTCTCAATTCCCCTCCCCTCTGGCAGCCATAATAAAATATTTCATAGTACTGGAAATAGCATTATATGCTAAACATATAAAAAGGATGATCATTTTTTAAAATCTGCTTATACTTTTATCTAAAAATTTAAACATAATGGAAAGTAGCCAAACCCAAGCTATTCTGGGGAGAAAATTTTTAAAATGAAAACTGTCAGTACCATTCATTAGGTTTATACGACATCAAACTGCCTTTAGTAATATGGAAACTTAAGCACATTTGGCTGAAACTTTAAATTTTTAGCTCCATTGTTTGATATTTCTTAGGCAATTTTTCTAGATCATAAAAACAATTGCTTTTGTCATTACTTAGAAGTCTCCAGTTTAGATAGTTTGAGACCTCAATTATACAGTCAGAAATGTACTTTACCCATTCTACATTTCTAGGCAGTGCCTGTGTGTTCTAAAGTGCAATTAAAAGAACTCTCCATGCTTTGCCAAGACTATTACTACTTGGCTATGTTAGTGAAAAATCTGAGGAACCACATGGAAAAGACCTTATTTTGAAGTCAATTCTTGTAAACACTTTTTTTTTTTTATCAAACTGCTTCGAGTTCTAGGATGAATCACAAGAAGACTACTTTCAATACTATTTCTTCAAAGAGGATTGTTAAAGTTTTTCTTACTGTGCTGTCAAAAATATCCATCACTCAATGTATGAGCATATATGCAGATGTGTGTCTATATAAATAATATGTAAGTTAGGTCATTTATATCACAAACATTTTATATATGTGTATAGATTTATGGGTATATCTATGCAGACAAAAGCACATAATGACACAGCTGATTATATTGTGAGTTAGCAGATAGCACCTCTTAAAACCCAAAATAAAATTATTAGGCAATAACTGCTTCCTCCAATCAAATCTTGTCATATTTATGTGGTTTTGTAACAGAAATCGTACCCCATAGTTTGTGCTTCTTCTTGCCAAATTACTGTCATATCTCTAACAACCTATAGTTCAGTCAAGAGGGGGTTTCATTATGTTAATAATTACATTGCCTGCAGGCTTTTGATGTTGCATTCCCCATACAGAATAGAAAAAGATTTCATAGAAATATCATTAAAGCTGTTAACTACAGGAGGAAAAAATCAAAGAGGCAATCAAAGCATGCACTTTATTATCAATAAATGCAAATAGTTTCAGCAACGCCTCACATTGGAAGCAGATTCAGTGAGGAGATCAGTGGCAATGGAAGCTGCTGCTTAAATAAGAGAGCTTCATGGTGTAAATCTACTTGGATCTCCACAGATAATTACTTAGGTCCCTGGCTATCTAGTTTTTTCAAGTGGACTCAAGAACCTTTTTTAAGTTAACAAATGCAAAAGGACGTGGACTCATCCTCAGAATTCTGATCGGAATTGAAGACCTCTGAATTATAGGTCATCATTTGAATGACAACCCATGAGATATATATTTTTAAATGCACTGATACTAAAGTAGTTCTTAAAACAAAGGATTTGGTGACTGTTAAATTGATGATTTAGGAACAGTAGGACACATTATACTGCACAGTCATTTAGAAAAGACTTTAAATATTCAAATGTTCAACTACACATTCTCTGACACTAACATTTGTCTTCATTTCAGACTTCCAGCTGAGAAACATCAGCATAATGGTGAAAAGACATCAGCCTTATGTAGTATTATGAAGACAGTGGCATATCTTGATCCTTCTAAAGCTTTTTCTATGAAAATCTTATATTCACATTCTTATTTGAAAGGGATTATTTAAACTCCCAAGATATTTTTAGAACTATATATTTGATAAATCATAATTTAGGTTTTAGTCTGATTTATACAAATATCACATTACAGTACAGAAAAGTCAGAAAGGTAGATGGATAAATATACATTGAAATAGAAACAGAGCAAGAGAAAGGAAAAATGGGTATTAATTAATATATGCTATGTGATTTCTTAATAATCAGAAGGCCTAACATCTTATAAAACCTAAAATATTTAGTGATTTAAAACAGATGAATTCAGATGTCTTTGACCATAATTTGTAAAATGAAATATAAAAATCTATTCACATACATTTCAGTTTTTTAAACCAAGAGCATTTTATTAAAAGTTGAAGCTGTCTCTTTAAAGTGAAATTATTACTATATTTCTATCATGAAGTAATTTACAATCAGTACAAGTGATTTGATAATAAGCACCAGTTTTCAAAACTAAAATAAAACAGAGATATTATCTAATACATTGGGAGCTAACATTTGAAGAACGATGGGAACTATGGACCCTACACCTCCAAAAATACACATATTACATTCTCAAAAACGTTTATACAATTTCAGAGGGTCCATGGACTCGTTGATGTTAAGGACTGGTTCCTATAAGTAGATTAGGAACAAGAAACCATACTTCTGACTCTAATCATAATCAATTAGAACTCATTAAACAATGATATATTCTCTCTCTCTCTCTCTCTCTCTCTCTCTCTCTCTCTCCCTCTCTTTCCTCACACACACATCTTGTCTTCAGCATGACTATGTCTGATAACTCTTACTTTAATAAAAATTCAGCTAACGTTTATATGCCATTTTAGAGATTAATATGCAATAAGATCTCATTATAAAGTACTCTGATATATTATAAATTTATATATAGTCAGAAATTACTGTTCCCCTTGCAAATAGTGACATGTAATACATCTCATTTACTTTGGCATATTTAATTTTTTCTTAGGTACAGGTATTATAATGACTTTCTACTGAAACGCAATATTGAAATTTAAAAAGGTGGTTGGTTAGGCTGACATTGATTGATGAGTTACTTGCATGGATTATGCATCTATTCTGAAATCTTTCCATTCTTTGAAGAAATAGGTAACCTGAATAGAGATGGAGAGAAATTAGATGCAGTTTGCCACAAAATTATTGTCCAAAGGAAGGGATCAGTGGTGATTATTAAAGACATCTTGGAAATGATGAGTAGTTAAGCCCATTACCTTTCTTGACTGACATACTAAGATGTGATGAAATGGAAGGCAGAAGCCGTTAACTGTATTGATTTCACATCTAATTTCCATTGTTGAACATTTTTGTCTCTCTTTTTCTCTTTCTCTCTTTCTAATGTGCATATAATAAATCAGATGTAAAGCCATATAAGTTATTCTTAAGTATACTTTATGATATGAATCTGAATAAGAAAGTATAGTCATGTATATATACATACACAAACATACCTCCACAATGAACATAAAACACAATATATTAACTACAAACCTACTTTAAAGCTATAAATCAAAGGGAAACTGTTAGGAAATGTATGAGTTTGAATTTATAGTACTATTGTGAAGAAGAGTAAGCATTTAATAGTTTATGCGAAAAATAGTCTTGGTACTAGCCATGAATGCTGTGAGGAAGAATATCTCACAGGCAGGCAGTATTTGGGTCTGGATAAAATAAATAATTATATAGATGATAAAAATATGATTTGATGGTGATTCTTTGATGTCTTGATGTTTATATTCACTCAGAACAGCATAGGTTATTATATTTTCATTTTATTTTATAACAAAAAGTTAAAGTAGGAAATAATTTAGTAGTAAAAGGCAGTCTTTTCTCAGAAAAAGATCATTGGAACATTGGAACAGCAAATAGAATGTTATGTGGATGGAAACTGGTGAAAATACATACAGTTGTTTGAAAGTACTTAAACTGAATGCCCTTTTTTAATTCAGATGTCTATATATTCTGCTTGAAATTCTGGAAACCTAGGCACACGTTTTTTCCTGATAGTATCTAATGACCACTCAGAGAGGAGACTAAGTCAGTGGATTAAGAGGTGATCAGAGTAGGCACTACCAGTGTGAACTGAATCCAAATGATAGTACTTACTGCCTGGTGTTTTCCCATCAGTGACCAAGCTACATGTGCACATAAAGAAATTACACTGTGTGCAGAGTGCACACAGGCTCCATGCACATGACAAACACGGACGTACATACCAACTTCAGGTCTCACCAGGTGTGTTGAGGAAACACTGTTTTCTGATCACTTGCAGTGACAATGCTGAATAAACCACATCAAATGAGTTAGACTACACAGTTTATTTTAGGCTTGTGATTTACGGTAACCTTTGGGAACTGTATGGAAAGCTGTTCATTTGACTACATCTATTAAATACTGTCTGTATACCTAGCATTGTGCCTATCCCTGCGGAGAAGAGAATTGCTCTTATTATTTGGGAAACTAAGTGGAGGTTTCTGACCATTCTCTGGACCAAGAGCCAAGACGCTAGCAGCCATGGCCGGGCTCAGCAGGGAGGAATCAGGCCTCATGTTTGTTCTTGTGGGGTTTTCCTTGAGCTGCAGATGTTCCTGTGGTCTCTTCTTCCCAGAGGCCTGATGGAAGTGGTTGTGAGGTTGGCATGTCTGATCCCCATGCCCCCAACTAGTCCTAGTTTAGCAGGCTGTGCATCCCTGGTTCCTACCATGCCAGGCAACCCTCTCAGCTTCTCAGGTGGCTTGTTCTTCAAAAATTCAAATCAATTTTAGTGGTTTTCCGTTACCCCCCTTTGCTCCAGTGGAGCAAATCAGCAGAATCTCCTCAAACATCCACTCCCCGCCCCTCCCTGCCCCATACACACACACCTTTCCATACACTCACTTCTCTCCTAGTCCTCCTGGGAAAGCTTCTACCCTGGGAAGCCTCCCTTGAATGTGTAACATCACACAGAAGGAATTAGGACCTTGGCGTTGGCCATGTTTAAACCTTAGTCTTTGTTCCCAGAATGAGCCATGCTAGTAGTAAGCAGTGTGCCTTCATGTTAGCCAATGGGCAGTGAGCAGGAACTCATTCAGTTAATACTTTTCATGTCACTGGGCTAAACAGATATGCTCTGTGAGCTTCCAAAACCCTGCACCCCTCACATTCACATGTGCCAGAGCAGGTCTCTCAGCTTCAGTTCTCCTCCTTTCTTTATCATCTACCTTCCTTAGGAGAATAGTGGACTCCAAGTCAGAAATGTTCCCTCATGAGCTGTTTGCTTTGTCTTTGTGAAATTATGGAAGCATCCAAATTGTTTAATTTTTCATATTGTTATTTCAAATATTGTACTTTGCAAATCCAGTTGAAAATGTCAGTGGGCAAGTTTTTAATTTGCTTTGGTTTGTTTTTCCCCCATGAAGCAAAATGCCTCCTTTGTTATAATCTAATTCTAATTGTATCACTATAAGCTTTGACACAAGGCAAGACTCCCTGTTGTTCAGTATTGTCTACCGAAGGCCCCTTTGTAGAAGAGGGGATTTTCCAGACAAATGATCCCTTCCTGGAAGAATAGCAGCATGGGGTGCTCTCCTACAATGTCTTTCAAAGTGCAACTGTTTGGGATCTAGAGGTCTATTTGTGGAAGAAAGGACGCATAAAGAAGAACGGGGAATGCAATAATGAACCATGTAGAGATGGCTTGAAATAGGAGGCGTCTCTGTAGAGTCATGAGAGATATACATAAGTATCTGTATATTTTAGTATATGTATGCATGTATGCATTTGTGTATGTATGTATATACACACACATATGTTTCCTGATTACTGAAAGGATCTAGAAGCAAGGACAACCGAACTGCAATGAGCAGTCTAACACCCTGACCTTTGTCTCGGATACCATTCCCCGAGAAAGGAACCAGAAATCTTTGGAGAAATGTGATTCCAGAGCCGGGGCAGGATCAAGATGGACCTATAATATATTATGCCAGGAAGAAAGGAAGTGCTCCTGTAAAGGATGGGGCATGTCATAGGACAGAAGATTCAAGGGGGCCCCACTGGCCAAATCTGGCACAATTCAAACACCCAAATAATTTAGTGCCGGGGCTGACCAGCAGACCCTGAGCAACGGATGAATAGATTCTTCTGATGCACGTTTCTGTGAAAGAGAAGGCTAAGGGGCTTGTTTGGCTTTAGGAACCAAAACAGCCCCGATTGCCTGCCTCCTTTAGCGTTTATTGACACAACAGCTTAAAGTAAAATTAACCTCTGGATACAATCAGCAGAGTAAGCATCCTTGAGAAAGCACGTGCTTCTACAAGGTCGGGACTAAAGACTAAACATAGAGATTCCAGCAAAACGCCCGGGGGATCAGACTTGTTTGGAAAAGTCAAGGTAGGGGCTGCCGCCTCCTACCTTTGTTTTAGTATATGTATGCACGTATGCATTTGTATATGTATGTATATGCACGCACATATGTTTCCTGATTGCTGTGAGGAGGATTCTCCGAAAGGTCCCCAACCTTTCGGAGAATCCTCCTCACAGACTTTCCAGCCAAGTCCTGTGCTTCCCCACAACTAAGAACAATAATGAATTGTAGACTATGATAAGGAACCCATGTTCCCGTAACAATAATAGATACATAAATAGAGAAAAATACGGGCTCTTGCTTATAATCGAATGCTGAGTGGCAAGTTGCTAATTCAGCAGAAGTGCTTGAACAGAAAAGTAATCACCCAGGTAAAGACTGATTCCATCAGAACCATGAGTAGATGCTGACTCTTAAGGGAAGCTGCTAAAGAACATGATATTTACCTGGTCCTGCTGTAGTCACCTCCCCACAGATTGCTTATTAGCTGAAAGTGGTGGAGCAGGGGTCAGAGTCGGGGTGGGAGTGGAGGGTGGGCAGTTAGTTCCACCATGGAGAAACCTGACGGCACCTTGACCAGGTACCCAACATTCACATCCGAGTGACTGAGAGAGGTCTTGTGCCTCTGGAGGTGATGCCCTGAGAAGGACAGACATCTCTTCATGTTTTATCTCCGGCCGGAATGTATAACCTAAATTCAACATGAAGAAACAAAGACAAATCCAAAATGAGAAACATTCTATTAATTAAAAAAAGACTATCGTCTGCAAACATATGAATGGCTTAAAGATAAAGAAAGGCTCTGTAACTGTTTCGGCTTAAAACAGACTAAAGAGACCGGCTGAGGAAAAGGTAGAGAAATGCTACATCTAGTAACAACATTGGGTCAGTTGGCACTATTGCAATACAGATGAAGATTAGATAAAAATATTGAATGAATATGAAATGCACTGAAATTAATAACTATATTATTCATGTTTACATTAGCTCTTAGGAAATATGCACTAAAATGAGCTAAGATGTGTACAACTTAATCTGAATAGAGAGATATAGATATATATTTTTTCTATCTATCAAATAATAGTCTCTCAATATGTATTTATATAGGTTATAGGTAGCATTTATCACTTACTACACATAAAATCTATATATAATAGGTGATAATGCAATCTATAAATATATATAGAAAGGAAGACTATATATGTATAGTGAGATAGATAATGATAAAACATATAGAGTAAAGTGTTAACAATGGGTATATCTGGATAAAGGGAATGTGGGTGTTCTTTGTAATACTCTCATTGTTAAAATTGTAGGTTTAAAATAATTTCTAAATACGTTTTTAAGAAGTTCTTAACGATCATTTTTAAAGGTGAAAAGAATACAATTGTCAGTAATAAGGGTTCTCAAGATTTGGCAACTAGTGGGAAAATATGTGAAAGTGACATAAAATGTGTGTTTCTGACATGAATATATTTATTTTCCCCAAATGAATGTGTGAGCAGTAATACCTTAAGGCGGTTAGATTTCATGGAACAAATTCTGAAAAATGATCCCAAGACATAGGTGCCAGGCAGATCTAAGAAAGGTATCATTAGATATGTCAGCCACGTTTCCATATGATAACTTGCTATGGAAGTTCAGACTCGCAAAACTGTAATATGGGTGTTTAATGTATAGCTGTCCAAAGCTAGGTGGTACCTAAGAACATACATGGCATGTTAAGTTAACATAGTTACACTTGCAGTGCTAAAACTTTATTTATTTTAGATTGTAATAGCATGGCTATTTTCCATTCACAATCCATACATGTTATACTTAGGTATATTTGCACAGATAAAATTAGGCACAAGGTCAAAATTTGCAGAGCTGGAATCTGAAGGATTTTCTTAACTCATTTTTTACCCAGACCTGATCTTATGCTAGACTATGGGTAGGCTTTAATAATTCTATTTGGTGTGAATATCATATGTTTTGTTGAAAATATATGATTTGATAACAGGGTACTACCACAGACCCAACCAGGGATCTTACATAAAACTCTGCATACCCACCATGTTAGCTTTCTAACATTTGAAAATTTCTGGATCTGAAAATACATCCGGACACAGTGTTTGCTTAAGTAAATGTAGACCTGTGCTGTCTAATTACTCTGATGCGGAAGTTACTTATCCTTGATTGAGTTAATAGTTATGAGAGAAAATGGAATACTAGAAAGTAAAATAGAAAATTAAATCCTACAATTGATATAAAGGACCCAGAATTGGGCAAGACCTTCAAATGCTGACTAAAGACAATGAGTGTGGTCAATTATCCATAGCCGTGCTGCCGACTGGCGTGATAAGTGGAACCAAGATGTCCAGGTATTCTCGTGGTAGTTTCTCTTTTCCCTCCACAGTCATGAGCAAGACACAGGCAAAGCCACACTGGCACAGTGGAACTTTTTCCACACTAAGAATTTCGATTAAGAACGCCATCTTTTCCTCCTATTATCCTAGTCGCTTATACTCCTTGACCAGTTTCTTCAACTGTAAAATGAAATAAGAAATGTAGATGAATATAAGTCCTCTTCTGAATATGAAAATGAGAAATAACTCTAAAATGTTACTACTGTGTGTTTTATGGTTTTATATTCTTATTTTGTATGGTTTTAAAGATACTACATGCTGCTATAATTTCCTCAAACCGTAAAAGATGTAATTCTGATTGTTTGAAGAAAGAGAACCCTCTTGTACTAATTCATTTCTCTTGTACACAGTGCAAGTTCCAGGGCCCGTAGAAAACCTGCAAGCTGTCTCTACCTCACCTACCTCAATTCTTATTACCTGGGAACCCCCTGCCTATGCAAATGGCCCAGTTCAAGGTTACAGATTGTTCTGCACTGAGGTGTCTACTGGGAAGGAACAGGTAGGCGAGGGAATGGGTCCCACTGCTGCCACCTGTTGTTTTGGCTCTAGGGCTGGAGAAATAGGTGCTTGTAAGCTCCTGATGTCTAGTCCAGTGTCCGGCATATTAATTAGCTGATCAGTTTTAAAGTACCTGTTACTTGAAATGCTAAGCAATTTAATTGAATTCTGGGGCTAAGAGAGGCCAATGGGTAATGAGATGAATCAGAAAGGATACCAGTGTTTTGTGTGAGTTTGTAGGTGCCCAGGCCAGTGGAACCACATTTGTATTAACCCATCTGGTCCCAGGAAGCATTTGTATTTTCAGTCCTTACCCTAAGGGAGGATTTATCTTCTCGTCAATGACATCACCCAAGTTGCTGTTTTCATTCTTATCTATTTGATGGTGTGTCTGTCTTCTCCCCATATCAGACTGTCACCTGTCACTTTTTTTTTTTTTCGGTCTACCTTACTACAGAAGTCTACCTGCCTCCTTCTTACATTTCCCCCAATCTGTGGTTAGTACAGACATCTGAAAATAAGCCAGTTGGATTTCAGATAAAGTAAGAGTGACTGAGTCATAGGGAGAATCACGAGACTCAGCAGTTCTCCTTTGTGACTGTATATGACTATTGATATTTTTCCATTGATTTTTAGAGAGAGTGGAAGGGAGAGAGAGAGAGAGACATTGATGTGAGAGAGACACATTGATTGGTTGCCTCCTGTACACACCCCGACCAGGGCTGGGGAACCTGCAACCGAGGTACATGCCCTTGACCGGAATCAAACCCAGGACCCTTCAGTCCACGGGCCGACGCTCTATCCACTGAGCAAAACTGGCTGGGGCTTATGACTATTGGGATGTTTACTTCCAGATTCTCAACTTCATGTGGGAGAAGTTGTATAGGCAAGTATGTAGTTACATGGGAAAGACAGAGAGGTGACCTTGGGACAGCCGAGTTCTTAGGTCATTGTGAAGTTTCCAAGCTTACTGTGGTCCTCCTGCTTCCCCATAAACTGCGTGATCGAGGTTTTTTCATTTAAAAACTGTTTTGCAGCAGTTTTATTCAGAAACAGTTCCAATTCCCAAGTCATGTTGTAAAATAAGAATCGCTAAGAGCCCCTCCCATGTAATCATTCACTCCACTTTTTGTGCTTGCCCTTTAGCTCCTAGTTTCATCTTCCTACTCTATCCACTTTTCTACATATTTTAGCTCTTCAATAATGCATATCACCAATCCATTTAAATAAATCCCAAAATGATGTTAGCCAAGATAGATGTGAGTGAGAGGATCCTAGCAGAGAGCTAAATAATGGGTCTTCGGGAGCAAACTGGCTGTGATTGCTCAGTGACCTTGACCTTCAGCACCTCATTTCTGCAGCTACAAAGGGCTGAAAGCAGCACCCAGCCTGCCTCACAGCATCAGGCAGACACAAACGGCGGCAAACTCTCTGTCAGTTTCAAGAGACAGGAGTCTGTTTCCGCAGGGAAGAAGGAAGTCTACTGTTTCCTGGGGAGCCATCCACTCAGGGTGCAGGAGCAGCGCTCTGTTCCCCTGAATGTAATGGCTGCCTCCTGCCTGTCAGGGCCTCGGTGTGGCCACTCTATTCAATGCATTAGGTGGTGTTAAACAGATTGGAACTTAATGACTGTACAAACAGCACGGTGCTGTTTTAACCAGGAGTCTGCAGAGAGGTCTGGGCTTCAGTGGGAGAGTGAGTGTCACAAGCAGATTTTACAACAATTCATTCTAAGGCCGGAGTGTAGTTTCGAGAGTAGGAGTCTAATATACAATTTACTGACTAAACAGAATGGCTGCCATTTCGGCTTCCGTGTGCCTCCTGAATAACAGTTGTTTTATGTCTCCAGAATATAGAGGTTGATGGACTGTCTTATAAGCTGGAAGGCCTGAAAAAATTCACAGAATATAGTCTTCGATTCCTAGCTTATAATCGCTATGGGCCAGGAGTCTCTACTGACGACATAACAGTGGTTACGCTTTCTGATGGTAAGTTATAGCCAGTAACACTTGACTCACATATTTGTCATGTCACTTTTTTATGTCACTATTTTATGTCATATTTCATGTCATGTTTACACATATTTTATGTCACTTTCACACTATAATCAAATAATATGGTGTCTATGTCAGAGATTTCATTTTCAAGGTTTCTCAACTAAAACTTGATGGGATATATTAGCATACATTAGAATTTTAGCTACTTCACTCAAACTTTTACAGTCAAATTTAAACTTTCATAAGTCAGGATGTCCTCATAGGTAATCTTCAAATGTGACTACTGCCTAGGAGCTCAAAATGATTTTTTTGCATTTTTCTCTATTTCTTTTACCACAAACACATTTGTACATGTATTTGGACTATATACATTGGCATGTTGCTTTTATTTCTCATTCTTAAAAAGGGTAGATGATCACAATTTTAATTGATGGAAATTCTACATATGTGCCTTCATTTGAAAGTATAGCATAAGGATTTAGGCCAAATAATCTAATATTGAAAGTATTAGAGCTGCATATAAAACATATACACTTAATTGTCCCATGCTAACAAATGAAAGATTACACATACCTTTTTAAATATAATAAAAGAGAGGAATAAAACTTCATAAAGAGGATAGACTGGACAAAACAGTAGTAGAGTAAAATATAAGTATAAGAAATGGATAATAATGAAAGGGGAAAGTAAATAAAAGTCAAAATAAAGGATAGCAGAGTATAGGATGTGGGATCAGTGAAAATTCGGGCAGGTGTAGAAATGCAGAGATGTGACCTCCATGAATATTAAAAAGGCAACAAGCTATTTCTTTTTCAACACTGGTTTCCATGTTGGTGCGTGTAATTCTATAAATTATTAATCTTTGAATTTAAAAAAAAAATGACTTTAGCTTGTGATTCCTTGACCAATCCACCATTCTTTAATCTGGGAAAGTATCTGGGCCTACATTTCACACAACATCAGTGGGATGAGGAAGGGCATCCATGTTATTAAGGGTAGTGCAACAATGACACATGAGTAAAACTCATTTGCAATTTCCATTTTTTTAAAACAGTTCTATGTGTGACACCTCTTCATTTTTAATGTAATTCTTATGCCCATCCAACTGATTCTGTTATTGAAGACAGAACAGAATATTTGTTGGCAGAATAAATTACTTCACAACTTGTAATTATAAAAATAAAAGAAAAACAAATGAAAATGAATATTTTGCATAATTTATGTAGATTTCATTCACACTCTGAACTGTAAGACTGTGGCCTTATTTTCCACTTAGGTTTTAAATGTCATAGTGAGAAAGATAGATTATCACTCATTAGTCCAAGAATTATCACTTAGAAATGTTAATGATAATGGAAATGTAGAAATTTGGGAGTTAGAAAATGCCTGTCACTATATCAAAGGATTTCATGATCCTTACCCAACAAGCATCACTGTGCAAGGGACCCCAATTTTTCTCTCTCAGATACATTTGACAGGAGAAAACAGGAACTTTATGACCCTCTTACGTGGGCTCCCTGAACATGTCTGCTTCATGTATGCAGTCCAGTCATGTTTCCAACAAAAAACCCTGCACTTTTGGCTTCCATTCCCTACCACCCAATCCCCTTCTCCCCACATCAGCGTGACGTCTTCTCCTCTATGGAGCTGTGCATGGTGAGGTCATGCATCATATAGATATGTATTTAATCGCATTTAGTAGTCACCTACTTCCCAGTCCCAGGCAAGCCCATTTCTCCTTGACTAAAAGGGAGATGTGAAAACTAAATGGGCTCATCCATGTAAACACCTAAAACATGAGCATGACATATATCAGTGATGGCGAACCTATGACACGCGTAGCC
Source organism: Eptesicus fuscus (assembly GCF_027574615.1). Classification (NCBI taxonomy): domain Eukaryota; kingdom Metazoa; phylum Chordata; class Mammalia; order Chiroptera; family Vespertilionidae; genus Eptesicus; species Eptesicus fuscus. The sequence goes on from NC_072484.1 coordinate 85,780,837, forward strand.
ATTTCTGATGACACGCGGCCACATGCCGAGGATGAAACATTTGCTGCTCCTGAGGATGAAACATTTGCGACTACAGTCTTGGAGTTAGTTTTTTCCTCAAAGTGACACACTACCCGAGTTATGCTCAGTTTTTTGACGAAGTTTGACACACCAAGCTCAAAAGGTTGCCCATCACTGACATATATCTAAGTATTTACTAAATGTAATCTATGCCAATGTGTGTGTCCCTTTCTCGATTAATAGCAAAAATTACTATACAACAAATTCTCTACTTTCTTTCCTGACTAACTAAGGCAAGAATAGCCAGTGTGCTATCAATGGACAGTAAGAGAGATTTATATCACCAAAAAAAATAGACAAAATACATCAACACCATGGTATAAACCCACTTTTATGACTTGGTGGCTTTCAATCCCCAGTACAGAAAATAATATTGATACTTATCAAGTTGTAGTGGTTAAAAAAGAAGTGAATATAGGTATCCTTTCTCATATATATGTTTGGCTTTCTGGAAATGCTATTTTGAATCTTACATTAAAATGACATTTGAGGGTTACTACTACATATCAACGAACCAGTACCTAGAAGAAAATGTGTGGTAGTTTTAAGTAAATTTCTCCTTGCTCCAAAATTCATTCACCTATCATAAATCCATCTAGTGTTACTGAAATTATATTCTGAAATTAATTGTGAAAAAGTGAGTGTAACATGATTAGTTTTTGACATGTAAATATTACCATATCATATGGAATATAATCTTATTAACCAATGTCACCCCAATATATTTAATTAAATAAAAATAAAAACACAATACACCTACCAACTGACTAAAATTTTAAAAATTGAAAATCCCCAGTGTTGGTAAGGATATGAAGCACCTGGAACTTTGCTACATTCTTAGTAGGAGTGTAAATTAGTACAACTGTTTTGGTCAAGTTTATATCTATCGAAGCTTAGCATGTTTCACCCCCCCCCCACCTTGGGGTTTGCACTTTGCCAGTATTTCTACTCCTTGGTATATAATGAAGGAAATGAGTGCAATTGTCCAGCTAAAGACATGTGCAAGAATATCAGGCAGATTTAGTCTTATAGCCTCCAACTGGACTTAGTCCAAATATTACTTGTCAGTAGAGTGGAAAATATAAAACAGAATAGTCATATACTATATTGTAATACTATGGAGTAATAAAAAATAACAATAGCCCTAGCCAGTTTGACTCAGTGGATAGAGCAATGGCCTGTGGGTCAAAGAGTCCTGGGTTTGATTCCAGTCAATGGTATGTACCTCGGTTGCAGGCTCCTTCCCAACCCGGGCCCTGGTCAAGGCTCCTGCAGGAGGCAACCAATGGATGCAGTTATCTCACATCAGTATTTCCCTCTGTCTCTCCCTCTCTCTTCCACTTTATCTAAAAATCAATGGAAAAATATCCTCAAATGAGGATTAAAAATAAAAAATAAATAACAACAACAAACAAACAACAGAAACAAAAACTATTGCTCCATGCAACAACATGATAGAAACTGATAATGAGCAAAAGATGCAGCCTGACTTGTGTGCATGCATATGAGCCTATCCAACGGTTAAGTTCAACAGGGGGTTGGGGCATCCGTGGGGAGGGGTGTAGGATGGGAATGGGGGGATGAGGACAAATATGTGACACCTTAATCAATAAAGAAATTTAAAATAAAAAGATGCAGCCTGGATAAAAAAACAACAACTCTGCTTTCATTTTTAGTAAGCTCAACAACAAGCTAAACTAATGGTGGCGTTAGAAGTCAGAATAGTGGTGTGACTGGGAAGAGATACAAGTGAGCTTTCCAAGGGACTATATATGTTCTATTTCTTGATCTCAGTGGTGTTTAAATGGGAACACACAGACAACTTTATCAAGTCATACATTCAAGACTCGTGCATTTTACTATATATATGCTATAACTTAATCAAATAATTGTAAGACAAAAGCTTATAAAACCCTGAATATGAAAAATATTTTTAAATATCTTACAACTTTTCTCCAACACCTATTGGCTGAGTGTGCCTGATGTGTTGGACTCCTGTTGATACGGGGATGTAGTAGCAAAAGGGACAATTCTGATCCCTGTGGGGTTTATATTCTATATTCTATAAGAAAACTATAATATGAACTGAAACAAATTAAATAATAACATCTATTTTTTTAAATTATGAAATATATTTTAAAGGTACTTGTTGGTGTAACTCATAAAAAACAAGTGTCCAGTGAACAATTTATCACAAACTACATTAGTTATAGCCTTTATCAAACACTAAGACAAGTTCAAAATTAAAACAAAATAAGTGGTTACAATTCCCATCCTGTCCAGAAAGGCCCTGGAGCTAAGATTTAAGTAAGTACTCATTTGTTTATTTAATCATTGAGTTATTTGTTAGATGTCAGATTAGAGGATATAATAATTAATAATATGTATATCATACCATTCTGCTGATTATATTTCAGAAGCTAAAATCAAAGTATAGCATAAATTAAATTTGGGGTAAAACCTAAGTAACCTAGTAAAACATAGATATTGTCCATGTTTAAGTAAAAGAAGAGGGAGCATGACAAAAAATTATTGAAAATGCTAAGAGCATTTCTTCCCTGTGAAATTCACCTATTCATCCTGAAGAAGGAGAGGTACTTCTCATTTTACAGATTAATAGGTATTAAACATTTATTAACTGCTACTTCTATTTCTATGGTGGGACAGAGAGCTTTATTTTTTTATGATTCACCTAAGACATCTAGAATAGTGGCTGACGCAGAACAGCCGTTCAGGGAATGGTTGTCTTTGAATTCCTCACATGCTAGAATGTTTGCTTTTTGCTATAGTAAATATTCATGATACGTGTTGTGGAGAAAACTGTGTATGTTCTTCCTTATTTCAAGAATAGGGCAATCAAAGTGCCGGCAAGAGAAACAAAAATTCCCAGAAAATCCACAAAGAAAAATAAACGGTTCCTTTGTTAATAGAATCGACTCACCAGATGCCATTTGGTAACCTGCATCTGTGACAGAGGGGTTTAATCACGTACAGCTGAAAAAGCGAGTGGGGGGGGCGTGTATGTCTTCTTTTCACCTTTTAAGAGATAATAAAGGTTGCATTAAAGGGATTGAGCAACACAAGTGACCATTAGAATGACACGTTTCATCCTAAAGCCATGCAGATGCTGAAATGCACAGCATCTTAAGCCTTTAAAGCCACTCTAGGAGACCTCCTGTGTGTTTGTATTGGTTTCCTGGGAAGGTTATCGCCAAAAAAGCTATAATTAAATGTCAGTGTTTGGTATCAGGGCAGGTGCTCTCTTGCCTAATAGTATTTGGGGCTCCCTAGATGGGTAACTGGCCCACCAAGTGAGTAGAAAGAAACAAATGCAGTGTGTGTGTTTTTTAAATCTCTCCAGGAGAATTTTAAAGTGCCACCCACCTGGATCAGCCGACCTGCTTGTCAGTATGAACTGTGAAAAAGACCCCTTTCTGAGTGATAGAGTGTCTCTTTCCTGACGCTGGCAGTAACCATCTCACCTTGTTTTATTCCTTTCAGTGCCAAGCGCCCCACCTCAGAATGTCTCCCTGGAAGTGGTGAATTCGAGGGTGAGTTGTTGAAATGTTCACTGTTTTGTTACCTGTAGACACACGACCTTTGCTCACTCATCCACTGTGCAGACTGAATGGTGTCCCCAAGTAAAGCAATGTCCAGAAGGGTGCAGTGAGTGTCATTGTTCTCGCATCTTCTTAGACCACACTTGAATTCACTATAGGGAGAATGTGCTTACTTTTACACTTAATTTTATAAGTGTTATAACAATGAAAGGCTATTCCATCAGGAAGAAAAAGTTCTATTTACCGATACTCCCCAGTAAAGGACGTCATACTAGTATGCAAGCTGGAACAATTGAATATAGGAATGAATAAGACAATTGAAAGAGAGGGATAAAGGAAGGCTTTGTTTGCTGAAAGGTTAATTAGAATTGAATGCTTCATCATCATCTCTATCCTTCCATTATGTCTATAGACAATGATGGCATTCTTGAGGTCTAAAAAGGTTGTATTTATGAAGCAACATCACCCAATGGCCAATGTTTCCTGACATGGAAAGTAGATATAATTTTCAAAAGGGCTTAAGTTAGGCTAGTTATATCTGAAGAAAAGAACCTAATGCCAAAAATCAGTTTTCTAGAAACATCTTATTTCCAGTGTGTCTCAGGGTGGGAAACCAGTCCAAACCCTATAGAAGAGAGAAGCAAACAAGGATCAGTCAGGCTGGACTCTGTCGTGACCTGGGTGTGTGCTCTCCGGTTGTGTTCACTGACCCTGGGCCCCAGAGCAGGATTGACCTCACGGGTCTCTAAGCTCTGGACACTGCAGGGGAATTCCGTGGGTCTTCGAGAAACTCATACTCGGGGGTTTAATCCTAGCTTTCCCTTTTAATATCTGTATGTGATCTTAGAAAACTTCCCAAACTCATCAAATGTCAGTTTCTCTATTCATGTAATACGGGCAGTAACACCTTCCTTATTGGTTTATCACAAGGAAATAGTAATGTAACATATACAGTAGGCCAACTTAATGTCAGTAGCGACTACTTCAATCAATGTACAAATCTTTGCCATATTTTGCAAACATCTCCGATGCAGCCATATTCTGGTGACTTTGACCAGATTTTCCTCCCTCGATAAATTTATCTTTTGGAGCTCGTGAGATGTCTCTAAAGTTGTTAGCCTCTTATATTTTTAGCAGCGTATTGGATAAGAAGTAGTGAGATAAATTTAAAATCAGAAGGGATGGAAATAAGTGAATTTAGGGAGAGAAAATAGTCTAAAGGAAAATAACAAGGAAAAAAAATATCACCCTAGCAAAGACATTGTTTGCAGCAACAATAAATGTTTCACAGATGCACCACTCAGATTAAGAGATTGCCAAAGTAAAGTCAAAGAGATTTCTACAATTACTATAGGTTGTTATTGAATGAAATTTGGAAAGCATATTGTAATTCCTCTTTTTTGAATGACTCATTTGTATTAGCATTTTAATCCACCTCATATCTTTCTTCCAAGACACAACATAGAAATTGATATAAAGCTATTTCATATGTGCGCTTGTATCCCCTAAAAGTCTACTCAACTGTGGGTGAATGTCTTGTTCTGAAATGTGAATGAGGCATTACTGAGTGACCCTGGATGATGGCTGTTATTTGAAAATGGACTTATTGCTTTCCTGAACAGGGAATTCCTAGATTGCAAAACTGACTTTTTCTGTCTGTCTATCATCTATCTACCTACCTACCTACACACACACCAGCCCATACTCTTCTATAATATGTGATGCTTACAGCATACAAACACTCCTGCTTCCATCCTCTTGTAATTGCCTGGGAATATTGCACTGCTAGGAGATGTAACTTGCTTGGAGCTTTGCAGAGTGAATCCAGTTGGCCTAGATGCCAGAATGTCTCTTCCTTTCCTCTCCCTCCCTCTGTGATCTTATTCCCTAGCTTTTGAGAAATTATACATTATTTTCTTGGATTATTACCTAGAGAAATGAAACTGGATGATGTAAACATGCTTTTATCATTCCCAATATCTTGATGCAGAGAAAGATAAAAACAACATTCTATTTTGATAGTCATCTTTTGTTTGAAACAATAGTTCTCAAATGTACTAATATTTACTCTTGACTAATACCATTTCAAGGAACATAAGTTATTTAAAAAGAAACATTGTTGAATAAGTATTGTATTCTTTTAGACTAACAGAATTATGACTTTTATGTTATTCTTTTTACTTTGAATTTTTATGTACTATAGAAGGAACAGTCAGATTTTAAAATGTTACTCTGTATCAAATTTTAAGTTATATGCCCTAGCCAGTTTGGTCAGTGGATATAGAGTCTGCCTGTGGTTTGATTTCAATCAAGGGCACATGCCCAGGTTGCGAACTCAATCCCCAGTAGAGGACGTGCAGGAGGCAGCCAATCAAAGATTCTCTCTCATTATTGATGTTTCTCTCTCTCCCTCTCCCTTCCTCTCTGAAATCATTAAATGTATATTTTAAAAAATTGCAGTTATAAAACATAATTGATCATTTTATAGATAAGCAATGAGGAAATTTGGTGGTGTTAATATTTTTGCACACAGATGGCTAGAACTGAAAAGTCACATTTATAGGTACATGCTAGAGATATGGCCACCTATAAGCCAGTTGAACCAAGAAATCGTGATCCAGGGTATATAAACAGAAAGTAACTTATGCATTTAGGAAAAATAACTAAATGAAATTTTGTTACTCTTGTTCTTGAAAATGGAGTGTAGTAGGTACCAAATAAAGCTGTGACCACAGGAAAAACTAGATCCCTTTCTGTAGGGTAAATGAGAACACAAATTTGGTTTTGAAGAAAGGACTTGAACTATAGGTACTAGTTTAGGTAATATAAGATGGCTATTTTTTGCACTAAAATTTTGCTTATGACAGCAAATATTTTTGTAAGAAAAGAAAATAATGCTTTACAGTATAGACCTTAAAATGTGATTGTTTTATTAAGAAAACTTTCTATGGCCCAGCTGGCATAGCTGAGTGGTTAAATGTCGACCTATGAACCAAGAGGTCACAGTTTGAATCCCTGTCAGGTCATATGCCCAGGTTGTGGGCTCAATCCCCAGTGTGGGCTGTGCAGGAAGCAGCCTATCAATGATTCTCTCTCACATTTTATATATAATGGTAGGTAATATATAAATATACATATATATACTCTATTTATATCTGTATCTACATATGTCTAATGCTAAAGCCATGAATAGGCTTTGCCTCTATAGAGCTCACAGTTTATTAGGAAAACATGTGAGAGAAGATTTGTTTTATCTAGTCATACTTAACCTATTCTAACTCTTCAAAGTTGACATTATATCCTCATTGGTAAAATGAGAGAGTTGGAGAGATCACCTCTGAAATCTCTCATGGCTCCAAACATCTGTAACTGTATTTTCACTTTTTTAGATTCTCAATCATTTTATCTTTATACAGTTAGAGAAAATGGCACAAGCGTATTAGCTAAAATATACTGATCTTCACTGACAAGTTCAGATATTTATTAACTGAACACTATAGGGTGATTGTAAGGAATAAAAATATTAAACCCAAATTTAAAAAACAACAACAACACACACACACAAATACCACTGGGCATGGATTATCACACAGGTGTAGATTTTTTAAGTGCAGAATATTGGCTCCCTCTCCTTATGTCACTGCACACCTCTCTATTGTTGAAATCCTTATCCTTGAGTATCAGAAGCATCTGTTTGGAAGTCATTGTGTTGCATTTCTGGAAGCTCTTTTACTACAATTAGATGGCGTGTGTGCCCACTTCTCTGCAACAGTAGATGTTGTGGCTGGTTTCTTGCTGCATCTCAAAGCATCTCACTCCCCTGGGTGTCAGCAGGATTTGGCATCTTACCTAATAATAGACAAACATGTAAATTGACCATACTTCTGCTACACCACCAGCCAATCAGGAGCGATATGCAAATTAACCCAACAAAGATGGCAGTTAATTTGCATACACAGGCATCGAGTGATGGGGGCGGGACACAGGCGTTCTGCCCCACCCCCTGGTCTCTCAGAGCCTCTGGGCAGCGTGGGAAGGCAGGGCTGGAGTGGAAAGAGGCAGCTCCGGGGCCTGAGCGGAAAGGGGCTGGGCCAGAGTGGAAAGGCGGTGCCAGCAGCCAGGGAAAGGAAAGCCCATTCTCACACGAATCTTCATGCATCAGGCTTGTAGTGCTTAAATAACTTGAAAATTAGTTTAGTGATCATATAATTCCCTTTATCCAGGTACTACCCAAAGGGAGAACTAAAACAACTATTCCAACTCCAGATACCAAACTGGTCATTTTGGCCCCCAATGTTTTAACGTATATATATACGTTACAGAGGGAATCTAAGTGTTGTTTCCTGGGATAACTAACCTTGACTAATACCATGCTTCTGAAGATGGGGTGTGAAGGGGGGGATTTAGCATGAGGTCTCTCTCTCCTGTCCTTGGGCGAATGATACCTCCCTTTTTGACAGAGTGATAGCCAAGTGAACAGCTGAGTGAGTCATTTGCATTTGACCCCATCTGGGATACCTACCAATCCTTAGGTACTGAGAGCAAAAGTGTGAAAATGAAGAGAAGGGGAGGACAGGGAGGAAGGGAAAACCAAGAGGCAATGTAAGTTATGATGTTAATTTGCAGGTGCTTTGTGGTTTCCTGTCTGAAATTGGGGTTGTCTTCTCTTGGCTGTGCAGAGGACACGGGATTCACATTGCTCCCTGCTGCATATAACCTCCCTGAAAACACTTTTGCACACAGGTGTTCCAGAACCGTCCTGTAAATGGCCATCTTCCTATTTTATGTTATTCAGAGGCATGGGCCTCAGATAGCTCTGGGGAAGAAATCATAATTTGATTTCTTTCTGAGTCATCCTAAATCCTTTATAAAATACACTTTGGGACTGAGGTTTCTGGAACCAGAGCTCTGAGTCCTCCCTCACAAATAGAGTGGGTTTCTGAAACGGATTTAGTGCAGAGGAAGAAGACACATGGGAGACCTGAGATGATTGGTTCTACTTCACAATAACTTAGAAACTGGCATTTGCTTACTGATGAACAATTTACATACAATAATGTTTATGCTCACAAACACTGGTATTTGTACTCAATCATAATACACAGAGATTTCTGTTTGAACACGGTGTCTGGAGCAGTTATCCATCAATTCAGTTCAAGGAGGTGTAGATCTCTGATGTTTATCTTATTGATCCCTTTATTGATCCATTGTGTGACTGTTCCTTGAGCATAGCTAATGTCCTGGAAATTGTGACTGAAACAGTTTTGTGGAGGATGCAAAAGCAGGAGCATAATTATAAGGAAGGCAATGTTTCCTGATAGTTCTTACAGTGGGGTCTTCTGGTTTTGTCTAGAATTCTAGAATAAACTGAATATACATTTTTATATTATACTAGAGGCCCGTTGCATGAAGATTCGTGCATTAGGCCTTCCTTCCCTTGGATGCCTGCACTGGTTTTCCTCCGGCATCTGGGACCCAGGCCTTCACTCTGGCCGCCACCTTCCGTCTTCGCTCCGGCCAGAGTCTTTGCTCTGGCCAGCCGGAGTCTTCTCCGCTCCGGCTGGAGCACCGCTTCTGTAGCTCCCTCTGCCCCCTGCCCTCCCCCTTATAGCAGGCATCCCGCCCCACCTGGCCGCTTGGTGCCTGTGTATGCAAATTAACCTATCATCTTTGTTGGGTTAATTTGCATACTCACTCCTGATTGGCTGGTGGGCATCACAGAGGTATGGTCAATTTGCATATTTCTCTTTTATTAGTGTAGATTAACCAGACTACATTACATGTAGTAATTCATGAGACGTCCTCAAAAATAAAACTGTATTTGGTCTATAATTAGGGTAGAACCATCTTAAGATATATGCCTTTCTACTTACATTTATAAAAATTAATCACTATTTTATTGTGGTAAAATAAGATAACATGTATGTAAAAGTTACCATTTTGACCATTTTTAAATGTACAGTCCAGTGACATGAGTATATTCACATTGTTTTGTGACAATCACCACCATCTATCACCAGAGGTTTTCATCTTCTCAAACTAAAATTCCCTATCCTTCACTGTTGAGCCCATCCCCTCCCGTTCTCCTGGCCTTGGCAGCCACACCATTCTTCTTTCTGCATTCTGACTTTATAAAAGAGCGAGAAAACGAATTCATGGACAAAAATTTTAATGCCTGTTCATTTGATCTTACTAGAAAAATGAAACACTTTTAAAGTTTTAGATCTTCACTCCCACAGGGAAATGAAGGATGCAATGAATCACGGTGGTCAAAAATATAGGCAGATGCTCTAATTGGTTAGGAAAAAACACCTCACTTCCCATTATTGATAGTGCTTTCAGAATACTTTTGTTCCAAGATCCCCCATTTAGATTTTTTTTTTAATCTAAAGCCAATTGTCATAGTTACTAACAAGCAACCAGAGCTGTATGCATGGGATTGTCCCAGAGTAACTCTGAAAACATGATTTGGGTGATTAGCCTCAGTTTCAGATCCCAGCACAATTTAGACTAAGCTCCTCACCTAAAGTGATCTTTTGGTTTTGTTTTTTTTAAGTTGCAATAAGTCAACAGTTCCCAACTTTTTTTTTTTTTTTCAGTGAAAACACAATGAATGGATAAGGATAAACTGTGAATGGGAAGGATCTTAGGATAGCAAGAAAAAGTTGGATAACAAATTTTTAAATAATATAAGTGCATCATGCCAAATACATTCCATAACTAAGTTGAATAGGAGAATACTCTGGAAATTCAAAATATTTGTGTCAAACTATCATGCGTATTCTTAGAGATGTTCTTCCTAAAGTCTCATGGTACTTTCCCAAGCAAGGAAGTCCCCTGTTAGAGACACCAAAGTCTGTGAGGAGTACTTGATTTAATTATGCCATACCCAAATTATTTCTTTCTACAAAAGACTTTTACCTTAAATACTATCTTTAATATTTTTTTCAAACTTACTTAAGTCCATCATATACACTGAGTGGCCAGATTGTTATGATCTCTGAACACATAATAATCTGGCCACTCAGTGTACTTCTATTGAGTACCTCATTTATTTGATATCAAAGATACTATAAATCGTGCACTTGATCAGTTTTCCCCTTTGCACTGGCTGATTGAAAGCTCAGGGCAAATAGGTGGTTGATCTCCAGCAAAAGTCTAGAATACTTTTGGTACCCATTTGAGATACAAATACACTGAGTGGCCAGATTATTATGCATTCAGAGATCATAATAATCTGGCCACTCAGTGTATATTCCAAACAAGAACAAAGTGGTCCATTAATTGAGCTACCTCCCCTCCCCAAAACTGATATTCCCCCCTGAATTAATTTAAAACAGATATACAAATTGAGTTAAGTTAAAAAAGAGAGAGGGGGAAGAATAAAGGGAGAATAAATGAAATGAATGGAAAGCTAGAATTGAATATAGTTACAGTCTTTGAAGTGCACAGCTGTAGACAAGGGACCTGAGAGTTACCTACGCCATATATTACAGCATCTGCATAAATGAGAGGCCTGATTAACTCTCCATGTCAATATGAACTTTTCCTAATGAAAATAGGATTAGAGAAACACTTTCTGGACTGTTCTCATTTTCATATATCAAATACTTAAATACATCATTTTTTGCACTTTTGTGTTTTGAGGTTATTGTATTTTGCCCTTTGCAAATTTATTATAGTCACAGCCAATTAGTATATCTGCATAAAGAATTTTGATGAAGAGAATGAAATATGTGATAGAATACCCTTCTCTTTTGAGTTCCAGCCCCACTTTAAATATCACCCTGTAATTTGTACTTCATCGCACACTTTTCCAATGGCTCCATTTCTGGTTGGTTCCGAAGGCAACGCTCACTTTAGCCTTTCCATGAAGTTTAATGAGCTTTCCCTCAAGTCATACATTTTTGAAAAGTGGGAAGTTGAATAATGGGCTTAAATTAAATGAACCTAGGTCTAGTTATAATGTCCCTGATTTTAATTTAGTTCATGGAAGTTTCCCTTATAGTTGGAATGCTTTATTAGTTAGAAGACACGAATAGGTTTAGTTCTGCCAATAAGTGAAAGCAGCTGCTAAACATGTGATTTGTGTTCAAAGAAGTGGAAACGTTTGCCTAAAAACAAAAAATGCAATTGATTAATGTAGCTTAAAAAATGTTGTTTAAAAACATTTGAAAACAACTGTTAAAATACAAATACTTCTTCATCTGAAAGATTTAAGACATTACCATGAGTTATTTCAATTAACATTCTTGACACATATTTAAGGAGCACTTAATAATAATAATAATAATAATAATGATAATGGCAATAGCTAACTTTTTCATTAGGTATTTTGTGTCTAGCAAATGTGAGAAGCAATTAAATCAGTATTTCATTTAATGCTTATAACAACCTTATAAGTATTATTCATTACACTAATTACTAGACGACCAACTTTGAGCTGTGCTTATTGCTGAAAAAGCTGCAGGATGGTGATCCAGCGTCCTTTCCAGAAGCTTACTCACATTCAAGGACAGAGAGTAGACTGATAAGCAAACAAAGAAATTAACAACTAACATGGTAAAATGGTAAATTCTCTGAAGAGGATTAAGTAAAGTGCTAGAGAAGAACCTTAGTTGAAATCCCATTGTCAGGGAAAGGCCTTTTAAGGAGAGGACACTTGAGCTGAGACAAAAATATGAAAAAGGGCCAGCCTTGTGCACACTCAGGGTGAATCATTTCAAGTGACGCTAATGAGTAGTGCAAACGGCTTGAGAAGGAAACCATGTACGTGGTTGTGAACCTGAAGTAACAGCAATGTGAATGGGTTACCCATGGCTGGGTCAGGATCCGATCCTGTGGGGCTTTACGGAACATGGCCCAAATTGGGATTTCGTTCTGTGGATGATGACAAGGGTTTTTTAGAAAGGAGTGATCCCTCTCACCTTTTTAAAAGATCAAATTGCTGTGAGGGAAATTATTGGGAATGGACAGTGGGCAAACAGGAAGACCAATTAGGAGACAATGGAGTCATCTGTATAAGATCATTTTAGCTGGAACCAGGAGTCAGAGCAGATGAAATAAAAAGTGGGGCCAATCAGATTGGCTAAAGGGTTGGACATAAGGGGCAGGGAGAAGAATCAACAATAGATATTAGAATTTTTGCTACAAAAAAAAAAAAAAGCTGACTGGATTGTAGAGTAGTTTAATGAGATGAGTGGAGAAAAAAAATGGTTTAAAGGAAAAAATACATTATTTTTTTGGTATTTTGAACTTGAGAAAACTACTAGAAATACAATGAGGAATGCCAACCATGTAGACAATTTAGTATGGGAGACTAGAGGTCTGATCACAGGGCATTCCGGGAGATAGAAATTTAGGAGTCACTGTCATATCAGGGACACCCAGGGAGAGAATATAGTTAGAAATGAAATGGCTGAATCTCGGACACTGCCCATTTAAGAGAGGCAAGAATGGTGGAAAAAACCAAGAGGTGTGGTGTCACAGAAGCCAAGGGGGACCCGGGAAGGGGGGGCATGTTTCCAAGAGCTGGGTGCAGCTCACCCTGTCATATTGATGAAAGATTTAGTAAAAGAATGACAGCAGAGTGACCTCTGTGGGAGGGGTCATGAAAATGGAGAGTTGAGGGGCTGCCTCAACAATTACAGGTGATAGTGGGGGTTTGTTCAGAAGTTTTGCTCTAAAAATAGAGCACAGAAATGGATGGAAACTTTAGGAGGTGGTCGGCTTGAGGGTGGTTGTAGTTTTCATCTTATTTAGTCATTTTTGTTGTTTCCTTTTTGAACTTAAGAAGGACAACTTTCTGAAATAATGCAGTATCCAGGGGCGCATCCGTGAAGCAGCAGAGAGTGGAAATGGCAGGAGTGCAGTCCTTTGAGGAGGCAGGGAGGCAGAGGACCCAGCCTTCACTGGAAAGAAAGGATGCTTCAGTCTTGGTAAGATGAGCAAAGGCAGAGAGTGGGTGTGGATGCAGTTATGTCAGGCAACTTGGAGACGGGACGATGGAAAGTATGAGAAATGGTCATCAGCCCTAGCCAGTCTGGCTCAGTGGACAGAGTGTTAGCCCTTGGTCTGAAGGGTCCCAGGTTCAATTCCAGGCCATGTACCTCGGTTGCAGACTCAGTTCCCCGCCCCAATCAGGGTGCATGCAGGAGGCAAGCAGTCAATGTGTCTCTTTCACATAATGTGTCTGTCCCCTTCCCTACCACTCTCTCTAAAAATCAGTGGGAAAATATCCTGGGGTAAGTATTAACAACAACAAAACATTGGTCATTGTCAGAGAGCAAAGTCTTGGAGGATTTGAAGACAGAAAAAGATGAGAAATCATTATTTCAGATTGTAGAAAAGAGATCACAATATATGTGAAGTCATGGCTGCTGAGCAGTGTGGTCGGAGATTTTAAAAAACCACATTGCCCTGACTTTCCAGTTTTTCTTGGCATAAATCTACTTGGGAGATTCTGTCCCTCATAACTATGTATTTCACCCCAAGAGCCTAACATTTGTGACCTGTTATCATGAAGTTAATGGGAAACTAGCCACCATAATTGTGTGTGTTTTGCTCCCTGTGGTTGGTTGCTTGGTTGCTGGGCTAAGTTAGGCAGAGAGCTGAGTTTTATTCTGTTTGGTCTTTGCCACGGACGAAAGTGGGGAGTGTGAGTTAAGAGGCTTTGCAAGGGAGTGACTAAAAAGAGGACCCATGGAATCTAACGCTCTAAGGAAGAAAGGAGGGCAGAGGGTGGGGGTGATGGATAAAGTCAGTGGAATGTGTAAATTATCCCCATTTTACCCAAAGAACACTGAGGCTTAGAGAGTCTGGGTGATGTACTCCAGTGCCTCAGGGAGGAAGTGGAACCCGCAGGTTGGAACCCAAGCCTGGCCTGTGGGTCCTTTGGCCACGTTGCTTCCTATGTTTAGGGCCATAGGAGGGAAGTGATATGAATAAGAATATGCCCTGGCCGGTGCAGCTCAGTTGGTTGAGTGTCATCCCATGCGCCTACTGGTCTAGGGTTCTATTCCAAGTCGGGGCACATGCCCTGGTTGCACCCAGATCTATGTTTCTCTCTGATCAATTGCTCTCTCTCCTCCCTTCCTCTTCTCTCTCTAAAAAAATCAATTTTAAAACATTTTAAAAAAATAATTTAGAATAAGCTTTGCCTTTAGGTAGTTTACACTCTCAATGGGATTAGTTTCCAGGCAGAAAGTAAGGTCTAGACCAGAAGCTAGGAGATGAACTAACTCACCAAGTGGACGTCAGAACTGTGTGAGGAAAACAGGGAGAGATGGGTGTAAGTCCTGAGAAAGGAGCGCTAAGAAGCAGATTTAAAAAAAACAAAACACACACATATTGCCCTGACTTTCCAGTTTTTCCTGGTGTGAATCTACTTGGGAGATTCTGTCCCTCATAACTATGTATTTCTCCCCAAGAGCCTAGCAAGCACATCAGAGGTGGTACAGTTTGTGAAGGGAGCAAAAGCTGACAGCTCAACAAGCTGTATTAAACAGTCAATGAGTCTGGCATTTCCAAATAGAATTCTGGCTTTTCCTCAATTTCAAGTTCTGGGATGTATTTGTTATGCAATGTTTGAAGGGGGCACATTGAGATCACAGGCAAGAGCATTTTATCTCAGCCCTCAAGGTTTGTTGGCAATGAAATAAAACCTCATTGTTTTAGCAGTTGTGGTGTGGAACTATTAGGAAATGTATGTTAGACTCAGAGAAAAGGAAAGTCAGAAAACTGGGCATACGTTTTATTAGCAAACATGGTTAATTTAAGTAATAAATAAAACAAAACCAATGGACTTAAAATAGACAAAATGTATAGAGCAGGTGTTGCCAGGTAATAATAGTGCAACTGCCTGAGAGTATTATTTTAAGATATAGCTGCTTCAGAAACCAAACTAAATCTAATACAGTTTATCTTCCCCTGGACTCATTTTAGTTTAATCTAATTAAAAGCCTACTAACATGAGGCAATCTGAATATTCTCAATAACGCTCAACATTAAAATCTTATTGTTTTATTTTTTATGTTGCTCTTTCACATTGAAAATGATAGCCTCCATTATTTTTCCAAAGCTGTTTAATATATCACTGAGTCCACTGGAAAACTATGTGAAATTGACAGAATCTAAGAGTATCATCTTTGGTTCTGGAACATATTGTAAAAAGTGCTCTATATTTTGAAAATAAGTGTAGTTTAATCTATTACATCAAAAAGCATGTAATAGTAGGTTAAAAAGTATTGAAGAACAATTTAATATTTTCAGAAAATTAGCTTAAGGTCATGTTACATATCTAATCTTAATGGAATTGGGAGAGATTGTATCTTCTACAGGTACCTTTGTTTAAAGGTAAATTATAAGAAATTTTGTGTTTCTGTTTGTTTGTTTGTTTGCTTTTATAGTAACTCAAGTTCCTCCTACTTAAACATTTCTCATCTTTCAGACCATGTTGTATGTTACCTGAGAGGCAGTAGCTCTTAAGTAGTTGTCTATTTTAGTTTTACCTGGATAAAGTTATAGACACACACAAAAGGGATTTATATGTGAAGAAATGCCTCAGACCAACTTTAAATAAAATTCATCTTTTTAAAGTCTAAAGCTGACTGTAGCTTTGTATCTTTTATGCACAGATGAATCTAAATGTCCCAAAGAATATATGTCTATGTGCCTGGCTGTAATATCAGCATGTATTTCTCCAGAGATGTTTATATTTTATTATTTCCAAGTTGAGTTTTCCTTTCGTACTTCAAAGAACTAAAAATATATATTTGTGTTTTATTTAGATAAGAATGTACACAATTCTCTTAATTAAATCAAATATAATGGCTCTTAGAGGAAACATGGTCAATTTTAAAAAAACATATCCACATGCTCTCTTAATGTGAAAGTTTTATTTGAGAAAGGGCAATGAATAATTTAGAGATTATTTCCATCATAATCTTGGGTTCATTCTTTCATGGGTTTACTCATTTGTTTGTTTAATTATACGTACTCATTGAGTATATTCCTTCTGGCAGACACTAGCTAGACACTTCAGCTCCTCCTGTTTAATAAGAAGCCTTCTGGGTTGCTTCTCAATCAGGAAACCTTACCACGTCCATCCATGAGTGACAGCAGTGAATGAGAAATTCTGACAAATGACAACACCGCAGATTGAACAGAGTTTCTGTTCTTATAAAAGAAATTAACCTTTCTACCTTTGATAAAGGGAGCTTGCCTGTGGTTTATAGGTGTTTGGGACATGATCCGATTATACTTGCTTGATACACTCAACCATGTTCTGAGTTGATGAGGCACCGGCTCTAGGAAGCCGAACCTCAGCTACAGGTGGGACTGAAATCAGCTCATTGTCCTACTGTCCGGAACAGAAGCTGAGTGCGGCTGAGTCAGCGCTCTGGCTGGAAAGGTTCAAGTCGGTGGTGCATGGGCAGGCTAAATAGCCAGCTCAGATGGTGATTAAAGAAAATAAAATTTATTTAAGGAAAGGGGAATGGGAGATGGGGTTATCCAGAGGGAAGGGCTACACAGAGAAAAGGAGGCCTTGGAGACAGGTTCAGGGGGTTGGCCCAGGATGAGCTGCAAGGGCCCATTGCTCCTTTGGTTGCAAGTTTCATGGGATCCCTTAGAGATTGGGGGGATTGCCTTGGAGAGAGCATGCACACCGGGTCCTTTGTCCTGAGCGTATTTATCTCTTTCTTGCAGGTGGAAATCTTAGGGGAGGTCTAGGGGAGGGTCTTAATAGAATATTCATCAGCATTCCAGGTGAGCTCTTTCAGGTTCCTGGTCTCCGCTGATTGGTCCTGCCAGGGCAGGGGGTCCTTAGACAACTTAGCTGGTTCTGAGACAGCCAGGACTTCACTTGTCTTGTCTGGTTTTGCTGCTTTTCTGGGCCTAGATGTTATTTTTCGGGAGGAAAAGGTCAGAGTTGCAGTTCTCAAGCTTTAAGGAGCATGAAAATCCCTGAAGCCAGGTGCTTTTTTAAAATACGGAATCCCTTCCCCCACCCTCCATCACACACTGATTCAATAGATTTCTTGTCTGGGAAACATGTTTTCAAATAGCAGCTTGAGAAACATGTTTTCAAATAGCAGCTTGAGCCTTATTTCAATTCTGAATTTTACTTTTGATGGACAGTTTTCAGAGCTCAGCAAATAACTCTGATGTATTAATTAGATTAAAACTTATGATTAATTAGTTTACATGAGTGCGGACTTGACAAAAAAATCTACTTAATCCTCATGATGTTAGATGGCTCTTTTAGTATTAACAATTTTTGTTCATTCTATTTTCACTAATCTATAGTCTCCTTTGTCATACATACACAACAACAACAACAAAAAACAACAGAATCACTAAGAGTTTATCTTGAACCTATAATTTTAATTCCGTTAATTAAAAAATAAATGCTGAAGAGCTCTTCAAAGCCTGGTTCTCCAATCACCCATCTGATATACATGAGTTCCCTGTAGAACACCTTCTTCTAGTTCATGCCTGAACTGTTCTGCTGACAGGAACCTATTTTTTCTCTCTGAGCAGCCATTTTTAGCATATGTAGGTCTCACTTGCAGAAATTTAAATTCAAAGTGAATTGCTCTGTCTTCCTATAACTTCCACTCATTTGTCATAATTATTTCTTCTGAGGCTCTAAAGAACAGATTTGGTGAGTCTAGTGACTTTCTTTATGGCAAAACTCTAAATATCTGAAGATGTCTCAAGGCTTCCTTTTCTCCATTGGTTCTCCTCCAAGCTAAATATCCTGAGTTTCTACAAATGTTTCTCATTTGCTTGTCAGCTTCTGATTTGATATCTCATCCTCCTCTACATAGTTTATAGATATCCTATGATTATTAAACATCCCTGTAGGATACCTTTCTCATCTTAAATATGACAGTATCATTCATCTAATCTACAATCACATTGATGCTGTGATTAGAGTGGTGACATTATCTTGTGGACTCATTATAGAGCTGATTCTCTACTAAAACCCTTGAGTATTTCTTGAATGCTGCCCACAAACTGCATGTCTTTCACTCTACTCATGCCAGCCTTTTATGATTCATATGCAAGTAAGACCACTTTATCTTTACCACAATTTGACTCAGATTAAATCCATTATGACAGCCTCTGAAGGTTCCTTGAACCTTATGCACTTATCCAACATCAGTAAATAAAGATTGGTTGTATGTGTCAGGCAGTGTGTAAGATGCTAATTTTGTGATCTAAGTATTTGATGCATCACCCAACTTCAGTTGGTTTCTTCATGTTCAGCAATCTTCTCTTCCATTCTATTTCATCCATCATATTGAGACCAGACCTTAACTGTATTTTCTTCCCCTTGAAGAATCTTTCATTCAAAACCTCAGACCCTAAAACCATCCCAAGCTCCTCTCTCACTTCAGATCTTTCCTGTCTTCACCCTCAATAAACTGATTAACCTCATGAACACTCCTGCTTGATCCCTTCATCGTTTCCCTGTTTATCATTTTCCTCTTTATCTCACCTTATCTTGAAACAGGACTGTGTGGATGACCATGTGACTAACTGTATTCAGCACCCTCAGATTATTTTTATTTTGTTTTGTTTTACTTTAAAACTATTCTCATTTATCCCTTATCACTCCTATGAACTTCCTTACCTTTTCCTACAGTAAAACTAATTAATGGGCATTATGGGAGAAAAATCCTACAATGGTTGAAATGAGATCTGAAGGACCCTAAAGAGTGATTAATCCTTTCGTCATGTTGAAATTTTCCAGTTCTTTCCATATAGTCATTATATCAGTTATTAATCTAACACCCCTTTAGGTTTCCCTGTATTTCTTTGTCATGCACAGAATTAATCAGATATGTATTTTGCTTTACATCCAAATCCACACTATGGCCCGTATTCAAAAAGTCAATTATTATGCAGGGATTGAGCTCCACTGACCTATTCCATTTTCATCCAAAATAAAATCATATCAAGAAAAATAGTTTTCTATATATTTAAAAAATAGCTGAAGTTGATTTATTTTGGCAATTATTATAGGTTACTATTTTATCTTATTTTCTATGGTTTCAGGGTCAATATAGTTATTATATTGTCACTCAAAGCCACAATAAAAGGAGTTGATTAAAATGGTGCTCCTGCTTGACTTCCTGGTTTTTCTACTAAACTGTGTCTGATTTTACTTAAAACTCTCCCAAATTATCTTTGGTCCAGTTCTGATAACTTCATGACTGGTATAAATTCTCTGTCATGTGGAATAGTTTCAAGGGTCAACACAAATGCTAGATACAGAAATGAAGTAAATATTTTCCTCTTCTTTCTAGTCTCAAATGTATTGATCTGCCAGTTTGTTGTTGTTGTTTTGTTTCTTCTTCATGGCTCCAAAAGTAGCACAAAGCCTGGCCAGAAAAAAGTATTACACAAATCATAAGTATACCCTATAGATAACCATCATCCTCTTAAACAGTGACTCGAAATACTTAAAAGAACTTTAGTGATAAAAATCATCCCTTCATTTTAAAAACCATGTAAAATGTAGACATGTCTAAATCCCTCAGCAATTTAGTAACAGAACTGAATCTCTAACTTTAGCTCTCCACCTAAACTAGTGTGTCTTCTGTTCCATACCAGGGGAAAAAAAGCACAGGTGTTCATTCACAAACTCTCAGTGAGCTAATTGCTTTTTAGTACCTAAATCTCTTCAAAAATAATAACTTGATTCATAATGATTGGTTTAAAGCTGAAGCTTTTGATAATGATAAGGTTTGCTCCTCTCGTCCTCTTTTCTCCCTTATAAATATATTCATCTTATTACTTATCCCAGACAAATATGTGTAACAAAGGGAGAGTCACATAATTTTTGTTTGACAAACCTCATAAGTATGAGGAAGGATGCCCTCTGGATAGCCCATTTCCATTCTTTTCATTTTAATGTTAATGAAGTTATTCAAAGTTATGGGATGCGCTGCATCAGATGACATTATTTCAAGTGACTTCATGACACAGAGGGTACATTGTGTAAGGAATATCAAGTAGAATTTCTCAGGTGTTTTCCCCTCTAAAATGCACAGGAAGAAATGCAATTACTATTTATTACTTAGTTACCTAATGCCTGCCCATCACGTCTCCTTTAATTTGGCCCAGTAACTTGTCATTAAAAGAATCATTATCCCTGCTGGATGTGGGCACAGATTCACATTACTTCCGTGAAAACATGTCTGCTGTCTCACTTTAATGAAAATAAACCTCTTAGAATGGCATGTGGTACCTGGAATTATTTTTCTTTAGTCTGAATAGACTTACAAGGAGAAAGAACTCCTTGTGCTACATATATAAAAGGCTAAAGCTGGTAGGTATGATACACACTGACCACCAGGGGACAGACACTCAACACAGAAGCTGCCGAGCAACAGCAACTTTGCAGAGTGCCCTCTCATACTCCAGGACCCCTCCAGGGATGTCGGACTGCCAGTTTCAGCCCGATCCCCTCAGGTCAGGCCGAGGGACCCCCCCTGCTGGAGGAACCCCGATCACTCCGCAGATGCGCTTTGAGCCCTGGCACTGCCTCAGGTGCCACTGCCGGCCAGGCAGGAACCATGGGAGGTTGGCTCCAGGCCTTGTCTGGCCTGTCTCACCAAGTCCCACCCCAATGGCAACTTCTAATTAATTTCCTTTCAATGTGCACGGATCCATGCACCGGGCCTCTAATAGAAATATAAGTCTCTATTCATTTCCCTAGATTCATGTCTTTCAAGCATCCACTCTCTCTTTTTGAAAGGATTAATGAGAAAAGTATGGAAGTATCTATATTCTATACAATACCATAAGAGCATACATAAGTTAGTAGAACAGAAACAAATAAACAAAAACTGGACTTTCCCTCCTTCCTTCTTTCAGAATTATTTGCCTTTTAAAAAATTGTGCTAAAATATACATTATATAAAATTTGCCATTTTAAATGTGCAACTCATTGGCATTAAGTACATGTATATATTGTATAATCATAACCACTCCAGAATTTTTCATCACCCCAAACAAAATCTCTATATACATTAAACAATAACTCCCATTCCCTTATCCCCTCCAGATCTGATAACCACTATTCTACTTTCTGTTCATCTAGATCATTGGATTATCTTGCATAATTAAGCAAGTGAAGCCAATAAAAGAACTTTCTACCCAATATGTGCATATGTGGGTGACTGAGATGAAGCAAGAACAAGGCTAATGTTCTCTGAAATGCCTTTTCTGGCCAGGCATTTTGACAAAGTTCTTTTCAGATCTTGTTATAGCTAACTTTAATTCTCAGAATAAACTCTAAGAGATAGTTCTTAGTAGCTCTATTAGTAAATGAATAACATGAGGGTCAAAGAATTAATTTGTTCAAAAGATTTGACTATCATGGCCAATGAGTAGTCATCCTAAGTGAATACATGGGGGGGCATGCATGAAGTCTGACAACTGGATTTTCGGGTAGAGATAAGTCTGCCTATACTTATCACAATGCATACACACATAATTCAGAGGGTAGTTTTAATAATTCTATAACAATTCAGTAGAACTTCCATAAAAGTTATATCCAAAAGGACTTTATTTAAAAATGAGTGGTTGCCAGAAAACTCAAATTCTGATTCCCATTGTTTTTCAAAATCATTACTGACTATAGAAATTCAAACAGAAATAGCATTCGTTTTGCCAAAAAAAACAAAAAAGTGTGATGAACTGAACTGACAGCATTAAAGACTAATAGTTGCAAAATTGTACATTAGTCACATAATCAATTTAAATAAACAACTGGATGATCATTATCTTGCCACCACTGAGAGAGAAGACTTAGCAATTGGGTTTAACCTTTAAATCTATCACTTACTGAGAAGACCTGAGAAGGCAAGTTGTCTAAAACCTTTAAATCAATTAGGTTCTAAAAGAGCCTCATGAAGCACTATGCTTGACCTTCACATGAAAGAACTCTTAGATGTCAGTGGTGAAAAGTAATTGTGTTTCTTATGTTCTTTGAATTTATCTAGGGTACATTGTGGATGATTTTCTTCATGACAGCTACTTTTACTTACGATATAGAGAAATGCACTGTATTTAGGGCAATTTGATTTTTACTCTTCTAACGAATATCCTAATTTATAATTAGGGTATATATTATGCTGGATCCTAGGTATTCTAGGTAAATCTAGGTAATCAGGGCTCCCACCATTATGCAATGTGATGCCTTCTGAAGGTAAATGTTACATTTCTCTACCATGCTTACATTAGATAAGATTACTACTATTTTGGAAATGCCTTCATAAATATAACAACCAGTGAGACAGTAATCTTATAATTATGCACCTGAATCCTTACAAAAACTTTCAACACAGAAGGAATTGAAATATTACTATTTCCATTCAAGAAGATAGTGATGGTTTATCCAAGCTCACTCACATTTCAGAGGACCCCTGGACTGCCTCTGAGCCTTTTAGTTGTAGTGGACACTAAACCTTATATAAAAGCAGTATCAGTGCAACTCAGGAACTCACAGTCAAGAGCAGGAGTGAGACAAGCAGCCAGTCATGGAAAACTGAATTTGGAAAATGTTCTGGTAGAGGTTTGCTGAGAGAGAAGAGAACCTGACCCCACATTTATGGGGGACATTTTCCTACAGTGCTCCAATGTCATGGAGCACCACAGACATTGAAGGTCATTTCAACATATGTTCACTGAGAAGTTACGCAGTGAACATATGTTGAAATGACCTTCAATGTCTATGGTGCTCCATGTGCATTCTGTACCCCTGGTCTTATTTAACCTTCACAAAAATCCAGCAAAGCCCATTGCTATTCTCCATTTTCCAGTTGCAGAAAGTGGGAGACAGAAAAGCTCAATAAATAGAAAAGATGAAATGACCCTTCAAAGCTCCTCACAGGTCTATCATTTTCTGGTTCTTCAAACCCCAAATAGCCATGAATCACTGCAGTTTTCTTTCTTGTTTTTGGTTATGAATGTCCGCTGCTCGAAGCTCTTTAGTGGTGGCTCATTTTGGAAGAGGCTGTGGACTAGGGATGACTGTTGTACTGATGAATGAGTAAATTCACAAACAGAGATAACAGTGAGGAGGAAACACACCTACAGAAGGGCCCACAGTGGATTACTACATCGTTGGGCCCTTTGATTAGAGTTTTTGACATGATTAACAAGAAAAAATGCTACTGCATGTCAAACCAAAACCTCATAGATTTCCTGCCTTCAGTAGAGGCATTCATAAGTTTTGGACACTAATATTCCACCCCAGGAATCAGAGAGTTAGGATAACAGACCTCTGGTTTTTCTTGGTTTCATTGAAGGGGGTTGGAAATGAGCATATGATTTACAGAATTTCTTTTATTTTTGATACCCAAGAGATGAAATAATACTCTATGCCTTTTATCTTAGCATGTAAAAGTGCTACATAAGCAAAATGGTCACATAACACATTTTAATCAGAACTAGGGCAGAGCAAGAAAGGCTACGCTTATAATTTTACTTTTGTTAGAGGAGAAAGAGAAGTAAAAATATTTAGATACCCATCATTTTGGTTCTAGAATCAGAAAAACATTCTCACAAGCCTACAATACACAATCAGAAGCCATGCCTCTACTGTTTTCCAGAGAATGAATAACAGAGTTTTATTTCTTTTTATATTAGGCACTAGAGGCGTTGGTACATGAAATTCATGCATGGGGGAGGGGGGCCTCTTAGCCCGGCCTGTGTCCTCTTGCAATCTGGAGCCCCGGGTTCCAGATTGCAATCGAACATCCCTCTTGCAATCCTGGATGCTGCATGCACCAGTGACCATACTTTTCATACAGGTGAAAGGCATCTTGCTGTTGTATGGGCAGCTACATTTTTTTTTTTTTGCCCTGATTATAAAAAGTAGTACATAACATGATCCTTCTGAGGCAGTAGTACCATTTCCCCCATCTTATGGGTAGAAAAACTGAAGCAGAGAGAAGTTAAGTAAATGGCTTTGTCACACAGTTATAAGTGTCAGAATCAGGGCTGACCAAAAATGTGTAAGCCAGAGTCCATGTATGCCATCGCTGCATCATCCTGTTTTGTCAGTGTTGGAGTAGTCTTGCCAGGTTTTATTTTTTAAATCTAAGAGACTGTTCCCAATATATAGGGTAGGGTCCCTAGGCCTGGCCTGCGATCAGGCCCATCTGTTGGGTGACCAGTGGGTGGGGCAACTGCTGGGGTGCTCACCGGGCCGGCCCCAGCCCTGATCGCCACTGCTGGTTGCCTCCCTCTTGGGGCAGACGCTCAACGCCCCTTGTCAGTGCGCATCATAGCAGCCAACCGGTGGTTCCACTGTTCAGTCAATTTGCATATTAGGGTTTTATTATATAGAATTTTTTCCTGGGAACTTTTTAAAAAAGGAAGAGATGTTAAATAAAATTACATACCAATGTTAATATTTAAAAACTAAATAAAAAAACAACAGAAAAGTTTCCATCCTTGATGTTTCCTGCACTGAATATTTTCCCATTTCTGAGATGGCCTGAGCCCACCCTGAGTAATATAAAAAATCTGCTGTAATGGCTGTGGGATCAACAATTGTCTGTGATTTCCATAGTTATAGTCAATTTTATATATGGTAAGCGGAGAAATAAAAGCTACTAATCCTGGTTCTATTGCTGAAAGGATCAGAAATAGAGCTATTCAACTGAATCTAAGTAGGAATATTTGTAGAAAATGGATTAGGCAATGATCTTCAAGGGATGAAAGGCTTTGGTGTCAAACAGACTCAGGATCGAGTCCCTGTTTTCTGTTGTGTCTCGTTATTGTAGTTAATTAGCTATCTCTCTGTACAATGAGACAATACTGTGCTCTCACTCTCATAAGATTGTTGTTGGAATTAAAACAATGCCTCTAAACGCACAGGATACTAGTGCCCCCTTATCTGCAGGGCATGTGTTTTAACATACCCGCTGGATGCCTGAAACTGCAGAGAATACCCAATTTTTACCTTTTCACTTAAAGGAAGCAATTTACAGCTTCCCTTTGGAGTATCCGAATTGGCATGGACTTTTGTGCTTTGCAGCCAGTATGAAGTCAACGAAGGGTTGCTAGAACACAAGCACTGCCATACTGACACAGACTGGTCACCAACATGGCTGCTAAGTGACTGACAGGTGGGTGTCTACAGTGTGGAGATGCTGGACAACGGGGTGATCACACGATGGGTGGGATGCAGCTAGACAGTGCAGGACTTCATCACGCTACTCAGAATAGTGTGCGATTTTAAACTTATGAACTGTTTATTTCTGAAATTTTCACTTATTATTTTTGGACTGAAACGTTCAAAAGTGACATTGTGGATGGGGTGGGGTTCACTATCCCTAAACACAGATTATTGTTATTATTACTAATAATATTTTCATTTTTCCCTAAGGCAATGTCTAGACTCACAAAACAGTTTATCAGAGTCATTTTTTTTTAAAGTTTGCACTTTGTCAACCCATTTTAAGCTACTTGTAATAATGACAGAGATTTTCACTATTGGAGTCTTGTTCTATTGTGTACATATTGTTTAGGCGAGAGCTGGTGCTTGTGATGCGCGTGTTTCTGGATTCTAAGAAGGAGTAGAGTGATGAGGAAAGCCGTCCTGCTTTGGTGAATGTGGCTCAGAGCCTGGCAATGAAGGAAATGTCACTTGAGCTGCCAAGGAGTTAGGTCCTCATCAGGAATGTGAAGACAGCTTCTGACTAGATTGTAGATTTTCTAGGGGAAAATCTCTCTCAAAGAAGAGTCATTGTGTAGCGCAGCTTGGGGAAGACACTTCTGCAGTGACTACAGGGAAACAAATCAATCCCAAACCTGAGAGTTCAAGGAGGCGTTGGCACTTGGCTGCCATCTTTAGCAATCATGTATTAAGGATCTCCTTGTGCCAGATGCTGAAGCTCATTTGAAATGCCTGCTAAGGAGACATGTTATTCTCTGAACAACCAGAGGCTAACAAATGGGATGAGGCAGGGACCAGTTGTCACTCTGAATCTCACTATTCCTGGTAGCTTTCATACGGGTGTAATCAAAGGGTGTGAGCTTGGCACACTCGTCCAATAATGCTGCAATTTATTGTGCTCTCAACAAAGAGTTGGAATAATTTACTGGATGACCATGTGGTATAAGAAGCTGTAAGGAAATTTGTGACTCCTAGAAGTTGGGAAAGTACTGAAAGCAGGCTTCAGGCTCTCCATTTCAATGAGGTTTTTATGCAGTGTTTGCCATGTACATAGCATGGCCACTCCGCTGAAGTGGAGCGGTGAGAATAAATGTTCTGACTCTGTAGATTCAGCTGATTTCTCTAAAGAAATCAAATCCAAAAATCTTCTCTTTTCTATTAAATCTGCAGTAGATTCAACCCTCAAGCAAGCTTGTTAAGAAAAAGAGAGCAAGATACAAGCTGTTCTCTGAGGTTAATTTGTCAAGTACAATGCCCTAACATTCTCAGCAAAGCATAACAAGGCAAGAGATAATCCTTATGATTATGAAAAATAGGAGTTGGCTTCTGCATGTTATACACAATTTTGTATCAATGAGCAGTCAGGTTATTCTGCTGCTGCAGATGTAAGCAGATGTAACAGCTTTTTGCAATCCACTTTCTCCTCATAAAGGAAAGTTTGATACCTTATTACTTCAATTTCATTTTGTGAAAATGCAGTTGCAAAATATTTCCCTTTCAAATAGAACCCCCAACACAAAAGTTGATGTTCCAATTCTAGTACCTGCGATTTACAGGGACTTAGACTTAAAACCAGTGGGGAGGTGCCTATGATCAATTAGCTCGATGTGACCCTCAGAATAATGTTACAGACTTGAACCAAGTGTTCCAGGACATATACGTGTTTTGGTACACAGTGTATAACAAGCCACTTAAAAACTTAGTGGCTTAGAACAATGACCGTTTGATTTTCTCTTGTGGTTCTGTTGATTTTCTGAGTTAAGCTGCATATGCATCAGCTCCATGTTTTGTGGGCATTTGGGGGCTTGACACAATAGCAGCTTTATGGAGAAAGTGGGGTTTTATCTGGGTCATGAATGATGGGTAGGAATTGAATAGCAGTGGAGGATCTCTTTTGGTCCATTTCTAGTGGAGCAATAAAAAGAGTTATCCCTTAAAGCCTGGATAACATAAAGTGTGCTTTGATTGTAACAAATTCAACAGTTGCCTGGACTTGCAAATTCTTGGAGATCAGTCAAAGCTGGGAATCTAAAGTTAGTTTAAAAAGAAGATGAAAGTTTAATATATACTGTGAAAAGGTGGGTGACTTTCATAAGGTGGTCAAGCCAGGAAACATATGTTCTAAGTAAAGGAAGCATTGAGGATATAGACACAGAAATGGCAGAGCCTGGTAGGCTCAGAGAAAAGGGAGCCCTCCACTTTTCCAATGGGAAGAGTATGTATGGAGTATTATGGATCATGAAGCTATAAGGATAGATCAGGCAAGTGTTAGATTCCTTGAAAATCAGACAGTGACATGGGTTATTTTTAGGACATAGAAGTGGCTCTCTCTTCTGATCACATTCCATAGACTTTAAATATAGGCAAATGGCCCTCAATCTATAATAATAAAAGGATAATATGCTAATTAGACTGGGAGACCTTCCGGACATCCTTCTGGACAAAGCCATTGTGGCAGGGCTGAGGCAGAGGTGGTTAGGGGTGATCAGGCCAGGGGGGAGGGCAGTTGGGGGTGATCAGGCCAGTGGGGGGGACCAGTTGGGGGCAAGCAAGCTGGCAGGGAGGCAGTTGGGGGCGAGCTGGTTAGGGACAGTCAGGCAGGCAGGCAGATGAGCAGTTAGGAGCCAGTGGTCCCAGATTGTGAGAGGGATGTCCATCAGACATCCCTCGAGAGGTCCCAGATTGGAGAGGGTTCAGGCCTGGCTGAGGGACACCCCCCCTCCCCACGCACAAATTTTGTGCACCAGGCCACTAGTCAAACTATAAGGGGAGCTGGGAATTGTGGCATTTCTGGGATACCAGGAAGAAAAACTAGGTTATACGTAATATGTTTCTACTTCTCATGTGTCTAACATTTTATTCTGTGAGAAGAAGACAAGAGGAGACATTTCAAAGAAAGGTGTTTTGTGTATGTGTATGTATGTATGTTTTATTTATTTTTTCGCAGCAAATGTGTCTATTTCCAGCAAAATTTTATGTGTCTATAAATAGTAAAGATTATTTTTACAAGCTGACATTAAATACATCTACTTACATATTTTGGTTTAGCAAATATGAAACAGCATAGGAAGCTGTCTAGCATAATACTGCTTAGATAACTAAAGGGAAATAATAATAATATGGATACCAGCACTTTTGGGGATATTTTTTAGTTGAGGGGTCATAGAAAAGATATGAAGATCAATGCTGGTTTGATATAGTCATTAGGTTAAGTTAAATCATTTTATAAGCTATTAGCTTTTTAAGTCTTATTGTTTGAAGCTATTTGCCCAATTATTTAATGGAGATGGCTCTTGAGACTGTTCTTGCTTGGGAATTAGTCATATTTTGTTTGGTTATGCTTTATAGGGCTTCCTTGAAGTATTTTGAACTTCAAAAACTTCTTTTATTCTTAACACAGTCACAGAATTCTTTCCCTACATTTTAGTCCTTAACTTTAGTGCTTTAATATTCATGTGGCCATTTTACTCAGTCCTCTAGCTTATTAATTTATTGACTTTCTCAAACCCACTGGCCTTTTATCCACTTACATCAGCCCATTCATTGTTTCTCTTTGTATTCCTTGGCTTAGTACAGTGGTCGGCAAACTCATTAGTCAACAGAGCCAAATATCAACAGTACAATGATAGAAATTTCTTTTGAGAGCCAAATTTTTTAAACTTAAACTCCTTCTAATGCCACTTCTTCAAAATAGACTCGCCCAGGCCATGGTATTTTGTGGAAGAGCCACACTCAAGGGGCCAAAGAGCAGCATGTGGCTCGCAAGCCGCAGTTTGCCGACCACTGGCTTAGTAGAGTGATAGGACATGGTAGATGCTCAGTAAACATTTATTGGATGGACAAATGGATTGCTATTAAGTGCTCCATAAATACAGAGTAAATACATGAATTATTTTTGCTGACCAGTATCCATTCCACCATTTGTCTTAACTAACAGCACCTTGGATTTGATCACATATCCATCTTTCTTCAACACTTTCCATGTAGTGTAGAAGATCCTGACCCCAATGCAAGTTTCAGAGATGGGTCCAGATTAGTCTATGACACGTTTGGTAAACCTACCCCTTTGTCAATGATTACCTCCAGAAAGGTCCTGCAAACAAATTCTAGCCAATGAGCTTTGAGGATAGGACTAGGAGGGAGGGTTTAAGGAAGACTTTCCTTGTCCTTAAAAGGGAACGGTGAGAAACCACTTTCACTTTCTTCCACTGGAAGTAATTAAGAATACAAATTGTCCTAATGGTTGGCTGGTGGCAGCTCATTTGTGACCATAAAGGAAACCACAAGTCTCTCCATGGAGGAAAATGAAGCCTGGGAAGTAGTCAAAACACAGGCCAGAGCTGGAGTCCTATTCCATGTGAAAGCCCTCTGTGAGCCAGTTAACTCTGTACTGTTTATGCCAGTTTGAGGAAGGTTGCTTATACTCAACATCAAAAGCCTCATCCCAATACAAAATTCCTAGCCAATTAGAAAAAATAGATGCTGGCTTTTAAAAAAATAAAGCTCCCCCCTTCACCATCCAGCAGGGACTGGGAATATTCCTTTTTGTCCTTGTATGATCATGAAATAAAAAATACAGATACCTATCTGAATAATTCAATAAAAATTGACATCTGAGTATGAATTTTCAGGGAAGGCGTTTTTGGCAGTTCAAAGCCAATGATACCTTTGCCTGAATGTTCTTGTTTTATCCTCCTCTGGATAGAAAATCGGGATGACAGTTGTTGCTTCTGTTTGGCATCTTCAGGAGATGGTTTGTAGTCCTCTCACATTCAACATTGCAGCACAGAGATTTCAGTTTTCCTGCGGAGTGTCTCTTGCTTAGGAAGCCCTATCAGGCCCGATGTGAACGTGTGCTGCGTTGCCCATAGTTGATAATGAGCTTCAGGGATTTAGGCAATTTGTGGAGTTGGTTTATTACATTTTCTATCATTACATTCTCTCATAAGACTCAATACAAACAAATCTGTTTGTCTTCTACTTGAGCAATTATTATTATCATTAGCTGTTAACAAAGAGTAATAAATTGTCAATGTGTGTATTGTATCCTAAAGTAATCTGATGGGTACCATTCTGAGAGAAACCTCATACTAAATGTTGATAGGCGGTTCCATGGAATAATTTGTTTTTGACATTTTCATAATTAGCATTTTATGAAAAAATCAAAGGCCATATATATAAATTTGAGGTACTTGGAGTCTATTCCGTGAAGAAAATAAGGATAAAATGAATGTGCAATTTGATTAAACTAAAATGGAGATCTCTGACCTGGAAATCTTGAGAAGAATTAATTGCCCATTTATTGTACCAAATTTGACTCTAAGCTTCTTGCTGTCCGAAGCAAAAAGTAAAGCAAGTGAGATAGATGCTGTTCCTTGCATGTGCTACAATAGGAAGCATGACAATCGAAAT
The DNA here is from genome assembly GCF_027574615.1 of Eptesicus fuscus. NCBI lineage: Eukaryota > Metazoa > Chordata > Mammalia > Chiroptera > Vespertilionidae > Eptesicus > Eptesicus fuscus. The sequence goes on from NC_072484.1 coordinate 85,812,073, forward strand.
AAATATTTTTCAAAGAACTACATTTTCAAAGAAATTTAATATAGGGACAGCTTCTTTCTGAGTATATTTTACCAAAAATATAGCCATGTGGTTACATGGTTAGCACTTATACCAATCTTTAATAAAAGTTAATGACATCATAATTGATTATAAATCTTGGATGACACCTCAATATATGAAACCTCAGTATATAGTAATAGTGTTCGTTTGTATGGCATTTTTTACTCCATCCAGCACTCTTCTTTGCTTTCTCAAAACAAGGTAAGGAAACTAAGGGACAGAATCACATAGCCAATGACGGTGATAGAATTAGTGTTTATATTTCCCAACTCCTAGTCACTTGTCTGATCCACTACTCATTTTACTGATGTTTAATTGTTCTCTATTTATTCATTGAAAATACCACTGTATGCCAGCAAATTTATATATATGTAAATTTACACACATATACATATGTAAATAGACATACAAATTAGCTTAACTCAACCATAGATATAAATGACCAGAACCCCAACAGTCAGATGAGGCTAGAATGTCTTGATAATCTACCACAATTATTAAAGTTACCATCTTTCGCCAATTCCTATATTAGTGGCCAATGTTTATCCATATTTCAAGCAGATTGTAAGCCCTTTATATGTATTATTCTACTTCATTCTTAAAAGAAAACTATGAGGTAGCAATAGTTAATATCTCCATTTTGCAGATATAGAAACAGAGCAAGATTAAAGAATTTGTCCAAGGCTACTCAGATATTAGATATCAGAGTCAGCGTTTAAATTAGAGGTGATTCTGAATGTCAACTTCAGTTGGGAGTATTTAACTCCAGACCCTGTGTATGTTTCCTCAAATTAGGTATAGATCAGTTTGGTCTCATTATAACAATATTGTGCATTGATATTACCACCCCTATGGAGTTGATCAGTTTGGTCTCATTATAACAATATTGTGCATTGATATTACCACCCCTGAAGAAATTAGCTAATTAACCATCATGTCAATTATATTGTATTATTGTTCTTTTGATGGGAAAGGATCCTGAGCTATCTCAAAGCCAGCTTAGTGGGAGTTGTCAGGAAAAATAAAAAAGTAGACCACGTTTCAGACTAAGAAACCTCTCACACAGATTTAAGGAGCTAGGTTGAAGCTAATTATAAATCCATGACATTTTTATTTACCGCAGTGTAAGAAATCACCCCTCCTCCCCCCACTCGTCCATTCAACCACTGTTCTCCATGACTAATGAGTTCATTTAAAAACTGATGCTGCTTCTGAGACAGGGAGATGAAGGATATATAGGAATCAGTGCTCTGTGGCAGGTGTCTAAACAATGTCTGATTAGATGAAATCCTTCAAACATATTAGCATAAAGAGTCATATAGCATCAGAAGTAAAAAATGAGTAGATTTAAAGCTAATGGGTGAACGGGTTTTTCTAGTGTTCCCTCGTGAGAATGAATGGTTACTTAGTGTGAGGGAGAGAAGCCAGGCTTATTTCTTTTTAATCAAGTAAATATTCTCATCCTTAGCATCAAATGATCACCTGGGAGACAAGCCAGTTCCTGTGGATCTTTGCTCTGAAATAACTTTTCCTTCTGGAGATAGAGAACCCAGTCGGCAAACTTGAGAGAATACAATGGCCTCAGAGTCACCTTTCACTAAAGTGGTGATGGGTGAGCATTACAGACCAAAGGCTTGTGTGCCCCTCCCTCCATTCAGATGTTGTAACCCTATGGTATTAGGACTTGGGAACTTAGGGAGATAAATCATTAGGGTTAGATGAGGGTGGTGCCCTCCTGAATGGGATTAGTGCCCTTAAAAGAGTCAACAGGGAACTTATTTCCCCTCTCTGCTCTTTGCCTTGTGAGGATACAGCAGGAAGTTGGCAATCTGCAATCCATGAGAGGGCTCTCACACCAGACTCCAAACTTACTGGCACCCTCATCTCACTCTTCCACCCTCGAGAACTATGACAAATACATGTTTATTGATTAAGCCACCCAGGCTATGGCACTTTATTAGAGCAGCCCGAACTACTAGTAATACAGTGAGGCCTTCCTCTAGGATGGCATTGTCCCTGCTCTGTACTGGACTTCCTCAGCTATTTATTTCATGGAGAGGTACTCAGAGATTACAAGATTTAAACTTTCTATAGGAACATTCTATGATTTTAACTGCAATATAATAACCCACAAATATATACTCAAAGAAGAGCTAAATATATTTGGAAAACCCTATTTTCTATTTTTTTCTCTCTCTCTTTAAATGAAGTATGCTTTACTTGTGGTAAATAGGGCTGCTGTGGAAGCCCATATCTTCACTCAATCTGTGATGGTCAGGTTAGCCTTTCCTGGAGAGTGAGTGATGGGATGACTCTAATAAAAAATAGAGGTTGG